>NC_140593.1:893630945-894830945 GCF_964204655.1 Triturus cristatus
GATATCCTGTAAGGGTATTCGTACCTCATAATGTGGCAATTCTTTTGACAAGAAGCAGAACTCAATATATGTCACATAGTCGGCTGACTAAATATGAGAAAATCATTCTGGGAGCATCAAATGTGACTCTTGAGAGATGTGTGAATGTGAATCCAGCAACATTATTGCCGGATACTGAAAATGTGGGTGCAAAGGATGAAGTTGATCATAATTGTTTGGATGTGCTTGATTACTGTACAAAACCTAGACCAGACATAAGAGATCTTCCATTGCCTGAAAGTGACCATGTGCTGTTTGTGGATGGATCATGTCTGAGGAATGATGATGGTGTGCTGAGTGCAGCATATGCAGTGTGCAAAGTTTCAGAAGTTATGGAAGCTTCACCATTGAAAGGAGTGAAGTCTGCTCAAGTTGCTGAATTGGTGGCATTGACGAAAGCTTGCAAGATTGGAAAGAATCTGAGAGTGACTGTAATGACTGATAGTCAGTACGGATTTGGAGTCGTGCCTGATTTTGGCCAGCTTTGGCTACAGAGAGGTTTCTTGACGTCGAGTGGGACTCCAATAAAGAATGCTGAAGTGATTGGGAAATTGCTTAAGGCGATACAGCTGCCTAAAGAATTAGCAGTTGTAAAATGTGCTGCTCATGGACAAGGAGATGATTTTGTTACCCTTGGTAATCGTTTTGCAAACGACATTTCACAGTATTGTGCTAAAAATAATCACTCGATTAATAGGGAACGAGAAAAGGAAATGTCTTTTTGTTCTGTGATGTTTACTAATGTCCTAGAAACGTGGGATGAAGTGAAACAGTTGCAGGATGAGGCAGGAAATGAAGAAAAGAAAGATTGGATCAAGGCAGGTTGTGCCCCAAGAGAAACAGATCATGTCTGGATCTATAGAGATGGTAGACCAGTCATGCCCAACTCTATGCTGTCGACAATGGCAAGAATGTATCATGGCCAGGGACATTTGGGAAGGGATGCGATGATCAGGTCTTTTAAGCAGACTTGGTATAATGCAAAGTTCAGGATGATTGCAGAAAGCATCTGTCAAAGATGTTTGATTTGCCAGCAATTTAACACTGGGAAAAAGACAGTGGTGAGTTTGGGAACGATAGGCAGAGAAGGTGGTCCTTTTACGAGAATGCAGATTGATTTCATTGAAATGCCTCAAGTGAATAGATTGAGGTATGTTCTAGTGGTAGTCTGTTTGTTCTCAAGATTGGTGGAGGCCTATCCGACTAGGAGAAATGATGGAATAACAGTGGCAAAGTTACTGTTAAGAGAATTGATTCCTAGGTACGGGTTTCCAGTAACGATTGAGTCTGATAGAGGTGGACACTTCTATAATGAGCTCATGAGTTTAATTTGTGAAGCATTGAGCATACAGCAGAAGCTACATTGTGCTTACAGACCAGAGGCTTCTGGTGTAGTTGAGCAGATGAATGGCACAATCAAAAACAGAATTGGTAAGATGTGTTTAGCCACTGGAATGAAATGGCCTGATGTCTTGCCTCTAGTGCTAATGACTATTAGATCTACTCCAGATAGAACTACTGGTTTGAGTCCACATGAAATTTTGATGGGACGTGCAATGCGACATTTATTTGTGCCTGTCAATAAGTTGATGACAATAACTGATGACATGATTTTGGATTACTGTAAAGGCCTGGCTGACGCAGTTCATTCTGTGTTTCACCAGGTTGGAGGAGACGCTACAACACTTGAGAAGAAGCAAGCTCATGATCTGAGTCCAGGGGACTGGGTGAGGATTAAAGTGCACAGAAGAAGAAATTGCTTGGTTCCAAGGTGGGGAAGGCCAAGACAAGTTATTCTGACTACGACAACTGCAGTGAAGTGTGCCGGTGTGAAAAACTGGGTGCATGCGAGTCATACTCTGAGAGTTCCAAATCCAAAAGAAGGGACTGGTAAGGAGTATTTTGAAGAGTCAGATTCCAGCGATGATGAAGAAGCCGAGCCAGTGAGAAGGAATCGGAATTCTGGAAGAGGTGAAGGAGAAAGAGAGTCAGGTAATTCTTTCTTTCCAGAAGAGGCTTCAAGAGAAACATTGAGAGTCTCAGAAGGGAGATCAGATTCTGAAAGAGTGCCTGAAGTTCTAACGAGCAGTGGAGAAAAAAGAAGAGAAAAGAGCAATTCCACAGTGACTACTCCTGAATCAGATGAAGAAGTTGAGAATCCACTTGAGATTACACCTGAAGAAGCAGGGTCAGTAGAAGTTAGAGAGGGACAGATTGCGGAAGACCCCCGAGGAGGTGTAGGGAACATTCCTGATAAGTTAGGTGAAGGGACAAGTAGACAGCAAGAAGATTGCGTGTCGGAGACCCGAGGAGGGACAGAGTTAGGGAAATCTGGTGAGCAGCCAAAATATCAAAACTAAAATATCTACCTACAGAAATATCGAGTTTTTAATATCGATGGGACAGAATATCGATGTCAATAATATCTATGGACAGAATATCGATCCTAAGGTAAGTATTTTAATATCGATGTTAGTAATATCGAAGTTAGTAATATCGACATCAAATATATCGATTTTACTAATACTGATGTTACTAATATCGATATTTATATTATTGTTATGTATTTTATTATGTATTTAATATGTATGTGTTATATGTTTTTAGTTAAGTGTTCTACTGGTTTTAACATATATGTATACAATTTTTATATGTTAACAATGGTTTTTTAAGTCAATTTTGTGTTTTAGTACCGTAGCGGGTTGTGGGTTTATAGGGGAATAGGGTGGGAAGTAATTTAATTATATGGTATTGATTATACATTTTTAGGAATTATAAATTAATTTTAATTATTTTTTGCGTTTAAGTTCTGTAGCGGGTTGTGGGTTTATAGGGGAATAGGGTGGGAAGTAATTTAATTATATGGAATTAATTATACATTTTTAGGAATTATAAATTGATATTGATAAATTTTTGCGTTTAAGTTCTGTAGCGGGTTGTGGGTTTATAGGGGAATAGGGTGGGAAGTAATTTAATTTTAATTAATTAATAATTTATTTTCATTTATTGGTATTGATAATTATATTATTGTTAATTAAGTATTAATTGGTAATTAATTTTTATTAATTGGCAATTAGTTTTAATTAGTTGATTAATTGATAATTATGTTAAGTGTATTATTTTATTAGTGGAGTGTGTTGCCGTTTATAGGGGAATAGTGTTGGAAGTAATTGAAATCTAATTAAGTAATTATTAAATTAGTTGTTGGGTATTGATAATTAATTAATTGGACAATAATTATTAATTGGTAAATATTTTAAATGATAATATTTTGGTTATGAAAAATAATTAATTGTTGATTAATGATAAATTGTGAATTAAATATAATTAAATATCATGCATTGATATTTCTAATTAATATATTAATAAGTAATTATTAATTGGTAATTAATGTGTAATATTTATTATTTTGGCGTATGAAAAATATTTAATAGTTCAATATTTTTAATTGGTAATTAATGTTTCATAATTATTATTTTGCGGTATATATTTTTTAAATGGTTAAATATATTTTAATTGGTATTTACTTTTTAATAATTCATATGTTTTTGGTTATGAGAAATATTTTATCGTTTAATATTTATTATTTGGTAATTAATATTTATTAATTATTATTTATTGGTATTTATTATTAATGTATTGTTAATTAATTATTCTTTGGTAGTTATGTTTGTAATAATTATTTATTGGTATTTGTAAATAATTTTGAGTTATTTAATAATTAAATCACTAATTATTTTAAAGAATTATTTTATTTATAACTATGTTATTTTTAACTTCTACGCTATCCAACACTTTCCCTACTGTTGCACCCTCTGGAGTTGGAATAGTAAATTTTATCCCTACGCTATCCAACACTTTCCGTACTGTTGCATTCTCTGGAGTTGGAATAGTAATTTTTACCCCTACGCTATCCAACACTTTCCCTACTGTTGCACTCTCTGGAGTGGGAATAGTAATTTTTACCCCTACGCTATCCAACACTTTCCCTTCTGTTGCACTCTTTGGAGTTGGAATAGTAATTTTTACCCCGTCGCTATCCAACACTTTCCCTACTGTTGCACTCTGTGGAGTTGGAATAGTAATTTTTACCCCTACACTATCCAACACTTTCCCTACTGTTGCACTCTCTGGAGTGGGAATAGTAATTTTACCCCTACGCTATCCAACACTTTCCCTACTGCTGCACTCTCTGGAGTTGGAATAGTAATTTTTACCCTTACGCTATCCAACACTTTCCCTACTGTTGCACTCTCTGGAGTTGGAATAGTAATTTGTACCCCTACGCTATCCAACACTTTCCCTACTGTTGCACTCTCTGGAGTTGGAATAGTAATTTGTACCCCTACGCTATCCAACACTTTCCCTACTGTTGCACTCTCTGGAGTGGGAATAGTAATTTTTTCCCCTTCGCTATCCAACATTTTCCCTACTGTTGCACTCTCTGGAGTGGGAATAGTAATTTTTACCCCTACGCTATCCAACACTTTCCCTACGGTTGCACTCTGTGGAGTTGGAATAGTAATTTTTACCCCTACGCTATCCAACACTTTCCCTACTGTTGCACTCTCTGGAGTGGGAATAGTAATTTTTACCCCTACGCTATCCAACACTTTCCCTACTGTTACACTCCCTGGAGTGGAAATAGTAATTTTTAGCTCTACGCTATCCAACATTTTCTTTACTGTTTTTTTGTGGAGCTGGAGTAGTAGTTTTATTGTCGGTGCTATTTAATATATTTTGTATTATTTTAGCTAATGTAATATATAATTAATTTTAACAATATTCAAATTAAATGTAATTTTTTAAATGTGTTATATATATTTATTTAATTTTTATTCATGTTATTGTTTTATGTGTATGATGTATTTGTAATTTATAATAATTTTTAACAAGTTATAAGTTATTAAAACAATTATGAAAATTTATTATTAAGTAAGTATATATATTATATATTATATGTATATGTTTAATTAATTTTTTATTACATTATATATATTAATTATTAAGTTTAAACATTATAACATATATTTAATTATGTTTATTTTATTTATAAGTATTATTTGGTTTATTTTACATATTTTTTTTTAACTAAAAAATACTTTATATTTTTAATAACGATATTTTTGACATTCTATATTTTATTTTCGATATTTTTGTACTTACCATGTTGTAGATAGGATCTCGAAATTCTTGTCATCGATATTTTTGTGTCGATATTTTTGTAGGTCGATTTTCTGTCCGTCGATATTCTGTCAGACATTCGGGAAATCTCAATTGGTGGTGGGAAAAACTGTGGTACTAAGGAAAACTGCTGAAGAACAAGAGGCAAATGACACAGAATCAGATGAAAGTGAGAATGAGAAATCAGAAGGTCGAGTTCTGAGAAAGAGGACTTGGATTGGAGAAAGAAATAATAAAGAAGTAAGAGCAAAAAGGGTTGTAAGAGGAGATCTTTGGCCTAACAACAGGATAAAGAGGCTGAGATACAGACTGACACGAGCAAATACATCGAAAGCTGAACAAGTGAACGAAGTGTCGAGTCAAAATCCAGCAAAAGGTGAAAAGCAGAAAGAGTTAAAGGAACCAGAGGAGATCAAAAGAATCAGAAAACCTAACCAGAAGTATAGGTCACCGGAATGGACGTACGTGGCACTGTCTGAAGGTGAAGAGGCAGAAAGTCAAGGAAATCCAGAGGAGACCATACGAGAAGTGGTTGAGGAAGATACAGGTGAAATCCTGAAGGTTATCTTGACTGACATTGAAGAAAAGTCAGATACTGAGGATGTTGTTGGAGATCTAATACAGTTTGATGTCGAAGAAGTTGAAGTGAAGAGTGATGAATATCCAAATTGAGTGAAGAAGAGAAATCACTTGGAGAAAAGTGAAAAGAAGAAAGTCTGAAATTAAGCTGTTTGAAGTAATCCAAAGTTCTAGAAGTTCCAGTAGTAAAATAATAGAGGCTAAGTCAAAAGACACGGTCAAAGTAGTAAAATGGCTAATATAGAAAATAATCAAAGTAGATGTGCCTTCTTAAAAAGATGGTGTAGAATGTGCTGCTGCTGTACTGGAAGCTGAAAGTATCTGGACTAAGATAGCTAATAAGATAGTTGCTGTTAAGAGTTTTATTGCTAAGATAGGTAGTACTATTATAGGTAAAATATTGTTTCCTTTGACCTGTGTAATTGTTGCTTTGTTGATACTAAGATTGGTGTGTTTGTGTTGTAAAAACAGGGGAGGGAAAAAGAGAATAATTAGAAGTAATACTGAAAAGGAAAAAAAGAGGTCAAGGAGAGATCCACAAGAGATAGAATTAGAAGAATTGAGGGAGAGTGTGTACTTGGAGACGAAGAGGGATGATGAAAGGGAGTCTGGTGTGTAGTGTTGTGAAAAAGAAAAAAGACATTTTCAATTTCTCCTAAAATGGGACTAAATTTTTTTTTTTGGGTTGTCTATTTGGTGATGATATCACCAAAGGGGGGATTGCTGGAGCAGGGTTTTCTGTTGAAAATTTATCGAGTTTTAAGCTCCGGTTTTGTCTATATGTCATAATTAAAATTATTAATCTATAATCGATAATTATTGGTTTTGTGAGAAATTTTGATTAACCAATATGACTAACAAGAGAAACTACACGTGGGAATGCATATATGTTGCTTAATAATAATGTGCAGGTTTAATTAAATGAATGTTGCTAAGTGCTATTTGTTTAAAGCACGAAACGCTTTTGAAATAACGTGTACTAATGCTTTATTGTGTTGCAAAAGGCTAGATAATTACATACACATAAGGGTATTAGTGGGGATTAACACTGTTTTATCATTATGCTGTGGTAACGTTGTTTTGTGTTTCTTTTAATTAAGATGGTCTGTTTTGGCCTAAGACAAGATGGCTGCCGTTTACAGCCTGCACTCGAGTGAATAAAATATGACGAAAAGGCCTTGCTGAACATGGTTGACAGTCACCTGACCATGGCTTCTGCTGGAGTTTAGAAAGTTTCCGTGATGACAGCGACTCCAGGCAAGCTTCCAACTGTCCTTGGAGGGAAAGAAAGCCACAATGAACTTTGTGATTACAGCGGTGGCTTCGCTATGGTTCCGAGGAAATGTATTCTTTTGCAAAACTCGAGTTTCCTTCTTCCGTCTTTTTATTTTTGTGATTTTTCTGAGCGGAGGTTTTTACAAATGTTGCGATGCAACATCCTTTCCTGCTCGTTTCGCTTGGTGATTCAATGAACATTTAGAATTTTTTATGTTGCTTTATTTTGCAAGTTATATTATAAATATTGTTAGACTAGGGAGGGTCTAAGGCCACTTCTTCCCAAACCTGCGTTGGTGAGGATCGATGCTGTGAGGACGGCGACTCGGGAGACTTTACTGAGAGACCTGTCCTGACCCATTTATGACATTTAGCTAGAATAGGTAACTATGAGAATAATGATTTTGCTATTGATTGACTTTCATTTGAACTAATTTTAGATAAAATATCATTTATGAATTACTGTGTTGGTGGTTATTTCTTGTTGTTTATTGAGTACTCTAATGTGATTATTGTTGTTTAAATCATGACTCAGGACAGTAACAAACTGATCGCATTGGCCTTACTGTAGATACAGGGTGTTTTAGGAGTTTTCTCTCTCCATGTTTAGTGCTGATAGAGTAATCGAGCGTATGTAAGTGAAATGGGCCCAAGTGTGTGATGAGTGCATGTGTGTGTATCTGTGAAATTACTCTATCCGTGGAAGTAGGGAGAATTTGTATGCCCTGATCTGCAGCAGCAGCAGCAGTAACACAGGTGGCCCGCTACTCAGGGCGAGAGGTTAGCGATAGCGACGGCGGCAGGTCAGCGGCAGCAGCAGCTGTTGAATGTAAGTATCCCCTGCTCAAGTTGAAGTTTTAATTAACAACCAATACATAACACTAATTAAAAAATCGATATTTTAAACAACTTTTTTAAAAATACGATATTAATGACTTTGATATTTAAAAAATACGATATTTCTTACCTTAAAGTCGATATTCTTGACCACGATATTCTTGCTGTTGATATTTCTGTGTCACGATATTTTCAACTCGATATTTGTGTAAGTCGACATTTCCAACTCGATATTCTGTCTGCATACCAACTGGAGCACTGTGCTCTAAGTGACATGTAGTGACTTTAACGTATGGGTAGTTGTTTACTTTGGTTATTACTCTTATTCTCCTTCTTGCCTACCTTTGTACTGATTCTCACTCCTCATTCTCAACTGCTCCACATCTAAAGGCCAATGGCCTATGTCCTCAACTCTCTCCTTTTTCAAAATTATTTATGGTTAACAACTATATAACATCGGTGCTTCAGGTTGTCAGGATGTACTCACAGTGTCCGTGATGCCAAGAGCCTGGCCATCGTGAATTGCTGATCTGAGCTGACTCAGGGCTTTCCTTGCTTCTATGCCAATAGGCTTCACCAAACAGAATCCTTTCATCTGCACATGCATACATCTGCATATCTTTGAGGGGTGCAAATATGAATGCTTGGGACAACAGTAGTGACAACAAGTAACTATGTAAATGTAATGTGAAGGATGCTGGCACTATGTATAGTTCACGAAAATGAAGTACGCTCTGCAAAGAGTCCAGGGAGACCCAGATTGGTAAACAGGCAAAAGTAGCTAATACTAACACTCTATTTGTGGTGGTGTGGGTGAGCAGTTAGACTTATCAGAGGGTAGTACTGAGCACTTGATTGTACTCACAGAGGCAAGAAATTAAACACACACTCAAGAATAAATCAGAGACCACTTTGCAAAAATAATATTAATTTTAAATAATTTTTCAGGCCAAGAACGGCATCCTACAGTAAGTACTTTTCAAGTTATGCATTTTTAGAGTTCACAAAATAAATCACTTTTGTGCCCAATAACGCACCTTTGTAGTCAATGGAGAAAAAGACAAAAATGCATGTAAAATCATACTATCGACTTTCAAGGTTCACTTCTTGGATCACGGTAGTTAGCAAGGCCTGGTCCAATGTTTCATTGGTGGATTCTCGGGAGCATCCTGGATTCAGCCGGGAGGAGGGTGCTGAAGTTGTTGGTAGCTGGTGCTCTACGAAGAAGGTGGCAACCTGAAAACACACTGCACAAGGGCACTTAATGGTTGGTCCTCGGAGTCACACTTGAGGGAGCAGGTTGCAAGAGCCTCAGGACCACGGAAGCACAGCTGGTTCGTTGATACCCAGGCTGGGCGCAGAGTTGATAGGTCAGCTGGGTGCTGCACGTCAAGATGGTCAGGATCAGGCAGCTGGGGAGGCAATTTTGGGACAGCTGGGCTACTTACGAAGCGGGTCTCAGGGGTCTCAATGCCCCCGATGGGTGCTTGCTTCCTGGGCAGTTAGAGTCTGGAGTGGACTCTTCGTCAGGGTGAATGCTGCAGAGGGTCCGGTACCCCGAGAATAGGTGTGGCATGGCTCCGGTAGGTCCTAGTGTCCCCAAACGTGGTGGGAGACAGATCTGTCCCTTTGAAACTGGTGTACCACTTATGGTCTGGGTTCTGCTTCGGGTCGCTGGGAGCAGTAAGTCAGTGAAACCGGAGTCTGCGGTTCGGTGCCTGCTGTCACAGAGGAGTAGAGCCTCTACTCCTAGTGATGTTCTATGGTGATTTGTCGAAGGCTGCAGGGGCTCTGGGGTTTTGGAAGCCTCACAGTTGCAGGACAAGGCAGCACACCACGATTATTGAGTCCTTAAGGCAGCAGGCAGGGTTTGGCGCCAGTTTTCTGCAGCAGGGCTTCAGTCCTCGGGTCAGCAACTCTTTTTTGTCTTGTTCTTCTCTGTCAAATATCAGTAGCAAGGTCAGGAATGCCACCTAAATACTAAATTTAGGGGTGTTAATGGGCCAGACAGGTAGTAGCCAATGGGCTACCTAACTTTAGGGTGTCTACACCCTCTAAGTAACCATTTCCTGTAGTACGGGGCACTACCCTAGCCCTGATAGGTTGTTTTCCTACCATCTCAAGATGGAGGATTTGCAAAAGTGGGCCCACAACACTTGTTTCGTCTTGATGATGATCTCGATTTATTGAGATCGAAACGCCGTCGACCTTTACAACCCAAAAACTCCTTTACTATATTTAATTAATTTGGAGTTTTATTTCGTTGTTGTCAATGCGATGTAAATGTTAATGTCACAAACACCTTCACTTCATGCACCTTTCACTTTTTGTGTGAGCACTGTAACTATTACCTTAAAAGCATACGATGATATTACATTTATGTTGTTAATAAATGTGATGTCTGACCAAACCTTGTGTCTCTACATACATTGCATGGCCAATCCCACCTGGACTTTCCTTAAACAACTCCTCTGAGTAACACTGTTCTAAAGGAATTTTAGTAGCCTAGGATACACAAGGACCCTTTTGGCCTCCCACTGACCATTGTTCTTTCTAAATACTTAACTACCTCGGGTCTCAATACTGGGGTTCCCTTGTTTTTTAAAACATTACCATAAAAAAGAGGCACTTACCTACAGAAAGAAAATAACAAGTTAGGTTGAGATAGGCAGGGAAGAGAACTTGGACAGCTGCAGTACTGATTATGGACTGCCAGATTCAATGCATATTATGCCTCTGTGTCACACAGGAGCCAGGCCATTGAGCCCTCCAGTTGTGTTCAGCCCATCGATGAATTGCTTGTATGTAACTGACAAAGGCTGTGTAGGTTAACTGCACAAACTAGAGTGATGCTTTGTTGGTTGAGAGTATCTTTCATCTTGTACATCCCATAAGCACTTCAGAGGCGTTTCAACAGTTTTAAAGCCCACTTTAGAGTGCTTTTTATAGTTAGTCTAATTACATGAAAATAATTACTTTTTCCTTTCACAATAAACTGTCCCTCAAAGTGAAACAGCTAAGATATTGAAATATCACACTTAGGCACACTGCTGACATTGAAATATCACACAGAAGCAAACTGAAAGCTTGGCAGCTAGGATACGGAGGTCAGGTTCAGCTCTCAGACCATCCTAAAAGTTGTACCTATAAAAAAGGGATACCTCTTGGACTCTAAATGTGACTCCTTTCAAAGCTCTCCTGCAAACTTAAATATTCCAGTAAATAATGTTATCACAATGGAAGCCTCATGGTAGAGCTTCTTTAGGCACACCAGTGTTCTTCTCCATGTTTTCGGGAACCATGGGTCTATTTTCATAAAGATTTGCTGTTGTTTTATTCATTTTACATTTGTTTGTATCGGTTTTTATTATTCCACTTGTCGCTTCTCCCATTATTATTGATGTGAACGTTTGTGTGACCTCAATTCCGGTGACGCCATTGAATATGCTAATTAGTTCTCGCTCCTATGAATTCTCAAAAGTTGAACGCTCTGTGCATTACGGTACGCTGCTTATAGAATGGAGTGGCTGGGCTGGGCACAAAGCCTAGCTGGCTGTCACCTAGGTTAAAATACTCTCTCAGCTGCCAAAGGGAAAGCCTGCCTTATCCCCTCATTATTTATTTTATGTATATTGTCTAATTCTGCTGTTGATCAGATCCTTTTAACTTCGTGTAGAAGAAACCCAAGATGCTCTGCTCCACTCTATTCTTTGGTTGGTAAGGAAAGTAGGACTACCATTAAATGACTTCCAATGTTGGGGTGCAGCACCCGAGCTACTATCTGGATACTGATCTTGGCCCAACAGGGTGGGGGCCTGCCAACAGATATGGATGCCAGGGCGGGATCCATTTGCTAAAACAAGCACTAAATGAAGTCAGGACATGTCACTTCTTGTGACAAGTGCAGCCCTAAAGCCGGCTCTGAGAAGGGGGCAGGGGGTCTGTAAGCACAGAATTACAGCACTAACACGTGGAAATCACATTTCTCACTTGAAGTTTTATCCTCTTGGAATTGGAGACACACACATCTTTTTTAGCAAATTTGTTCCACATTAAAAGGCTGGCAGGCATTACGCGGATTTGCAAATCATCCTGTACAGAGCTGTCTCTCTGTCGTAAGAAATTACCCAAACACTTATTTATTGCATTGTTTGATCTTAAAATCATCAATTTAAAGCAATTTGTTTGCAAATCTACTGCATTAAAGTGAAACTCATTTGGGAGTAAACTCTACTTGCAAGCTGTAATGATTATAAATCAATGTCTAAGGGAATTGTCCAGAGAATATCAATTACCCATTATTGAGTGGAATGTTAAACAAAATAGGCAACGCTTAAATTAAACATTAAGATGCTCATTAGGATGGCGGTCGGAAAACCACCCGACCGCCATGGAAGCGGAAAACAACCGCCCGCCTGTACCGTGGCAAAACCGGCGGTCAAATTAGGATCATCCGCCAAAAAACACCAATCGCGGTGGAATGGGGCCAAGAAAAACCACCCGTAGCGGGTGGAGATGGCCAAAATCCGTCCTCGGCGGTCAGATACGCGGCAGAAAAACACCAACCCGCCACAAGCACACTGGAGACACCGCACAGGAAATTAGGATATCCCCGACGGTCCTGCAGTACATACCGCTGTTTCCGACCACCGCGGTTGCACACTGGAATGAATGGGAGAGCCAGCGGAAGAGCAGCAGCACAGCCACCGCTGCAGACAATCCATGAAAAACATGGCGGACGAAGCCAAAAACCCACAAAAAGGCTAAAAAGTGCACACAGCAAACTAGCCATGCCCCCCAACACACAAAACACACCCCAATGACACAAATGGCAAAAAGAAAAATACATCTCCCAGGACAACACACACACCACACCTGACAGCAATTCCTCATTTGGACACACCCACATAGCTGAGTACAAAACCAGCCCCTTTCCTGACCACAATCCTTTGCAATACTCCAGGACAGAAGGGACACACACCCCAGCTCAAAGGAGAGGTAAAGAACACAACATCACAAGCCACACCACATACAGCACCACCACCACTTCCACACCTGCACCACTAACCCCCTGCACATCACACACCATACACACCACAACCACAACCACCACTCACACCCCAGCAGCCACAACCACTTTGCACACCACACACCATGGCAACACACAAAATGCCCAAATTCACTGAGAGTGAGTTGAAGGTTATGGTAAATGAGATAGTCAGAGTGGAACCACAACTGTTTGGTACCCTGGTCCAACAGACACCATTAGCCACAAGGACACAAATGTGGGCAAGGATAGTCCAAAGGGTCAATGCAGTAGGGACCACCCCAAGATCCAAAAAGGAGATCATGAAGCGGTGGCATGATCTGAAGAGGGTTGTCAAAGACAGGAGAAGCAAGAACCGTGAGCTGGATCAGAGGACTGGCAGGGGCCCTCCCATTTCACCAAACAATTCACACCATGGGAGGAGAAGGTGCTTGCCATACTGCATCCAGAGAGTCTCACAGGAGTAGCCGGGGGAGTGGAGGCTGGTAAGTACAAACAAATGACTACCACCACACTGCTATGTACTGTCTTGCACAACTACAAAGCTACACTACCTAGGACAAATTCCATTCATCTGCACCACACAATCCCAAAAACATGTCTCACAGATCCAACATTCACTCACTCCTATTCACCCCAAACGTAGCTAGCAACATTCCCATGGGGGCATGTGTACAGGCAGCCAGCACTACAACTCACACCAGGCCCCCTTGTCCCACAGCGTCAGCAAGATGGAACCCTCCACCACCCCACCCAGAATAAAGTGCCAGCCATTACATTATCCTCATCAAATTTACAGGCAGGCAGCCATCTTCCCTGTGAGGGTGTTTGTGGGTGGGAGGCCTGCACCACTACTCCCACCATGTGTTAGGACCCCACAAGTCTTACCTGGTTCACTTGTGGAGTTATCTCGCAGGGATGACGTGAACAACCTCCACCGTTCCCCTCCCTATCTAATCGAGGTAAAAAGACAGACCCAGGCAAGGATGGGATCAGGGAAAGGTGCCTAAAGGTGTCAGAAGGGACGTCGTTGGTGAAGACCAGGTGAGGAATCTCACTAGACCGGGGCCGCTCTCCTGGGTATCGCCAGCTACACAGGGGAAAGAAGCGATTAATGCATCTGCCTTCCTGCTTACTGGGGCATGCAAACATTCACAACAACCATACAGTAAGGAGCGATGAAATCAAGATCCAATAGTCACCTGGCATATGAGTATCGGGCTCCAACCGAGGGTCACTCAGGAAGAGGGCTGTACCAGGGCTCCCGACGTCTTGTGTTAAGAAGGCGAAGGAAGGTCACGCATACGTGCATGACGGCAATGGTCAGTGAGGAAAAACAAGGGCACTCCTGTGGGATGATAACTAAACAAGGAAAACCATGAGCACGCTTCCCTGTGCTTGTCACGGAATATCAAGATGAACAGGCACTCCTGCGCCAAGAAGATAACAAAAAAGAAACGTGACCACGCTTCCCTTTGCGTGGCATGAAAGATAAGGTGTTTAAGCGCTCCTGCGCCGGTGAAAAAACAAAGTATATCCGTGACCACGCTTCCCTTGCGTGTCACTGGAGGTCAGGGGTGTAGGCGCTCCTGTGCCGAGAAGGATCCAAGAAATAATCGTGCCCACGCTTCCCTTGCGTGACACGGAGAACAGGGGTGTAGGCACTCCTGCGCCGAGGAGGAAACAAGGATTAACCGTGCCCACGCTTCCTTTGCGTGACACGGAGAACAGGGAAGTAGGTGCTCCTGCACCGAGGAGGAAACAAGGAGTAACCATGTCCTCGCTTCCCTTGCGTGACACGGAGGACAGGGGTGTAGGCGCTCCTGTGCCGAGAAAGAACAGGAGTTAGGCGTGACCACGCTTCCCCAAGCGTGTCGCGGTAGTACAAGAATAGCGCTCCAGCACCGTATGCAAGGCGGAAAAAGCCGTGACACGCTCTCTAAGGCGTGTCGCTGTTCAAACCTGCAGTAAGGTCTCTGCGGGGGTCCGTCTGGCGGGTCGGAGCTTCCGTCTTTGCTGGCCACAGCTACAGTGGGAGCCGGTGGCGAAGGTCCGATGTGCAGGACGGCGGCAGGCAGCAGCTAGGAGTTAGTACTGGAAGCACTGACGGGAATGAGCGCCGCGGCTATATGCGGTCTCACCCAGAAGTGCTTCTTGTGTTTCGAGCACTAGACCGCTGACCTATTAGTGGTGTAGTGCTCCAGATGCCGGAACCCACCATACACATACACGAACCCCCGGCCGGGGCCATGACACCATGCCCCCTGTCCCACAGCATCAGCAAAATGGAGCCCTCCCCCACCCCACCCAGAAGCAGTTGGAAGCCATTGCAGTCGACCAAACAAACTTACAGGTAGGTAGCCATCTTCACAGTGAGGGTGTTTGTGGGTGGGCGGCCTGTACCACTACTTCCACCATGCCCCCTGTCCCACACCTGAGGAGGATGGAGCACTCCCCCACCCAGAAGCAGTTGGAAGCCATTGCAGTACACCAAACAAACTTACAGGTAGGTAGCCATCTTCACAGTGAGGGTGTTTGTGGGTGGGAGGCCCTGCACTACCACTCCCACCATGCCCCCTGTCCCACACCGCATCAGGATGGAGCCCTCCCCCACCCCACCCAGAAAAAGTTGGAAGCCATTGCAGTACACCAAACAAACTGACAGGTAGGTAGCCATCTTCACATTGAGGGTGTTTGTGGGTGGGAGGCCTGTACCACTATTCCCACCATGCCCCCTGTCCCACACCTGAGGAGGATGGAGCACTCCCCCAACCAGAAGCAGTTGGAAGCCATTGCAGTATACCAAACAAACTTACAGGTAGGTAGCCATCTTCACAGTGACGGTGTTTGTGGGTGGGAGGCCTGTACCACTACTCCCATCATGCCCCGTGTCCCACACCTGAGGAGGATGGAGCACTCCCCCACCCAGAAGCAGTTGGAAGCCATTGCAGTACACCAAACAAACTTACAGGTAGGTTGCCATCTTCAAAGTGAGGGTGTTTGTGAGTGGGAGGCCTGTACCACTACTCCCAACATGCCCTCTGTCCCACACCTGAGGAGGATGTGGCACTCCCCCACCCAGAAGCAGTTGGAAGCCATTGCAGTACACCAAACAAACTTACAGGCAGGTAGCCATCTTCCCTGGGAGGGTGTTTGTGGGTGGGAGGCCTGCACTATCACTCCCACCATGCCCCCTGTCCCACACCTCATCAGGATGGAGCCCTCCCCCACCCCCACCCAGAGCAGTTGGAAGCCATTGCAGTACACCAAACAAACTTACAGGTAGGTAGACATATGATTCTAGCCTGTGACCCCACTGAGCAGGATGTAAGCCGCCAACATGCACACACACATGTGTGACATAACAAACCCAAATGTGGGCACATTACAGGCAAGTAGCCAGTACGTGCACCCACCCATTCGTCACAAATTAAATGGTGCCATATGACAACACCAGCCCTCTCATTGCACAAATATGCACACCGACCCCATTGCCAAGCACAGTGTGCACACAGGTAAGCTAAGGAAACTGGCACAGCTACCAAAGTGTGACACACCAATGCACAAGTAGAAGAAAGTCAGGTCATAATCATGCACAGCACCCATTTACATGTGCATCGCCATGGGGCAAGTGCAACAAGAACCATTCGAAAGACACGAAAGCATGTGTGGTGGTACAAATCAAGATATGCACATGACAGGACAAAGGTATGCAGGAGATGACAATGGCAGGTCCATGGCCAGATATGACGCCTGCCAGGTCAGACAAATCAACAATGAGTCCTCAATTAAAAACATGTTGTTCCAGGCCCTAGATGTTACAGCAAACAAATGATGGACAGAATGCTGACAATGCAAACATTGTCCCCCAGTCAAAAGATCTGGGTTAAATCCATTGTTCTTTTGCCCACTACGCCACCCCAGTTTGGACCCAGCCAAATGCAAATCAGTCTTGACCCTGTCCCTCATGGGAACAGTCCAGACCGAACTGCCAGGCCAGGTCCTCCCTGGACCGGAAACAAGCATCCTGGGACCGGTTTCAGGGTATGTTACCCTTCTTCAGCCAGGCTAGCTTGAATCCAGTGGCACAGTGAACAAGGTACCCACGTCTGGGCATACCCATCCCACTTACGGAGAAAAGTGTTACAGCAAACAAATGATGGACGGAATGCTGACATTGCAAACATTCTCCCCCAGTCAAAAGATCTGGGTTAAATCCATCGTTCTTTTGCCCACTACGCCACCCCAGTTTGGCAACAAGTCCCTGTAATCATTAATTGTGCACGGGTCGCATGGTATGCCTTGACACCTCACACCATGGACAAGTAATGCATGTACCACTGCATCATGTCAGGAAGCACAGTAGTGCACATAGGAAACAATGTGATGATCAGTCAATTGTGCAGTGTACAAAAAGTTAATGACACACAGCTAACACAAAGCTTGCTGGTTGCACTACAATGACCATTTCCCATCTGACCCACAGGTGACCAAGAACTCACTGCAGAGGACACCAGCAACCTGCAGAGCCAGTCTCCCCCCCCCCAGGTACATGGACTCTCGGATATTGACTCCCAGGATTCCATGGACGATGAGCTTGAAGCCGGCCCATCTGGTGTGCCAGGGAGCAACAGGTCCCAGGATGCCATCGTCCCCCCCACCACATCTGCGGCAACAACAACTCCACAGCAGACACCTGCTGTCACGGCCTGTGCGGCTACCGCCAATACCACCACCACCACCAACACCTCCACCACCAGTGCTGCCTGCAACACCCTCCCTGCCCCAGAGGATGACCAGCACACACCACCGGCGGAGGAGGGCAGGGAGAGGATGCGAATACCCACAGTGGTGAGGCAACAGGTCCGTGCAGCAGGGCAGGTGGGAGGGGCAGGGTCACCCATGGACACCAGGAGGCTGAGACCCAATCCCTGGAACACATCACCAGAGTCCTGGGCGCATACGAACAGGCCCAGGGACGAACGGGCCGGTAGGACGAACTGTTGCACGAGCTCATCCTGCTGATGAGGTCCATCGACACACGCATGGGACAAATCATGGACCTCTTGGGCCAGCAAGTGGCGGCACTGAGGGACAGGCATGCACCACAAACAACACCTCCACCTCCCTCTGGTGGGCCGCAGGAAGACAGTTCAACATCCTCCCCTGCGTTCACAGAGAGGGATGAGTCCTCAGACCCCACTGGCCCTGCAGCAGGCCCCCCCGCCAAACGACGAAGGGGCCGTCCTAAGAAGACCCTGGGAGTATCTGGATGCAAAGCACCTGCCAGACGCCAGTCACGGAGCCAGCCATGATGGCAACCCTCTTCACCACTACATTGACATTTTGGACTGTCCTTCCCCACACTGCCTTGTGAATGGCATATGTCTGTTGGAATGGGTCACCACATCAATGTGGTGACTACTCGATTATCTCATCTACCACAACTGTCAACTCATTGCTCCACCCCCCAAATGGAAATGTACACCCCCCTTCGCATCTCACCATTTCAAATAAAATATCCTTACACACGTTGTTGTGTCTGCTCCGTCTTTATTGCAGGATGTACAGCCTTCAACATGATCACAATGTACCAGGAGCATGGGCTGCATGTAGGCAGGAGAAGTCGAAGGCACCTAGGGAAACACAACAGAACTACTTTCACTGGTCTGGGTGTGGTATCACAGACATCACACAACCCCTACCATCAGGATAACCCAACATGCACACGTCACAATGGGCAACAAGTGTTAACATACACGTCCTGTAAATGTTCCCAAATTACCTGTCCCAGAAACATTGCCACACACCGCTGGGTCTACAACTGGCTGCTGTTACAATTTTTACATGCCCCTTCATGACAACAGCAATATCAGCCGACAATGGGTATGTTGCACATTGTCACCCACCTTCAAGTGAAGTATCGGGTGATGAGCTGTTCACTCAGGTCAACACCTTCCTCCTCTCCACTGTTCTCATCACTGGACACGGGTTGCTTTGCAGGCTGGGGACTTGGGTCCTCACCATCATCCAGGAGCAGCGGAATCTCCTTGCGAATGGCTAGGTTGTGGAGCATGCAGCATGCCACTACAATCTGACACACCTTCCCAGGCGAGTATGCCAGTGCACCTCCGGTCTTGTCCAGGCAGCGGAAACGTGACTTGAGCAGACAAAACGTACGCTCCACCACACGACGTGTCCTCCCATGTGCCTCATTGTAGCGGACGTCAGCTGGGTTCCTGGGATTCCTCAGTGGGCTCAGAAACCAGGGATGGTTGGGATATGCAGAGTCACCTAGGTCTGACAAACACAAATAGACATTGCAATGTCGCTGAGGCTGAGGGCAGCAGCTCACACACCCAGCACGCAATACGACTAGGCATACTCACCCAAAATCCATGCACTCTCGGGAAGCAGATTAGCCATCAGCTGGGGCACAATGCTGGTCCGCAGGATGTAGGAGTCATGGGCCGAGCCTGGGAATTTGGCACACACGTGGGAGATGATCATATCTGCCAGGCACACCACCTGCAGATTTATGGAGTGGTAATGCTTCCGATTCCTGCAAATGTGCTCACTTGCCTGTGGTGGCACAAGACCGACATGGGTGCAATCAATGGCACCTCCGACATCGGGGATGTGTCCAAGGGGTTAGAAGTCTCCCTTCACAGCTGGCAATTCAGCACCCCTGGGGAAATGGATGTATCTGTCCTTGTATATCATCATGGCGGACAGTACATCACGCAGCACCACGCTGAACATCGGTTGTGACATCCCACCAGCGCTGGCCACTGTCTCCTGGAACGATCCAGTGGCAAAAAAATGCAGGGCCGCCATGACCTTGTAAGTAGGGGTGAAAGCTGTTGGATATGCCCTGCGAGGCTGCAGTGGGGCTCCAACAGGTCACAAAGGGTTTTCAGGGTGGCTCGATCCAGCCGGCATTTCCAGATGATCACAACATCCTCCATGTCCTCCAGCACCGTCAAGTGACAAATCAGATTTGGCCTCCTCCTATTTGAGATGAAAGTGGACATGTAGGACCTGGGGTCTCCAGGCCCTATGGGGCGGTAACGTGACACGAGCGGTCGGGCCACCAGAGGACTGTGTGTAAAGCAACCATACAACACGCACCTCACATGCGACGAGGAACACACACAATAAGTGACGCCACACTGTAGGAGTTATGTAAATACTCAAGTTTATCCAAGTAGATCACGTTAGATGCAGTTCATGAGGTAGCAGTACATTTCATCAGCTGATAATACAATAGCTAGCGATGTACATATCAGTCAGGAGCTATAAAGGCTGTTCATACCACATATGCACTTCATGAAATAACAGTACTGCCTGGGGCACAACTACCACTCACGTAGCTGTACACGCGCGTTGGGTGCGCTAACCGGTGACGACCTCAGAACGGGGCACCTAGCATGGAGAACTACTCGGGATCTCTGGCACATAGCCCTGTAATAGGGAATATAAATAACAGAGCGCTACTCGTAATCAATAGTGTTCAACACTCCAATATGGCACATGAATAATAGCACGCTACTCAGAATCAATAGCACGTAACACTTCAACCTGGCATATGAATAACAGCGCGCTACTCGGAATCAATAGCACGTAACACTTCAACCTGGCATATGAATCACAGAGCGCTATTCGGAATCAATCGCACGTAAGACTTTAAAGCAGGGCAGGTAAAAACAAAGCACCACTCGTAATCAATGACTCTCAGTACTTTGGAGCGGAGCGTGTAACACAAGGCGCCACTCGTAATCAATGACTCTCAGTACTTTGGGACGGAGCATATAACATAAAGCGCCACTCGTAATCAATGCCTCTCAGTGCTTTGGAGCGGAGCATATAACACAAAGCGCCACTCGTAATCAAGGACTCTCAGTACTTTGGAGCGGAGTTTCCAGCGGGGAGCGCCACGGGACTTAAGGAGCAATTCTCTGGGCTCCGGTGCAGTTCGTCGGGCACCGCGCTTCAGTACCGCTCGAGGGGGCACACGGAAAGGATCCCTCGGCGGGGTCTCTTCCGTCGCGAAGTCAGGGGGGGGGAAATCCCACGGAGAGGAAACCCGGCTAAGGGTGCGGTGTGGCTCCCAACCCGCAGGGGGCGCACCGGGGGCGATCTCAGCCTCCAGGCTTACCTCGATCTTGGCGCCAGCAGGCGTCCGCTCCCACGATGATGGGGGAACTCGGCCCGGCCTCGCACGCCTCCTCCCGCAGCTGCGACGGCAGTGACGGGGCCCCGGGCTTCTCCGCGGGCCTCGTGACACGGCAGGGCACTTCTCCAGGCCTCCAGGCCACGGCGGTGAGCGCGCTGGCTTCGTCGTCACCGGGGGGGGGGGGCTCAAATTAAGGATGGGGTTCTGTGCTCAGCGGAGCACGCTGCCGGGGGTCCCAGACCAGGGCAGGGAGCGCAGGGGTCACAGCGCTAATACCTGGTCGATCCCCGGTGGTTCTCCAGTCAGCTTTGCATCAGGGTTCAGGGGTCAGTCTGGACACGCAGTCTCAGTGCTTGGTGGATAGGTTGTAGAGTTCAGTCTGGACACGCAGTCTCAGTGCTTGGTGAATAGGTTTTAGAGTTCAGTCTGGACACGCAGTCTCAGTATTCAGTCTTGGTTCTCAGCTGTTAGATGAGGTCTTATTGGCGCAGATGTATCTGGCGCCCTTAAGGGGTTCTGTTACAGGGGGTTAGGAATGGAGAGGGCGACTAGATGCTTCCTAGTCAGGCTGGGCAGTGTCTCTGGGTGCTCCTACTGCTGGGCAAGATCAGTGGGTTTCACAGGGTCCCTCGCTCACTTAAGAGGCAGCACCTAGATCCTGTCACTCTCAGAGGCATAAGTCCCTGGCTAGGCCCTACCGCCTACACTCCTGGTGGATTCTTCCAGCTCTGCTTCACCCCAATGGCCAACTCACCACAAACGTTTCCCTCCCTCTCTTAAGTAGCCCCAGGTCAGGTGACCTCTAGCCAAGGCGGCAAACGAAAACCACACCTCCCTTCTAGAAGGTTCCAGCACATTCCAGGAGCTTCCCCACTCTACCTATGGGACAAAAAGGCGGGCTGGAGTCGCAACATTGTTGTGGGGTTCCAGCCAGCTCCTGGCAGCTAGGGTGCTACTATGAAAGACCACTCTGCAGTAGCAGGGGCCTGTGGCAGCCATCTTGGGAGAAGGGAGCACCTGCACCTTAACACTGATTGGCAATGAAAAGGCGCCCGGAGACCTAGTCCAACATAAAAATGAGGGTGGAAAAAATGAGGCACGATACAAAAATGGAAGGGGAGACCACCCTAGGGCTGACAGGTCCAACAGGACACATGTCAATGCAATACATCATGAGATGGGCACAGCATCTCACGTTCTGGATGGCACAACGACAACAATGACTGCCATCAAAATTGAGTTACAGACCAGCTTACATGTGGGAACACCTTCAGCTACACAAAGGGCACACCTGTCAACTTACACAAAACAAGTAGCTTAAATAGCACCTTGGTCAATGTGAATGCACATAGGGATATGGCCACATTTCACATGGGTATGCCTGGGAGTATAGCATCCAGCACATGTGTAACAAATCAACCCCACTGTCTCCTACATAGCTGATGTACCTGTCACACCTTCATGCGTCATCTCAGCATGGCACACCTCCACTACCCAATGACCACAGTCGGCGCAGAAATGTCAAATGTATGCATGAGCAGACAGAAGAGGCCATGCAAAAAGGATCATCATACATTGAGCCAAGCATTGCTGTGATTGTTAATGCACCTCAACACTTTGACATGTGTACACATTGTAGAGCCAAGGACAACACCGTCCTGCCTACCCGAACATCAAATCCATTAGTGACATGTGACGGAGTACAGGCCAAAACACAACAGCACATACACAAACGTGGCATGCGTAGTCACCAGTGGAGTAAATGGGACATTGGCATTGTGTGCACAATGATGTGCCATTGACCATGTGGGCACTGTGCACTGTTGATATTTATCACAAGGTTTGTTTGGCACGTGCACAGCTCCTTTTAAAACAGTTTAACAGTTAATGTTGACTTTTTGACTTTTTGATTTGATATTATAACCGTGCTTCCAGGGTGTCACTCCTCTGATGTGAGTGCCTCAAATAAATCCTAATGTAGCAAACCCTAGGTTTAGGGTGTGTCCCCCAGGCACTGGTTGAACGAATGAATCATTAGCTTTGTTTGAACCAATAAACATTTGTTTGTAATTTTCAATAAAGTTGCACTCTTGTCAATTCATTTAAACGTTCGTTTAATTCATCACGACGTTTTTTTTGTAACGAAAATGCAGTGATTAACAATTTCTACGCGTCTCACATATCCCAATGCATTTCGGCTTCAAGATAAAGCCTTCGTCAGGGGTTTATCTACAACATAAATGAACAAAATCAGCAAGTTGTATCTTTCCTTCAATATGTCTTTAACAAACAAAGAAAACGATAAGTTCATTTTGGCTAAAAATGTGTCAATTACATAACGTAGGTTTGTGGTTTCTCCTGTTCATCATTAATCTAGCGTGCTCTGTGTGGGTCTTTGCGTGGGTTAGTGCGAGTGGTTATTGGACTTCGTGGTGCGGAGGTGACTATGTGTACTCGAATTAATGTGTTCGTTGGGTACTTACTCGTGAGTCAGCGTGGTCTAATTCTGGTTGGTGTCCTTCAGTATGTGTCGGTAGCTGAAACGCTCTCCCTTCGTTTCGGTGTTGAAGTTGGAAATTTCACGTGGGTTCTATGAGCGTGTGATTAAGTGTGCCTCGGAGTGTAAGAGTCAAAATAGGACTATGAGTGTGGCGGTTGGTAATGGTGCAAGGGTTTCTGGGTCTTGTAGTGCATGTGCGCTGGTTAAATACTACATTATGCCTGATGGTGGTTTTAGTTAACACATAATAATAAACGAGCATAAGATAGACTTATCAAGGTGATATCAATTAAGCAATATAAATCAGAGGTAACATGCGAATTCCATGCGATCATTCATCCCATGCGGTTTCATGGAATTTAGTAGACGTATCCAATAATTTTCCCGTTTTAACAATGTCTTATGGTTGTCTACTGTGCACATGATCATTGGTGTTGTTATATCTTTTGTTGTTTGATGAAATTTTATTAAAAAGTCTGTGGTGTCTTTAATGTAGGTTGGTAGTTTGGTGACACTCTCTTGTAAATGTCTGTCAAGGTACTTTCCCACTGGTTCGTGAATACTGTTTTTTGTGGATACAATCGGTCGAAAAGGTGGGTGAGTCGGATGTTTGTGTATTTTTGGCACCATATAAATGGTTGGACTTTTTGGATGCGTTTGGGTTAAGTATTTTTTAACCTTTTCATTGATGGTTCCTCTTTGGATTGCTTTATCCACTATTTGAATAAGTGTTTCTTTGATTGGATTAGTGGGATTGATATCCAGTTTCATGTAAGTTTCAGTATCTGATAAGTGTAGTTCCACTTGTTCTTCATAATAGTTGGTGTTAAGTATTACCAATGCTCCGCCTTTGTCTGCTTTCTGGTAGGTAATGTTGGTTCTATTGGCCAAAGTTGTTAAGGCTCCCCATTCTTTCTGGGTGAGGTTTTTATGTCTTCGTTGTTTTTGGAAATTGAATTTCTGTAGGTCTTGTTTTACCAGAGCTTCAAATGTGTCGAGGGTTTTGTGGCTAATAGGGGCCAAATAAGTGCTTCTTGGTCTCAATCCTTTCAAGGGATCATCCTGAATAATTTCTCTGGGTTCTACTATGTTGGAAAAGTAGTGTTTTAATCGTAATTTCCTCATTAGTTTAAAAAAGCTGATCTCTATTTCCAATTGGTTGGTGTTTGTCGTAGGAACAAAAGATGTGCCTTTTTGGAGTACTTTATGTTCAATTTCTGTTAGTTGATAATCCGAGATGTTGATGATTAGGTCATTCTCTGTCCTCCTTTCTTCTGTTTGTTGGATTTGGAGGTCGTCTGACGTGTTTGCGGTGGTGCGCTTGTTTTTTCTTTTGCCCCTCCTGGGTCTTCCTCGTCGTTGGTTCCTACCCCTAAAAAAGGGGCCGATGAGGCTGTTTCACAGTGTGATGTTGTCGGAATATTGGATTCAGTAGGTTTACTAGTGGTGCTTGCGGGCTCTCCTTCAGATGAGGATGTATCCGTGTTGATGTTATATGGTCTATTCTGTCTTCTTTTGGCGTATATATCCGCCCAGGTGTAAACCTCTCCCAATTTATAATCAACTGTGTCTCTTCGGTATTTACGGATTTTTCTTTCGTTGACTTCTTGTGTGTGTTTTGACAATTGACCATTAATGTCTTCAAGTATCTTGTTCCAATCCTCTATGGTTGAATTTGCTTCCAATTCGGTTTTTACCACTTCTATTTCTTTGGTCAATTCTTCCAGAATGTTGGAGAGTTCTTCTATTATTAATAGGATAAGATCCAATGAACATTTGTTCAGTATCGCGAACCAGCGGTCTTTGAATGGTTGATTATTTTTGCATAATGATGGTTTCAATGGAATCCTAAGTCCTCTAGGGATCCTTTGGGCTTTGTGGTATTTTATCATGGTGCTGGCATGTAATTTCTGATTAATTGCCTTTCTTGAGAGATACAGTAGTTGTCGTACGTTTTGTTCATTTGTTCTAGTTGATGACGATTCTGTGATATCTTCCTGAATAAGTGCGTAGATTTTGTTCGCTGCATCTTCTGAATAGGCGAATGTATCTGCTCGTATATCCGTTAGATTTGTAATTTGTTCATAGGCCATGTTTGTGGTTGGCGTGCTCCGTGTCAGAGTTCAGAGATGTAGGATTTATCACAAGGTTTGTTTGGCACGTGCACAGCTCCTTTTAAAACAGTTTAACAGTTAATGTTGACTTTTTGACTTTTTGATTTGATATTATAACCGTGCTTCCAGGGTGTCACTCCTCTGATGTGAGTGCCTCAAATAAATCCTAATGTAGCAAACCCTAGGTTTAGGGTGTGTCCCCCAGGCACTGGTTGAACGAATGAATCATTAGCTTTGTTTGAACCAATAAACATTTGTTTGTAATTTTCAATAAAGTTGCACTCTTGTCAATTCATTTAAACGTTCGTTTAATTCATCACGACGTTTTTTTTGTAACGAAAATGCAGTGATTAACAATTTCTACGCGTCTCACATATCCCAATGCATTTCGGCTTCAAGATAAAGCCTTCGTCAGGGGTTTATCTACAACATAAATGAACAAAATCAGCAAGTTGTATCTTTCCTTCAATATGTCTTTAACAAACAAAGAAAACGATAAGTTCATTTTGGCTAAAAATGTGTCAATTACATAACGTAGGTTTGTGGTTTCTCCTGTTCATCATTAATCTAGCGTGCTCTGTGTGGGTCTTTGCGTGGGTTAGTGCGAGTGGTTATTGGACTTCGTGGTGCGGAGGTGACTATGTGTACTCGAATTAATGTGTTCGTTGGGTACTTACTCGTGAGTCAGCGTGGTCTAATTCTGGTTGGTGTCCTTCAGTATGTGTCGGTAGCTGAAACGCTCTCCCTTCGTTTCGGTGTTGAAGTTCGAAATTTCACGTGGGTTCTATGAGCGTGTGATTAAGTGTGCCTCGGAGTGTAAGAGTCAAAATAGGACTATGAGTGTGGCGGTTGGTAATGGTGCAAGGGTTTCTGGGTCTTGTAGTGCATGTGCGCTGGTTAAATACTACATTATGCCTGATGGTGGTTTTAGTTAACACATAATAATAAACGAGCATAAGATAGACTTATCAAGGTGATATCAATTAAGCAATATAAATCAGAGGTAACATGCGAATTCCATGCGATCATTCATCCCATGCGGTTTCATGGAATTTAGTAGACGTATCCAATAATTTTCCCGTTTTAACAATGTCTTATGGTTGTCTACTGTGCACATGATCATTGGTGTTGTTATATCTTTTGTTGTTTGATGAAATTTTATTAAAAAGTCTGTGGTGTCTTTAATGTAGGTTGGTAGTTTGGTGACACTCTCTTGTAAATGTCTGTCAAGGTACTTTCCCACTGGTTCGTGAATACTGTTTTTTGTGGATACAATCGGTCGAAAAGGTGGGTGAGTCGGATGTTTGTGTATTTTTGGCACCATATAAATGGTTGGACTTTTTGGATGCGTTTGGGTTAAGTATTTTTTAACCTTTTCATTGATGGTTCCTCTTTGGATTGCTTTATCCACTATTTGAATAAGTGTTTCTTTGATTGGATTAGTGGGATTGATATCCAGTTTCATGTAAGTTTCAGTATCTGATAAGTGTAGTTCCACTTGTTCTTCATAATAGTTGGTGTTAAGTATTACCAATGCTCCGCCTTTGTCTGCTTTCTGGTAGGTAATGTTGGTTCTATTGGCCAAAGTTGTTAAGGCTCCCCATTCTTTCTGGGTGAGGTTTTTATGTCTTCGTTGTTTTTGGAAATTGAATTTCTGTAGGTCTTGTTTTACCAGAGCTTCAAATGTGTCGAGGGTTTTGTGGCTAATAGGGGCCAAATAAGTGCTTCTTGGTCTCAATCCTTTCAAGGGATCATCCTGAATAATTTCTCTGGGTTCTACTATGTTGGAAAAGTAGTGTTTTAATCGTAATTTCCTCATTAGTTTAAAAAAGCTGATCTCTATTTCCAATTGGTTGGTGTTTGTCGTAGGAACAAAAGATGTGCCTTTTTGGAGTACTTTATGTTCAATTTCTGTTAGTTGATAATCCGAGATGTTGATGATTAGGTCATTCTCTGTCCTCCTTTCTTCTGTTTGTTGGATTTGGAGGTCGTCTGACGTGTTTGCGGTGGTGCGCTTGTTTTTTCTTTTGCCCCTCCTGGGTCTTCCTCGTCGTTGGTTCCTACCCCTAAAAAAGGGGCCGATGAGGCTGTTTCACAGTGTGATGTTGTCGGAATATTGGATTCAGTAGGTTTACTAGTGGTGCTTGCGGGCTCTCCTTCAGATGAGGATGTATCCGTGTTGATGTTATATGGTCTATTCTGTCTTCTTTTGGCGTATATATCCGCCCAGGTGTAAACCTCTCCCAATTTATAATCAACTGTGTCTCTTCGGTATTTACGGATTTTTCTTTCGTTGACTTCTTGTGTGTGTTTTGACAATTGACCATTAATGTCTTCAAGTATCTTGTTCCAATCCTCTATGGTTGAATTTGCTTCCAATTCGGTTTTTACCACTTCTATTTCTTTGGTCAATTCTTCCAGAATGTTGGAGAGTTCTTCTATTATTAATAGGATAAGATCCAATGAACATTTGTTCAGTATCGCGAACCAGCGGTCTTTGAATGGTTGATTATTTTTGCATAATGATGGTTTCAATGGAATCCTAAGTCCTCTAGGGATCCTTTGGGCTTTGTGGTATTTTATCATGGTGCTGGCATGTAATTTCTGATTAATTGCCTTTCTTGAGAGATACAGTAGTTGTCGTACGTTTTGTTCATTTGTTCTAGTTGATGACGATTCTGTGATATCTTCCTGAATAAGTGCGTAGATTTTGTTCGCTGCATCTTCTGAATAGGCGAATGTATCTGCTCGTATATCCGTTAGATTTGTAATTTGTTCATAGGCCATGTTTGTGGTTGGCGTGCTCCGTGTCAGAGTTCAGAGATGTAGGATTTATCACAAGGTTTGTTTGGCACGTGCACAGCTCCTTTTAAAACAGTTTAACAGTTAATGTTGACTTTTTGACTTTTTGATTTGATATTATAACCGTGCTTCCAGGGTGTCACTCCTCTGATGTGAGTGCCTCAAATAAATCCTAATGTAGCAAACCCTAGGTTTAGGGTGTGTCCCCCAGGCACTGGTTGAACGAATGAATCATTAGCTTTGTTTGAACCAATAAACATTTGTTTGTAATTTTCAATAAAGTTGCACTCTTGTCAATTCATTTAAACGTTCGTTTAATTCATCACGACGTTTTTTTTGTAACGAAAATGCAGTGATTAACAATTTCTACGCGTCTCACATATCCCAATGCATTTCGGCTTCAAGATAAAGCCTTCGTCAGGGGTTTATCTACAACATAAATGAACAAAATCAGCAAGTTGTATCTTTCCTTCAATATGTCTTTAACAAACAAAGAAAACGATAAGTTCATTTTGGCTAAAAATGTGTCAATTACATAACGTAGGTTTGTGGTTTCTCCTGTTCATCATTAATCTAGCGTGCTCTGTGTGGGTCTTTGCGTGGGTTAGTGCGAGTGGTTATTGGACTTCGTGGTGCGGAGGTGACTATGTGTACTCGAATTAATGTGTTCGTTGGGTACTTACTCGTGAGTCAGCGTGGTCTAATTCTGGTTGGTGTCCTTCAGTATGTGTCGGTAGCTGAAACGCTCTCCCTTCGTTTCGGTGTTGAAGTTGGAAATTTCACGTGGGTTCTATGAGCGTGTGATTAAGTGTGCCTCGGAGTGTAAGAGTCAAAATAGGACTATGAGTGTGGCGGTTGGTAATGGTGCAAGGGTTTCTGGGTCTTGTAGTGCATGTGCGCTGGTTAAATACTACATTATGCCTGATGGTGGTTTTAGTTAACACATAATAATAAACGAGCATAAGATAGACTTATCAAGGTGATATTAATGATGAACAGGAGAAACCACAAACCTACGTTATGTAATTGACACATTTTTAGCCAAAATGAACTTATCGTTTTCTTTGTTTGTTAAAGACATATTGAAGGAAAGATACAACTTGCTGATTTTGTTCATTTATGTTGTAGATAAACCCCTGACGAAGGCTTTATCTTGAAGCCGAAATGCATTGGGATATGTGAGACGCGTAGAAATTGTTAATCACTGCATTTTCGTTACAAAAAAAACGTCGTGATGAATTAAACGAACGTTTAAATGAATTGACAAGAGTGCAACTTTATTGAAAATTACAAACAAATGTTTATTGGTTCAAACAAAGCTAATGATTCATTCGTTCAACCAGTGCCTGGGGGACACACCCTAAACCTAGGGTTTGCTACATTAGGATTAACACTGTTGATATTTGCCAGATGGCCATTGCCATTGTACGGCACCCAAATCGCGGTAGCTACCGCCTGTCCCCAGCGGTGTGTCACCAGCAATCCCCATTTACACAAGTGCGGTAGTGATAGGCATGGAGACATGCCAAAATGGCGGTTGGCATGCTCGGCCGCCCAAATCGCGGTGCCTCATGTGAATGTATGGCACCCAAATCGCGGTAGCTACCGCCTGTCCCAAGCGGTGTGTCACCAGCACTCCCCATTTACACAGGTGCGGTAGTGATAGGCATGGAGACATGCCCAAATGGTGGTTGGCATGCTCCACCGCCCAAATCGCGGTACCTCATGTGAATGTATGGCATCCAAATCGTGGTAGCTACCGCCTGTCCCCAGTGGTGTGTCACCAGCACCCCCCCTTTACACAGGTGCGGTAGTGATAAGCATGTAGACATGGGCAAATGGCAGTTGTAATGCATCCCCATCCATGTTGCGGTAGCTACCGCCTGGCCCTGGCGGTGTGTCACCAGCACCCCCATTCACACAAGTGCGGTATTGATAGGCATGGAGACATGTGGAAATGGCGGTTGGCATGCTCTGCCGCTAAAATCGTGGTAGCACACACCGGGGCCCCTGCGGTGTGTCACCGTCATGGAGCTTGCCCTAGAGACAACGCGAAGCTCCATAGTGGTGGGATGACACAATTTTGAAGATCGTGGTAGTCGTGCTCCGCCACAGCGGAGGCGGTCATTGGATGCATTTGAAGGAGGCAGACCTGGACCACCAATTGCTGCAGCTTGGCACCTTCGAAACGGGGCTATATATGTGTGGAAGTGAGCCTCACATTTCCACTGCTCCCAGAGCCTGCTGCCTGAGACCCCTCACCTGCTGCTACCTCCAGGGACTGCTGCCAGAGACCCTTCACCTGCTGCTGCCTCCAGGGACTGCTGCAGCCTCCAGGGACTGCTGCCTGAGACCCCTCACCCGCTGCTACTTCCAGGGACTGCTGCCAGAGACCCCTCACCCGCTGCTGCCTCCAGGGACTGCTGCCTGAGACCCCTCACCTGCTGCTGCCTCCAGGGACTGCTGCCTGAGACCCCTCACCACCCAATTACGCAGCTGTTGTCTCATGTCCACAGTGATGGCAAGGACAGAGAAGATCCGTGCCAGTCCCTTCACGAGCAAGGAGCTGGAGGTGCTGGTGGACGAGTTGCTCACACAGTACCCAAGGATATATGGTGCCCCAAATGTCGTGGTAAGTCTTCGACAGTGGTGGGGTAGGGCAGGGGGGCCACACATGTAGTTGGACTGATGCAGTATGTGCCTGGGAGAGTGGGGTAGTGTCATGCACTACCTGACATTCTGTCTCCAGTGGGAGGGTGTGTGTACCCAATGCCACAGCTTTCCCTCCCAACACATGTATGTATGAGTGACCTGTGTTGTGTTGTCAGCCATACAGTGGCACAGAAGGTTGTTCATTCTGTAGTCAGGACAGTGATTGCTTGGCTGGATGGCTGTGTGTGCCCCTGTAGTCCATCTCAGTGTGAGCCCAGCTGGCCTGCACAGTCCCCACCTACAAAGACAAGGACACCTCACTTAACTTACAGAGTATGACATCAGTCTTTTCACATTGCACTCCAGCTATGGGCCATCTCAGCACTGTATTTTGCACACAACTGCCCTTGTGAATGGCATTTTGTATTTGTGAGATCATGTCCCTCAATGTGACCACCATGACACATTCATCTATTCACTGGACAGAGACATTGATGGCTGCGCAGTCTTGGACACAGTGAGTCTACCCCCAAACACAGGTTGACATGGGATGCATGTGTTGCTCAAGCCAACAATGGACTGGAGATGTGGGCAGGCTACATGGGTGTTTCAGTGCTAGCATCCTGCATGTGCGTGAGATGTACAGGGACTGTGTTCCCCCCTACATGCTTTAACATCAGCTTGTCCCATGCAGGTGTCCCATGTGAGCTGTACTATAGTCTCTGATTGACATATCGTTGGATATGTGATGATTTTTTATCTTGCTGCTATACTGATAGATGTCGGTACATGACACTGTGTCACTGATCATTTCCCCCTCTTGTATCCCATGCCTGCAGCTCAAGGTACACCAGCGTAAGGCCGTGTGGAGGGCCATTGCAGCGAAGGTATGAGCTCTGGGGGTCTCAAACCGACGGCGCACCCACTGCCACAAGAGATGGGACGACATCAGCCGGCTGGCAAAGAATGTGGCGGAGATGACCCTGGGGCTGCTTCCTCGCACTGGGCGTCTGGCACGGCGCAGCATGACACCACTAATGGGGCGCATCTTGGCGGTGACACAGCCTGAGCTGGATGCACGTTTGAAGGAGCATCAGCAGCAAGCCAGGGGTGAGCATTTGGGGAGTCTGACTTTGGCTGGGAGTGGCTGCATGTGTACAGAGCCTGTGCCAGCGCTGGCCTATGTGATGTTGGTAGTGTGATGCTGTGGCATGCAAGTGGTTGCTGGCCTGGGTGCCGGTGGCATGCATTTGCCCTAACTGTACTTACAAAGGTGATTTGGATGCTGTGACTTCACATTACATTCTGAGTTGTGCTCTTCAGGTTTCTTCTGCATTGGGGTAGTCTTGGGAATCCCATGGGAGGGAACGGCAGTGTACCCGATCTGACTGTGCATACATCAATGCGGCCATTGCATGCACCCAGATTGGAGAGGCCTACACATCTGACAGCAATGTGCACCATTCTTTTGTCCGGAAGGAATGACATGGTGGGTGGCATGGGCTAATGTCCATTGTGGACTGTCATGTTGTAGTCTGGGTCTGTGTTGTCCCCTTCTGTTCCATCCAGATCTGTCATTGGCAACAAGCACTGTGCCCCCATCATGTCCTTAGTTGTGCTCAGAGCTAGTTGTGTGTCTGTTTGAACAGAGCCACAAGCAGGGTGTTGTGCTGTGTGGTCATCACATGGCTCACTCATGCCTGAGTTTCCATTTTCCACGCACTGCTTGAGTCAATATAGTGAGTTGGCACGATGTGATTGCACAGGGTGGTGTGCAACATGTAGATTTGGTCTTCTTTTGTGATGCATTGCTTGCATATGTTTGTTCTGTTGCTGTCACTGACCTGACCCTACATCTCTCTCTCTCATGCAGCATCACCTGTGGTCACGGAGGGACAGGAGACGGACACCAGTGGGGGTGAAACTAGCACAACAGCTGCCCAGGTGCCTACTGACACAGATGTCACCAGCGCCTCAGAGGAGGACAGGAGTCTGCTGGAGGAATCTCAGCCTGAGATGCAAAGCACCACATCATCCGATGCCAGTGGGGATGCATCCATGTTGGAGGGCACAGGGAACGGGGACTCTGCATCGACTTCCACCACACAGCGGCCAGTGCCCTCCCTCCCAGCCACTTCCTCTGGTGCTGCCCGTGTCCGCCTCAGTAAGAGGGAAAAGAGTGTCCTTCACCCCTGGCACCGCTGCCCCTGCCCCTGTCCCCCCTGCTGCCATCAGTACTGAGTCGGTGGACCTTTTGCACCAGCTGTGTGTAGGCCAGACAGCTCTCCTCAATGCCTTCATTGACCATGACAAGAAATTGGCCAGGTGGTTGCTTTCATGGAGGGCATACATTCAGACGTCGGTGGGCTGCACTGGACAGTCCAGGCTTTGTCATCAACAGTGACGTCTGCCCTGCATCAGGCACATACTCACAGTCCAGCTCCGGTCCCTTTGTACACCCCCCTGGCAGTGCCCATGTCTGACGATAGTGACCACGGTTCACATACGTCAAAGTCACGATACAGCACACGAAGCACACAGCAGCAGCAACCCAAGCGGTCCCGGGCGCAGACACCATCCCCACAGAAGATCATAGCCACCCCAGAGCGCAGGGAAAAAAGCCCATCAGGCGACACCAGTAGACTAAAAGCAAAGCAGCAGACCTCAGGCACACATGGCTCAGTGGCATCCCCATCCAAGGACTCTCCTGCCCCTAAAGCATCATGCAAAGAGAAGCATACAGTGTCTGTGCCCACCAAGGAGGTGGTGCATACCAAGGGTACACCTAGGAAGGGCTCCAAGGCAGAATCACCAACCACTTCGACTCCCATTCCAAGCCCAGTGAAGCAGGGGCCGGAGGGCACTGTAGGGGTAACACCTAGTAAACAGGGGAAGGGGGGCAGAGGCGAAGCCAGGCAAAGCGTTCCGCTGGGTCCAGCACATCACCAGAGGGACTGCCAGCGCATGCACCTGCTGCAGCTGTGGTGGTGAGTGTGCCTGTTGTGCCCACACCACTTCCCATTGATCCACAGCCCACTGGCCTTGTCGTTCACTGCTGTGTGCCCCCTGCCTGTGCAGCTTCTCATGGACTCACTTTGCAATTTGTCCTGCCCACTGGCCTTGTCGTTCATTGCTGTGTGCCCCCTGCCTGTGCAGCTTCTCATGGACTCACTCTGCAATTTGTCCTGCCCACTGGCCTTGTCATTCACTGCTGTCTTTCCCTTGCCTGTGCAGCTTCTCATGGACATGCTCTGCACTCTGCCCTGGCCACTGGACTTGCTGTGTTTCCCTTGCCTGTGCAGCCTCTCATGGACATGCTCTGCATGTTGTGCCTTGCTCTTCTATTCTCATGGTGCCTATCTGTGCAATATGTGAATAAAGACAGTTGCTCCAGTTGTCTATTTTGTCAGTGTCCTTACTGAATAAAGTTATTTTGTTGTGCATATATGGTTTACTGTGCCCCATGGTCTGTGTGCCACTTCAACATAGTTAATTTTTGGGCTCACTTACTCTCTTTTTTTCATGGGTGACAGGGTCCTCAGTTTTTCCTGACCCAGATACTTGTGGGGGCAATGGTGTCAATTTACAATGGTTAGCAGTAGTCATTTACTTAATTTGTTCATGTTGGCTATATTGTACACATGTCAGGTTGGGGGGCACTGCCAGCACAGAGTGGGTTTCTGCACACAGTATTGCAGGCAGGCTGGCCAGGGTCATCATGTATGTGTGTTCTTCCTTTATGTGTGCCCAGTTGTATGTGTGTGTGGTCATCTTGTGATGGCCAGTCATCCTAGTCCCATGGCATACTTTCCATGTGTGCTCTCGGATGATCAGGTAGTGTGCAGTGTAAAGGGGGTGAGTTTGTCGTGAGTGTTGATGTGTGCATGCCCCTAATTCAATCTCTTCCCAAGTAACTGGGGCGCTGAGACACTCCACATATTCTAGTGACATTTCTATAGTGTTAATCTTATCAAGATAGTGTTTTGTGGCGAGATCAGATACACTGTCCGGTTGATGATACAGCAGTTGATAGAATTCATTAAATGCTGCCAGTATATCTTCTTTAGAAGTTTTAAAGCCCCCGTTAAGATCTTGAATTTTAAGAATCTCATTAGCCGTAGCTCTTTGGCGTAATCTTTGTGCTAAAACTTTCCCGGTTTGTTCGGTCAGTTCATAGCTTTCAGTCCGATGTTAATTATGATGTAGAGCTACCTGGTCGGCTATATGAGCATAAACAGAGCTGCGTTTAATCGATAGATCGAGTTGGGATTCCCCTATGTCTCTATTCAATTTGATGCTTTCCGCAAGCCGTTTCTCTGCATGTAGAACCATATCACAGTCCTTTTTAAATTTGTTCATCTTGTCCTTTAATTGAAGGTTAGCATATTTTAATGTCTCTCCCCGTACAACTGATTTAAATGTGTCCCAGACTACTGGAACTGAGGCCGACTCATTGTTTATCTAAAAAAACTCCTGGATAACATTAGACATAAACTGGATATAATCTGGTTGTAAAAGTAAATTCCGCTGGAACGTCCAGGTTGATTTATTGCCCTGTCCAACTAATGAAAAACTAAGCTTTAAGCAGAGAGGGTTATGATCAGATAATAGTTTAGGCAGAACTTCTAACCCAATTTTAACCAAAAAGAACTGAGATAAAAAAAAGTAGTCAATACGAACAAATTTCCTATGCGGAGCAGAGAAAAAAGTAAAGCCATACTCATCTGGGTGGGCAATATGCCAAGCATCAGATAAGGCATTATCTAATACCAGAGACCGCAGAGCCTTAAAAGACCGTGGCTTCAAACCTTTATATCTTGGATTTTGTCTGATGCTGAAGTCAGCATCAATGTGAATATTGAGATCCCCACAAAAAATAATGGGAATACTGCTAAGAACAAGCTCCTGATTTAGATAATTAAATAGCTCAGAGTCATCCAGGTTGGGGCCATAGACTGAGTAAATCATGAACCTGTTCTGAAAAATTAAAAGTTCTGCCGCGGCCCAGCGGCCCCACTTATCAGCAGAGGTCTTGATTACAGTACCCAGATTCCGACGCATGAGTATAGCTACGCCTCGTTTAATGCCTGTCTGCCTAGAAACTATTAACACATCCAATCCCAGATTCTTTAACAAATCCCTTTTTTCCCATGATAAGTGTGTCTCTTGAAGGCAGAGTATATCTATTTGTAACAAATGAATCATTTTGGTCAAAATACCTCTCTTTTTCGCATCATTAAGACCGTTAACATTGAAAGTGCAAATTTTAATTATCCTATCCATTGGATGATGGAACACAGAAGGAGATTAGAAAACTGTGGTCTATCAAACATGGCTCCTTATAAAGTTGGAAACAAATCACAATAGCAAAAGATTTCATTACTTTGCCCAATATTACGTCATTAGTAAACCAGTCTGAACAACACTCTGTATCCTGCAAATAACCAGTCATTATCATTATATCTTGCTCAAATTTGACTGATGTTGAATTACACCCCCACCACCACCTCCACCCCACCACACCCTCCCCTGACACCCTCCCCCCACCCCAACCCACCTTATGAGGCACAGGGACAGCCAGTCCCTGGGATCACAGAGTGCCTCCCCGCCCCCCTCCCAGATGACCCGAAAAAAAAAATTAGTGTTCAAAAATCAGCTTAATCCAGCCAGCTAACGATATCAATCCAACATAGCTATAACATTTTTAAATAACATTTCTATTGAAAATAAGCATTAGGTCATAGAGAATCGAGATATTCTTTTGCCAAAATTTCTGAAACAAAAAATCTTGTTTGATTTTTGAAAATAACTTTGAGTTTGGCTGGATTTTGTAAATAGACAGTGGCGCCTTTTTCTTGGAAACCTGCTATTAATTGCCTTAACTGCCACCGCTTAGTAACAGTAGACTGGCAGAAATCCGGCCTTACAAAAAAACAACAACCATTAGCAGAACGCTTTTTGTCAGGTCTGGCCAGATCAAAAATAGCTTCTCTGGCTAAGAAATTATTGAATCTGACCAAAATGGCTCTCGGGTACTCTCCTTCTTTTGACTTAGATTTAATTTGAAATGGAAAACGATGAGCGCGCTCAATGACCAACGGCCAGTCCCAAGAAGTGAGTTCCGGGAATGCTGCCGAGAAAAGTTCACAAATAAATTTCCGGATATCTGCTCCACCAAGATTCTCAGGGACTCCTAACACACGCAAATTATTTCTCAGCGATTGGTTTTCCAACTCAGCAAGCTTGAAGCTGACATCATCCCGTTGTGCTTTAACAGAGGCAAGTTCCTTCTTTTGTGTGGCAACTTCGTCTTCAAGGGTAGATATCCTGGTTTCGGCTTCCGAGACTCTGGCCGTCATGTCGGTGCAGAATTTTGTAATACGGCGCACAGCATTTTTCACTTTTTGGCATGTGCCTTGTGTGCGGGCAATCTCCATTTTTGTATCTGATCTATGAACCAACATTGTCTGGTATATCATAGAGAGAGTCACTTCCGGGCATGGATCAGAATCAGGTTCTTCAAGAATAGCTTGTTCATTTGGAAGATTAGGCTGTATGGATAAAGGGTCCTCTGCCCCATTAGACCTGTTCCTAGATGAAGGTGTCCTCCTGACCCTATGTTTCTTTACAGTTACGCTAGAACCAGGTGACGTCTCACTTGCCCCCGTCTCCTCTCCCAAGCTACTGTCCTCCGGATAATCAGCCCAATCCTTGTCCAAGCTTTCATCGGATGTGAGGTCAGACATAGAAAAAAAAAATTCAGTAGACTCCAGGGCAGTTTCTTGACACAAAGTTTCAGTAGACACTAATGTGAGCTGAGCAGAAATAGTCATAGGGCTAGTCAAAACATTTGTAGTAGCGTTCAGTAGCTCCCCGCCTCCAGTTCCAACACCAACAGTAGTATTCAAAGTATTGAAGACTACGGATCCCAGAATGCTGTGCGACAATGATCCAGATACAGGCAAAGGCTCAAAGAAATGCATCACTTCTAATTCGGAATCGGGGTTTAATAAAGTGTCATTGATTACAGAAATTACAGCAGTATTTCCATCTACCCCCGTAGTCTGTGAGGAACCCTCAATGATATTAGTATTATCAATATTATCATGCTGGGTTGGGTCTCCTTTGTCTGCTGGTGCGAGAGAAACAGTCGATTCCAATGTGCGCAGATTAGTAACATTTTTGGCAGCTTGTTTCTCAAAGAGTGCAGGTACAGTTTGATTAGAGCTCCTGCTCGAGGGCTCTCCCCCTTTTTTAGCAGAAAAAGCAGATGTAGACTCACCAGTTTTAAATGTCCCACGCAGTTAGCAGCTTCCAGCTCCTCTGCGCCATTAGTTTGAGCGTGCTTATTCTTGCCACTACGGGTGTTTGGGGGTTTCACCTGCAGGTTAGCGTTTTTTGGCGGCATTGTGTATGAGCGCAGGACAGAGCAAGGCGCTGGTTGTCTAGCCCACCAGAACGGAAAACGCCGGGTGAAATATCGAAGCCGGGGAAGCTGGGCGAGGAGAGGCCACATAGAAGACAGTTGGTGTAAAATGCGGGCAGCCCAGCACCGATAGAGTCACAGTCACACACACGGTGATTTCAGTTCGGAGATGACGAGGAGGGGGGAGTCGGGAAACGTGGTGAATGATGTACCGATAGCAGCTTCAGCGGGAGCAGCTGATACTATTGGAAGTTAGAGGCGAGGATAGCTGTGTTAAATTCGCGTTTTTCACACCGGAGGCTCGTGAATTTTGCCGTGAATTTAGCCGCAAGCTCACTGTGAAACCAGGGTCGGCCAGTCAGTCTTCCTTCAGCACCACTTTTCTTCGGGACAGGGAGTCAGGGAGCGAGATGGGAGGCTGCTCACACCGCTAAGCTAGCGATCGCCATCTTGCCACCGAGCCCTCCCAACGATCGCCATCTTATTAGCTATCACCGGTCTTGCGGTCGGCAAAGCCATGGGTCCGGATTCCATTCCTCTAGAATTCTATCGAGTATTTAGAGGAATTCTAAAGCCAGAACTGATGAAGATCTTTTGCTCTGCTTTCGCCGGCAACCCACCTGAGTCATGGTCTCATGCTATTATAGTAATTTTTAAAAAGAAAGGCAAAAATAGTGAAGAATTAGGCTCATATCGACCCATCTCTTTGATTTCTACTGATAGTAAAATGTATTCAAAAATTCTCGCCAATAGACTGAATCCACTGATGCCGACCCTCGTGTTTATCAGACAACATGGCTTTATACTGAAAAGAGACACCACAGACCATGTTAAAAAAATAATAGCATTATTAGACTGGGCCCAGACCTCTGAATCCCCAGTTGCGGTGGCCCTGTTGGACGCAGAAAAAGCGTTCGACAGGGTCTCCTGGGAGTTCTTATGGTCTGTCTTGCTCTGGATGGGTTTTCCCATTGCATATATTAACGCAGTTAAAGCCCTCTATATTCAACCCAAAGCTGCCATAAGAATAACCAATTCTCTCTCTAAGGGCTTTGCGATAACAAGGGGGACTAGACAAGGTTGCCCTTGTTCCCCCTTGCTGTTCGCATTATATCTAGAACCATATCTACGTAATTTATCCTCTGCGGCAGATATTATACCTGTAAAAATTAATACCAACTCATTTAAAATCTTCGCCTATGCGGATGATGTTGCCGTAACTACCATAGACATTAGACGTGCACTACCAAAAATCATTCTCCTGGCGGAAGAATTTGGCCTGCTATCTGGCTATAAATTAAATGTGGCTAAAACTCAATTAATTCATTCTGATTTTGGCCGACCTAATGAATTAGTTTTTGACTCTGAAGCCCAATATCTGGGGATAACGATTTCATCCAAGGTCGATGAGATTGTACGCTTAAATATTGAGCCTGCCCTGAACTCTTCTAACAAAACTTTGGAGAGATTGAATAATTTACATTTCTCTTTTTATGGCCGAGTCAATATAATTAAAATGCTAATCTTTCCAAAGTTTTTATATTTATTCCGAACCATACCACTTTTGTTTCCGGCATATTATTTCACAAAAATTGATAGAATGATCTCCAGATTCCTGTGGGGGTATCACCGCTCTCGCCGAGCGTTGAAATGGTGTTTTTTGCCCAGGCTGAAAGGGGGGTGGGGAGTCCCTAATTTTCGGTTGTACTATTGGCTTATTTCTTTAAGATTTATGGGTATACTCCTTTTTTCGGATATTGTCACTGAAGAATTCGTTTATCCCTCAGTCTATGAATTACTGCTAGGCAAGGCGGCTCCTCAATGCTTAGTCAAAATCATTGAACCCAGTTATTATAAAAAAAACAAATTTAAGATTATTTTGGCCTGTGCTACAATTTGGCGACAATTTAGGAAAAAAATTCTCGGTCTGGGTGAAATTAGCTATTATTCCCCAATGTTTAATAATCTTGCCTTACCTCCCGTTTTTCATGACCAAATCACAAGCAATTGGCTCCTTTCAGGAATACAGATTTTGGGAGACTTATACGAAGATGCTCAATTCTCTTCATTTTCAGCTCTCCAAACTAAATATGGTCTACCACAGCATCACTTTTTCAAGTATCTTCAGATCCGGAGTTTTTTAGAATCGAAATGTCTTCTCACTCACTCGTGTATAAACCCTAATAAGATATTAGAAACTACGAGGAAAGCAAAGAAAATAGGCCCAGTTTATCAAATGACTATTAATCAATTTGAAGACGATTTATCTTCTGTGGAGAATAAATGGCAAAGGAAGCTAGATTTAGTAAATATCGATATGGGAAGATCAATCGAGTTATCCATTAAGGTACTGTTTAACGGATCCCTTCAAAGCCAACATTATATGTCTATTTTCGATCTTTATTATTCTCCCGCTAAGATAGCTAAGTGGAAGGCTGGCGGTGAATCAAGATGTAATCGCTGTGATGAGGTGGATGCGGACTCCATTCATATATTTTTTAAATGTGAGAAACTTTCTTGTTTTATTATCGATATTGAATCTTTTATTAATAATAATTTAGGGATTGTTGTGAAATTTTCTCCCGAACTGGTAATTTTTGGTTTTCAAGCAGATCAGTCTGGGATAAGACCTACGGCTGAAGAAGCATTTCTGTTTATCTGTATGTCCATTTTCCGTTTCTGCATCACTTCTCGCTGGATTGATAATGAACCCCCAACCTTTCATCAATGGCAATGAAAGCTGCTCTCTATTTATCATTTAGAAATGGCTATCTATAGGCTTAAGGGGATAAGGAAAAAAAGGCAAGGATCAAAAATCTGGGATCCAGTTACTAAATGGATTTAAGATACTCCCCCTATTTGTGTATTTTCGCTGTCTGTTTCTCATTTATATTATTTCTGCTCCTTTTTACATTGCTCAATGTATGACTGTTTGTTGAAGTAAAACAATAAATACAAATATTTTTTTAAAAATTAAAAAAAAAGATGTGTGCATGCCCCTGCATTGTCAACTACACACATGTGTCACCCAGGAGTTGTGTGCCTGTTGTTTTGATTGTTCATCCCTGTGGATGTGGTTGTATGCCCATGTGTGAGTTGTATGTTGTGCACTGTGCAGTGTGTTGATGTGTCCTTGCAGTTCTGTCTGACTCCTACTTGTTGGTTTTTGTCACTTGTGAGTATGCAGAGTGGGTGGCTGGCAAGTCAGTGTTGTGTTCTGTTGCACATCTATGTGTCTTGTTGCTGTTTGTGGAGACTGTGCAGACCTGCTGTTCCACACCGCCATTGTAGTTGTGTTTTCTCATGCATTGCTGTCACATGGTGCCTTCTTGCCTCCAGTGTGGCATGTTGTGTGTGTTGACATCCCATCCCCTATCTGTGCTTCAGGTTCCTACCCCTTGTGGCACAGGGTCAGACTGATTTGCATATGGCCATGTCTGAACTGGGGTGGCAGAGTGGGCTAAAGAACGGTGATGGATCAAACCCAGATCTGTTGACTGGGTGTGAGTGTTTGATTGGTTCTGATGCTCCGTCCATCACCACCCCCTTTTGTACCGCTTTGTTAGCCATAAGTTGGCAGGGTATGCTCAGACGTGAGTCCCTTGCTCACTTTGCCACTGGTTTCAAGCAAGCCTGGCTGAAGACGGCTGAAATGCCATAAACCGGTCCTAGGTAGCTTGTTTCCGGTCCAGGGAAGGCATGGCTTGGCAGTTCGGGCTGGACTGTTCCCATGAGGCACAGGGTCAGACTGATTTGCATATGGCCATGTCTGAACTGGGGTGGCAGAGTGGGCTAAAGAACGGTGATGGATAAAACCCAGATCTGTTGACTGGGTGTGAGTGTTTGATTGGTTCTGATGCTCCGTCCATCACCACCCCCTTTTGTACCGCTTTGTTAGCCATAAGTTGGCAGGGTATGCTCAGACGTGAGTCCCTTGCTCACTTTGCCACTGGATTCAAGCAAGCCTGGCTGAAGACGGCTGAAATGCCAGAAACCGGTCCTAGGTAGCTTGTTTCCGGTCCAGGGAAGGCATGGCTTGGCAGTTCGGGCTGGACAGTTCCCATGAGGCACAGGGTCAGACTGATTTGCATATGGCCATGTCTAAACTGGGGTGGCAGAGTGGGCTAAAGAACGGTGATGGATCAAACCCAGATCTGTTGACTGGGTGTGAGTGTTTGATTGGTTCTGATGCTCCGTCCATCACCACCCCCTTTTGTACCGCTTTGTTAGCCATAAGTTGGCAGGGTATGCTCAGACGTGAGTCCCTTGCTTACTTTGCCACTGGATTCAAGCAAGCCTGGCTGAAGACGGCTGAAATGCCAGAAACCGGTCCTAGGTAGCTTGTTTCCGGTCCAGGGAAGGCATGGCTTGGCAGTTCGGGCTGGACTGTTCCCATGAGGCACAGGGTCAGACTGATTTGCATATGGCCATGTCTGAACTGGGGTGGCAGAGTGGGCTAAAGAACGGTGATGGATCAAACCCAGATCTGTTGACTGGGTGTGAGTGTTTGATTGGTTCTGATGCTCTGTCCATCACCACCCTCTTTTGTACCGCTTTGTTAGCCATAAGTTGGCAGGGTATGCTCAGACGTGAGTCCCTTGCTCACTTTGCCACTGGATTCAAGCAAGCCTGGCTGAAGACGGCTGAAATGCCAGAAACCGGTCCTAGGTAACTTGTTTCCGGTCCAGGGAAGGCATGGCTTGGCAGTTCGGGCTGGACTGTTCCCATGAGGCACAGGGTCAGACTGATTTGCATATGGCCATGTCTGAACTGGGGTGGCAGAGTGGGCTAAAGAACGGTGATGGATAAAACCCAGATCTGTTGACTGGGTGTGAGTGTTTGATTGGTTCTGATGCTCCGTCCATCACCACCCCCTTTTGTACCGCTTTGTTAGCCATAAGTTGGCAGGGTATGCTCAGACGTGAGTCCCTTGCTCACTTTGCCACTGGATTCAAGCAAGCCTGGCTGAAGATGGCTGAAATACCAGAAACCGGTCCTAGGTAGCTTGTTTCCGGACCAGGGAAGGCATGGCTTGGCAGTTCGGGCTGGACTGTTCCCATGAGGCACAGGGTCAGACTGATTTGCATATGGCCATGTTTGAACTGGGGTGGCAGAGTGGGCTAAAGAACGGTGATGGATCAAACCCAGATCTGTTGACTGGGTGTGAGTGTTTGATTGGTTCTGATGCTCCGTCCATCACCACCCCCTTTTGTACCGCTTTGTTAGCCATAAGTTGGAGGGTATGCTCAGACGTGAGTCCCTTGCTCACTTTGCCACTGGATTCAAGCAAGCCTGGCTGAAGACGGCTGAAATACCAGAAACCGGTCCTAGGTAGCTTGTTTCCGGTCCAGGGAAGGCATGGCTTGGCAGTTCGGGCTGGACTGTTCCCATGAGGCACAGGGTCAGACTGATTTGCATATGGCCATGTTTGAACTGGGGTGGCAGAGTGGGCTAAAGAACGGTGATGGATCAAACCCAGATCTGTTGACTGGGTGTGAGTGTTTGATTGGTTCTGATGCTCCGTCCATCACCACCCCCTTTTGTACCGCTTTGTTAGCCATAAGTTGGCAGGGTATGCTCAGACGTGAGTCCCTTGCTCACTTTGCCACTGGATTCAAGCAAGCCTGGCTGAAGACGGCTGAAATGCCAGAAACCGGTCCTAGGTAGCTTGATTCCAGTCCAGGGAAGGCATGGCTTAGCAGTTCGGGCTGGACTGTTCCCATGAGGCACAGGGTCAGACTGATTTGCATATGGCCATGTCTGAACTGGGGTGGCAGAGTGGGCTAAAGAACGGTGATGGATCAAACCCAGATCTGTTGACTGAGTGTGAGTGTTTGATTGGTTCTGATGCTCCGTCCATCACCACCCCCTTTTGTACCCATTGTGGGTCTGCACTCCCTCTCTTTGTGTATGGTACACTCCTGTCATGTCCCCTACTGACATGCAGTACACTTCACTTTGGTGTCAGCTGTCCCCTTTGTATATATGTGTGTGTGCCTCCCCATGACTTTATTTGTGACACTATTCTTTGTCCAGGGTCAATGTGTCACTCAGGGCATTTCCCCAATGTGTCATTTGTGATGTTCCGGTGCTGTTTGTCAGTCATGGTTGCTCCTATGCAGTTCAACTGTGTGTGCTGCCCAGTCCTCTGGTCAAGCTGTTTCCACCTTTGTGTCCCAGACTTGTGCATCTGTTGGGTGTTGTGTTGGATGTCTGTGTGTTGGTTGTGTTATTGCTTCACTTCCTGGGTGTGCTGTTGTCTTTGTGCTGTGCTGTATGGTGTTTTGTGGGTTGCTGTTCTGTCACTGATGTCTGTGTGTGGCTGGTATGCTTGGTGTGCACACACAGCTTGTTGTGCATGGAGTGCTGTGTGTGTATGTTGCCTTGTGATTGCCTGGTGTGCATCCCCTGATGTCCTGCTGTGTTTGATATGTGATTGTTCTGCCTGTGCATCTGTTGTTTGTTTGCTGTGGCTGTGTTGTTCTGTGATGGTGCACTTCTTGTGTGTGTTATGGTATGTAGTCTGTGCATTGTTCCTGAGTGATGAGGTTGTGCAATCCTGTTTTGTCTGTGCTCCCATTGCCTTTCCCCAGTTTAGCTGCACAGGGCATGTCTGTTGTTGTTGTGGCTCTGAGTGTGTTTCTGTTGGGTTATGTGTCTGTCTGTTGTATTTGTTTCGACATTTGTGGTGGCATCCCTGTGTGTGTGTGTGTGTGATGTTTGTGGCTGACCCCAGGGTGTGTGGTTGTTTGTGTGTGAATTGACTGGCAAGTATTGCCAGCCTTCAGTGTGTTTGGCACTGGTGTTGTGTGCTGCTGGTGTGAGGGGGGTATGTGTGTAGATTCCTACTGGTGTTTGTCAGTCCTGAGGTGTGTAGATGGGCCCTGTGTGTAGTGCTGCTGGTGTACTCCTGTGAAGTTGTTGTATGGATGTGTGGCTGTTCACAGTTTGACTTCAGGGCCTTCCTTTCATGCTTGTGCATATACGTGGTTTACCTTGCTGTCTCCCTGTGTTGTTGCACTGAGCTGTCTGTGGTTTGAGTTCACTGACTGTGCCAGCCATGTGTGCTTTGATGGTGTGAGGGTGTTGTTCTCAGTTCCTTGTGTTGATGTGATGTACACATGCTTGTTGTGTGTCTCCATGGCCTTTCATTTGTGTGCAGCCCACTTTGGTTTCCCTATTTGTTGTGGTCCATTGCTGTTGGTATGTGGGGTGTGTATGTGTGTGTGTGTGTGTCAGTCTGTGGTATGTATGTGTGACTGTGCAGGCTGTGTGTCCATTTGGATGTTAATTCCTTGTAAGTGTTCATTTGTTGCTTGTCCTCATTTTTGTTTCCCTGGGTGTGGTGTTGTGGTGGTGTGTGTGCTTCCCTGGCCCTGTGCTACTGGGCTGTGTGCTGTGTGTTCCTGTGCAGCCACTCCTGCAGTGTCTGTCTCCATGATTGTTTGTTGTGTGGTGCAGGGTGTGTATTGACCTGGCTTGTTGTTGTGCATGGGGTGCACAGGAGGGGCACATGGCATGTGCCTTCATGGGGTGTGCTAGTGTGTGGTGAGAGGGTGTGTGGCCCTGTGGTCTTTGTGCCCGGCCCATGCCTGGCACTAGCCCTGCCTTCTGCATTGTGCGCATGTATTTCCTTGTGTTCACCGCTGCGGTGATGTGACCGGGACATTGCTGCATGGTAGCGGTAGCTGTGTGTCCAGGATGCAGAGGGGTAACTTTGTGGCAGGTGGGTGATGTGTGGGTGCCCTTGTGGATGTGTCCCTGTTCCCCCTAGGATGTCTGATGTGGATTTGGATCCTGTGTCTGCACGTGTGTTGTGTGTTGTGTATGTGTTGTTGCGTACCTGCGGCGGCGTCCGCGGTGGTCCATGAGTTCATGGTAATGTAGCAGGTACAGCACCGGTTTCGCGCTCCGCTGTCGAGCTTCCGCCGTCTCTGGTTGGGCGGTGTCTCCGCTGCGGTGCGTCTGCTTGTTTGAGTCATCCTAATTTGTGGAGCGGGGCGAACGTCATTCCTCACGTCGGAGAGTCTCCATTGGCTCCCACCGCCGCGGTGGCAGGCGCACTTTAATGGCGGTGCGCGTCGCACCGCGGCGGTCGGGAAATGGCCTATGTTTGGCCATACTAATATGGCGGGCATGAGGACCGCTGCTCGCGGGCGGAAAAAGGTATTTTTCCGCACCGCCAGTGCCGCGGTGGTGCCACCGCCCGGCATCCTAATGGACCCCTTAGTATTTTTTAACATAGTTACTTACCAAATTGAATGACTAAACAGTCCCTCTTTTGGGAGCAATACAGGTGACAAGGCCTTACATGTAAATCAAAAAAGGCAAGAGTTGTCCCAGAGCACATATTCAAACATAAGAAATAAGTAAGCTGTTTCCTGATAACTGCCTTTGTTTTTTCAAATGCCACCTGAAAGCCAGCGAAGGACCTGTTCTTTACACAAAGCTTTCAAGTTATCCCATTGTTAGTCAGTTGGTCCTGTTCTTTCTTTGTGTTCCAGATCCTATAGCCGTCCCCAACTTAATTCATAACATAATTATGTTATGTTATGTTAATTCATGACTACAAGTACCAGACATTAAATGGAAAAATGAGAATGGATGTGACATGGAACATTTTGGCGCTTCTGTTTTAGTTGGGAGATGTCTGCTTGTAATAGAACACCTGGGACAAAATCACAAAACTTTAATTGGCAATGTCACAGCAGGGCATAAACCAAATGATACTGTATTGTATTGCAAGGTGACTTCAGTTAATTGACATATTGTATGCTAAACTAAACATATTTGTGTATTTGGAAGGAGATATATTATCTTTTATTAGGAACAAGCTCTAAATTTACAGCAGAAGTTACCAAGTGGCACATCACATCTAGTTGTTTTTCACTGAAAGCGTTCCAGGTATGAACATGTGTGATTTCTTAGGAGAGAGTTCATACATTGCCTGTTCCTTAGGTGTACTGGTTTCATTTAAACACTTACAGGATGAGATAATCTCCTGGATGTATTCTCAAGGTTCCACCGCATTATTAATAAACCATTACAGATATATTTTCCTCTATATGTTGTTTATTGAAAAAATATCTTTTACAAATCTAGGTTTCTCTTTGAAATCATACATACTATGCATTCATAAAAACTTTTCAATAACCGAAAGGCAATTTCTATGTTTCATAGAAGAAATTTGTATACAGTCCATTATAGGAGTATTCATACAGATCAAAATCAATTGTTAAACAACAAATCCATCATGTGCGGCACTCCACAGCCAATACGTGTTTTGCAGTAAGCTGGCTACTTCTTCAGGGCTGTAAAGGAAATATACATTCCACAATAAGTAACAAATAACACCAATGATGATTGCAATTATACAACATTTCTATTATACATTTATCAAAAATACATTAATCAAAATGCATAATTATACTTTTACTATTTCCTGAACATGGATTTGATACAATCATTTGCAAATCTAGGATCAAATCTAAAATTTAAAAAATGGATTGCACATTAATTCATTTGCAAAATGTTTATGACATATAGTTTCACCTTATTGATAGTTGCTTTCAAGAAGAAGTTACAGACTTAACATATACAAACTTTCACTGATATGTTCTATTTTGTATAATGTAGTGGTAAAAGCATTACAAACTACTGTGGCCTGGTAATTTTTCTGGTTATATATATCCCAAGTTCTAATAAAAAAGGTATCATGCCCCTTGTCAATCAATCATATACACTTATACAACAGGTTTTTCAACAGCTCTCACAATACTTTGTAACCCTTGCATCTCAGATTGTGAAAATCTTCTCACTTCAGATGTAAAGAAGGCCTTCTCAAATTTATCACCGTCCTTGCTGCATAGCGTTCTATTCTCCTAAAAGGTATACAATCCACTACTTTATTTGACTCGAAAAATTGATGTCTCTGAGGCTTCAAAATACCTGTATACTTAAGTGCACACTAAGCAATTCTTACCTCCCAGTTTTTGATCACTGTTAGTAATAATTCTTTGAACTCTCCCCCATTCAGTTTATTTAACTGCTTTATTTCCACCATCTCCAAGGAAACCATAACCTATTTACCAAACACTCCATGGTTAATTTCACCTTCGAGTGAAGTCTGTGTTTGCTCCTCAAAAACAAAATCATCAAAAAATCATCCACCTTATTGCACAATGCTCATTTCATATGATGTTTTCTACTTTACTATTACTATAAATGGGAAAGAGACAACAATGATGTCTACAAATTACTGCGTTAGCATTATTTTTCTCTAAACAAATCCACCATGGGTTAATAATAAATACACATCTGAATGTAGCACAATTTTAATTAGCTGTGTAACTCAACTTATTTCCTCCCCATATCCAAAACCCATTTAATACTTGTACACTTTCAAAGTCTCCATATGTTGATTTCAAACCGAAGAAACTTAGCTGCATGGGCGTTTTTCATGGACTTCTGTCCTCAAACCAGCAAACAATTTCTCAGCTTTTTCATCACCTTTATATAATCACAACAAACACTGTAATTTCCTTTCCAAGTTCGGGCCACATATAACACCAAAACAACAAGTGTGTAATCATGAAAAGCTGGATGAAATTTTATGCATATTAGTCTCCATTGTCTGGTACGTGCTAGCTTTACTCAATTGATGTACTGGAAGTTCTTAACCCTTTCCGTGCTCATGACGGAACCACTCCGTCATGAGCCACGGGTGCACTGTGCTCATGACGGAGTGGTTCCGTCATGCTGCGGCCGTTGGCGGCCGCTCCACCCACGCGGCGCTAATTCCCCGCCTGTGCGGGCGATTAGCGCAGTGGGCGGAGTCGTGACGGAACCACTCCGTCATGAGCACAGCTCACCCGTGACTCGTGACGGAGTGGTTCCGTCACGAGCACAGCGGCACCGCAACTGCCCCCAAACCCCCCCAGCGCCGCGGCGGAATTCCTGCCGCGGCGAAGGGGTTAAAATCCAAGCCTTACCATCCTATCCTATTATACGCTTCAAACATCCTTCCGAAATATAACATACACATTAATTAAATCCACAATTTGATCATTCACTTTGATAAAATCATTTAACACTTTTGTGTATCATAATGATGCCATCCACAAACTTCCAAATGTGACCAACCTCAACCTTAGCATCATTTGTTTTAACTCTACTAGTAAATGTTACTGTCAGTACAATGTAAAGATGATCTACCTAAAAACCTGTTTAGTTATATGAAATCAAATCACCATTCTAGATATATTTTGTGTCACATCCACCCCTTATGTCAATGTATATGTTCACAATAATTAAGCCGACATAAAGAAAATAACTAATATAATCAATTACCAAACCTCCATTTACAGACATGATAATTATTAGCTTAGTTTTACCATCCTATTTACTCCCTCATTGTAATAGAAATTACAATCATTGACCATGTCTGCCATCCTGTTTTTATAAAGCCTTGTTGGTAATGAAAACCTCCCAAAGAACCGGATGCAATAATTTTCATCAAGAATAAATATGTATCAAGAAAAACTGTGGTGTGAAATTCTCTATCTATATTGAAACCATGATCAACCGTCTGCACAATTTCTATACATCAGTTCTCCCTCATGAGCAATTTATGAGTCTTATCCTCCCCCTTTTTAATGAGCCTTTATATGATCAATGCCTATATCAGCTATTTCGATAAATTCTCAAATCTATGTTTTGCATAAAATGTTGGCTCAGGGGATATTTGTACGCTTTCCTTAATGCAGTTACATGTTCTTCTAATCTTTCAATCAATGGATGCTTACTCAATCCTACCTATTGCTTCCCACAAAGGCATACAATCGTGCAGACACAGAAAGTGGAGTTGCAATTTATATAGGATCTAATTAGAAACTTCCTGATTCTATCGTAAATTGAAAAAACTTTGGTTTTATCAACAATAAATTTGCAGCAAACACAATTATTGCATTTATAGCAGCTACAAGGATTGTCAATTAACCAATCCCAGATTTATTTTCCATGAATCTTACTGTATGACTGGGACTGAGAATATTTTTCAAGGTTTCCTCTCTCCTATACATCACCAATGGCTTTTCTGGAATGCTTCTCCTAAAACCCTTACCCACTCTAAGGTTGTTCCAATGTTTCCTCAAAATGTTAGATATCCTACTATTTTCAACAAATAATTTAGTAATAAATCTAACATTTTGTTTGTCTATATTACCAATATTTCTCTTCTTATCTGTCAATTATGACTGTCTTTAGAGGTTATGTACTCTTTTAGCTGGTTCATCAATTCCATTATGCAAATAGCTGCGCTCTTCTAACCTTCCTATTATTTTGAATTCTTCTTTTATATAGTCTTCTTCTTTAGTACAATTTCTTTTATGCCTGATTAGCTCATTATATGGGATGTTCTTTTTTGGATTATATGGATATCGTGAACTGAAATCGAGGATACTATTGCTTGCTTTTTCTTGCTATAAGTTTTTGATCCATCACATATAATCTGAGGCTAAAAATCGAGGTCTGATGATATGCCAGAGTCATTTCTTCGTTGATATCATTTGTATTTAAATATCTACGGTGGGGGCGGAGCTAGCTTCGAAGCAAGATGGCCGCTTGTTAAGCGAGCTCCTCGCAAACGCCCAGCTATCCTTTAAATAATCTTTTCAACACTGCTCTAAATGCCCGAAACTGGTGGAGGACAAGAAATAATGGCAGCGGGACCACTGTAGAGCCAAGTCCGGTCCCTGAAGATACTTGCAAGCCCCGAAACGGCGAGTAGACAACTTGAGGCCCTCGCAGAGAGAGTGAAAGTGAAGATGCAAGACACAGCGGGCAGACACGCTGAGACGTACGGCACGCAGCGCGGCTGAGAGAGGAGGTAAGGCCCGCTTCGACCGAGTCTCTGTAAACAAAGGCGACGGAAAGATCAGCGGCTGCGGACGACGAGACCCAGCAACACCCGCACGTAGAGCAGAGGGCGGCGGAGCACCTGGGGAGGTTCTGAACGCACCGGAGGCAGGTGGGTGCTACAGTATCCCGCTCAGCCCAGGGACCGGACCCCGGGGCTTAACTGGTTAGCCCTACGCGCACCTCACAAGCGAGAAAGCCGCTCTAATGCCCTAAACAAGGCATCGGTGGGAAAAGCGCACCGGCGGACGCCCTACACAATACCCACGGGCGTAATTAAGGCCAAGTGAGAGACGCCCGCCGAGGGCGCTAAGCAGACCACGGAGGAGAGCGCATGAGGACATTTTAAATACAGTCCTCATCCAAAGGCATTGATACTACAGCGCGGCTGCCTTGCTGGAGGGACAGCCTGGATAAGTGGAAACCACGGTCCTTCAGGACTGCGGGCTCGCGGGACACAGGACCTATTAACGCCACAAGCTTGCACAACACATCAGGCACTTAGGATACTCGGAGGGCCCAACTCGAGTAAACCTCACCATCCACATCAGGGCCACAGAACTTGTGGACTGGACAGCTACTCAACTGCACCATGGGTAAGACAGATCGCACCCAACCAAAAATCACCTTCGAACAAGCTAAGAAACAACAAGACCAAAGCACTGACGAACAGCCGACAGCGCAATCGACGGCATGAGCCACATGTGGGGTAACGAACAATGACGTACAGGCCATGTTTACTACAATTCAAGCCGCACTGTCAAACATTGACGGGAAAATCGACTCCTTGACATATAGAATCGACAAGATGTCTGAACGGCTTGATAAACACACAGAAAGACTTGACATGGCGGAGTGGCGAATATCCGAAGCTGAGGATAGCCAAGTGCAGGTGGACGCGAAACAGACAAAGATGGAGAAGCAATTGGCGGCCATGACGGCGAAGGCGGAGGACTTGGAAGCTCGGTCCCGTAGAAGCAACATCCGCTTAATGGGAATTTCTGAGACGACAAACATGGGCCCAATGGAACATTATGTGGAGCAGCTGCTCATCTCCATGCTGGGACATGACACGTTTTCGGATATTTTTATAGTTGAGAGAGCCCACAGATCGCTGGCGCCAAAACCACCTGCTGGATCCAGACCGAGACCGATTATCGCCAAAATCCTAAATTACAGGGACAGAGACGCGGCGCTCCGAAAGGCCAGAGAACTAGGCACACTATCACATGAAGGCATGGACATATCCCTGTACCCAGACTTCATGTTGTCAGTGCAGGAAGCGCGGAAAAAATTCACTACAGTGAAACAGAAATTGTGAGACCTGAATGTTCCATACGCCATGTTGTACCCGGCCAGACTCAAAACCACCATTGACGGCAAGACACAGCTTTTTGCTGAACCATCGGAAGTAATGAAGTTTATACAACAGAAAGGCCAGATGGGTACGCGGAGAAGATCGCCAAGGGGAGAACACGGGGAACAGTCTACCATGTCCAATGTTGAGTGAACAATAATTCAGGGACACATGTTAGATAATACAAGTGAACTACCTGCGTGCGGTGGGGGACATTCCCCATTAGACGGCGCCTAACGGACGCTACTCGATACAGGAGGCCTACGATATGCTGGACCAGATAAGTTGACGTTCAACATTAATAGCGTATACTTTCACTGTATTGACATACCTTTAAGTGATTTGGTACAAGTTAGGGCCATTGGCCTCCGCTGGGAGAGGGCTCTCTCACAGTCTTGCTCAGTAATGTTGTAATGTGTTGAATTTCGTATTATGCATAACCAGCTCGTTTTCCCATGTGGTCTATGCCACAAGCAACGGATGGGCAACTCTGACCCCTACGTGTGAACCACACAAACTATTGTAATATTTTTGACTTTTTCATTTTGCGGGGAAATGTTATTTGTTATTGTTGGGAATGTCTCCACTAGAACGGGGAAGGTGGAGTTGGAGGGGGTGGGAAAGGGGGGTAAACAGAAAACTCTGACCAGTGGTGAAATGGCAGACAGACACATAGGAGACACTTTCAACCATCATAGACACATACATTAGATAGATGGCGGAGACTCGACAGACGACTGATACCTTGAAACAGCGCAGACCGCTGGCACTCCTAACATGGAATATTAGGGGGCTACACAACCCACAGAAAATACGCAAAGTGCTGGCATACCTGGACAGACACAAAATAGATGTGGCCTGCCTACAAGAGACACACCTGACGGAACTAAGAGAGAAACAAATAGGGGCCAAATGGGCTACATTCAGGTTGACATCGTCTTATTCCTCATAGGCGAGGGGAGTCCTGCTCTGGGTGAAACGCAACACACCTTTCACGCTCATTAAATCTGTGAAGGACGATCAGGGGCGCTATGTGATAGTGAAAGGCTGCTTCGGAGGCACAGTGTTAACAATCGTAAATGTGTACAGTCCGAATAATGACGACCCCTCTTTTTACGCAGAAATCTGGAAGCAATTACATGAACTCTAACCCGGCACTATCCTATCGGGTGGAGACTTCAATACCTGTCTAGACCCCACACTAGATAGATCAACTGGGATTGATAGATATGGTAAACAATTGGCCAAAGTTTTAAGGGAAGGGATGACGAACTGGGACATAGTGGACATATGGAGACATAGACACCCGGAACGGAGAGAAGGTACGTGCTTCTCATCAATGCACCACACATGGTCCAGGCTTGGTTACTGGCTGATATCTCAGGATGTGTACACGTGGACTACTGACATTGAACACTTACCCAAAACACTCTCTGACCATGCCCCGGTTCGTATCAAATTACAAATCCCGACGCACACCCCACGACAATTCACGTGGAGACTGAGACAGACGGCATTACAGGACCAAGTATTTCGTGAAGAGTTACGCCAGGCAATAATAGACTATTTTGAAAACAATTCCGGATCAGTACAGAGTACAAGGACACTGTGGGAGGCTTTCAAAGTTACCGTAAGGGGACACTGCATTAGCAATCATGCAGGCATACTAAAAGATATACAGGGACAATTGGAAAGAATAGAAGCAGACATTACCAGACTGGAACACGAATTTGAAGACGCACACAATGCCACAATACTGGCCGACATTAGAACACAGATTGACAAATATAACGAATTTGCAGATGACGAGATAAAATACATTTCGCGCAAATACACTGCTAGGAACTATGGAGAGGGAGGGAGACCTGGTAGAGCGTTGTCATATAAAATCAAGCCTACTCACACTTCGGCGTATATTACGCAGATCCAGGACGAGCACCGGAAAACAGTATACAACACTCCAGCTATATTAGAATGCTTCACCAAATACTACACTCAGCTGTACACTGCTCAGGCAACGTCTTCCACATCAGACATACAAGACTATCTAGATGACGTAGCCCTAGCATGGCTATCAGACACCCACCGAGAATACTTCTGTCACCATATTACTAAAGACGAAATGCTAGACGCCATTAACTCTCTCCCTAACAATAAAGCACCGGGGCTGGATGGCCTCCTGGGCGAATTTTATAAAGAATTCCGTGATCTACTGATCCCACACTTGGCTGAAATACTTGAAGAAGCCTATGAAGAAGGCGCACTTCCGACCTCACTATGCGAGGCACTCCTGAAAGCACTCCCGAAACCGGGCAAGGACCCCACTGAATGTGAGTCATACAGGCCTTTATCCCTGATAAATATACATGCTAAGATTTTAGCTAAAATAATAGCGAACAGAATACAACCGCTTCTATGTCAGCTTGTGCTGCCAGACCAGGCAGGCTTCATGCCGACGCGGTCCACCACCCACAATATCCGCACCAAATAGATCCGGACACACAGGCGGCTGCGGCCCTATTGGATGCCGCCAAGGCATTCGACTCGGTGGAGTGGGGTTTTATGTTTGTCACTCTTCGCAAGATGGGATTTCCAGAACCATTCCTAAAATGGATATCGCTTCTATATACTGCACCTAAGGAACGAGTTAGAATAAATGGATACACATCCAACCCCATAGAGATTACGCGAGGTACCAGACAGGGCTGCCCCCTGTCGCCAATGCTCTTTGCATTAATCCTAGAACCACTGGCCTGTAAAATTCGCCAGAAATACTCTGATTCGACCCCACAATTTGATCAATGTCCCATCGGAATAGCATTGTACGCCGATGATATGGTTCTCTACACCACGCACCCAGATATGAATCTAAACCCGCTCATTAGGGAATATGTTAGATATGAACAATATGCCGGCTTTCGAATAAACTGGGATAAGTCAGTCGTGAAACCTCTCACTGCGGACACACTGGAACCTGATCTGGAATACCCTTTAAAATGGCGGACAGATCCAGTTAAATTCTTAGGAGTCTGGATTCACCGTGATCCAGAACTGGTCATCAGAGAGAACTATGGAAAGGCGCTGGTGAGATTAGATGAACAAGTAGATAAATGGATAAAAATGCCTTTCTCAATGGCGGACAGAATAGCCTTACAGAAAATGATTATATTGCCTAGATTTCTATATCTGTTCTGGAATATACCAATATGGTCAGTCAGTCAGTCAAAAAGCTTTATTTCGACAAAATTATATCATAAAAGCATTGGTGTACAGGCATGTACAGTGCAATATATCGAAAAGAGGGGCATAGCTTCTTGGCACCGACGTGCAAATTATAACAATTTGGGAGATGTACGTTAAAAATCAATTTAAAATATATCCATTAAAAAGTGGGGAATGTTACATTTCATAGTAAAAAGAACAATTTCACTAAAACATTTGTACAATAAAAACATGTTTAAAAAAGAATTCATTATTGTAAGTGTAAACATTTAGCCCTAATATTCCAAGACCACCCGAGGAATTTAGCCATGCCACAAAGTAGCACTGGACTGGTGTCAGAGCGTAATATTCTTAGTGCGACCCGGTAGTTCGACGTGCCCAGCAATCGACATACGGGTCCCAACCAACAACTTCTAGGTTTTTTGTAAGCTGGGCATTCGAACATGACGTACCAATATGGCTAAACACGACCTTTTTCGACAGACTTCGCTCTATCTTGCAGACACTGACATGGGAAGGTAAACAGGCTAGGACTAGCTGGAAGGTTCTAACCCAACCATACCATCTAGGGGGATTTGGGGTGCCAGATTTCTATTTATATTATCTCTGCACATAAGCACAACATGCACACTACTGGACGAAACCCCATGCATACATACCACATATCGCGGTGGAAAAAGACAGAGTTTCTCCCTTGCCACTGACTGCACTCATAGCCGACCTGATAAGGTACACACCAAGGTCCAAGATACAAACAGCCCAATGCACCTCAAGGGCGTGGCATGCGCTGGCACATAGGGCACGCACGCTACCGGTGTATGCACGGGCGTTGCCCACGGCGGGACACCCTAAGCTCACTGTTACACAAGAAAAGAAAATGCACACATTACTGACGGAGATGGGACTGACCTCTTTGGGACAAATTTTCCCCCATAATAAATTCATTAAATGGACAGACCCTTCATTATGTGCTCATCAATTCCCCCTGAAGAAATTCGCATATTTACAACTACGTACGGCTGTCAGGTCATTATACACCACTTTCCCTGATGAGCCCACACAATTGTTCACATTACAAACACTGTTAACGGCTCCTACCCGGCAAAATCTGGCAACATGCCTATATAACGCGGCCCAAGAGGAACAGGCTGAGAAACCAACCGCAGCGTTGGGCAAATGCAAATTAGCACTGGGTGAGACAATAGACGAACAAGACTGGCAATACAGCTGCACACAACTCACACTCCTCACGTCAAATTGCAACTTGCGTATTATCCACCTCAAATTCCTTCATCAATTATACTACACGCCAGCCAAAGTACACAGGCTAGGCCTAAGAGAGACGGACACTTGTCAGAGGTTTAATGCACCAAGCGCTGACTTCTTACATATATCGTGGTCGTGCCCACAACGGCATACATATTGGGACGAAGTCACCACCACACTAACTGACATGTTATCAGAGCGGATCCCCAACACTCCATTGGTGTGCATTTTGGGAGTCAGGAAACGTAAACATGCTAGACGCAGGAAATTCCTAGCTGTAGCATTATTGCTTGCAAAAAGGTGCATAGCAATGAGATGGGGAAGCAAGAGACCCCCCAGGCTTAAAGATTGGATCACAGACATGACCTATTGTAGGACAACGCTGGAGACTTATGCAGAGGACATTCCACAAGCTTCACGACCCAGAGACTTCTGGGAACCACTTGTCTAATATTTAATTGCGGCCCCAGAATCCGAACCACGAACTGACTCATAACTCCACCAGTCCTTAAGTTAACTTGTAAGGCGTACCACACATGTAATAGACGCTGTGAGAAGAGAAAAGAGGTGGACCGGGTGGGTGTGAGGAGCCACATGTGAATCAGGTTATCGTCTGCCGATGTGGGAAGAGCAAAAGTGATAACTGTTATGTGTATAGTACAGATTGTAAAACCAAGTGATATGTACAGCTAAAGCTTGACGATTGTAATGTCTTTCATGCTATGTAACTGCTGGTTGGAAGAAAAAATATAATTAAAAAAATATATATCTACGGTACTCCTTTAGTTCATCTTCTGAACCATGCCACATAATCAATATGTCATATATGTATATCAGACCCACAGAGCAACATGATTGTAGCCTTATGCAATGAGTTATTCCACGCATTCTCCCTCTTATATCAACCCAGCAAAAGATTGGCATAAGAGGGAACAAACATGGCCCCCATAGCTGTGCCACACATCTCATGATAATGTTCTCCTTGATACAAAAAATATTTGTTATGTAGCATAACATGCCTATTGAAGCTTGCAAGTTTAGTTAAAAAAATAGCTTTGGGGCATGTCAAAGATGGCGCCCGTGTAGGAGCCTGATTTCGGAGCTCCACCACACAGACTGGGCTGTAGCCGGTTTTGGGAGTTGGTACACGGCTCTTGTGCTTCGAGTGGGGCCTGTGTGACGGATGGATAGCCTCTTGGAGAGCCCAGCCCTCGTGACTGCGGCAGCTCCGGCCCACCTGTTGGTGGGCCACAGCCATAGCACGGACCCCGCTGACTCTGGGGGGGGCACGCACCACAAGAAGAAGTCGTGGACTTGTGCCTTGGTTGGCTGAGGTGGTGGCTAACTCCTGCACCCCCTCGCTGAAAGAGACCACCTGCACGGCTCTCCTGCGGATCCTGGAGGCAGCGCTGAACACACGAGGCCGGCTCAGGCTCGCGTACGGGCCTTAATGACCTTATGAGACCGGCTCAGACAGCAGCTCACCTGGCCAAAGGTGGTGATTTGGATTGTTTACCCAAGGTGCCTGGCACTTTCTATCTTTGGTGGTTAGCGGAGGCTGGGGGACCTGAACTGGCTGCCGACCACCTGCCTTGCAGCAGACCGGGCACGTTTCTGAATCGCCACAGGTCTGCAGATTACTAGGGATCACAAAACAACAGCAGAGGTCACTGACTTTCAGGACCTGCCCAGATTGGAACCCAGATGCAGTGACACAGTGAGCAGCGACATGGTGGTGGTTAAGTTATCCCTCCGGTCAGTGGGCCCTGTGTATAGAGGAACTATCTAGTGGTGGGCCCTGGCCTGTGGCGCTCACTTCTCAGGAGAGTGTGAGCTTGCGGAGAAGAAACTTATCTATAGGGTGATCCTGGCTCAAGCAACTGAGTTCTATCATACTGATTGGGCCACGGAGGGGGTCAGGAGTGGCTGAAGCTAATGGATGGCCCTAGGGGAATTCCTGTTGTAATAATCCCTTAGTTGGAGGTCTCGGATGGTGGCAGCCAGCATTTTATGAGAAACCGCTTTTACAACAAGGTTTTTACCAAGTTGTACCTTTACCACGCATTTCTTTTAGAACACATATGCTTTTACAACATATGCCTCTACCCCACATTTAAGGTAAGTTTGGGGGTGTAGGGGTCTCCCCCACAAGTAAATTATATATATATATATATATATATATATATATATATATATATATATATATATATATATATATATATATATATATATATGAATAGAACTTCGCCTCTGCTACCACATCCTCCGGAAGGACGAAACAGGACCCAAATCATTCAGTGCATGAAGAGTTTTAATTAGAAAGTGCAACACGAACCACCATGACGCGTTTCGGCCTCAACACGGAGGCCTTGATCACATGACGCCTACAATACAAACCAAATCATTTAAAGTGCCAGTGACTAAAACACGTGGTGACTGGGCCAATAGACATAAAAGAAATATAGATGTAAAATACAAGGTGAGACTCCAAACATTGATGAAACAAAGGCTACAATGATTGAAAAATTTCACATTGTGCATTGGAACTGCTTCTGCACAATAGCAAGCTCGGTAAACATTATTATTGTAAAATACTACAACATTCATAAAACACAGGTTATAAAAAACTGCGAATTCATCATTCGAGTGGCAGAACATTGTAAATACAAAATTACTACACTAATCGAATAAAACAGAATGTGCAAAAATAGCAAAGTGCAAATATCTGCAAGTGCAAATTTGATAGGAGACAACAATAATCTAGACTCCTAGGACTGAGGTTATAACATCAAAATCCCAACCAAGCTAAAGTGCACATGTGCCAAATTAAGTGCAATATAGCAGTTACTATTCAAGTTTCATCAATTACGTAAAAACATCTAAAAATATGATGGATAATCCAAATAATACTTTTGTATATCTCATGTCTAATCTGCCCAAGAAACACATCACGCATAAGTGAATTATTAAATATAAAAGCGAGGAGGACATTATATGTGCAGCTCAGATGTAAGTGATAAAGCCAGTATAGCCACCTGTCAAAAAAAGGGTCAAGCAGAGAACACCAAGTTAAAAACCTAGTAAGGCCTCGGACCTACATCCAACATAGGCCATTGGTCTTGAAACAAAGATATCCCCTTGCCTCTGGAGTGCTGACCTTTATTATAAGCATGTAAAGAGATCCTCACTGGCATTAAGCCCGTTGGGTGTTTTGCAATCCAACATGAGAATATATCTAGTCTCCAGTTGTCTGAGCAGGGATTCCCGATCACCTCCTCGACGAAGCTGTGGGACTGAATCTACTACAAAATATATGACTATCCTTGTGATAGAGTGGCAGACCTCCTCTTCCCCTAATATAACCTTTGATACACACATTCAAAAATAGAAACTAAAATTTTCAAAACAATGGACATACCAATATCAGTTACAACAACCTATTCAGTAATTCTAAGAACCACATACACATCCACTCATTCACCAACAGTCCTATACAGTCACTCATACATGCACTCACTCATCATATGTACTCATACACCTATACATCCTGTAACACAATGCCACTCATCCATAGAGTTACTCACACATACTCACTCATGCTAATAAAGAAACAAACATACATTTATTAGCTTATACAGTTATACACACACCACCACACTTACTTCTACGGAAACTTACACATACTTAGTCTTATAAACAATCACTTATAGAAACACATACTTATTCATACAGGAACTCTTTCAATCTCTCACTCTTACATATACTCACTTATATACACCAATAGTCACATATACTAGTTTAATAGATATGTAGTTACTCATAAAGACACTATTGAGACAGTCATTCACTCACTAATACACCCATACACACACTCATCCACCCATACAGTCCTGCACACATGCTGTCTTCTACACATACAAAGAGTGAATCACTCATTCATGCACCTATCCACTACATAATACCCCCCACCGAACCATACAGACACTCAGACTGATACTTAAAAAAACAACTAATAACCTAAATAGACACCCTTGAAGCTACTCACCAACCCATGCAGCCACTTATATACAAAGTGAGACTAATACAGATATATTCTTATTTAAACATTACTCAGTAAGCCATGTATTCACTATGATACACTTAATCAGTCAGTTACACAAAAAAAATTTCAAAAACAAAGCATCCATTTAGACACTTATATACCCATTTATTCTTCCATTGACCTTGAGATATACATATATAAAACATATTTAATTTTCAGAAAAACACACATTCACTGGATGATGTCATCAGTGATGTCATCAGTGATGTCATGAGTGATGTCAGTGACCATGGGCCATATGTATGAACACATTTTCCCATAGACACAGAATGGGTAAAACCCTTTGATACATCTGGCCCCATGTCATGAGTGATGTAATATGTGACGTCATCAGTAGTGCATTGCGGGCGCGCGAGTTATAGTTAGCTGAACTAACTATAACGGGGGAATTTCATTGTTTTTTTACGAGTGAAATGTCCAGCTAACTATAACATGTGTGAAACCTTTGGTTTTTTCATTGAATTTCTAAGGTTTTTTAAATGCTAATTCCTAACTATAACGTGTGTGAAACCCATGGTTTTTTCAGTGAATTTGCAAGGTTTTTAAAATGCTAATTCCTAACTATAACGTGTGTGAAACCCATGGTTTTTTCAGTGAATTTGCAAGGTTTTTTAAATGCTAATTCTTATTTTTTTTTGTTTTGTTTTTTTTTTTCAATTTTTTTAACATATTTTTATTTTAATTTTCTATCCTTTTTTAAAGACTATGGTTAAATTTTAAAAATTCTACAATATCTTTTTTTTTTTACCATTTTTTTAAACTAAACAGGTAAGATTTATTAGTATAACATATTGGGTTTTTTTCCCCCTTTTTTTTTTTATTTTTTTTTAACGTGCGCGTACGGTAAGCGCACGTCTTGCTTTCATAACGTTAGATTTCTACGCTGTTTGTGTTCATTTACGCAATTTGCGTAGACGTACGTCACGCGTGTGCAGCGCGTAGCGCGTACGCTGCACGCGCTTGTTACGCGGAAGTGAAGGGGCGTGCCTGTTTTGCGCATGCGCGCGAGCGCGTGTCTTTTTTACGCGCATGCGTACTTTTACCGTAAGCGCACCGTAAGCGTAACGTAAGCGTAACGTACGCGCACGGTGGGTCATGTGATCAAAAAACACAACTTTTGATTGGTTGAAACTACTTTCAGTTCTAGAACTCTCCTACACCACACCCATTCCCCTCATTTCTGCTTGTGATCCCTTAGGAGAAGGAGCTGAGTTGTCTTTGTGATACGATGGCAGAACAGCAGAACTCTTCTGAGAGTGAGGCTAGCAGCACTACCTTGAGGCAGAGAAGGAGGAAACAAAAGAGCTCTTTCATATGGGAGTATTTTTCTTTTCCAGAGGACAAGAAAAAGGTAAATGCACCCTTAGTGACTTGTAAGCTTTGTGGCCGTGTACTTTCAAGAGGGAATCCCAACAAGAAGTATTCCTTCGGGAATCACACCATGTTGAGACACCTTCAAGATGTACACGGTAGGACATTTGCTCGACATACTGAAGGTAACCCTTCAGTAAGTCAACCAAGCACATCCACAGCAGCTCAGCCTGGTCCATCATCTGCAGTGCCGAGTCCATCTTCGGCAGGTCAGCTGAGCCCTTCATCTCCTTTTTCTCGTCCTCTGGAAATCAACCATCGGTTTTCGAGGGTTTTAGTTCGGTGCGCCACTTGTCATGATCTAATTTGTCATAGGGAGACCAGTGTTGCCCTAGTGAACAATTTAATAGATCAGCACATTTGTCGTAGAGACTAATATTCCCACTCTTTCTTTCCTCTGTCCCTGCATGAACACAACGGCTCTTTTAAGAGCCAACCTTACCTTTTAACTTTTTTTATATATTTTTTTAAACTTTTTTTAATTTTTTTTTTTACCGTACGCGTACGGTACGCGTAATTTTTTTTATTTTTTTTTTTAAAAACTCTAAAAATCAATTTTCACATTACAAGGTCCTTGAGAGACTACAATGAAAAACTGAAAATGTGATTGTGGAGAAGTGGAAAAAAGGGACCATGAAATTTTTGACTTACCATACCCACTCAAAAAATTATTTATTAATTTAAATTTAATTTTAATTGCTTTAAAAATGGTTCAAGTTTTCGAAAATTTTCTATCTCAATCTGAAAAAAAGAAAAAAGTATTAATATTTAATAAAACATTTTATAATACAGTACACATATTTACATATTTTCCCCAAAAAATTTTTGCCTTTTTTTTGCTGTTTTCAGAATATATTGCATTTCACTATAAATTGTGAAAGCAATTGCATTCATCATTTAACAGCGGGCAAAAAAAAAATAACAATCTCAAAGATTGTTTTAAAAAAGCCCAGAATCTCTTTTTGCATAAACATAACATTATAGAAATGCATAATATTCTTAAAAAATATCATCTAATATCAATACATATTTCTTTTAAATACCGTCTGACAATTTTGTTTCAGAAGTATAATCCCAAAAATATTATATCTCAAAAAACTCCACAATACATGTGGTTCCATTTCCTTTAGGCCAAATAGTTATTTTAAAATTCTTTTTTGATTAAATTTCCAATGTTAATCCAATAAAATTCCAAAATTTAAATTGTACAGATCTCACCGATTGTCTGTAACATTTTGGTTTAGGAAAGATTAATTAATAATTAAATAAGTCCACAATACAATTGTTTACCTTTCCTCATGGCCAAATAGAAATTTTAAAAATCTTTTTTGAATAAATTTCCAATGGCAATCCAATAACATTCCAAAATTTAAATTGTGCAGATGTTACCGATTTTGTCTAAATTTTTGGTTTTCCAAAGTTTCATTAAAAATTTAAAAAGTCCACATTACAATTGGTTACCTTTCCATTAGGCCAAATGATAATTTGAAAAATCATTTTTTTTGAAAATTCTAATGGTAATCCAATAAAATGGTAAAATTGTTTTGTACAGATCTTGCCAAGTCTCTCTAAAATTTTGGTTTCAGGAAGATTAGATAGGAATTTGCTAAATCAAAAGGCAAACGTTGCTTGAAAATCAATTTTGAATCATTACACAGTGTCCAGCCTTTTTCACATTTAAGATAAACTGTGTAATGTCCAGAAGTAACAGTAGGTCCTTCATGGAAAATTATTGCAACTGTTACAAAAGTTTTTCCTGAAATTGATAATTGCTGTCCTGTAAACTTCTTTATTAAAGTATCCAATTTTGAACCATCAGCTTTACATCGTTGCATCATTAAAATTACATATTGTCCGTATTCCTTTAAAATTAACGTTGAAAACATTTCAGATTTACACTCACCGCATTCCATGCTATGATTAGCATCGTTAACTAATTTAGCAAAAGTGACTGTTTTACTTTCTGGCAATGTTAAATAAATAAACCTTTCAGAATCAACATTAGAGCCACATATATTGTAACAGTTTTCACAACTATGTTCCCATTTATAAGAGAGACCAAACAAATTTTCAATGGGAACCCCTTCTTCTTCCAGTACCTGAAGAAAAAACATCAAGAATTCCTGTGCGTCTTGCTGTACATTTTGAGAAAACTGTGTTCGTCCTGAACATACATCTAAAAGTTTTCTAATTTCAGTAGCACTTTCTATTTGAGTTTTATCATTACTCAGCTTTTGAAAAAGGAGACTCAACTCAGAACAGAATCTTTTTCCCTGATTTACTATTATCTGCTCTTGCACACTTTCCAGATAAAATGCAACATTCAGCACTACATTAGCGTAGCAGTTGACACCAGAGCTATTTTCAAAATGACATCCTACAACCTCTTCTTCATTTTCCTTTTTCTTTTTGCTTGCAATTACATCACTCCTCTTTTTTTTCCTCCTCTCTACATCTTCATTACAGATATTCTCATTTCTCCTTTTACGAGAAACTACACGTTTCTCCAACACAGGATACTGACCTAAATGAGGAGCATAGGTTCTTCTTAATCTATTATACTCCTTTACACAATTTGTATCAGCACTAACTTTTGAGTCATCAAAGTCTATCATGAATAAACCAGATAATGTTTTCACTCGTGACAAAGCTACATAAGCCATACCTTCTTTGAACACAGTTGAACCAATGTTCACAAAAGCACAATCTACAGTCAATCCTTGAGACTTGTGAATAGTTACAGCATATGCTAGAGAAAACGGAAACTGCTTCCTACGTACATATAAGTCTTTCACAAGCATGAAACGAACTGAACAACGACAAATATCTTTAACTTCTTCTATCTGATCAAATTTTATTTTTAAACATTCAATTCCATCTTTTTTCTGGTAATTAATAAAACCCACAACTCTTCCCATAGCTCCATTAACTAAACCTTTTTCAACATCCAAATTTCTCCTTAAAAATACTCTACAGTTCATGCAAACATATAGATTTTTTTCTAATCCAGCTGTTTTGGAAATGTTCTTCTCTAGTGAATCCAATTTATTTTTCAGTGTGCCTGTTAATGTGATAGTAATTCTTCCATCCTCAATTTTGTCCACTGCTTCCAATTTCCTGATATCTTCCTTTTCCAATTTTAAAAGCTCCTCATTGAATATTGAGCATTCACGTAGAGTTGGCATTAAGCAGATGACACTTTTCTTTTCTGCAATGTTCTTGTATATCTTCTCTGCAACTATTTCTTCCTTTGGAAATAAATTATGTAGCAGCCGACTCTGTAATGCTTTTTTGCCAACTTCTGTGAGTAGTCCAATCCTGATATCTTTCAGAATACTTCCATATTCTTCATCGTTTGCTTGCCTCATATTAGTAGTAAGTTCCTTGTACTCAAAGAAGGACCAAATATTTGCATTACCGATGCTTCCCAATGACTTCTTTGTGTCTTCATGTGTCACAGTATTAAACACTGGTTGTCCTTTAACTGGAGTAAGCTGTAGAAGATCCCCAAAAACTATGACATGTTTTCCACCAAATAACATGTCATAGTCTGTCCTTAGAATTTGCTGCATTCTTAAATGCACAAAGGCAAGCATTAAATTGGAAACCATGCTCACCTCATCAATAATGAGAACTTGCATCTTCTTCAATACTCTTGAAATTTCCAAGCATGCTTCTCCAGTTAGCTTGTTGTATTGTATTTTGTTCTCATGCTCCACTGGTAACATTAGCAAACGATGTAAGGTGATTCCTTTTATGTTATATGCTGCTAACCCAGTTGGAGCAGTAACCACACAAGACAAAGTAGAATCCGTTTTTTGCTGTAGGTAGCTTCTGATGACTTTTATTAGGAAACTTTTTCCAGTTCCAGCTTGTCCGCTTACATACATCCTGATTGGATGAAATGATGTGCATGAGCACTCTTTTTTTTCATGTAGAAATCCGTGATCAATTTTGTTTCTGATCTCTTCATAAATTTGTTGCTGCTCTTCGTTCAGTTGTCTTTCCAAATTTTGTAAGTCTATAAATTCTTCTTGAGCTTGATTCATAGCCGTTTCCACTTCATTCATGGCTATTGATGCTTCATTTTCAACGATTGGTTGTCCTAGGGGATCTTGACTGAGTGTTCCTGAACTTTGGCTGTCCTGAGAACTGTCTCTAGCTACTTCTGCTGCAATTGTAGTTTCCTGTTCAATTTCTTCATTTAACATTTGCAGATAAGTTGTGAATGTATTGCATTGTATGCTGTCTTTGCAAGCATTAAATGAATCTTCATAGCTTTGAAATTCTCCCAGTAGTTCATCCTCTGAACGCCATGGTTTAAACAGCTGTAAAAGAGCCAAGTAGTAAAATTCCTTTTTGTCAGTAGTGTCGCAACTCAGCTTCCGGTGATTTATCAAACTTCCTTTTGTTTGCTTCACCAAACATCCTTCCTCACCAATGACTTTATATTTTTCATTTTTGATGTCTTCTGCGGCTTTCCGTGAATAAATGTAGTTCTGCAGCACTTCATAGAGACACATGTTCTCCAGATGTTCACTTCTCTTGGGATAATATGTGTCCAACATGTTTGATTTCAAAATATCTGTACTTTCTGGGTCATTCTCGGCCAAATATTCAATTTCTCCAACAGATTTCAGTACCCGATTTCTCATTGCTGCAAGGCCTAAACTTGCCCAAATTATTCTTCTTGATTTCGAGTAGAGACTTGCAGAAGATAACCTATCTGAACATTCGTAGGATCCAATTTCTCGATGCGATAACATCTTTAAACTGAAACTGTACAGCTTCTTACTGACAGTCTTCTCGTGAGAAATCTCTTCCCACATTTCTTTCAATTCAGTTTTTTCAGATTTAGTAATGTAAGACGTTACATATCGAGCAACAGCAATGGAATTGTCAGCTACATACTGTATATCCATGTTAGCATTCCACATGGATAAAATGACTGGGTTGTAGTCATTTATATTTTTTGATTCTTCTTTTCTTTTTAGGTTGTAGGTATTCTTAGGTGATTTTCTTGTGATAGTATGTCTCACAGATGACATAAAACTGTTTACTCTTCCATTTGAAAGAACAGGTCTAGGAAATCCAAATCGACATTTAGTGTAGTATTTATCTTTGCTCTTGTATTTCCGTCGACAGTATTTTCCACACCGATGACTTTGGAAACGTAAAACTTGCTCCTTTAACTTTTTCTCTTCTGTGCTTTTTGGTATAGCACATGTTGCATATTCTTCAATGTAAGATAACACTGCTTCATCAGTATCTATTCCAAACTTTGGGGCATCCTTGATCCACAACAGCATATGAATATGAGGAGCACCTCTTGCCTGGTACTCTTTTCTCCAAAAGAAATCCACTACTTCTCCTAGAGGTGGATTTTTTTTATTGCAGATGAAGGACATCATAGCCTCAAATCTATGATTGAAATATCTGCAAACATTAACCGGATCCAATGAGCATAGTTCTACTGCTGTCTTGTATTCGATGTTTTTAATGTTTGAATTTGCCTCTCGTAGAAAATCCAGTAAATCATCCCAAGCGTACTCAGCACAGCTTAGGGTAAGGAACCATGTTGGTGTTCCTAAATTTCGTAACATGCATTTTAATTCACCATGGCGTCGGTACCAATATTCATTTGTCCCACGCTGACAAGCCATCAGATTGATCAGTTGTGTTTCCAAATGATCATCTCGGTGCTGCACTTTCTCCATAAAATCCTTAGCAGACACATTTTGTAAATGTACTCCACTTTTTAAAATGTGATTTACTGCATAAGATAGTGCAGACAAGTCGCTTTCAAATAAAAGATGGAACAAATAAGGAATACTTTGTCGAAATCTGGGATCTTCAGCATATAGTCTTGTAGTCCGATACTCAGAAGCTGGAATCTGTTCTGGACGTTCATCGTATCGTCCTCCTTTTCCTTTAGGAAACAGCTGGGGAAAACATCGAGCTTCCAAGCTCTCCTCCCATACACTCACGGGAGTTCCTTTTGCTTTCTTCATTTGAAACAGATCAATATTGTCTCCCATAACTTCTTTTGAATGAAGAGGATGTATGCTAAAATGTTCATAAATTTCTTCTTCCTTTGACTTGTCCACTTTTTCTATTTGTCCAGTTGGTGTTTCTGTGTCTTCTTGTAAATCTTCTTCTTCTTCTTCTATATAAATTGATTCATACCATTTGTTATTCCTTTTCAAATACAAATTTGCTCTTTGTACTTTCCGTACATCTACCAGCTCCTGCCAAATCTTCTTATTCTTTGTAGGTACACCATTAACCAGAATAACTAATGGTTCAGTTTCCAAAGTATCTGCATCAATAGTTTCCATATTTTTTTTCAAATCCAAGGGCAAATACACCACTCTACCTTTTAAACCTCTCAGTAAATCTGAAGGAGGTAATTTACCAGTTTTAGGCTCCATACGTACTATGGTCTGGAACGGATGAACACATTGAATAAGTATAGACTCATATGTATTTAATTTAGAAAGTTCAGCAGGAATAGCATCCAATTCTAAATTATTATGTACAGCTCTGGTCGGCATTCTATTTTCCTCTAACTTGTTGTAACAGTATTTACAAATACGCTGATCTTCACCCAATTCAAAACAATTTTCAAGAAATATATATGTGGCAAAATCCTTCCACTTATAATTATCTTCATTTTCACTCTTTCTGTAGAGATCAACATTCCTAGTTTGTTTTCTATAATGAGTTCTGCGGCAACAAATACAAGTAATATTTGGTCTTTCATTACAGATTATTGCAAATTTTGTTATGTGATCATTAAATGTCTTACTTACAGAGGGTTCTACATTCTCTTCCACTTCTTCCTCATTTACTGTGTCCTTTTCTGCACTGTTTTGTTCAGGACCAAAGTAACAAAACTGAATTTCATCAACAACCTTCTCTACATCTGATACCGATCCACGGAACAGAGCCCTATTCAATTCATCTAACTTTATTGCTGGACTTTTAGCAAAATACAACCGTCTCACAAACTTTCTCATTTCAGTATGATGAACAGCCAGCATCCTAAAATGATGGAAAACACTATTACACACTTTTCTAGATAGACAAGCCAGAGAAGGACCCTGCAAACCAGTATTCTCTCTCACTCTGCATGGATCTAGACTTTGAAGCACCTTAATCTTCTGTTTTACACTTTTTTTACTATATTCTCTTAGAAACTCACGAAATTTATCAATAGATTCCTGACGCACAGTGCAAATACTACTACAATTCCAAGTGTACACTGGGGCTTTAGGACGTCTCCCCATAGCCTCATCCGCCATCACTTGTACCTCATCTCTTGGAACCATTATCTCCTTCTCCATTATGCAACCATTTTTCACTTCATAAGCACGACCTCTGGTGTCAACTGCATGCAGCAAACTATTACTTTGAAAATAACTCTCTTCATTAAAAAAAGGTTCACTACTTGAACTATGCATCCATTTTCCTAAAAACACTTTACAAAAGTTTGTTCTGTTCACTACTCTTTTCCTTTTGCTTTGTGATTTCAGTACATTAACCATTTTATCTAATGTACGCATCCTATTCAAAATTAAAATGAATAGTTTCCTTTTTAATTCTAATGCCTTTGCTGCAATGGCTTCAATTTCTTTTTTTCTCTTGTAATATTTTGCCTTTTGCTTATATTTCTTCACATCCTTTATCAAATTGGACATAACTCTTCTCTGAAACATTTTTCTACGTATCTCCTTAAACGCTGTTTTTCTGTTTAAGTTAATCTTTATTGTTGCAGAAGGTATATTTGCATTAACTAAATTCTCAATTTTTTCCTGTTTTTTTCTATTGAAAACATTCTTTCCAGTACAGACATTTTGTACATTTTTCCTTTTTTTGAATATGTTCTTTAAAAAATCTTTTGTCTGCTTACCAGAAGATTTTTTCTTTTTCCCAACATGAGCATCTCCAACTAACTTAGGTCCTCCAGTTGTCTTCAAATATAGGTTTTTTTTGTGGTCTTTCTTTAGTCTGGATTTTGTAGGCATCTTAAATTTTGTTCACTGCTCTTCAGCAATACCTGAAAAAAACTAAAAAAAAATTCCTTTATTTTATTTAAATATATTACTACATTTTTTATGATCTTTTGAAATCTTAAAATACTATAAACCCCTTTCCTATAAATGAAAATCACAATAACACCTTCACAAATTAAATATCTAAAAACAATTCCTGTGTGCACACAGAGTCATGCTTTGAAATTAGGCAGAAAACGTAATTTCTTTGCCAATTGCAAAGCATACTTTCTACTACTTTTTTGGCAAGTGATAAATACTTTTACAGTCTGACACATTTTGAATCCACTTTTCAGATTCTGAAAACAGCACATGTCCAAACAGCTTTATCAGACCAGCAACATGTGTAACCTGGGTGACTGACTACACTCCAGCAAGGGCAACCAGCATAAGTGATGCTGAATGTATTTGCATTACTGATTAAAACCTCAAACCCCACTCGGTTGTGAATACTGTGCATGTTTCCACAGGATAAACAGCTGGTGTGTGCTAAGAGTTTGCTTCTGCACAAAAAAAATAGGTCCCCCTTTCCATCTAATGCAAATGTAAAATCACCAGAGCAATACGCAATAAATCTCTGCCTGTAATTCCTCTTTGCACACAGAGTCATGTTTACATATTTGTCAGAAAACGAAATTTCTTTGCCAATTTGAAAGCACACTTACTACTCTTTTTTTTGGCAAGTGATAAACACTTTTACAATCTAACACATTATGAATCCACTTTTTAGATTCTTAAAAAAGCACATGTCCAAACAACATTTTCAGACCAGCAACATGTGTAACCTGGGTGACTGACTACACTCCAGCAAGGGCAACCAGCCTTAGTGATGCTGAATATATTTGCATTACTAAGTGCAACCTCAAACCCCACTCGGATGTGAATACTGTGCATGATTCCACAGGATAAGCAGCTGGGTGTGTGCTAAGAGTCTGCTTCTGCATAAAAAAATAGCTCCCCCTTTCCATCTATTGCAAATGTAAAATCACCAGAGCAATACCAAACACCTTTCTGAGACCAGCAACATGTGTAACCTGGGTGACTGACTACACTCCAGCAAGGGCAACCAGCCTTACTGATGCTGAATGTATTTGCATTACTGACTGAAACCTCAAACCCCACTCGGTTGTCATTACTATGCATGATTCCACAGGATAAGCAGCTGGCTGTGTGCTAAGAGTCTGCTTCTGCACAAAAAAATGGCTCCCCCTTTACATCTAATGCAAATGTAAATTCACCAGAGCAATACGCAATAAATCTCTGCCTGTAATTCCTATTTGCACACAGAGTCATGTTTTCATATTAGTCACAAAACGAAATTACATAGCCAAATTCAAAGCACACTTACTACTCTTTTTTTTGGCAAGTGATAAACACTTTTACAGACTGACACATTTTGAATCCACTTTTCAGATTCTTAAAAAAGCACATGTCCAAACTGCTTTTTCAGACCAGCACCATGTGTAACCTGGGTGACTGACTACACTCCAGCAAGGGCAACCAGCCTTAGTGATGCTGAATGTATTTGCATTACTGACTGAAACCTCAAACCCCACTCGGTTGTGAATACTGTGCATGATTCCACAGGATAAGCAGCTGGGTGTGTGCTAAGAGTCTGCTTCTGCACAAAAAAATGGCTCCCCCTTTCCATCTAATGCAAATGTGAAATCACCAGAGCAATACGCAATAAATCTATGCCTGTAATTCCTATTTACACACAGAGTCATGTTTTCACATTAGTCACAAAACGAAATTTCTTTGCCAATTTGAAAGCACACTTACTACTCTTTTTTTTGGCAAGTGATAAGTACTTTTACAGACTGACACATTATGAATCCACTTTTCAGATTCTGATAAAAGCACATGTCCAAACTGCTTTTTGAGACCAGCACCATGTGTAACCTGGGTGACTGACTACACTCCAGCAAGGGCAACCAGCCTTAGTGATGCTGAATGTATTTGCATTACTGACTGAAACCTCAAACCCCACTCGGTTGTGAATACTGTGCATGATTCCACAGGATAAGCAGCTGGCTGTGTGCTAAGAGTCTGCTTCTGCACAAAAAAATGGCTCCCCCTTTCCATCTAATACAAATGTAAAATCACCAGAGCAATACGCAATAAATCTCTGCCTGTAATTCCTATTTACACACAGAGTCATGTTTTCACATTAGTCACAAAACGAAATTTCTTTGCCAATTTGAAAGCACACTTACTACTCTTTTTTTTGGCAAGTGATAAACACTTTTACAGACTGACACATTATGAATCCACTTTTTAGATCCTGATAAAAGCACATGTCCAAACTGCTTTTTGAGACCAGCACCATGTGTAACCTGGGTGACTGACTACACTCCAGCAAGGGCAACCAGCCTTAGTGATGCTGAATGTATTTGCATTACTGACTGAAACCTCAAACCCCACTCGGTTGTGAATACTATGCATGATTCCACAGGATAAGCAGCTGGCTGTGTACTAAGAGTCTGCTTGTGCATAAAAAAAATACCTCCCCCTTTCCATCTAATACAAATGTAAAATCACCAGAGCAATACGCAATAAATCTATGCCTGTAATTCCTATTTACACACAGAGTCATGTTTTCACATTAGTCACAAAACGAAATTTCTTTGCCAATTTGAAAGCACACTTACTACTCTTTTTTTTGGCAAGTGATAAGTACTTTTACAGACTGACACATTATGAATCCACTTTTCAGATTCTGATAAAAGCACATGTCCAAACTGCTTTTTGAGACCAGCACCATGTGTAACCTGGGTGACTGACTACACTCCAGCAAGGGCAACCAGCCTTAGTGATGCTGAATGTATTTGCATTACTGACTGAAACCTCAAACCCCACTCGGTTGTGAATACTATGCATGATTCCACAAGATAAGCAGCTGGCTGTGTGCTAAGAGTCTGCTTCTACATACAAAAAAATAGCTCCCCCTTTCCTACTAATGCAACTGTAAAATCACCAGAGCAATACGCAATAAATCTCTGCCTGTAATTCCTATTTGCACACAGAGTCATGTTTTCATATGAGTCACAAAACGAAATTTCTTTGCCAATTTGAAAGCACACTTACTACTCTTTTTTTTGGCAAGTGATAAACACTTTTACAGACTGACACATTTTGAATCCACTTTTCAGATTCTGAAAACAGCACATGTCCAAACTGCTTTTTCAGACCAGCAACATGTGTAACCTGGGTGACTGACTACACTCCAGCAAGGGCAACCAGCCTTACTGATGCTGTATGTATTTGCATTACTGAGTGCAACCTCAAACCCTTAAAGTATTCCTTATTTTTACCAGTACACCTTAATTTATCGTGAAAACATAGTCCATATTATTTTACATGTTCCTCACATTTAAATTTCTCCCAAAACAGAAAATAATAAACACAACTTCAACAAAAGGAATTCCAATTCTATTATTCATTTCTTAATTTACCATATACATCCCCCTCTCAAACTCTAAACTCACCTTTAAAATTAGTTAGTTGTGAAAGAAATGTGGCACTCAAACATCAGATTATCAGAGCCAGGATCTCTGTTCTGTTCACCTCTCTCCTCTCAGCAGAACCAGATAATGGCAAACTTTCCCTCTCTTTTTCCACACATATACATGTTAATTTCAAATCTCAGTGCTTCCCCCTTTTTTTCAAATGTAATCACACATTTCTATTGGTTGAAAACCAACCCTTTTCCAAAAGTACCCTTCCCCCCAACTTGACTTCTGCCTAGTACCCTTTCCCCAACTTGACTTCTGCCTGCTACCATAGCAACAGCTCATGGAACACTGCTGTGTGGAGTTAGGTCAGAAGTTCGCCACACAATGTTTCATTTCCAAAGAGCAGGAGTGCTTGACTTTTCAAACCTAACAGCAAATCCATAGTACTGTTCTTTGGTAACACATTTTTCTGTACCAATACAAAACATGCTTCTATAAATTTACACATACAGCCTAGTTTTTATTCTAGAATGGTATGAAACAGCCAATCAGTTCTTTTTTTTATAAAAAAAAATATGTATGCCTCCATTTCCAAACTGTCTTTCATTTCTTTTTACCATTCTACTGAATTACACCTCCTGAGTGCATCCAGTTCTCCTTTGAAGATGTTCACAGTGTGGATTGTAGGGCACAGCTATGTCTTCTGGAGTGAAAAGTATGCAGAGAAAACAGATATGGTGAGAGACCTTGCTTTACCAAATGTAGACATTAAATGGATTGGTCAGAGAGGGTTAAAGTGGCACCAATTGATGCCATTGGTGAAATCCTTCATGCAAATCCAACACCCTGACCTCATAATAGTGCACTGTGGTGGCAATGACCTAGGCACTTTGACTGGGGTAGGTCTGGAAATGCTTATGAAGGACACCTTTGCACAACTGTTTTCACTTTTCCCTAAAACTGCCTTTGTGTTTTCTAACATATGCCAAAGGCAAAAATGGAACTGGTCCAATCATTTCAGTCCACAGATTGACAAAGCAAGAAAGCACGTCAACAAATCTGTTTCTGCTTTCCTCCGTGACTATGGTATGGGTTCCATTTACCACAACAACTTGCGTTACGACATGCAAGACATTTATAGAGGAGATGGTGTACACTTCACTGATGAAGGCAACAGAGGCTTCCTCTTGAACCTTAGACTCTGCATCGGTACTTACTTGTAGGTACCACCAAAAAAATCACTTCATAAACACAACGGCTCTTTTTAGAGCCCCCTAATATCTAAACACTTAAATCTGAATTTTATTTCTTTTTTTATTTTATTTTTCTACCGTACGCGTACGGTGAGCTTACCGTACGCGTACCCCGCGATTTTTTTTAAAATCAATAAATGTTTTCTTTGTACTTTTCTGTCCTTCTTTGACCCCCTTACAAATGTTAGGGGGTCTGTAACTCTCTTCCTTGCCCCCTTTTCAAGTTATCACCCTTTTTTTTCTGAGTGAAATACACAAAATGGCGGCCGCCGCTTCCTGGTTTCGACCGATTCGAATGTTTACTAAGATCTGAGAGCCAATCAGAATCGCGCTCGCGCACGTCACCGTACGCGTACGGTAAGCGCACCGTAAGCGCACCGTAAGCTGGCTCAGATATATATATTGATTTAAAGGCTATTTTCTCAGAATCTACTGAACAGATTTACACCAAACCTACAAAAGGCACTTCCTTGACCTGAGGACTACCTCTCTGCCAAATTTCAAGTAATTCTATTCAGCCGTTCGGGCTGTAGCTGTGTCTAAAGGTCCTATGGAAAAATGCATGGGAAAAACGCGTTTTGGGACCCCCCTTTTATCTCAGCCCCCGCTTGACGAATCCCCCCGAGACTTTCAGGGTAGGAGCGGAGCGTAGCGCCCCACCTATTTTGAAAAATTCGCGAGGATTCGTCGGCCGGCGCCAAAGTTATTCCAAATAGAATGTTGCGGATTTCCTATGGAAACAGGGTCCTAACTATAACTACCTACTGGCGACCACCAGTAGTTAATATATATATATATATATATATATATACACACACAATGCATGGTAAAGGCATTCCTTGAAAAAGCATGTGTTCTAAAAAAATATGTGGTAAAGGCATGCAGAGTATTTCCCTGCATGGTTCCATCATACAACTACATTTAATTAGCCCTGGCCCAGTCTGGAGTGAGCACTGCTAGCCACTGCTGCTAGAGGAGAGCCACGGGATGAGACCTGAAATAGAGATCCCCCTCCTGGTCTGCACGTCCTGGAACAGTCAAGTACTGAGAGGCACAACCCGTAAAGATGACGACCCCATGGGGCAAGAGGGATTCAGCCATTAAGGACTTGTTTTCCAAGACTAAAACAAAACAGGGAGATGGCGTGAAAGACCCTGACTCCCACACATGATCTACATGATGATTCTCAAAAGATGCCCGCAGAGGAAGATTCTCCAGGGATGCAGGGCTTTATGGAGTCTCTCTTCCTAACACTATGGGAAGACATAGCGACTCTACGTCAGGAAGTGGCTGGCGACATCAAGGAAATCCGGCGGGAGGTAGGGGAACTTGGCCAGTAAATTGACACAATGGTGCAGGGAAACGATCCTTGAGAAGAAGAACTGGATACCTGACGTCGCCAAATTATGGAGCTTCAGGATCAGAATGCCAACCTTAACTACCATCTTGAAGATCTAGAAAACAGGTCCTGAAGATCTAAGATTCATATAAAAGGAGTCCCGCTGCAGGCAGACGCATGCCACCCGAAGGAGTATGTCACCTGCCTCTTCTGCCATATAATTCCAGACCTAATTTCAGACTGCACCCATAGAGCAGGCCACCCATTGAGGTCCCTCTCAAGATATACTTACTTGCCTTCACAACTACCACTGTAAGGAAATTATAATGAATACTGTACGAGACAGAGGAGCTATCACGTTTGAAGGGGTGCAATTGTGGAATTATCAGGATCTGTCGCTAATTACACTCCAAAGACTCAGGACCATGAAACCAGCAAACTAATTTCTTCAAGAAAAAGGAGTTGCTATAGGTGGGGCCATCTGTTCCTTCTGATGTTTGTTTGGAATGGTGAAACACATGTAGTTTGCACCCTGGGGGAAGCTACCCCCAATGTCGACTTAGATTAGGAGACGCCCGAATTGGACTCGGCACAGCGACCGCTCACTCACCTGCACCTCCTACCACGGGAAGATCCCATCAACTCACCAGGAAGAAAACTGGTGAACCATCGGCTGCTGAGAGTCTGAGAGACCCGTCGTCCCTGCTTCAGCATCTTTTGCAGAATAGCGCATTCTGGGCTCGGCTATAGATTGAAATGTCCCCCAACTTCTACCAAGGAGGGTTCCTGTCTGGGGGACCAGAGATTCACTACAGGCCCTGGGAATTTGACTGCATTGACTGGAAGCCAAGTCCTATCCATTTATAGGCACATGGTTCCCCCCAACGGCTAAGCGAGTTCTTTTAGTGGTTCATTGGCTGTGGTGGAGCTACCGTGTGTTCCTCTCTGATCTCTGAATCATATTCCTGCCAGAGACATTTTACCCTCAGTATTTTGTATATTGGATTTTTCAATTTGAAATGTTTATTACCCCTTGTTTGATTGATCCCCCAGTTGTTAGGATGTCTCCAAGCAACTGCTGCACTGTTCATATCACCTGATACACGCATCCCACTGATTATGCAAGGTTATCTTACACCAGTGGCCCTGCTCTTAGCCTAGCCCTTTGCAATCATGATGAAGATCCTGAACCTTAACGCCCGGGGTCTCAATGCCCCGACAAAATGCCTAGCACTATTAACCTTATTAAAAGACTCTCAAAGTGACATATGTCTCCTGCAGAAAACTCACCTACTCCGGCGTGACTGGGCCAGACAGAAATCTAAATGCTTTAATAGATCATTTGTTTCCTCAGGTCCGGGAAAAGAAGCTGGGGTGGCAATCCTCCTCACCATACATTTCCAGGGGCAAGTACTGCAAAGTCACTCTGAAGATGCTGGTCACTGGCTCACATTGCAATTCTTCCTTCATCAGCACATTTTTACTGTTGCAGGCCTTTACGCCCCTAATGACCATCAAGAGATACTTATTCAACAGGCGATTGGTAAAGTACTTGCCTCCCAAGATGAATACATATTGATCGGAGGTGATTTCCATTTGACTCATGATGCTCTTTTAGACTGTTCAGCGCAACTGGTGGGTCAGATGGGGGTTTTCTCTGTCTCAGGAAAGCAAAGGCTAGTAGAGGCGGGCGTGGTTGATGTGTGGCGGTCCCAAAACCCCACTCCGAGAGCTTATTCTTTCTTTTCAGCTGCACACCAGACATACACCAGAATAGATTATTTTTTAACTACTACCTCCCTAGTGCCTGTAGTTTAAGACACTGATATTGGAGAGGCAGCCTCATCGGAACACGCCCCGATCTCTCTTACCCTTAACCTACCCACTCACTCCCCATGATCACATATCTGGAGATTAAACCACGAACTGCTGGCCTACAAGCCCACTATTAAGGAAATCCAGGAGGTACTTGGGTCATTCCTTAAAACTAAAGATGTCCCTCATATTCCTATTGCACTGCTTTGGGATAAACTTAGCGCCTTGGTCTAGGGGGCTTTCATAGTGATAGTGGCTAAACTATACAAGGACAGGTGGGAGAAACGTGCCCCCTTATAAGCATATGTAAATACATTTGAGGAGATATACAGACAAATAGGCTCACATAGAACCTGGAGACAGCTTACCCTGGCTAGGATGCAGCTTAAGGCATTGGACGTAGATGTGGCGGAACACACATTACTCTGCACAAAGCAAAAATGCTATGCTAGGGGGCAACTGGGCGGGTAGTCTTCTTGCCCATCGTCTACACGCCCAGATGGAACGCCAGAGGGTTGCAGAAATAACAGATCCCGTAGGTGACGAAGTTCGCCATGATGTTGGGATTGCAGCAGAATTTGAACACCTCTACACTAATTTATATACTGCAGATATGTTGGTCCTTCAAGATGCAACAGCTTATGTTACGCAGTGTCAGGACTGCCAAAACATACCATGTTAAAGGATTAAGGGTAAGCGCAGAAGTGCAGAGCAACTTCATCCCTAAGATGGCCGCCAAGAGTCACACGCTGAGGAAACCGGTTAGCGGCCTAGCGTTTAAGAGAAATTGTGAAGATCCAGGTGCAGCGCCTGAGCTGTGGTGCACTTCACCTGAGTAGGTTCGAGTGGAAGGTCACCGAATTGAAGCGTCGAGTGTCTAGTCAGGGAGTAGGATTTCGACGCGCTTCATACTAGCCGTAGGAGGAGTTCCAGACCTTATGAGCATCGAGAAAATTCCATTAAGACTGTTCCGAAGTTTTGATGTGTTTTTTGGGCATGCGCTTGAGGGAGGAGTTTTAGTAAAAGAAAAGACGCGCATAAGGAAAAATCAAAAGAGAGCATGCGCCAACCGTAAACGCTGCTAAAATACAAGATTCAGAGTCAGCACGAGTTCAGTGCAGCGCTAAGTGGGCGAGTGTATTTTCATTACGCAATTCTTCAAGATTAGAGCCAACACAAGCCTTAAAAAGATATTGCGGAGAAAAAGCATAGTAGGAAGACTACAAGAGAAAGTGGAAATTCAGCAAGCACTACTTGTAATTTTTTTTGAAAGAACATTATCTTTTTTTCTTATTTGTACATAGTTAATAAGATAAAAAAAAAGGTAGCAAGAAAGAAAAGGTGAAGCAAGAAAAGCATATAAATAAAAGAGATAAAACTTACCATACACCAGATCCCCCGCATACTGCAGGCTGTGGCAAAACATTGGTGAGGATACTATTTTTAAGAAAAGAAATATAAAAAGATTAGAAGAGAGATAGAGAAAATATTAATCATTTCACCATTGTAGTTCTGTCACTCTTGCGCTTTGTCTTACTTGTATTAGCCAAGGGCGAATGCCAGCATCCACGGGAGCGAAGACCAAGATCTCAACTCTCCCCTAGAGTATAACCATCTACAGAGATATAACTAACTGAGAGATGAATAATACTCTACGGAAGAACCGGGACACGAAAAGGACCTCTGGGAAGTCCACCAGGAAGGCAGCAGTCTCTCACTAGGTAGGTGTAGGGAACTAAGAAGCAGTGCTGCAGAGGAGACAAAAACAATAAACAGAGAGAAAAGAGAAGAAAATATTATTCCTGTGTTCAGGCAAGGTTAAACAATAGACTTTGTACCACCTCTTTAAGAAGAATGGTTGTATACCTCCACAGACTCCTCAATAGAATGGAGAGGTTAGGCTTATGCTCAGTCAATACTTCTCTCCATAGGATTACTAGTGTGAGTTCTTTACGCCGAGAGAGGCTTCCAACAAAAGGGAACATAAACACAGGCTTGTACTTTAAGCGGGTCTGATGCAATAAAGTTTTGCTATTCAACCGGAAAAAATAAAAAATTCACTGTTCTTTTGTCCTTGGTGCCCGGTTGAGGCTTTCACATCCAAACAATAAATCCCCAGAAAAGGAGAGAGAATTCTCCGGCGGTTACCAAGCAACTAAAAGAAGACTCTACGAATGTTCTCGAGGCACAATAACTCAGGGAAGCCTCGTTGTGGTCAGAGAACCGCAATACAACTATGCGGTAGCGTTAGATATGTCCTGGTGTTGTTTAAATAAAGAAAGTAAACAAAAAAGGAACACGCGAGCAACGCGTGTCACGTACCCGTAGAGGTTGTATAGTTTTCGAGGTACTTTTCCGTGTGGCGATACTTGAGTGCAGGTGCAGGTTCTTTTCCAGGTGGAGAGACTCGAGTACGGGTGTAGGCAGTGCCCGTTACGCTCGGGAAAGGGAGAGTGTGTCCGCCAGGCAGGAAGGTAGGATACAGCACGAATACTTGGCGAGCGTGCTTCACGAGAAGGGGGGGGGGGTTGATGAGGGAGGTATTCCAGGCAATTGGTAGAGACCGTCAAAGTAACGGGGTTAAGGCAACCCGCCCAATGCTCAGTAGACGAGGATGACGTTCTCCAGAAGGGAAACAGGAACAGATATTAACTTGATCAAATCCAATAAGGCAGGTTCCACCGTACTCAGCGAGTACAGCTCAAAGTTTCAGGGCGAGGCAGGGTTCCAGTGGAGTGCACAAGAGCTTCGAAAGACAAGCGAGGGATTCAGGGAGGGACTTCTGTTTAAACGAGCTCCTTGACCAATGAGCTCGCTCGAGGGAGTCTGGGGGCGGTACACAACCCTACTTACAAGTATGTTGCATGATGGAAGTTGTAGTGTGTGAGTGGAGCTTCACTACTGCACAAGTAGAGGATCGTGTAACAACTTACAGCACACGAAGCTAGAAAAGCAAGAACAATCAAAAAGAAGAGAGGCAAAGGTCACACCCAAGACGGGGTAGGTTGAGCAAGAGAGTAGATAATTAGTGGTTAGTTTTTAGAGTGAAAGAGAAGGTTAATAAATGTCATTCCCTCACAGTAAGCATCATTCCTGTGATAAGTCATAAGAAGACAAAGAAGAAAGAAGTCATAAGCTGAAGAAAGAATCAGATGAGGTGCGACTGTCTCTTCTCTGTCCCATCCCCTTTCCTCCCTTGGCTTTCGTAAGCATACATGCTAATAAGTGCGTGTAGCAGAGAAACCCGAAGGAGGCATTGGGAACTTGCGGCATTCTGTTCCTGTGCTTTGGCGGAAGAGTAATTGGGTATCTGACAGAGTGAAGTGCCCACGTTAAATTAGCACCTGAACAGAATGACGGAAGGTTTGGATTTAAAGAAACTCTGAGAAATTTTGGAAGGAATACAAAGGGAATTAATCACAGTCAGAGAAGAGAATAGGGAGCTTAAAAAAGAAACAACGGAATTGACCCAAAAAGTGAGTAGTTTAGTATCCAGTCCTAATTTAAAATTTGCTGCCACTTCTGAAGGGAATCCTAGTGATGCGTCTGTATCACAACCTAAGATTACAACACAAGTTATCCATTCACTCTCCCCAGTTATTCCTCTGGCACCACCCGAGCGTTTTAATGGAGACCCACAGAAAGCTCAAGTGTTTCTGACACAATGTACTGTGCATTTTATGTGTCGTCCGGCGGTATTCCCTGATGCGCAATCTCGAGTAGCATTTATTCTATCATATTTAAGTTGTGACGCAGCATCTTGGTCTATGCCTTTAGTGACCAGAAATGATCCTATATTGTATGATCTGGACGAGTTCAAAAAAGAATTTCTGCGAATATTTGATAGACGGAGGGTCTCTCAAGCAACAGATAACGAGTAACTAGAAATTAAACAGGGCAGTCGTGATCTAATTGCTTATTTGGCCCAATTTAATAAATTGGTAGTAGAGATGGAATGGCCGGAGAACAAACGAGCAGCTGTCTTCTATCGAGGCTTAAAAGACGAATTAAAAGATGCCTTGGCACAAGTGCCCAATAGACCCACTGAGATCTCAGCGTTAATTGACCTAGTTTTAGAAATTGACTTTCGTCAAGGTGAAAGAAGAGGTGAGAGAAAGAGAGATTATCGACTCAGTGTGCCAAGGTTTGATCGAGCAAGGACTGAAGGTAGTAAAGAGTTAGATTCTGCTCGTGGAAGTGAACCCATGCAAACTGGAGCAGTTCGAGGGCCACTTACTAAAGATGAAAAAGAGAGACGAAGAGTAAACAAGCAATGCCTTTATTGTGGAGGGAGTGGGCATTTTGTTCGGAATTGTCCTAAGAAACCCAAGCAAACACCATCGGAAAACGCCTCGCACCACCAGTGAATGGAGTTGGACTGGCGGTTGCAGACTCTAAGACAGCTCCAGACTTGCACACCTTGGCGAATACTTTACAATCTGCTTCTCCTCATTTGGTTTTGATGAAGACCTTGCGGTTCAGATTAAAGACATTGAAATTGGTATCAGTTATGATCGATTCAGGAGCTACGGGCAATTTTTGTGATCTCAAGTTCGCTGATAAGATCGGGCTTGGGGCATTCAAGAAGGAAAGAAGTGAAGCTGTTCGAGCAGTAGATGGGACCAATCTCTCATCAGGACCCATAGTGAGTCATACTGAGCCGGTGGAATTGGAATCGGAAGATGGACACCTTGAAACATTGCAGTTCAACTTAATTGATGCTCCACAATTCCAATTGATACTAGGTTTACCATGGCTCACAGAACACAACCCTACCATCGATTGGGCAGCTCGATCCATAACTCTTGACTCAAAATATTGTATGGAGAATTGTCGAGGAGGTTGTACGAAGGTACAAGAGAAAACGCCAGCGTATCATTTAAGTGAAAAGGAGACTACCATTTGTGTGATAAATACTACAAGACTTCCTGAGCAGTATCTTGAATTCCAAGACGTCTTTATTGAGGCGGAGGCTGAAAGGCTTCCTCCGCATAGAGAATATGATTGTAAAATAGAATTGGAACCAGGATCCAATCTTCCATGCAGTAGAATTTATGCCTTGACCGAGCGAGAAGATGAACATTTGAAGAAATACATACAAAAGTACTTAGAAAATGGATTCATTAGACCGTCCCAATCCCCAGTATCTTCACCACTCTTTTTTATCCCGAAGAAGAGTGGAGAATTGAGGCCATGCATAGATTATAGGGCAATCAACCGAATAACCATTAAAAATCGATATCCTTTGCCCTTAATATCTGTGCTGTTGGATCAGGTGAAAGGAGCAAAGGTCTACACCAAATTGGATTTGACAGGGGCATATCATCTTGTTCGAATTCGAGAAGGTGATGAGTGGAAAACTGCCTTTAGAACCAAGCATGGGCTTTATGAATACCAAGTAATGCCATATGGGTTATGTAATGCCCCAGCCGCCTTTCAACATTTTATCAACGACGTGTTGAAGGAATGCATTGACCGAAACACAATTGTATATATTGATGACATCCTAATTTATTCTGATTCCATAGAAGAACATGAAGAACATGTTAAGAAGGTTTTGCAGAAACTGCGAGAAAATAATTTGTTTGTGAAGTTGGAGAAATGTGCGTTTCAAGTCACAACCGTGGAATTCCTGGGCTTTGTGCTTTCACCCGACGGAATAACCATGGATAAGAATAAAATCAAGGCAGTGGTTGACTGGGAGTCCCCTCAATCAGTGAAAGAAATTCAAAGCTTCATTGGATTCGCTAATTTCTACAGGAGATTTATTCAAAATTTCTCTAAGAAGTTAATTCCCATAACAAAACTATTGAAGAAAGGAGTTCGATTTGAGTGGTCCAAGGAAGAAGAAGAGGCATTCACTCAGCTGAAGAAAGATTTCACAACTGCACCCATATTGTTGCATCCAGATCCGTCTGAACCTTTTTATGTGGAAACGGACGCCTCCAATCTGGCATTGGGAGGCGTGTTGTCTCAAAGACATAAAACTACAGGGCAACTGCACCCAGTGGCATTTCGTTCTAGGAAGTTAACTGCGGCAGAAGCCAACTATACAATCACTGAAAAAGAGTTATTAGCCATTAAGGATGCATTTAAAGAATGGAGACACTATTTGATGGGTGCAAGACATGTGGTCACCGTCTATACAGATCATAGAAATTTAAAATTTTTGAAGTCAGCCAGAACATTAACACCAAGACAATTACGTTGGTCGTTGTACTTCGCAGACTATGACTTTGTAATAACTTATCGACCAGGTTCACAGAATGGTAAGGCAGATGCCTTGTCCAGACTCGGTACAGATGGGATTTCGGAAGAGGTCAAGAGTCAGAAGATCATACCAACGGAAAAAGTGATAGGAGCTGTTTTGCAAGAGTCACAGGAAGACAGAAGTCAGAACTCCAAGACTTTGGAAGAAATGAGGAAGTGGGCAGAAGAAGATTCGAGACGAGAAATTCGAAGAGGTTTGCCGTTTCATGATGGAGCTCTCTATTTGCCAACAGTTGAAATGCAACAAAAGGCCTTAAGAGAAAGTCATGATAGTATACTGGCTGGCCATAAAGGCATCTCAAAGACAGAAGAATTGGTGAGACGACGCTTTTGGTGGCCGGGCATGATTAAAGATGTGCGTCAGTATGTAACCACATGTGAGATTTGCGCACGGGGAAAGCCAGAGAGATTGGCTCCAAAAGGGTTACTGAAACCTTTACCTACCCCACCCTACCCACGGCATACTGTTATGTTAGATCTAATAGTCGATTAACCATCGAGCCAAGGATATGACACCATTTTGGTATGTGTAGATGCCTTCACCAAGATGGCCCATTTCGTACCCTTGAAGGGGATTCCCACAGCTAAGACTCTGGCATGTATTTTCAGTCAAAGTGTAGTTCGAGCACATGGAATTCCCAAGATCTTAATATCAGATAGGGGCTCCCAATTCTTGTCACATTTTTGGAAGGCCTTTACTAGGAAATTGAATATAGAGACTAGGTACACAACAAGTTATCATCCCGAGACTGATGGTCAAACAGAGCGAACTAATCAAGAATTAGAACAGTACCTTAGATTGTGTCTGTTGGATCAAGAGGGAGATTGGCTGGATTACCTGTGGGCGGTGGAGTTTGCGCATAACAATGCGAAACACGCTTGCACTGGCCATTCCCCCTTTTATTTAAACACCGGTAGACACCCTCACCAGTCATTAAGTTTTCAAGAGGTAGATGTACCTGCAGTTACTGACCTAGTAGAACACATGGCACGAGTGCACAGTTTAGCCACAGAAAATTTAAACAAGGCAAAGGTTAGTTATAAACATTTTGAAGATAAGAAACGAAGAAAAGAGCCAGAGTTACTAGTAGGAGATAAGGTTTGGTTGAACACAAAAAATCTTCGACTAAAAGGAATTAGAAAGCTGCAGCCGAGATTTATAGGGCCCTACTTAATTGAAAAAAAATTGAGTGCCCTAAATTTTCAGTTGAAATTACCTAAGGGTTTACGAGTTCATCCAGTATTTCATGTCTCCTTGTTAAAGAAGGTTTCAAAAGACGTACGAATAAGCAAGCCCCCAAAACCAATCCAAACTGAGAAGGGAGAAGAGTTTGAGGTACAGCAGATTTTGGATGCAAGGGTACAGAAGGGGCGACTGTACTATCTATTGCATTGGAAGGGTTACGGACCTGAGGAAAGATCGTGGGAATTGTCTTCAGAAGTTCATGCTCCACGATTGATCAGAGAGTTTCATAGAAGGTTTCCAAACAAACCCAAAATGAGAGAGAGTACTTTGAGGGAGGGTACTGTCAGGACTGCCAAAACGTACCATGTTAAAGGATTAAGGGTAAGCGCAGTAGTGCAGAGCAACTTCATCCCTAAGATGGCCGCCAAGAGTCACACGCTGAGGAAACCGGTTAGCGCTCTAGCATTTAAGAGAAATTGGGAAGATCCAGGTGCAGCGCCTGAGCTGTGGTGCACTTCACCTGAGTAGGTTCGAGAGGAAGGACACCGAATTGAAGCGTTGAGTGTCTAGTCAGGGAGTAGGATTTCGACGCGCTTCATACTAGCCGTAGGAGGAGTCCCAGACCTTATGAGCATCGAGAAAATTCCAGTAAGACTGTTCCGAGTTTTTGATGTGTTTTTTGGGCATGCGCTTGAGGGAGGAGTTTTAGTCACAGAAAAGACGCGCATAAGGAAAAATCAAAAGAGAGCATGCGCCAACCGTAAACGCTGCTAAAATACAAGATTCAGAGTCAGCACGAGTTCAGTGCAGCGCTAAGTTGGCGAGTGTATTTTCATTACGCAGTTCTTCAAGATTAGAGCCAACACAAGCCTTAAAAAGATATTGCGGAGAAAAAGCATAGTAGGAAGACTACAAGAGAAAGTGGAAATTCAGCAAGCACTACTTGTAATTTTTTTTGAAAGAACATTATCTTTTTTTCTTATTTGTACATAGTTAATAAGATTAAATGAAAGGTAGCAAGAAAGAGAAGGTGAAGCAAGAAAAGCATATAAATAAAAGAGATAAAACTTACCATACACCGGATCCCCCGTATACTGCAGGCTGTGGCAAAACATTGGTGAGGATACTATTTTTAAGAAAAGAAATATAAAAAGATTAGAAGAGAGATAGAGAAAATATTAATCATTTCACCATTGTAGTTACAACACACGAAGCTAGAAAAGCAAGAACAATCAAAAAGAAGAGAGGCAAAGGTCACACCCAAGACGGGGTAGGTTGAGCAAGAGAGTAGATAATTAGTGGTTAGTTTTTAGCGTGAAAGAGAAGGTTAATAAATGTCATTCCCTTACAGTAAGCATCATTCCCGTGATAAGTCATAAGAAGACAAAGAAGAAAGAAGTCAGAAGCTGAAGAAAGAATCAGACGAGGTGCGACTGTCTCTTCTCTGTCCCATCCCCTTTCCCCCCTTGGCTTTCGTAAGCATACATGCTAATAAGTGCGTGTAGCAGAGAAACCCGAAGGAGGCATTGGGAACTTGCGGCATTCTGTTCCTGTGCTTTGGCGGAAGAGTAATTGGGTATCTGACAAGCATGCTCCTTTGACTCATATACCAGTGGGAAATGTCCAATTCTTAGACCATGATATTACAGGAGGAGGTTTTGAGGGCAATAGGGAGATTACGCCAGGACAAAGATCCAGGCCCAGTTGGCTTCACAGCTAATTTTTATAAGGCATTTGCCCCCCAATAAGCTCCCACATTAACTCGGTTGCATAACTCCGTTAGCAAGACTGGGACACTCACTGACACTATGAAGAATTATCTTGCTTTCAGTTTAGAACACCTGAGCAAGACTTCAAAACATCAGCAAACAAAATGAACACTCTTCAAAATAAGACTCTGCACACTTTAGCATACCAAGGTACAATGTAGATAAAGCTCTATACTCATTTGTCAAGTAAAATGAAATATTTATTGCAAGTTCACATATACCAAATAACAGTAATGCACATGTTAAATAAAAGCATATAGTAAATGTATATGCACAAGAATAAATGCACAGAAAGATAACTGTATGCGCACAAGAAAAGTAATTAGAAAAGAATAGAATACTTCATTGGTTGTTTGTCTTGTATCATCCTGTCAGCACGACTAGAGGAACACAAGGACTGCCTTGACAGGAGCCCTTAACCAGGACACGGTTTCCAGGTGGTGCGTCCACCCAGAAAAAGAGTTCTTATTAAAATGCCAAGAGGCTTCCATCTTTATACTCCTACCAAAAAAGACAGAGGCTTCTAGAAGCTCCCCCTCCCTTCATCTGCACTGTAAGTGCTGGCTGCACTCTTTGCGTCGAGGTCACTCACCACAGCTGGCCAGGCTCCGATGAGAGCTGAAGCAGAGTTCTTCACTTTCTCATCCATGGGCTACGCAGTTCCCACTGTCTGTTCTAGCCTTATCTCTCCCGCTCAGTGAAGTGAAAAACAAAGTTATTTCTGTGTGTAAGCAAGTAACCCAGCCTGCCTACGTTCGCAGAAGAAAGGCAGGGTCAGACGGACACAAGATGAAATCGTGTTCACAAAATGCAGTTAAAGCAGCATGGAGTTAATGGTCACCACATGATCTCTCAATATGTAAATGCATGTAGCATTACAAGAATTCTACTATAACTGTTATACCGAAGCCAGGAAAGGATCCTTCCCATTGTGCTTCATATCACCCAATCTCGCTTTTGAATGTAGATGCAAAAGTTTTCACAGGCTTCCTGGCATACTGTTTGAGGCTGGGTCTGATTGACCCTCGATCAGGATGGTTTTATCCTGGTGCGCAGTTGTAGTGATAATACAAAACTCATTCTTCACCTTTTCGACAAATCTGACAGATCTAAAGCCCCGGCCCTGCTATTATCAATCGACGCTTAGAAGACGTTTGATCGAGTCCACTGGCTCTTTTTACGACTCATCCTTGAGAAGATAGGCCTGGGTCATCGCTTTCGAAAAATGGATTTGGGCTGTCTATGCAGGCCCTATGGCATCCATTCGGGTTAACGAGATGCAATCTTGTTCCTTCCCAATTTCTCGTGGAACACGACAGGGGTACCCACTGTCACCACTCCTTTTCGCTCAGTATATGAAGGCCCTGGCTGAGCGGATCCAGTGACACCCTGACATTGATGGCATAGCTATGGGGGGGGAGAAAATTCACAAATTGGCAATGTCTTGCTAATGGTTGCCTGTCCCTATCAGTCGCTCCTGGCTCTACTTGTAGAGGTTGAGTTATTTAGGAAAGCATCTGGGTTTAAAATGAATCCTAGTAAACCACAAATCCTCAATGCTTCCCTGTTAGATACAGGTTGTACCATGATCCAGTCATGGCATGGGAGACCCATTTCCTGGCTCGGGAGGCTAGGGGCCATCAAGATGTTCCTTCTTCCCAAGATATTATTTCTCATGCAGACTCTTCCCCTCCAACCACCACCTCATGTTCTTCAGAAGCTTCCGTGGCTGGTTGAATCATATACTTGGGACATATTTTCCACTGGCAGCAGGGGGATGTGGCATACCCCATCTAGATAACTATTATCATTCAGTCTAGTTGCAATACTTGGTCGAGTGGCAACGCCCAAGCACAGAGAAACACTAGTGCTTTATAGATCAGGCTATAGCAGGCATTCAAATTTGAAAATCCCTTGGCTTTGCAAGAAGAATTGCCCATCTGGGGTTAACATCTCCCCAGTGACTGGACCCACCATAAAAGCATGGGGCAAATTGTGTCATATCAAACAGCTATCCACACCAATTTTCCCCCTCACACCCATCATAGGGTACTCGGACCTCCACCGGCTCTACGTAGCCACTCTTATACACTCTGCCAAGATGCGGGCTGCAAACGAATAGGAGACTTATATGACATAGAAGGCTTAGTAGGCTTTCCACAAATAAGGACTGACTTTGGTCTGCCGGGCACTGAGCAATGGTGATATGTTGCTGTTAAGCATTGGGTAACCCATCCTGCCGAATGCTAGAGCGCAAGCAGGCCTCATGCATCTTTTGAGAAGTGGCTCATCTCTCGCCCAGATGATGAAGGCATCCTTTCAGCCATCTACACATTTCTCAACAATAGCTCTGATGCAATTGTCTCCCCGGCACGCACTCAGGAACGAGAATGCGGGTGGTCGTTTACCGATAGAGAGTAGTTGGACATCCTCCGAAGGGCCCGCACTTCAGCCTGCAGTGCTTCGGGACAGGGAACCCTACTCAAGGTAGTGCAGTATTATACCCCGGCACATATTGCTGGGTGGGGAAAAAGGAGAGATAATGAATTCTGGTGCCATTGTGGTAATACAGGGACTCTGTTGCATCTGCTATGGCACTGCCCCATATTACATCGATTCTGAGCAGATGTACTGGTGGATATTGACCTGATGTTTAACACTCATATCCCCCGCTTTCCAAGTTATATACTTTTAGGTCTACCTAATGGAATGACATATCTGTTGCATTCCTCTAGGGAGAGAGCCATCACTCTGTCCCTATGTGCAGCTAGGCAGGTGTTACTCGCTTGATAGGGTACGGATAGAGTCCTAACATATACCGATTGGCTTCACAAACTTTGGAATCTCCTGGCAATGGAGAAATTAACAGCATATGCGACCTACACTCTCCCTTGCTTTGAACAGACCTGGGGACCATGTTTGAAGCTATTAGCACAAAGCTTTAGGGAAGTTACATGTCTGATTTACTTGAGAGTGCTTTGCTTCATAGCTGACATCCCTAAGACCGCATAATATTTCATTGAGAGTGGGACGAACTTGTGTACCATGAATGGCGACTTATTTAACCACGCGAGCACCTATTGTTTATGCTATTTCTTGTGTTTTCGTTTATTATTCTATCTGATGAGTGTATTTTGGTTTCACTCGAATTTTGTGTACTTTATTTTCTCCTGTTCCCCCTTCATTTTTCTCGTAGTTCTTGCCGGCCGTTTGGATGTAGGTGACTATTTATGATCTGCATTATTTCCTTCTTTTATGGTTTACAAAAAATCTATAAAATCAATTTAATCCTAAAAATATATCTTAGTGCTTCCAAACCATATGTAAGTTTAACGATGGGATATAAGCTTTTGATATCTATTGTTACAAGCTAGAAGTTGTTATCCCAAGGAAAATCTTATAATTTCCTCAACAGATCACTTGTATCCGTGAAATAGGATGAGAGACTATTGACTTGGGGTGCCAAGAAGATATCTACATACTCTAATATTATTTCTGTACTCAAGCCGATCCCCATTATTAAGGGCCTGATTCACAAAGGTAAACTTACACTTGTGTGTAAGTTTACAATTGTTTAATATTCACAAACAGATATACGAATAGTACCTTTACGAGAGGTGCGTTTCCACACATACAAAGATAAGACAGTTTATCAATCAATCAATCAATCAAATGATTTGTAAAGCGCACTACTTACGCACAAGGGTTTCAAGGCGCTGAGGGTGGGGAGTGGGGGGGGGGTGCTGTTGCTACTGGTCGAACAGCCAGGTCTTGAATCATCTCCTAAAGGTTAGAAGGTCTTCGGTTTGTCGTAGGTTAATGGGGAGGGGGTTCCAGGTATTGATGGCGCGGTGGGAGAAGGATCTGCCTCCGGCTGTGGTTCTACAGATGCGTTTATCGACTGAAAGGCTGACTCTACTACTTTCTGGAATCCTCACTTTGTTGTGCCAACTTTAGAGCACGTCTATGTGTACTAGGAGGGTTAAATAGCAATGTGATATATTAATATGTTCAATATGTGTAAAAGTGCCATAATGTTAGGTCTTTATGGAGCTTCAAGCAAGTATGCAAATAAAGGTGCGATTATTAAACAACACAGTAACACGTGGCAGGGATAGCCACCATGCCGATCAGATCGGTGTGAGTTAGCTCTCTCACTGGCCCCTGGCAATCAAAAAAATCCTGCTGGTTGCATGACCCTCCTGCCCTCAGGGGTACCGGTGCACTCTCCTGGGTACCCTCTGCGCTATTGTGAGGTCTGACTGTGGCCACAAAGACTGATAGTGGACACATTATAACCTGCGCCCCTGCCATGAACAGTTTTCTCATCAATAATTTTACTGCAAATGTTTAAGTGATATCAATGATGTCATAGAAGATATCATGAGTGAGGTAATATGTGGGGTAGTTAGCAGTCCATGGTGAGGGCACGAATTATAGTTACCTTAGGGCATGTGTTATAGTTACTTGAGATAACTATAACAATAGCTGCAGCATTTCTATGGTTTTGTGTGTGTAAAATCTGAAACTAACAATAAGGTCCTTGTAACCTTTGTTTTTTTCAGTGAATTTCTAAGGTTTTTCAAATTCTGTTTCCAAACTATAATGCCCCTGTCTCACTATGTCAGATTTATTGGAGGTAACTGGAGGGCTTCTCCACCCCCAAGGACCCTCAGCATCCACGAGGACTTCATTCTCCAACCAGTAGTGCAGGAGGTGCATTTGCAGGGTGGTGGAGAAAGGGGGCGGTACCTCCTGTCATGTCCCGGAGTCCAGCCAGCCCCGGAATCCGGCCTGTCGAGTACAGGAGCAGGTATAAAAGGAGCGTAAACGCTCCCGAACGCGCTTAGCGTTCTAGTTCTGGGCCCCATTTTCGTCCGCGCACACTTGCCTGACTTCCTGTTGTCCTTGCTTCCTGTTTCCTGTGTGTGTGCGCTTTGCCGGCGTTTTCTCCACGGGAGAACGAGTCCTCCTTAGAGCCTTTGATTTCTGGTGCTTTCGTTAGGACTTAGCATCAGACTTTCCCTTTGGCTTTCTTCCCATTTCATGGGGAAGATTAATGGCACATTGAACGCGGAGTCTCTTTCGTATCTCCGCCCACCGGGAGCTTCACCCGGACTCCCGGAGCCATCACAGTTCTATTCTGAGCTCCGTGTCCACACTAGAGTGAAAGGGGCATTTACTTCTTGGCCTCGTTCCCAGTCCCCTTTAAGTATATCGCGACCCTGTAGTATTTTTCCCTCTTTTGTTCGTTATTCCTCACCCCTGGTAAAACGTGTGGGAATTCCTCCTTTGTATAGCTGGTGAATATTCACTTGGGAAGACTTGAGTTAATCACTTGGTGATTACGGAAAGCTGCTACTGAACCACAGTAACAGCGCTTCGGCGCTGCTTTTTGTTTCTACATTCATAAAAACCCATCTCTAGTGTGAAGTTAAAGAACAGTGTAAAGAGCAATTGCAGTCCACTGACCTATGTAACTTACTTCCAAATTAGGTGCTATACTTTCACCTGCAGCTGACATAACCCTTACACGATTCCTGTTTCACGTATCATAAGTGGGTGGTAAGTGGGGAATCATGCACTCACATGGGGTGTAGTCAAGAAACGTAACATCAATCTGAGTACACGTCTTTCTTTTGTATAGGATCTTCTTTAAGGTCGTTCTACATATGTAGTGGTCATCGTGAACTGGCTGTATGATCCAGTAGGGTGCTTCCCAACTTAGCAGGATGCTGGTATGTGAGTCACGGGGTTGGAATTAACCATTGAAGAGATTTTAGGATTGCACACCTGCATTAACAATTCTTTCTTTACAGTAATATTCAGCCTCACTTACACCAGACGTGGAGCACTTGGTCTTCCTGACGTTTTCCCGCCTTCCCTTGTTTTGTTTCCCTGTTTTCCCCGGGAGTGCCCTCTGTTTCTCTAGAGTTTGATAGAGTCGGGGGGTCGCCGGGGAAGGCTGTGGTATTCTCTCCGGATTCCTGGCGCTCCTGCGGAACCTATTGGTATTCATTACACCTCCGACCATCTCTCTGCAATCGCACTGTATGGGACTTACTGGAGGTGGGAGGAGGGGTTCTTGGCACCCAGTGACCCTCAGCATCCAAGGGGACGTCATCCCACAACCGGTAGTGTGCCAGGAGGCGCATTTGCAGAGTGGTGGAGAAAGGAGGCGGGGTCTTCAACCAGCTCACAGAAATACCGCTGTGTGGGACTTACTTGAGGTAAAAGGAGGGGTTCTTGGCCCCCAAGGACCCTCAGCATCCAAGGGGACTTCATTCCCCAACCCATAGTGTGGCAGGAGGTGTGTTTGCAGAGTGGTGGAGAAAGGGGGCGTTGCCTCTAAAGACCTCTCAACAATCCCACTGTGTAGGACTTACTGGAGGTAACAGGAGGGCTTGTTGGCCCCCAAGGACCCTCAGCAGCCAAGAGGACTTTAGCCCCCAACTAGCAGAATGGGGGGAGGAGCGTCTGCAGAGTGGTGGCGTAAGGGGGCATGGTCTCCGACAACCTCTCAGAAATCCCACTGTTTGTAACTTATTGAAGGTAATCGGAGGGTTTGTTAGCACGTAAGGGCCTTCAGCATCCAAGTGGACTTCATCCCCCAGCCAGTAATGCACCAGGAGGCGCGTCTGAAGAGTGGTGGAGAAAGGAAGTGGAGCCTCAATGACCTCTCAGCAATCCCGTTGTGTGGGACTAACTGTATGTAACAGGAGGGGTAGTTGGCCCTTAATAACCCTCAGGAGACAATAGGACTTCATTCTCCCATTAGTTTTGCAGCAGGAGACACATTTGCAGAGTGGTAGAGAAAGGGGGCAGGGCTTCCGGTGACTTGTCGTGCTGCCTCCTTTTTAAAAATATTTATTGATTTTCTTAGGGAAGAGGGGCGGCGTGGCCCAGGGACCCTATCCCCAGGCCTTTTTGAAATGGGGGTGGGGGGCCTCATGGAACACCTCTTCAGGCTGATTTCGACTCTGCGGCCCGGCATGCCCATTTGGGGACCGTGGGAGGAGCTTGAATACCCCCATAGTCCCTGCCGCCTCCCCGCCTCCTGTGGGAGCCGGCATATCTTTGACACACAGGGAGGTGGGGTGCCTCTAGGACCCCACCTCCAGGCTTAGGGGTTTAGGGTAGCCCTACTCTGCCCCTTATATCTTTTGTCACTATTTTTACAATTCGGGACATAGTCCCAAGTACTAAGATGGCTGCCACCGCACTGCTGTTGATGTGGTGCCAGCCAATCAGATCTCCCCAAGAGATCTCTCAGGTCCGTGGATCCTCAGAGGTATGAAATATACAAAGTTTTTGAACATTAATTGTTCAAAATCTACTGAACGGATTTACACTAAATCACAAAAAACACTTTTTTTTTTTACCAATATCTACCTTTCTGCCAAATTTGTTGTAAATTTGTTCAGCTGTTTGGGCTGTACCTGTGTCTAAAGTTCCTATGAAAAAATGAATGGGTGAAATGTGGTTTGGTACCCCCCTTTCTCTCGACCCCCACTTGATGGATCCCAGAATATTTCCATGTGCAAACTAGTCAAAAAGTAGCACTTTTGTGGCAAATTTTGTGGAGATTCATCAAACAGCACCCAGATTATTATCAATACATTTCCTGTTGAAAGACGATCCTAACCATAACTTTCCAGTGGTGACTATCCAGTGGCGGTCGCCAGGAGATAGTTATAGTTAGGACCTAATATCCATAGGAAGGAGGAGTTTTTTGATTTGCCAATATCTTTGTCGCCGGTTGACGAATCTTCACAAAAGTTTTAAAACTAATGGGGCGCTCCGGTCAGCTCCTGTCTTGAAAGTTTCGGGGTGATTCATCAAATGGGGGCTGAGAAAATTTTTGGGGAACAGGCTAAAGCCCGAACTGCTGAACGGAATTACACAAAATTAGGCAAAAAGGTAGGTCTTGGTCTAGAAAGCGTGCTTTTTTTAAAATGGTGTAAATCTGTTCAGTAGTTGCTGAGAAATAAAAAAATAAAAAAATATCGATATCTGAGCTCTAAGGAGGGTTTGCGAACTCTCCCGGGCACAAGCTTCACTCTGATGGGCTGCCAACAGTCTAAACTAGAATGTGTTGGCAGCCATCTTGTGACTCGGTTACAGAGTCACAAGTAAAAAGGTTTTTAAAAAAGGTAAAAAACAAGAAAAGGGGACAGGGTAGAAACACCCTGACCCCCTAGGCCTGCTCAGGGGGTCCCACAAGGACCCCCAGGCCCAAAAAAAGCATTTTTTTTTAAACAGCCAAATTTGTGCTGGGTGTGCGAATCCGGCCGAGAAAATTTTAAAAAATGAAGTGCGGGCTCCCGCGCTTCCTTGTACTTAAGCCCCCGGGTGGCCCAGGTCCCGGGGGCAATCACTAATTAATATGCAGGGGCCTGAGAGGGCCCCCCCCAGCCCAGGGGACTGACACCTCCCCCGGGCTTGAAAAATAAATATGTGGGGGGTCCAAACCCCCCCATGCTGCCCCGGGGACCACCACCCCCCTGGGGCTTTATTATTATGGAGGCAGAGGGGCCTCGCTGGCCCCCCAAAGCCCCGGGGACCACCACCTCCCCGGGGCTTCCTTGATTAATGGGGAGGACTCGCGAGCCCCCCCAAGCCCCGGGGACCACCACCACCTCCCCGGGGCTTCTGTTATTAATGAGGGGGCCTCACAGGGACCACCACCTCCCGGTGCTATGTTAAATGTAGGGAGGGGAGCCCCGCGCCACCAGGTACCTCCAGTAAGCCCCACACAGTGGGATTGCTGAGAGGTGGTCCGAGGCCTTGCCCCTTTTTACACTACTCTGCAAACGCGCCTCTTGGCGCATTGCTGGTGGGGAGCTGAGATCCTCTTGTGTCCTGAGGACCTCAGGACACAAGTGGATTTCATCCCCTGAGCAGCAGTGCGCCAGGAGGCTCTTTTGCAGAGTGGTGTAAAAAGGGGGCAATGCACTGCTGATGACGTCACATATTACATCATTCATGACATGGTCAGTGACATCACTGATGACATCTCAAATGACATCACTGATGACATCATCCACGTAATAATCTGATGCACCTCCTCACACCCTAATATAACCTTTGATATACCCACTCTAAAATACAGACTACCATTTTCGAAAACCATAGACACACCAATATCAGTTACTACATACCCACTCACTGATTCCTAGGTCTACACACACATCCACTCATTCACCCATACAGTCACTCATACATGCAGTTACTCATCAACACAACACTATCATATGCACTCATACACCTATACAGACACTTACACAGCGCCACACATCCAGAGTTACTCACACACCTAGTCAGTCAGGCAAAGAATCAATCACACTCCCATTTACTCATCTTTATAGTTATACACACACCACCTCACTTATTCATACAGATACTAACACGCACTTACTCTCTTATACAATCACTGACACAAGCACACACTCGTCCATACGGCCACTCTCAAAATCACTCACTCTCACATATAGTCATTTATATACTCCAACACTCACATATACTGCCTTTCACATATGTGGTTACTTACACATGTACCACTGAGACATCCATTAACTCACCAACACACCCATACACACACTCACCCACCATACAGCCCTTCACAGATGCACTCTTGAACCCATATACCCAGTGAATCACCCACTCACACATCTATGCACAGAGTCACACACCCCCCACCCACCCACACAGACACTCAGGCACCCATACAGATACTCAGACAACCAATTAATAACACATATAGACACTCTTTACAGAAACACACAGTCACTGGATGATGTTATCAGTGATGTCATTTGAGATGTCATCAGTGATGTCATCAGTGATGTCACTGACCATGTCATGAATGATGTAATATGTGACGTCATCAGCAGTGCATTGTGGGGGAGCGAGTTATAGTTAGCTCAACTAACTATAACAGGGGAACTTCTATGGTTTTCTAGGAGTGAAATGTCCAACTAACTATAACGTCCCTGAAACCTGTGGTTTTTTCAGTGAATTTCTAAGGTTTTTTAAATGCTAATTTCTAACTATAAGGTCTGTAAAACCTATGGTTTTTACAGTGAATTTCTAAGGTTTTTTTAAATGTTAATTTCATATTTTTAATATTTATAAAACCTATCTTTTTTCTATTTTTTTAAATAATATTTTCGAACTCTATAAACCTTTTTTTAACTTTAAAAATTCTGTAATGTTTTATATCTTCAAAAAAATAATCTATATACATTTTTATTCTGAGAAAACTAGAGTCCCGTACCGGTAGTCTACCCAAGCTCCATCAGCACATGAATCCTATCCGCCATATTGAAATGATGCGCATTTCGTATCCGACGAGTTCGTGGCACCACGTCCCGCGTAAGAACATATACGTATGAGATTGCGCCAGCTGCTACTTTGGTATGCAACGGGTACGCAATACCAAGCCGCGCGTTACGTCATGTACGTATGGGGTCGTGCCCACTGAACGTTACGTATGCGATGACTGAACGCTGCCAGGCCCTGTGTTACGTCATAGACGTATGGTGCCCCACCGGGTACGCCATTCCCTCATTTTTTTTGTATGTCTCAAAACTATATCTACATAACTTTAAAGTGTATATCAAAGCAAGGGATAATCTAAAATATTTTAAACATTTGTATATTTCTAACTGTAATAAACTTATATTATGGTAATATTTTCTCAAAATCGCGTCGGGTGCGGCCTCCTTGCACGCTCGCTGCGCGATTCCCATGTGATCTTAAAGAAAAACTTTTGATTGGTTCATAACATTTCCCATTGTAACAGTTGGAGGACCCCACCCATTTTCGCCATTCTCTCTACAGCGTTTGATGAGAGACTCCTCTTCTACTTACAGAGCTTTTTTGAAAACTTTTTGCTATGTACATATATCTGACAGTACACATAACATGCAACCATCATCTTCATCAATATTCATGCTCTGTAAAGCAGCCTTCCACCTGTGTTAGCCATGCATCTAAAAGCTACATAACAGAACTTTTCCCCACTGCCAGAGGTAACATGGTTGCATACGCTGTCCACAGCACAATGTAATGTGGTACGGCCCAGGGGCAGTATCATGCATAGATAATGAACACACGGACACAGATAGATAGTGGAAGTGGGTACGGGCACGTGCGCTCGACTCCTTTCTATTACCAGGATCACATATCCAGTGACGTCTGTGCTGGATGCGTGTGCGGTGAGTGTAAACCAGCCCTCAGGGAATGGTTGCTACTAGCATCAACTACAATAGTAATCATTGGATCACACACAGAGAATCATTAATAAAAGGGTCAATAGTTTGTGCTGCAGTAAGGTAGGGACAGTAGATGTAAAATAATACAGAAAAGATTCTATGGTAAAAGAACCATAACTTGTGGCATACTGAGATACAGGCAGTAGATCTGAAATAATACACAAAACGATTGTATCATAAAGTGTCCAGCAGTTCTAGTGCACTCAGATAGCCACATCAAAAGCATTCAGCATGTGCACAGCCAGCGATGAAGCGTGCTGCGAGCTGGCCGTATTAGGAGTGATGTCTGTTGCCATCAACACTGCATCATCTGCAATAGCGACTCGATCTCAATTGTGAACACTACTCTCTGCAGTGTAGGCCAGAGAGAGTGGTCAGCAAAGACCCACAGCTACGTAAGGTGACATGAGCTACACAGTTTGTCGTACGCGAAGCAACAAAAAGCGTGTGCGGAGCCTGCGATAAAACATATGCATGGTGCGGACAGAGCGCACTGCAGCAATGTCTTTTCTTACAGGTCTGCGTCATCTACAATACCGACTCGATCTGAATTATGAACACTGCTGTCTGCAGTGTAAATTGAAGGCATTAGTCACACAGACATCCATTAATACTTTTTCTCATTTCCTCTTCCCAAAATACAACAACAAATTACAGAAAACTCTGCAATAAATAAATCAAAACAATTCGAATTGCGATTTCTACTGTCCACAGTGTAGACTATTCAGTGTTCCTTTGAACTTACAAGATGAATTTCACCATTGTACTAAACATATAACTCATCTAAAAAAAAATCTTCAAGCAAATATAGTAAAAGAATATTCTGTATATTTCAAAACGTTGTAGTTAGTTGCCTACTGAATTCTGTACTTAAACAATCACATCTCGATCGGAATTGTGAACTCTGCTGACCACAGTGTAAGCCAGAGGCAGTAGTCATTAACACCTCACAGCCACGTGCCGTTGGATTCGGATGCATGGAGTTGGTTGCACCTGGCCGGAGGGTGTACACAGAAATCATCACAGACTTTGACTTCTGACATCCTCAGTCATATAATCAAGACCCCGTTTCACTGTTCGGACCTTCTGTACCACGGTGTAGTCCTCTGACTACAGTCAACCAAGCCCAATGATCATGTGCAGCAGTTAACTACGGAAGCACAGACACTGACTGATGCACCTCAACGGAAACAGTTCTGTGAAAAGCAAGCAGCAGTTAATATCGGACACAGTCGATTGTGGGATCAAGACACCGTTCCACTGTTAGGACCAAGAGTTGATTGCACCTGTTCGAAGGGAGTACCTTCATCTCCACTCTCAGATGCAGTTCTAACATCGTCCATTGTGGGATCAAGACACCGTTCCACTGTTGGGACCTAGAGTTGGTTTCACCTGGTCGAAGGGAGGCCCTTCATCTGCACTCTGAGATGCAGTTCTAACATAGTCCATTGTGGGATCAAGACACCGTTCCACTGTTGGGACCTAGAGTTGATAGCACCTGCTCGAAGGGAGTACCTTCATCTCCACTCTCAGATGCAGTTCTAACATCGTCCATTGTGGGATCAAGAACCCGTTTCACTGTTCAGACCTGCTATAGCGCGGTGTACTCCAGCCACTGCAGCCAGCCAAGCCCAATAATCATGTGCAGCAATTACCTACGGAAGCACAGAGTCTGATGCACGTGAACCGAAGGAGTTCTGTGAAAACCCACTAGCAAGTAATATCGGACATCGTCCATTCTGGAATCAATACACCGTTCCACTATTGTGACCTACAGTTGGTTGCACCTGCTCCAAGAGAGTACCTTCATCTCCACTCTCAGATGCAGTTCTAACATCGTCCATTGTGGGATCAAGACACCGTTCCACTGTTGGTACCTGTTTGACTACTGTGTTAGTAGAATACAGAGCACTCCACGCTGCTGGGCCTCAAACTGAATGCTGTGTGCCTGTGTCGCGGCAGCCAGCGTTGATCTGAGGAACCTTCCGACCTCGCAGACCTCGCCCCAGGAGCTTCGGCCGGCACGTGGTGGGCCCTCTTTCACATAATGCGGTAGCGGAAGGTGAACTGTGGGGCATATGTGCATTGCAGCGGCCACAACGGTTTCTGAGTACCAGTAGGCTAAGAGCATCATTCACGCAGCCACCTTCACTCACAAGGTCAACCTCGCAGCGCTGTAAGCTGCGCAGACCTGGTAGACACGTTCGCCATTCCGGAAGAGAACCACACCCAGAGAAACATGCCTTTTATTCATACCCCTATGCTAGCCTTGCGTACGCCGAGCCAGCCCACTACGCTAAAGATTTGGGGGGGGGGGGAGGCACGTACGTGCTATGTTTTCAAAATCTTTCCTACTGACTAAACTATTATGGTTCCATCCACTATCTACTTCACGCAATAGACCATCAGTGTATGTTCACATGTACATGTGTGTGCTCTGTATACTCAAGTCTGTCCGGCACATCCACTCAACACTTTGCATTGTATACTTTTATAATCGAGAATCACTTGCCACCTTCATCTCCACTCTCAGATGCAGTTCTAACATCGTCCATTGTGGGATCAAGACACCTTTCCACTGTTGGCACCTGTTTGACTACTGTGTTAGTAGAATACAGAGCACTCCACGCTGCTGGGCCTCAAACTGAATGCTGTGTGCCTGTGTCGCGGTAGCCAGCGTTGATCTGAGGAACCATCCAACCTCGCAGACCTCGCCCCAAGAGCTTCGGCCGGCACGTGGTGGGCACTCTTTCAAATAATGCGGTAGCGAAAGGTGAACTGTGGGGCATATGTGCATCGCAGCGGCCACGACGGTTTCTGAGTACCAGTAGGCTAAGAGCATCATTCACGCAGCCACCTTCACTCACAAGGTCAACCTCGCAGCGCTGTAAGCTGCGCAGACCTGGTAGACACGTTCGCCATTCCGGAAGAGAACCACACCCAGAGAAACATGCCTTTTATTCATACCCCTATGCTAGCCTTGCGTACGCCGAGCCAGCCCACTATGCTAAAGATTGGGGGGGGGGGGGGAGGCACGTACGTGCTATGTTTTCGAAATCTTTCCTACTGACTAAACTATTATGGTTCCGTCCACTATCTACTTCACACAATAGACCATCAGTGTATGTTCACATGTACATGTGTGTGCTCTGTATACTCAAGTCTGTCCGGCACATCCCCTCAACACTTTGCATTGTATACTTTTATAATCGAGAATCACTTGCCACCTTCGCACATACTTTGCTCTCATCTCTCCCCGCATTCTGCATTGTGTGAAAGAGGTGCTATGCCATGTTTAGTATGTGTACATGGCTAGCCACGGTTCCCACAGTACGTAGTGTCGTTGTGTGTGATAGGTGTACATGTTGTTTGTCATGTTGTATGCGATTATATAAGGTAGCGCGTTTATTCGCAAGCAGTGGTTTCTCCCATTTATATATCGCTGTCTTAAAGAGCATACAGGAGTTTTTCAAACAGGTGCAAACTGTGACCACAATGGCAGTCATTCATTACAATGCAAGAATTTCCAACTGCACAACACTTCTAAGCTTACAGCCCCCAATCTTGCCTGCTTTCTTGAAAGCACGCCAACTCCCACAATCACACCAACATTCACAAAGCTTTCTAACGGCAGTTATCTGCTTCTCAATAACATGCACTCCTACGGAATGTGAGGTGGCATACCGTATGTCCTTACTGTTTCAAACGAGTAACTTCCTGCAGCAATGTCTACTCCCACCCACAGAAACTAACTCCTAAACTTCAACTTGGCCTTGAATCCCTACTTTGCAAACAGATTTCATTAAACTAACCAAACTAAAGCGCTTTTCTTCACAACAGAAGTGTCCCTCACTTCTGCAAAATAAATGTATCACCTGCAGATAGCACAAACTTCCAGTAAAATACAGTCCCTTTTAAATTCGAACCTCCCATTACACTTTGTGAATTGTTAGCCAATTTTCAACACATCTCGCACTCAAGGTCTGGCACACTTTTTTAATACGGTCTCCTCCGGCCTTCTCACAGCCTTTCAAACTGTTTTTCGTATAATACCACACTTCATTTATTCGATCATCTCTGGAATAACAGGAACAGTGCCCAAAATTCTCGCTCTCTTTGCGGCCATCCTACTACTATTTTTGCTTGTAAAAAATGACTGCGCTCCCTTGTGGTAACAAGCATCTCCGACAGAATACGCATCTACGCGAAGCTACATCAATACCTTGAAAAAATGGAACAACTTTTCGGCTGCCTGCCTCTATCTATTATCGGAGCCAGCTACAACATGACATTTATTTACACATATACAATCTGCGTGCAACCATCTTTCTATTGCAAAACTTGCCCATTCGACTGGCGAATGGATGTATGCCTTGCCAACATCCCAACAATCGCTCCCGATATCCAGCAGGTAATGGAGTATCTTGAAATCCATGAACTCGATTGTTCAGGCAGTAGAACAATGGTGGATGCAACGCAAAAAGGTATCGTGGCGGAATGGGATTTCTGCGCAGCCGCGAAAGATCTACTGCAACGTACGACCTTTGACAACATCGCAGATTGCCTGCCAATTCAAATTGCCGCTCCAACATTCGTGGAACATTATTGTCCCTTCGAAGATATGAATTAGATCACTTCGCTTTTCTCACACGATGGCAACAGTGACCTCTTGGAACATTACGCATCTCAAGCCGCTGAAGAACTTCCGGACTGCAATCTCCAAGACTTGTAAGAAATTCACGTTCTTCTTGGATTGATTTTTGCCAACTTTTTTGAGTTTTTCCTTTCAATTATTTTTAATACACTTCGATTGAACTATTTTCATATAATAACTTTCTAAGTATGCTCAGGCATTTGAACTCTGTTTTCATTATTGCCCCTTACGTCTCCAGTCTAACAAGGGATGGTTGATGTATGGCCTATCCAAATATGCTATTTACTTCCTAAATTAGCCTAAACCCGACATCCATTTTGAAACCATCTCTCTACCTGCCTGTTATCCACAAAACCCTTTCACACAAATTTACTCGTCCTCAGCCTCTACTCACGATCTGGCGATCAACATAAAAAAACACAACATTGTTTAGGAACTGGTTGGCACAGTGTGATAATCGTATCCTACCTTTATTTTCATTATAGAATTGAGTCATTCATGTCTAATAGCTATTGTTTATATCACATGGAACTGTTACATGTAATGTGGAATTCACTAATGCAGCAGCTTCTGATTTGAATATAACAGAATCGTTTGGAGTTTGCCTCAGCTCGGTGCCTTAGCTCTTTGCACAATCATTTTTTTTTTTAAAGGGCTGAAGACAATAATGTATAGTTTGACGAGAAGGATATCCAATGTGCTTCTCAGAAGCACAATTTTGTGTTCCTCCTCAAAGTTCCGATGTGACTAGAACTATTACCAATTCTGACACGCACCAGATTGAATCTACCGTACAAGAGATTGCTGACTGTTCTACTGTTGATAATTTTGTGTTACAACAAGAGAGTACCAGGGTACTGAAGAAGTTTGATGATTACACTTTGCAATTTTTTTTTTGTTTCTTTTCTTATAGGATACATGTGCTAATCATATCCTACCTTTATTTTCATTATAGAATTTCGAGTCATTCAAGTGTAATAGGTATTGTTTATGAATTCACTGATGCAGGAGCTTACGTTTGAATGCAGCAGAACCGGTTGGAATTTGCCTCAACTGAATGCCTTACCTCTTGCACCAGTGGATCCATTTATGGCACTTAAAAAAAAAAACACTCTTTATATAACTTTCAGACTCCATCGCTTTATTACACACAGCCACTTTCTTAGACACACCTGATTTCACCATTTCTCTTCTGTGGCATTGCAACATTCTGCATTATATTCTTCACGATTATTTCTTTATTCCTCCTTCCTATTACACACACCCACTTTCTTAGACACACCTGATGTCACCATTGCTCTTCTGTGGCATTGCAACATTCTGAATTATATTCTTCACGATTATTTCTTTATTCCTGTTTCCTAAAACACTGCATTCGAGTCTTCAGAAAGTAGAGGTGAGCAGTTTGCTTCCCACTCCCTGTATTGTATAAACGCATACTAACACTACTTACACAGATATGCTAAAGCGGACAGTATCCTACAATGCCAACACACATCACTTTACAGCAATCAGCTCACGGCTTACGCTCACGGTTTCATCCCAGAGTCTTCAGACCAGTACTAGTGAGTAGTTTGCTTCCCACTCCCGCTATACGCGAAACGCATACAAACACCGCCTGCCAGTATGCTACAGCACCCAGACGCCATCAGTTTACACCACTCAGCTCACGGTTTAGGCGCACGCTTTCATCCCAGAGTGTACCGGCACCTCACCTCAGCACCATCTCACTCTGTCCAGAACAGCACTTTCACACCGGTAGGAATAAATACTTTAGCACATCGGTTTACAGCTCTCAGCTCACGGTTTAGGTGCACGCTTTCATCCCCAAGTGTACCGGCACCTCACCTCAGCACCCTCTCACTCTCGGCAAAACAGCACTTTCACACTGGTAGGACTAAATACTTCGCTTCACACTCCCTGTATAGCACACCCTAAACACCCCACAGACATTACAGTGCTCCTACCCTCCCCTTTTCTAAATTTTTCCCCCTTTTTCCCCCTTACTCATTTCAACGGAATCACAAAATGGTGGCCAACACTTCCTAGTTGCAACCGCTTGCACCACTCACAGCCAATAAGCAGGAAGCTTGTACTCGTAATGCCTCAGACAATCAGATGGCAGAATTCCCAAATATCTATATCTGTAAATTTCGATATTTCTCAAAAACTACTGAACGGATTTACACCAAATAAACAAAAGTGTGCTTTCTAGACCAAGACCCTTCTCCCTGCCAAATTTGGGGCAATTCCGTTCACCCGTTCGACCTGTAGCCTTGTCTAAAGTTTCCTATGGAAATTAACAAGGAGAAAACACGTTTTGGGACCCCCCCTTTTTTCTCGCCCCCCCCCCCCCCCTTGACGAATCACCCCCAAACTTCCCACATAGGAGCTGATATGAACAAAGAATTAGTTTGGACAATTTCATGAAGATTCGTCAAACAACGCCAAAGTTATAAGCAAAACATATATATATATGCTCAGGAGATCTGTAAATGAAAACCGGAGATCATCAGTGGGAGAGGTCTGAAAGGAGAGGCAAGTCCCTCCACAGACCCTTCTACGAACACCTGTCATCTGAGAGGTCTCAAAGGAGAAGGTATTCCCTCCCCACATCCTACTATGCACACCTGTCATCTGAGAGGCAGGTCTGAAATGAAAGGCCAGTCACTCTCCACACCTGATTACAAACACCCATCATAACAGAGAGAGTTCTCAGCGGAGATGCCACTCTCTCTACACATCCTACAACATGCACCCATCATCTGAAAGAGAGGTCTGAAAGCAGAGCCCAGTCCATCCCCACATCCTACTATGCACACTTATTACAGAGAGAGGTGTCAGCAGAGAGGCCAGTCCTTCGACACACCCTACTACGCATACCCGTCATCTGAGAGAGATGCCTGAAAAGAGAGCACAGTCCTTCCCTACACCCTACTACGCACACCTGTCAGTATAGAGATAAGTCTCAGCAGAGAGGCCAGCCCTTCCACACACCCTACTGCGCACACCCGCCAGTTGAAAGAGAGGTCTAAAAGAAGAGGGCAGTCCCTCCGTGCACCCTACTATGGACAACTATTACTACAGAGAGAGGTGTCAGCATAGAGGCGAGTCCCTCCGCACACCCTACTACACACACCTGTCATCTGAGAGAGAGGTGTAAAAGGAGAGGGCAGTCCCTGCCCACACCCTACTATGCACCCCCATAATCTGAGAGAGAGGTTCAAAAGAAGAGTCCAGTCCCTCCCCACACCAGTGCAGGTTACGAGACGTTCTCCTCCCCGGTATAAACCTTTTCTGATCTGGGTGTACCAAATGTGTAAGGACTCTCTAAATCAAACTGCCAATACATTTCCAAGCACCTTATAGTCCAAATGTAATAATAACATAGGTCGATCTAAGGAGCCACTAAGGGGATTTCAACCGAACTTATAAAGGGCTACCATAACAACCTCCCATGTTGTCGGTTCAAGCATCCCTTTGCCTTTAGCTGCAAATTATAGTTCGAGTAACCACTTGACCGATAAGGGGGTGGAATGTTCTATAGAATTCAGCTGGGAGCCCGTCAGTACCGGAGGGATTCCCCATAGACAGCTGTTTTAATGCCTCCCCTGTTTTCTAATGGGGATTCTAGTTCTGCATCCTTTTCAGGAGTCAGTCGCCAGAGATGAGCTTCTTCTGTGTAAGCATCCTATATTCTGGCGGCAACTTCTAACTGATGCGCATATAAGTATCTATTGTACTCTGCCATGAACTCATTGATGTCTGCCTGCACATGCAGTAGGTTTTTCTTGTCATGGCTCAGTGCAGCTACAGGGGTCTCTTGTTCGTCCGATCTGACTAGTCATGCCAGCAGACTCCCTGCCTTGTCGCCCTTCTGGTGCCTCTGAGATATATACTCTCTATATGAATGAATGAATTAGTTTATTTATAAAGTGCTATGTCCACTCCAAGGAGCATCTTGGCGCTATCAGACCGAAACAGAGGACAGAGCAGTAACAAAAGAGATAGAGAGACAGATAGAAGTGTAAGTCCCTGTGATTATCATGATAGCAGGGAGAACACGGTACTATCATTGAGGGAAAAAATCCACGTTTTTAAAAGCTTTCTGAAAAGACATTCTGATTGAGCTAGTCTCAACTGAGCTGGCAAGCTGTTCCAGGCCTTTGTACCCAGAACCGCTAAAGTTTTTCCACCTTTTGTTTTTAGTCGATAACGAGGGACTATCAGAAAGTGTCCAGATGATGAACAAAGAGAATGCTGTGTGGTATAAGGCTGAATTCAAGTCCTAAGATAAACTGGCCCTAATGCTTTAGTGGTTTTATAGATGATAGTTAAGATTTTGAACAGAATTATTTTATGTATGGGCAACCAGTGTAAACGTTCAAGTCCTGAAGAAGAAGAAGCTCCCCTAGGAAGCCTAAGCACCAGCCTGGCTGCCGTGTTCTGGACCACTTGTAACTTTTTTATAATGGATTAATTTGCACCCGCATACAGGCTGTTGCAGTAGTCCAGGCGTGAGAGCACTAGCGCTACTGCAACCACTTTCCTAGCATGAAGAGGCGGTAGGTCCAGAAACTTTCTCAAAGTTTTTATAGTATAAAAACACATGCCTGCCACTGCTGATGCTTGACTGTGGAAAGATAAGGAACGATCGAATAAAATTCCTAAATTCCGAGCTGTGTCCGCGATGTTCGGTGGAAGAACCATATTTTCAGGCCACCACTGACTGGGCGAAAAAAGATTAGTTTTTCCAAACAACATAATCTCGTTTTTTTGGCTATTAAATTTTAGATGATTCTCCTCTATCCAATTCATAACTGCCGTTAGGCAGTGATATAACGTTTCATCGGAACTGGTGGAATTTTTATCTAGGGTGAGGATGATCTGTGTATCATCTGTGTATGTAATAGCCTCAACCTCAAAGGAGTCGATCAGAGTGAGTAATGGGGTCATATATAGATTGAAAAGTGTGGGGCTTAGAGAGGAGCCCTGAGGAACCCCTGACAGACTCAGTTTTTCTGCCGACTTGTAATGGCCAAGGGTGACAATGCTACGTCTATTTCCTAAGAAAGATGTAAACCAGGATAATGCCTTGTTGGTAATGCCATTGATAGCCAATCTATCCAACAAGACAGCGTGGGAGATAGTGTCAAACGCTGCCGATAGATCCAACAGAACCAGTACTGCATCCCTACATTGATCTAAAGCCAGTTTTAATGTTTCTGATGTATGGAGCAGCACTGATTCTGTCGAATGGCCAGGTCTGAAACCAGATTGTTTAGGATGGAGAATATTTTCTTTCCATAAGAATTCGTTCAATTGTTTGTTCGGCAGTTTTTCAGCCAACGTACTCAACCAGAGTAGCAATGAAATTGGTCGAAGATTAGAAAGTGTACTGGGATCAGCAACTTTCTTTTTTTGGAGAGGTTTTACTGCTGCCATTTTCCAGGTGTCAGGGACACTAGCGGACTCAAATGATGAATTAATTATCTTATTAATGACTGGATTGATGATATCTACAAGTGCCTGAAAGACTTTGGGAGGACAAGGATCAAACGGAGAACCTGATTTACAGGTAAGGATAGCCTGTTTTGATTGTTCCAAGCTGACTTCTTGAAAGCTGGAAAAAGCTCCGGAAGGCCCAAAGAGTATAGACTCATTCATCGAAGGGGTGGTTGCAGGGAAGTCTTCCCTCAGGTCCATAATTTTTTCTTCGAAGTATTTTGAGATTTTATCACATAGTACTTGTGATGGTATCATTTCTTGTATCAGTATCTTAGTTTTCGTGAATGACTTGACAATATCAAAAATTATTTTTTGATCATTTCCTGCTGACTCAATTTGGTTGGAGTAGAAAGTAGCTTTTTCCACTTTAATATTGTGATGGTATTGTTTAAGGGCATCTTTAAACAACCTGAAATCAGTCGATTTATAGCTAGTCCTCCAAATTCTTTCTTTTTTTCTGCAAATCATTTGCAATCCTTTTAAACGGGGAGTAAACCATAGAGCTTGCTTTTTGTTATTACTCCATACCTTTCGAGGATACGTGAGTGGGGCTAAATTATCGGCCAGAGATGCCATCCATTCATTAAACCTGTCAGTGTCTATAGATGGAATACCTGAAAGAATGGGTTTTATTGTCTCTGCCTTAATTGAGAGCTCTGGATGTATGAGCATATTGTTCCATTTCTCATAGAATCTTGTGGGTTCCAGAAAGTCACTGTTGGACCCTTATCAAATCTAATCTTAAATGAGATGTATTTATGATCTGACCACGTGATTGTCATGGGTGGCTCTGCAATGAGGTTGGTCATGTTAGTGCAAATACCATCCAGGATGTGCCCAGCGGTATGAGTTGGGATCTCAATTATTTATTTGTTTTAGACCTACCGTACTAATTGTCTCATAAATCTGTCTAGTATAGAGATTATCATGGGAGTCTAAGTGGATATTCAAATCACCCAAAAGGGTAAAATTGGAATATCTAATTACCAGGGGGCCAATACTGTCTCCTAATCTATAAAATTCTGTGGAGGGCCTGGTGGTCTATAAATAAGAACTCCTGTGAACGTAGTGCCGCTGTTTAATTGAAAGCAGAACTGAAGACTCTCTGCCCCATCAAAGGCCATAGCGTCTATATTTTTTAATATCAGGTGTTGCTTATATATGATTGCAAGACCCCCTCCCCTTTTTTCGCCTCTATCCTGTCTAGTCAGGGTATAACCCTGTGGTAATGCCAGTACAATATCCGGATTCGAACAGTCATTCATCCATGTTTCCGTGATAAATAAACAATCTAAGTCTTCTGTATTAAGAAGGTCATAGATATGAGTTGCATGTTTAGACAGGGAACGTGCATTTATCAGGCCGCAATGTAAGTGAGGACAAAAGGATTCCCTTTCTTTTACTACCATTACGGGGCCGTAAATATCTAGCAAAGCCCTGCACACCGAGCAGGATACCGACCCCTTGATATCACCAGCATGAAATTGCACCGGGCATCTCATACCATAACTATTTAATTTTAGTAACTCCTCGGCGGTATAATAAATACCTGTACTCAGACTGACAGCGTTCTCAGCCTCGGCCACATGCCGGACGCGGATGGGCGCAGACGGGCTTGCCTTAAGCGCGCCTTTGGCGCGCCAGCGGCGTGTCCGGCGAAGCATCCGTATTTGTAAGCTTCCGGTGGCCAACCACTAGACTGCTGAACCGTGGTGGCTCACCGGAAGTGAGTGAGTATGCCTCGTTAATATGAAAGTGCCAAAGTGCGGTGCCTAAAAACAATTCTATAAAATGCAGCGTTTCCTATTTATTAAAAGAACATTCTACATAAAATAAAAGGCGAGCAATATCTGTTTCTATTAAAAATCAAGCAGAGAGAGCAGAATTCTAAATACGAAGGAAGCGAATCCTGACCTCCTTGTTTTGCGTTATCTTAAGCTCGGTCCGCCGATGTTGTTCTAATCTTTCACTTACCCCATTCTAATGCCTGTCTTTTGTTTCAGTTCCTGCTGTTTGTTTTGGAGTCTATGGCTTCACCCTCTAGTTGACGTATGCGTATGTCTCTTTCCTTGTAGCCTAATTTATCCTGCAGTTTCACCCTCACTCCCACTCCCACCATTGTTTAATGCAGATACTTCTAATGTAAACATAAAAGCTTCCAGTTGTGTCTAGATATCCCCTTTGGACCCTGAAGTAATAGTCTATTTCATCTGCTATCATACTCTTGTACACTACGTCTTGTAGTCATGGACGCTGATTCACTAGAATTCCGGTGTTAGCAGAAAGTGACATCACACACACACATATTGACCTTACTGACATCACATGACCTTTGACCCTGAATCTTCCCAAGAAGGGATGTGACTTGGCCTTAACTCTGATGAGATGACAATATTTGACATCACTGAAGTTACATTATATCTGTGTTGCTAATAGACAAATACAACACAAATATCTTTTTTAGATCCACCTATATTAGGGTGCTGACATAACCTCTGAAAGTGATGGGGTGTATGTAATACTTGCCATAAACTGAACTGAGCAAACCGAATGAACCAGAGCGCTTTTAAATGGTCTCTGGGGAAAGGGGTCACCCCACAAGACGATTTTGAAACAATTGGTCAAATTGTGAGTTTTTAAGCCAATGTTTTACATAAAACCTGCATAAAAGCCAAGGGTTATGACAGGGCACTTGTTAAATATATGTCCTCTAATTGTGTGCAAAGCCAATGAAACCTGACGCACTAAGGGAGTTGATCCCCTTTTTTCAAAATTTGCTATGGATGCTCCAGTATGCCAAAAAGAATGCCCACTGCATCAGACCAGCATTTTGCCATGGGTGACCCCTTATGCCTACAATTACATCTAGTGTTAGTCAGTCAAAAATATTTTTATTTCAACCTTAGTCTTTTAAACACATATAATATGCTAGTCCTCGAATTTTGCTATTCATGCTAATTAAAAGATATGTATTATAGGGTCAGCATTTTGTTATGTTTGTCCCCCACAGCTGTCATCCTTTATGCCAAGACTCATCTCCAACGTGCTAGTACGAGCATCCATGGGTGTCCCATACCATGAATTATCTCCAGCATGCGTGTGCCAGCCTTTTGCCATGGATGTCCAATATATCAAGAATTTTGTCTCTAGTATGCCACGTCGCTGTCCGTTAATAATTGCCCCAAGTATGCCAACACCAGTATTTTGCAAGGGCCCAAAGCAGACTCGCAAGCATTTCACATTTTCACTAATGCAAATTTACATTCACTAATTCACACTCATTCTCAACTTCTTACCTCCTCACTCTTACTTGACCATTGTCACCACTTGCACTGATTCATTCTCACGCTCTTGCATTCATTCATTCACACCCTCACACACTGTCAATCATTTTTCCAATCATTAATTCACAGCTACTCACTCCCACTGACTTGCACTCACTTTTCTCTCCCTAAGTGTGCTGGGTGTGCCCAGACGTGAATCCCGGGCTCACTGTGCCACTGGATCCAAACTAGCCTGGCTGATGAGGGGTGAAACCCCGAAACCGGTCCCAGGATGCTTGTTTCTGGTCCAGGGAAGACCTGGCCTGGCAGTTCGGGCTGGACTGTTCCCATGGGGAACAACATAGTCAAGACTGCTTTGCATATGGATGGGTCAACACTGGGGTGGCATGGTGAGCAGAAAAACAATGGATTTAGGGCCATATCTCTCTACTGGGGTGAATGTTTCTGACATTGTGCAGCATTCTGTCCATCAATTGTTCTTTTTACTATTAGGCGAAGATGGCCTTGACTACCTCAACGAGAAGGACACCACTCCGCCATCTCAGGCTGTCAGCTCAGACATTCAGAAACCATGCTTGGTGATTGACAGTCCACCAAATCCCATGACGGGGTGCCCAAGACCACAGTCTCAACTCTTCCAGGCAAAGGAGGTGAGACCCTACTTCCCCTTGTTTGTTGAAGTATCACATCGCTGTTGAGTTGTGTGTCGAGATCTGGACGGACCGACCTTGTATAGAGGGGGGAAGGCCTTGAGCGCCAGTCAAATTGCCTGCAATTCTAACAGTTTTTTTGGAGAAACCTTTTCTTCCGGATAACAGATACCTCTGATTTTGTTATCCTCCAGATGAGCTCCGCACCCTGAGGTGAAAGCATCTGTCAATACCATTGCCAGGGACGGAGGAGGAGCAAAGGCTATCCAGCAATTCAGGTTTTCCTCCTTCCCCCACGAAGCAACTTCCACTGTAGCACTGGGGGAGATTACGATGGAATCCAATTTTCTCCCCTGCACTGTAGCCACTGTCTGCAGAAGCACCACTGCAGGGCCTGTAAAGAATAGGACTCCTTAGAATATGTGATTAAATAGTATTTATTGGATCTGAGCAACCTCGTTACAGCTGTATCTAATTTCAACCATAAAACCGACTATTGTCCCTTGAAAACCCTCCTCATTCCAATCCAGAACCCGGCACCCTTACAATTCCAGATGACATCATATCATAACTAATCATCACATTATCACAAATCATCCCCTCCCCCGTTTGAAAAAAAGGATGAAATAATTTAACAGTGTTCAATTAGACGTTCAGGCTTTTTTAGAATTCTTTCAGATTTTCTGAGTATTATCTTATTTCCTTGACCATTCACTTGTGTGTTCTGTTGTTCATGACTTTGTTTGATTTTTCTAAAAAAGGTTTTATTCCTGGTTATTGATCTACCATCATTTTCTGCCATCACAGCAGTTCCTCTAATATTTGTTTTCTCAAGAGGTACAGGATGAAATCTACTTGCGACTTTTTCACTTGCTGTTGTCGAACCAGAACCAAATCACCTATTTGGTATTCTTTATCTTGACATCTTCTTTTACTCTCTGCATAGTATTTCATTTTTTCTTTTGCTTCTCTGTCCTTTTCCATGTGATAATGTGAAGATTAGTTATGATATGATGTCATCTCGAATAGTAGGAGTGCGGGGTTCTGGATTGGAAATAGGAGGGTTTTCTTGGGACAATAGTTGGTTTTATGGTTGGAGTTAGATACAGCTGTACGAGATTGCTCAGCTCCAATAAATACTATTTAATCACATATTCGAAGGAGTCCTATTCTTTACAATGGCGACGAGTGAAGAAGGAAAGAAACTCATGGGTTACGGATAGTCACAGACTGCTGAAAGTGCCTGCTGAAACTCACAAACTGCTGAAAGTGCCTGTAGTCAATTGCGCTGTTATTGTCTGATTCGCTTGCCAAGCGGAGACTGTATGAAGGTCAGGATCGGCTTTCGATATCAAATTGGTGTGTTGAAGGAGGAAAGAAGAAAGCGGTGAGTGTCGTACACGATCAGTGTCAGACGGAAAAACAACTGCTTTGTGCGCGCGCGCGCAATATCGAGAAGAAGCGCCATTTTGAGGTCAGGTAGGCGATAGATTTGCAGCATCAGGCGAAATCACGCAGAACATATAAAGCATAGAAATATTTATTCAAAATAAGAGAAAGACAAAGGAAAATACATTTATAAAATAATAAGTGATACCAAGGGAGTTCAGAGGCAAAATAAGAAAGGAGAACATTTTAAAAAATAAAAAAAATTAAAATGGCGGCCATTTGTAAGTCAGGCACGATTTGAAACTTTAATTAAAAAAATACAGGATTCCAAAGAAAGAGAAATGCATAATAAGTCAAATTAAAGACTGTATGAGCACAGCCATGTCAGTAGAAGACACAAACAATGAGGCTACAGTTAACATGAACTCAGAAATACATAATGAATAGGATGTTGCTGGAAACATACAAGCACAATTTATAGGAGACCACTGCCCTTTAATTTATGAGAGCATGAAAATGTTGCCCAGAGATGGGAAAAATGGAGGAGGAGATTTGAATTTTTTTAAAAAGCAACATATAAAAAATATAAAGATGAACAAGCAAAAGATGTATTACTTAATCTTGTAGGGGATGATTTTTAGGACTTAATAATTACATTCCCAGAACAAGAGCGAGTTACATATAAAGGGCTTATGAAGTGTTTAAATGACTAATTTGATCCTCACAGGAATTTAGATTGAAAGATACAATTTTTTTTTTGTCAAAAGAAAGATATAATTTTACCATGGCTTGTCAACAGGAAGAAGAAACAATGGATGACTATGTCACTAGACTTAAAAAATTGGTGACATTTTGTGAATTTGATCAATTTAACAATGAAGAGGCGATAAGACAGAGTGATACAAGGTTGTAACTCGATAAAATTTAGGAAGAAACTTTTAGAAAAAACTTATGACCTTCAGGAGATTTTAAGAATGGCTAAAATGGATATGCAAGCCAGAAACATGCTACGAAAATGGAAGAAGGAAGAATAACAGCAATAGAAAAAAAGTGAGACAAACGTCATAGAAAATAAATATTAGAGAGAAAGCAGAAATGGGCCCTCATGTGCTTACGTACATGGGTAACCCGAAGACTGCAGTAAGCTAGCAGACCCAGGAATCTCAAGGCTCTCAGAACTGGTATTTCCATGCCCTGTTGTCAGAATGGGACCATATCCTGAATGTCAGCAATCCTCTACGGTGGGGAAAGGTATGGAGAAGAGTGGTGTCTAGCACTGGTCCCATTAACAGGAGTTGTTGGGAGGGCCTCTGGTGAGATTTGGGCTTCTAGATTGAAAAGCTCAGGTTGAACAGCAAGTTTACTGCTGACTGCATATAGCGGGACACCACCTTCGACGACCCAGCTCTGATCAGCCAGTCATCAAGGTAAGGGGAAATTGGGATGCCCGACCTTCTGAGATGAGCTTTAACCACCACCATCATCTTCATGAAGACTTGAGGTGCTGATGTTAAGCCAAATGGGAGTACCACAAATTGATAGTGTATAGAACCCGCCGCAAAGCCCAAGTGCTTCTGATGTGACCTCAGGAATGGGATATGGAAGTGTGCATCCTGAAGGTCAAGTGATGCCATTCAATCTCCAGCTTCCAATGGCAATAACACTTGAGCAAGGGTCAGCATATTGTACTTTTCCTTGTTTAGGTAGGAGTTCAATTCGCTGAGGTCAAGGATAGGAACAAGAAAGTAATGGGAGTAACACTGGCATCTTTCCTGCTCCAGCACTAACTCCACAGCTCCTTTCCATAGGAGTGCTACCACTTCTTGAAGCATGATGGCAGAGTGATCCAGAGGGGGAAATGAGGGGTATAACCTGGAGGAAGGGAAGGGTGCAGCTTCTTTCTATGATTTATAGGACCCACTAGTCCAAAGTAATGGTCTTCCGGGCTGTAAGAAAGAAGGGCATCCACCTTCCCACAGGCTCTAAGTGGGCTTGGGGAAGTGAACTAGGTCTTCTTGCCTGGTGGTGCGGAAGAGGTGTTGGAGGAGGAGAAGAGGGGATGTTGATGGGTGGATTGAAAGACACACGGAACTGCGGAACACGAGTCTAGGCACTTAGCAAGATATCAGACAGTATGCCTGGGACTTCCCATTTGTCATAAGGTTAATACTGGTTCTTGATGACTATACATGGTGTACTAGCCTATTCTATTATAGAGCTGTGACGAAGTTCCATGAATGTATCTTGGCAACGAAACGCCTTGGCTGGTTGTTCATTTAATGTGCATGAACTTGGAATAAAGGATTTCTTCAAGAATTATACTGGACTTCATCTGTTTTCTTAGTGCACCTCCTTGCTTTTGAGTTTGGCTCTGTCCTTATACTGCTTAACCAGTGGTTTCTGCTTTTGTTGAGATTAGGTGGGTACTGATAAATGGAAAATCCATCAAGAAGCCACGAACACACCGAAGTTGGTGATAATCCCTCATAAGAGGCAGCAATTGAAGTCCCAATAACAGACTTTTGCTTTACTGGTCTTCGACCTCTCTGGGGCTGAATTCACCTTATTTCCAAACAAGCGTCCCATCAAACAGGAGGTCCATGAGGTTAGCTTGCATATCATGGGGAAGGTCAATGCATGAAGTAAAGCATGCCCGTACACTGAGACAGAGGTACGCATAACTCAGACCATGGAGTCTGGCGTGTCAATTCATCACTTTATTATGTGGCGTGATGCATTCTGGCCATCCTGGACTACATCTTGAAAGTGCAATCTCATCTCTTCTGGTACGTGAGGCACCACCATCCGAGCCATATACCATATGTTATGGGTGTAGCATTCTATAATGAAGGTCACATTCAGGGACCTTAATGCATGCTCCCCGCAACAAAGGTCTTCCCCCCCCCAGGCTTCCAAGCACTTAGACTCTCTGTGCAAAGGGCTAGTCAGGAAGGTTTCAACCAATTGTCCTGACAAGCATGATGCCTGTATGACTAGACTTTCACATGAAGGAAGGCAGCAACGGTTCTGTAGTAGGGACTGTCGGTAGGAGGGCTTCAGTGAGGACATTGGACTTGACTTCCACTGTCGGGAGTTAAAGTTCCAGTACCTCAGAAGCTTTCTTCACCATAGAGTGAAATAACACCACTTCTGGCGTGATAGATCCAGCTAGTAAATTCAGATCCGTCACAGGGGATGTGTCCAGTCCACTCTCCAAAGCATCAGTCTGTAAAACGGATGGTCGAGAATAGTCAGGGCTAGTTAGTACAGTCAGGGATTTTTTCTAAGTGTCAAAAGCCTGCAGTATCTCAAGAGAGGGCTGTGGCAATAGGGCTTTTGTTTTTATGGCCTATTGCAGTAGATCAGTCAAAGGAGCTGAGGTCTGGGAGAAATTGGGAATTAATCTATGATAATAACCAAGGATGCCCAGAAAGGCTTGGAGGTCTTGTTTAGTTTTGGGAACGGGAACACAAGAAATGGCAGTCACTTTGTCGATTTGGTGTTTAATAACACCTTCCCCTAACAGAAATCCTAGGTATCGAACAGTCTGGGCAGCTAAATGACTTTTAGTGGGGTTGATTTTGAGACCATGGAAATCCAAGGCTTGTATAACCGCATGTAGATGGTCCAAGTATTGGTTCCATGAGTCGCTATAAATGATGATGTCATCTATGTAGGCTGCAGAGTAGTTTTCATGGGGTCGGAGTATCATGATGATAATCCTTTGAAAGGTAGCTGGGGCTCCATGTAGGCCAAATGGCAATACAGTGAATTGGTATAACCCGTCAGGGGTGGAGAAGGCTGTTTTCTCCTTATCCTGTCTCCTAAGGGGAATCTGCCAATACCCTTTGCAAAGGTCTAATGGCGCTAATGTATTTGGCCTTGCCCATTCTCTCAATCATTTTGTCTACCCTAGGTAATGGATAGCGTTTCTTGGGGTACTCCTACCAATACTGGAACAGCACCCTCCCATTTCTTCAGTAAATTTATATGATAAACCTGTGAGGTACCACTTTTTTTATTCAAGCTCAACACGATAAGTGAGAGTTTCACTTTGTCAGTTATCAAATAAGGGCCCTGCCACTGACCCAACAGCTTGTGATCGATGAAGCCATTATCAGTAGGACCAGATTGCCTATATCGAATGATCTATCCTTTGTTTTCTTATCGTATTGGATTTTTTGTGCTGCTTGTGCCTCTTACATATTGGTTTGGACAATAGATCGTATCTGACCTACATGTGTTTTAAGGTTGGACACATACTTTACCAAGGGTTTTGCTCCGTCTTTCTCGCTCCCCCATGCTTCTTGGGCCATATCTAGTAGAGAACGGGGCTGTCTGCCATACAATAATTCAAAGGGGGAGTATCAGGTGCTCTTTTGCACTTTGCACCTAATGGCAAATAAAGCCTGGGGTAACATCTCCTCCCACTTTCTGGTTTCCAATTCTATGAGTTTGTTCAGGGTGCTCTTTAGGGTGGCATTGTACCGTTCCACGATTGGCGTACCTTGGTCGGTTAATATCTCTTTTGGGAATCCTACCCGGGAAAAGATGTTCACCATGGCCTTCGCAATGTAAGAGGCGTTTGGATGTCGAAGGGCCACCGCCTCGGGAAAACGGGTGGCGTAATCAACCAAAATCAAAACATAACGGCACCCGCTTCGAGAGGGTAAAGGGGACCTATGATGTCCATGCCAACTCAACAGAAAGGCTCGTCTATGAAAGGGAGGGGTTTTAAGGTTACTTGGGTGGGCTTACTACGACTGTTCTTTTGACAGATGGGACATTCACTGCAGTATTTTTTACCTGTTGGTATATACCCGGCCAGTAGAATCTTTCTAAGATGGCCTTCTCTGTCTTCTCATTGCTAAAATGCCCACACAAAAGATGACTGTGTGCGAGATATAGAACTTTGTCATGAAAAGGACCTGGTACCAATAAATGAGGGTTTGTGATGGCCCCCTCTTTCTATATAGTAGACTGTTTTTAAGAAAATGCTGGGGACCTACTTGAAGGGGGTCTTCTTGCACTGTCCCTCTACTCTAGACCTCCTGAAGAACAGGGTTTTCTCTTTGTGCAGCGTGGAAGTTCCTTTCTGTTTCCTAGAGTGATTCTTCTCCTATGACCAGGAAAACACAAACAGAATTCTTCTTTTTCTCTCGTCTCTGTGTTCAACTCTTTCTGGCCTTTGAAGGAGGCCACTCATGTTTCTCATCCTCGGCAAAGGGAGCGTTATCCCACCATCTCTCTCCCTCATCTTGGGTTTCTTGGATTAAACTGGATAAGCCTGGATAATCGTTTCCTACAATTAACTGCTCCGGTAATGGAGGTAACTCGTAGGATCGATGCAGGTTCTGATCAACGTTAGATAGAGACATCAATGGTAGGGTATTGTTTTTTATCCCTGTGTACACATTAGATGGTTACGTTCCCATTAGTATGGGTTATCCCTCTTGTTAGGCTTTGAGGTCGTAGGCCACTTTGCAGACAGCCTGTATCCACCAAGGCTGTAACAGGTTGTCCATTCACAGAGAGTTGGCAGTGGTAAGGAGGAGGTTTTTGATCATGGGTGGAACAGTAGTAGGACCCGACCACATCTCGATTTCTGTTGGTTCTTCTTTCTGTGGGCAGAACCTTGCTATGTGTCCTAGGCCCCGACAATGGAAGCACTGAGGGCCTGATGAGGGTGGTCTGGGAGCAGGAGGTCCGGGTATAATGGTGACGGTTTCTGGTTTCCGAAAGGGAGTGGGTCGTGGTGGACGAGGACCCCTGCTTTCTCCCTGTCTCCAGGACGACTCCTCTTGACCTTTCTGAATTCCCTGAGCCCTGCTATAAGCATTGGCTATCTCCACAGCTGATTCTAACATAAGACGGGCGTGCTGACGAACCCATCCCTGCACTGGGGAAGCAGGGATGACAGATATTGTTCCAGATAGATCTTAGCCATTATTTCCTTCTTAGTTGTGGTAAGTGGTTTCAGCCACCTGTCTGCCATGTCTTTTACTCGAAAATATAATTCCCTGGGAGTCTCTTGGGCACCCTCTTTGATCTGTCGTAGTCTGATCCGGTACGTTTCTTCGTCGATGCCCAGTCGTTCCAGAATGCTTTGCTGAATGTCTGCATATGGGGTAACTCCCTGTAGGTTAGCTGCCTGATAGGCGGATTGCAGATCTCCCGACAACAGTGGTTCCAGGTATTGCCCCGATTTTTCTGCAGGCAAGGTTGCCGCTGACACCATCCGCTCGAAGTTGTTAAAGAAGTAGTCAGGATTTTCACCACTAACATATTTCTGCATAACTACCGATGGCAGAGAGGTGTGGCCTCTGCTGTCCTTTAGCATCTGTCAATTTCACCATGGCGGCTTCTTGTGTCTGGCTTTGACCTGTCAGGGCCTCCTGTAATTTTCCCCGGTCTTCTTCTGCCGCTGACAGAAACCTTTCCATCGCCCTTTTCAGTTTCTCCTGGCTTTCAGCCATCTTGGTAATCACAGCCTCCATGTCTCCGGATCCCACTTCTGACACTATCTGTGGGAGGGCAGGCCGGATAAACAGATGCGAAGGCTGTATTTACTTCTTAATGATTATGGATTTTATTGTAGTTCGGGTAGACAAAAGGGCCTCCTCGGGCTTTCACGGTATCCGTCTTTCTTCTTTTCTTTCCTTTTCCTCCTTCTGGCCCTCTTCTCGTCTATGGCACCTCCCTGAGGCTCGGAAAAGGAGACAAGAATGGAGCGGTAAGTATTGTGGTTTCCCTACTCACAGAGATGATGTCTACCCTTCACCACATGCTAAAAAACAAAGAAGGGAGTGAAGAGGTATAATATGTTGTGGACTCGGCCTCCTCTACAAGTAATGAAAAAACAAAGGGAGTCCACTCTCAATTCCAAAGAACCGTGCTATCCTTACAAACAGTGACTAAACCCAAGAGAACCAAACAGTTTCTAGCATGGGAGAAACTATATGTAGTGAAGGGGTGTTTCGATTATATCAGAGTATATACTACGATTATTAACTTTGTTCCTCTATCCTTCCAGATCGTTTTTAAAGAGAATACCAAGTAGGTATTGGATAAATGTATTTTTGTCAAAGATGCATATTAGCCTTTGACATTGACTAGGCTGACCACACTAGTTAACAGTCAGAGTGGTAAAAAGGATCAACATCCTAGGTCCTGAAGAGAAGCTTAGGGGTAGGCTTCGAAACATGTAGACCCGTGAGGAAACTACCCATTATAGCACTTTTTCCTCCTTTTCCCCACTTTTATTAATACCAGCTATAGGGAGTATTAACGTTTAGTTTTCAACGCAGCCAGGTATTTTTTTAACTCACTTATCATCTGACCCTTCCACTCTCACATCAAAAACATTATTTCACTTCACTTGAAAGTGCTCCCACGTATCCGTAGGTCGTAGCACACCCCGTCCCGCAGAAGGGCGGGAAGAACCCGATCATGAAGCATGCCACCAAGGGACCTTGTGGAGGGTGAAGGTTATTTTAGAACACATATAGTTTATCCCATGCTAGAAACCGAATGGTTCTCTTGGGTTTAGTCACTGTTTGTAAGGATAGCACGGTTCTTTGGAATTGAGGTTACCCTTCGCCACACCCGTTTTGTGTGTTGGTGTAGTAAATGCACATGGAGGAAGGCAAAGGTGTACAAAAAGAAACCTCGATCCAACCTACACTTTCGGCGAAGTGTCCCGTAGGTTTCCTCACTACACGGAGACCACAACAAAATAAATAGCCTGCATGTTATTCAGATGTTTCCCAAACACCGGTTCTGCATAACAAAAGTGCTGTTTTTTGTGGCAAGGTGATCTTTGGACGTGGCTGGGAGAGGGACAGGGAATTATATGGACGGACTCTGCATACGCACTCCCCTCCACCAACTTGCTTTTACTTCCCTTTTTCCCCTATATTCTACCCACCCATCCCGTCTGGGCTTATCCACCCCGCCGCAACTCTCCAGAGTTGCAGTCGCACTTCTGCATCACCCGGAGGGCTCCACCACTCTTCACTCCACTTCTCCGACTCGTCTTCTACCTCGCCGTCCTCTCAAAATTTCTCACCGGGTTAGGGTTGATTCCTTCTGCTCGCGGGTATACTCCTCCGTCCTACAACGACTCCGGATATCTCCTATGACCCCCTCTCTCTCCATTTTGTCCTTCTTTTCTCTCTCTTCTGGATTCCTTCCGGGGTCAGCACCTACTTTGTGACTTCTGTTCATCCAGTCCCTATCCTCCTGTAGTAACACTGACAAGGGGGAGTTAAGTAGAGAGGAGTAACACGTGAATTGTTTACTTTGCAGGATGTATCCGGGTTCCGGTCCTCGGAGGCGGACTTGATTCCTGGTTTGCAGGTACATATGGTGGACCTCCTTACATGCACATTTTCAGACTGGGTACCCTGCTGTGCAGAACTGCATAAGCCATCCATCGTTTCTGAAGCTTTGTTGATGCTTGATAGTGTTAAATTAGTAGAGAGTATGTTGAATGATTAAAGTAGTTTGTGTTTGTGTCACTGTTGGACCTGGCTTGTGGGGTAGGAGGAGCACTCCGTACTTGTGCTTTGTGCCTATTTAGACTATGGTGCTACAACACTGTACTAGCTGTCAACCAGGTGTGAGTAAATTAAGAAAACTGCAACAAGTGTGTGAACTTGGTGGTGTTGTGCACACTTCACTGGGTACTAAAACCCCCGTCTCGTGTGAGACTACCTCTCAAAACATAAACAATTTGCAACCTTTGGTTCACCACAATTTATATCAAGATAAAAAGAATAATTGAAAATACATTTGTCAATTCATACAACAATACAATTTGTACAATGTTCAACACATAAATGAAAATATATGTACAATCCTCATTTCAATTGCTGAGTGATGCAAAAATCAATCAGAGAAATAATATACGTTGGCTCATAAATGCCCGATGCATTTCGGGACGTGACTGTCCCTTCGTCAGGGGCCAACCTAAAACAAAGAACGATTCGTTATACTCAAATGACTGTCTCATCACATTTTCTATACATCAGGGATAACATTGCCCAACATGCTCCAAGTGAAAGGCTATCTGATCATTGCCTTATGTGATATGAACTGATTATATGGTAAAACCTCGTGTCTGTACGTCCAATCGTTCACCAGAACAAAAAGGAGGAGCTGGTGAAGCTTGTGTAATTTATAAAAGGTGAAGAGTGAAAGACACCATGTGCACGTACGATGGGATAGTCCGGAAGTGCTACTGACATATTCAACAAAACGACCCAAGTCAAGTAAACACAGTGACTGGTCTGTGATGTTAATGGCTATCTCCCTTACGGAGACGCAAATGAAAGAAAAAACCTTGTGATGTTTTAAGCTCACCAAGTAATAGTCCGTGTAACCCGACCTCGATGGTAAAAACTGTTGGACCTGGCACCATTGGCATGGGTCTCCCTTCCATTTTCCGCTGTTGTCTCCTCTGTTATTGCTGGTAATAGATGCTCTGGGTGCTGTGCCACTGCCATTCAGTGCCACAGCGCGAATGCTCCCTGTGTAAAGATTATAAGCTATCAGGATTGTACGTGCACTGCTTAGATGCTTGTGTCAATATATTTTGACGGGTTTGTTTGAAGTTGTTCCGTGCTCCTGGGTGTCACTTCTCTGAACAAGGAGTGTGTTAATTCAGTATTTTGGTTGCAAACCCTAAGAAATTGGGTGTGTCCCCTGGTCCCTGGTAACTCAATGTTTGTAATGTTTTTCTATGTTGATTTCAATAAAGTTGCTTGAGGATATTTCAATTGTTTGAAGTTCATTTATTTTCATCACGAAATTCATTTTCATTTCGATGATGCATCGTATTTACAAGAATCACAATCTTACATGTCCCAATGCATTTCGGCGTAATGCCTTCTTCCGGGGAATGTCTAGAAGTAAATAATATATGAAACTACATTTTATGCGCCGTTACGTTATACCTTAAGGAAATGCTAAAAAAATGCATGTGTGTCGGTAATAGTTAGTCTTCCTGTGTGCCGTGGTAATCATTTGATAAACTACTATGGGTGCTTCTTAATAATGCGAAGTACTCAGAGGTGTTTAGTGGCCTTACTGTTAGCTTGGAGTGATAAACAAAAGAGTGAAAATAAGGAAATTAGTAACGACGTGCAATAAGAAAAAGAAGAAAAAAGTTTGTCTTTGGTTAAAGCTTGAATGCCTTTTGAGGCGTGACTTATCCAATGGTGCGTTCATGTTAGTGTGCATCCCGTTGCATTCGTGTGTGGCAAAGGAAAGGGAATCGCGTGCTCGTTTGTTACTTACTATTGTGTCAGAAATTCCAAGCGCGTTCGATGGACAAACATGCCGAGTGCCTCCGCGAGTGTGTAAACGCTGTGTCGGATGCCGGTATGCGTGAAAGTTGCATAATGAAGATAAACATAGGACTAATTGCCAACGAGTGGTAGAGAAGAAAGACTATGCGTGAAACACAAAGAATAAACGATAAAGAAGACATCTATCTTTTTAAGAAATGTCAACAATATACACATGATTATATTAAGAAATTCAATCAATCAGAGATAACATGTAAATTCCATTCGGTCATTCATCCCATGTGGTTTCATTGAATTTAGTGTTCGTATCCAGTGATTTTCACGTTGCAATAAAGTTTTATGATTGTCTCTGCCTTCCGTTTTAGTGATGATTTCCAAAATGTTGAATTTGAGTTGACTGATGTTATGTCCAGCCTCTAAAAAGTGGCTCGACACTGTAGACTTTAGGTTCTGAGTTCTGATGTTGCTTTTGTGTTCGTTTATGCGTGTTTTGATTTTTCTTTCTGTTTGTCCCACGTATATTTTTCCACGTGGACATTTTAATTGGTATATGGTGTTAGATGTATCACAAGTGGCTGTTACTTTTAGTTTGATGGTATGACCTTTCATAGGGTGTGTGATGTAGGGACCAGGGATGAGGAGCGGCCGCCAACAGGATTGTCATGACGGAACCGTTCCGTCATGAGCACACGGCAACCGTGGCTCATGACGGAACGGTTCCGTCATGAGCGGGGAAGGGGTTAAAGAACTGAGGTGAAAGCTATTGTATGACAGCATGTTGTTTTTGTTGGTTGATTTTCTGAAGAGGTCTGTTTGGAATCCTTCGCTGGTTTGTATAATTTTTACGTCCAAGAAATTGATGGTGTGTGTTTGAATTTCAGAGGTGAATTGTATTCTTTGGTCTATGTGATTCAGTTCATCTAGTAATTTGGTGAGAGTCGATGTAGGTCCATTCCATAGAATGAAAATATCATCTATGAACCGTACAAACATTTTTAGATGGATTTGCCATGCTGGATTGGTTAGAATATATTTTTCTTCAAACATTCCCATGAAGATATTGGCGTATGTTGGGGCGGCATAGTTTTCCATTGAAGTGCCAGTCTTCTGCAAAAACCAATCTGTCTTCCATTTGAAATAGCTATGGTGTAGTGTGAAAAACATAAGTTCCATCAGGAAGATTTGTAGATCTGTGTTATATTCACTTTGTAGAAGTGCTTGTTCTACTGCTTCCAAGCCCAATTGATGTGGAATAGATGTGTATAGGGATTTGACATCTACTGTACACATTAAAATTGACTCGTTCTTGTGTTTCATGATCTTTTGGAATTTGTTGAGAAAATCTGTGGTATCTTTGATGTAAATTGATAGTTTGGTGACGCTCGGTTGTAGGTATTTGTCCAAATATTTTCCCACTGGTTCGTGGAGACTGTTTCTTGTAGACACCATGGGTCGGAAAGGTGGGTTTGTCAAGTTTTTGTGTATTTTTGGTACCATATATATGGTGGGGCTTTTTGGATTGGTTTGAATCAAATATTTCCTTACTTTTTCATTAATGGTTTCCATTTCGTTAGCTTTTTGGACAATGTTTTTGAGAACTTCATAGATTTGTTCCGTGGGGTTGAAGTCTAGCTTCATATAGGTGTATTCATCTGATAGATGAATTTCAACTTGTTCTTCATAGAAGTTGGTGTTTAAGATGACCAATGATCCGCCCTTGTCAGCTTTGTGACAAGTGATGCTGGTTCTGTTGGCTATAGATCTTAATATCCCCCATTCCTTTTTTGTGAGGTTCTTGAATTTGTGTCGTTTCTGGTAGTTTAACTTCTGAAGATCTTGTTTCACTAAAGTTTCGAACGTGTCTACACTTTTGTGGCTAATGGGTGCCATATAGGTACTTTTTGTTTTTAAACCTTTTAAGGGATCTTCGGTTGTTGAGGTAGTGAATTCTGCTACATTTGTAAAATAGTGTCTTAATCTGAGTTTTCTCATCAATTTAAAAAAACTGATTTCTATTTCCAAGCTATTAGTATGCGTCGTCGGGACAAAGGAAGTGCCTTTTTGTAATACTTTTGATTCGATGTTGGATAGATGATAATCTGAAATATTGATTACTAGGTCGTTTTGTGTCCCCCTTTCTTTTGTTTGTTCTGTTTCGACGTTGTCATGCGTGTTTGAGGTAATTCCTTGTTTTTTTCTGGTTCTTTGACTCCTCCTGGGTCTTCTCCGTTGGTGGTACCTGCTTCTAAAAAAGAAACCGATGCAGTTGTTTCGTTCGGAGTGGTGACTGGGGTGGTCTGTGCTAATGTTTTTCTGGATTGGTTTGAAATATCGCTTTCTGATGAAGATGTGTCAGTATTTGGATTGTATGGTTTGTTTTGTCTCCGTTTGGCGTATATATCGGCCCAGGTGTACACTTCTCCTAGTTTATAATCGATGGTATCTCTTCTAAATTTTCGGATTTTCCTTTCATTAATTTCTTAGGTGTGTTTTGATAGTTGGATGTTAATGTCTTCTAGCACTTTATTCCAATCTGTGTAAAGATGACATGTGAATTGGTATATCCATGATTGGCTTATTTGGTTTACCTGTTAGTCCCTAGTAGCGTGGCCTGTATGTGCCCAGGGCTGGTAAACCAAATGCTGCTGGTGGGCCTGCAGCGCCGGTTTGCGCCACCCACAGAAGCAGCTTGTAAAGTGTGTCTCAGACCTGCCACTGCAGTGTCTGTGTGCAGTCTAGAACTGCCATCTTGGCTGTGAAGTGCACCCACTTCCCAGCCCCTGAACCTTCCCTTGGCATCATGTAAGCCACCCCTATGGTAGGGTGCATTGTATGTGTAAGGTAGGACATGCTCTGAAGTGTGTAGCATGTCCTGGTAGTGAATTACACCCAATTTCGTTTTTCACTACTGTAAGGCTACCTGTTCTCCATAGGCCAGAATGGGAGGTGTGGCTATTACATTCTATAGTCCTAACTGACCCACAGAACATGGTAGAAAAACGAATTTAGTATGCCTGAGCTCAGAATATTAAAATACACCTTTTAGTGAAGTTTATTTTTTATAATCTGTGTTTCAAAATACCACTTTTATAAAGTAGGTATTTTCTTGCCTAAGCCTTCCAGTGTGCTCTGCTGTTATGTGTATTGGCTGTCTGGTTTTGGAGGGACAGGGCAGGCTGAGTCAGACCTGGGTTGAATAGACAGCTCTGCATTGGAGTATGGGGAGGGGTAGCTCCTGGACCTGAATAGGGCTGTGCCTGGCAAGGTGAATGCTGGCTCCACCTCCCACTGTGCGTCTGATGGCAGACCCCCTCTTTCTGAAAGGAAGGATGCAGCCTGGTAAAAAAAAGTGCTCCAGGGCTGGGCAGAACTGGTTCTGGCTGGGTTCAGTGACTTGTAGCTTCTGAGAACAAAGACTTTTGGGGTATAAATATCTGTGCTGAAACCCCTACAATTTGTATTGCTCCTGGACAACAAGAAGAACCTCTGTCCGTGTAACTGAAGGAATCTGCAGGAGAGGACTATCCTTGTGCTTGTGTGCTGTTTCTTGGACTGGCCTGCAGTGGTTACTACTGGACTTGGAAGAAGAGGAAAAGGACTTTGAAGGAACTTTTATTTTATCTTGCTACAGCAATCACCCAAGGGCTAGAAGAGAGCTAGCCTCCTGCAAGAGTCTCAGGCACATCAGACTCCACTACCAGCCTCCTGTTTCCTCCCAGCGAGGATTTCTATCTGCAGGTGAGGCTCCTGTGAGTTCCAGGGCCTCTAGTTCTACTGTGGAGAAGAGAGTGCTGAAAATCATTGGTAACGCCCGTTTGCGAGCCGCCGCAGCTGAAGCGCGTACGAAAAATCATCGCGCTGCGGCCGCTGAGTGCTCGCTACCAGAGATCATCGCATCACCTGTTCGCAGGCTGCCAAAGGCTCACTGAACTCAAGATTATCGCATCACCTGTTTGCGGGCAGCCAAAGGCTCGCTAACCAGAGATCATCGCATCCCCTGTTTGCGGGCTGCCAAAGGCTCGCTGACCTCAAGATTATTGCATCACCAGTTTGCGGGCTGCCAAAGGCTCGCTAACCAGAGATCATCGCATCGAGTTCATCACTTCACGACATCGCAGCGCGGACGCCGAGCATCTGCCATTTTCATCGCATCGCATCAGGATCGTCGCTCCCTCGCGGGGCGCCATTTCTTTTAATCGCAACAAGATCGCACACGCAGTAGGCTCGGCGCATCATCCTCCCTTAGCGGCAAGGATTTCAACGCATCGCCGGCTTAGCGTGGAGAAGTTTGTCGCTTTGTCCTGCACACAGATCAACGCATCATCCTCCCTTGCGGCAAGGATTCAACGCATTGCTGGTCACACGTGAGGAAAATCATCGCTACAACTCCTTAGCGACATTTTGGTTGCTTTGCTACAGAATCCAGGTAGTTTGTGAGCAAGAGGGTCGCAGAGACCACTGCCTTGAACTGAACTCCTCTTTGCACACTTTGAACTATTTTTGCAGCCTTTTAAGAGGAACCCTATTTTATAGTACTGTGGCTTTTTACTGTTATTGGTCTTGTGTTAAGTTTATATAAAGATACTTATTTTTTATATCTACTTGTGTGGTGTCCCTTTGTAGTGTTCCTCACTGTGTTACTGTGTATGGTCATAAATGCTTCACACACTGCCTCTGAGATAAGCCTAGCTGCTCGTGCTACGTTACCACAGGGTTGAGCAGGGGTTATCAAAGGGTGTAGCCCGCTTACTCTGACTTAGGAAGAAGGGTCCCTACTTGGACAGTGGCCAGCCATTGCCAACTAGAGACCCCCATTTCTAACAGTCACGTATGAGGGTAAACTTAATTGGATCTTGGGAAGATCTCTGTGGAGTCATGTGTATAGGTGGGTGTGCCAAAGGGCTCATTTTCTCTGCATTAAATGGGTCCATTATTCAACCAGAGTAAAGTGTTCTCAGTGCATCAGTTTAGGTAGGTAACTATAATGCGATGTTGTAAGTGTGAGGAGCTGTGTTTTTATGCTGGGTTTATCGGTGTGGCTCTATGGGGCGAGTGCCACTGATGTTGGTTTGACAGTGGCTTTGGTAATCTGTTGTACTCAGGAGGTCCCAATGGTTCTTCCTTGTGTGAGCTGTCTAAGTATTATCATTTGCAGGTATGTCGGGACCGTCTATGTATGATTATAGTTGTCCACTAGTTTTTATTTAAAATAGGAATAATATTGTATACTACTTGCAAGGCCCGCAGGCCAAGACCCCCTGGCAGGTGCAAAGGTAAACCATACTGGTGTTTTTGCACACGATTTAGCATGAATATGTGGGGAGTGAGGAAGTCACAGAGAAACAGCATTGGGGCATATTAGTTTACATTTTGCAGACATGTTTACTGCACTGAAAAAGCTGATGGTAACAACATGCATTCTTCGCTTACTGCTCCCAAAAGGCATACAGGGGCAGATTTACAAGAAAACGACGCATCTGTAGAGATGAGTCAGTTTCCCTGCGCCAGCCTGCGATACCCTTGCGCCACCACGGATGCACCGTATTTACAATACGGTACAAGGATTGGCAGATGCATCAAAAATTCTGATTAATCTGTTGGGGCAAAAGTCACGCATTGCTGTAATGTGCAGCCTGGGTGGAGAACATGCACAGGCTCCCAGTCCCCGTGTGAACGCCGGACCAATCACAAGGCTGCTGTCATGGTGACAGCAGCGCCATGATTGGCTTAGGGGACCCTGGGAGCTGCCGGGAGTCAGCAGAACATCGAGGAGGAAGAAGAGGATGCGGCGATGAGCAGGTGAGTCTTTTTTTTTCTTTCTAACCCCCTATCCCCACCCCCCGCCACTGTTACCTACAAGCCGCCACTGCTATTGAATTACAATTACTCCTGATGATTTGAATTGCAACTTTGCTAATCTTTAATAAACCTTTGTGGTTTGAGAATCTAATACTCTGTGCCATCTTTGTGAAACCTAATATTGGATTATATTGGTAGTGGTGCCAGCCGCAGTCACAACTAAAGATTCATAGGAGTTTGCGCAACCTGAACCGAGTTAGAACCAGAATTTGCATGGTGCAAAGTGCTGCATCAACCCCATGATATTTGCAAAATAAATCCTTCCCACAGCTTTGGAGACAGTGCTGGAAGCTTGTATTTAACTTATAGAGGTTCTGGATCTTTGCTGCACATTTTCTTTGCTAAAGAGTGAGGGCTCAGCCCTCGAAGTAGGCTTAGAGGGGTTGAGCCGTAACAAAGTTCAAGAGCCCGGCCGGCCCCATTTTCCCCCAAGAATGGCACCCATCCATCGTTCCAAGAGTTGGATACGAGGGCACGAATAAAAACCATGAAAGGGGAAGCACCCAAAAGCACTAGAGGGCCTGAACTGAAAGCCAATGATGTAAAAGAGTGCTGTTCAAATGAGCCTACGGGGCTGCAAGGAGGAAACCAAAAACCTTAACAGTAGGCTCGAGTCATAGAGCATTCATTCTTACATTGTCAGGAATCAATGCTGGGAAGGGAAGAGGACAAAGTGCTCTTGATTTCAAACACTAAAGCGAGATGGTTTGCGAGACCAGGAATGAGGTGGGACCAGGAATGAGGTGGGACCAGGAATGAGGTGGGACCAGGAATGAGGTGGGACCAGGAATGAGGTGGGGCCAGGAATGAGGTGGGGCCAGGAATGAGGTGGGGCCAGCAATGAGGTGGGACCAGGAATGAGGTGGAGGCAGCTGCTCATGACAAAGGGCAGTTGGTCTGATATATTGGTAGTCCATCTTGCGGGCAATGATCTATGCCTCTGTGCAGGAGACAGCTGCTGCTTGACTTGAAAAGGGACTTTAGATCCGTTTCCAGAGCATTGGGATCAACAGTGATCATGTGGTCCAACCTAATTTCCAGATTTAAGTGGAGGGGAGTGAATGTGCACAGCGCAGTAAAACAAATCAGGTAGGAAGTTGAACATAGCAATGTGCTAGTTCTGCAAAGTCATGGGAGGCACTGCATATGAATGGGCTAATAGATTTGAGGATCCAGGCATTCTATGCAGACCACATGGTTTACTTGTCTAGTGTCGGGATGCACATGTTGACATTGAGTATCATATTGGCTCTTGAGTTGCCAGGATGTTAATAAGTACGAGGTCTGCAGTGGTTGGGAGTGCTGAAAAAAGAAGGGGAGGGTGAAAAAAGCCATGGAAGCCTCGCAAGGCTAATGCCAAGGTCAAAAGGACGATTAAGTGTTGCTGTTATCCCTTACTGCGTGCTTTGAGATACCAAGGGCACAGCGGGAGCTGGATGAAGGACAGTTGCAATGATAGCAAGTTGAGCTTAAACACTGCAAATGTTGACTCCCTGGGCATTGAGAAAAATATATTAATTATGGTGCAAACAGGAGTCTCAGACTATTCATGATTATTGCGAATAAAATCTACTGTGATTTGCACTGGGCATGACTGATGACCCACCTGCGATTAGAGAAATTAAAAATGATAATAAACTGCAGCCTTCTAACTCCAGAGAGCATCTCCGCCAGATTATTCTGGGTATACCTCAAGAAAGGACTAGGTAGCTCAAGTGCCTGGGTTACAGTGAAGGCCCAGCCAGAGAAAGAGGCTTAGTGGAGTTCCAGGTTCACTAGCAATGGGATAGAGCCCAGCTTGTCCCTTTTTAGGTTTCGCCTGTACATAGCTTGCAAAATCTCTTGTATTAATAAAAAACATCTTAAAAGGGGTTTACAGCCCACCCAATACTTACCTTTACTTCCCATTGGTTGAATCCAATGTCACTCTAATTGACATGCTTCTGATTGGTCAGCACGTCATGTGCACGTCTTCCTGCTCTGCTTAGCCTGTCCATGCCATGGAGTTTGGCCCAAGTATAGCTTCCAGTCACTGGACAGTGGCTAGTGTCCTTCCACTGGCTACCCACTCTGAAGGTACTTTTTAGGTCGAGGACTACCGGTCTGCCGAAGGCAGAACCGGAAGTCGAGATTTAATGTTTCCTAGAGTGGCTCCTTAGCCCACCTCTCTTTTTGCCTCTCCTCCATTGGCTGGCTTCCTAAACGGAGGCCCGCCATTGGAGGAGAGAGCCGTCCCTCCAAATAGGCTCCGTCTTTTTCAGATTCGGGGGCGTGTTCCTTGCTGTTCTTTCCACTTTTTAGCCACGCCCTTTTAGAACAGCAGGAACACGCCCCCGAATCCGAAAAAGTTTCGGAGCTTCCATCCGCCATTTTTTTGTTGTCGTCTGGCCGTGAGCAGAGAAATGGCGAGGGTCTATCGACACAGCGTCTCTTCTGAAGTCAATATCCGTTCTTCCTGCTGAGGTCAATATCCTTCTCTTCGGTAAGGGGACGTGGCGCTGCTCAGCCCCTTCCTTCCCCCACTCTCTCACCCAAGGCACCCACGGCGTCAAGCACAAAAGAAGAGGTGGCGAAAAATATCGACATGTATGCTTTCCTATGAAGGGAGCGATACCACTTTTCAAATTAGAAATGTGGAGTCACCACTGATTGCTTTACATAGTAGCACTAGATATCAAACTTGCATATTGTTTATCGTTGTGCATGCAAACATGTAGGACGCGGATGATAGGATAATCTTTACCACGTGACACATCAGCTGCAGGTTAAAACAACGCAACGGCACACACTGGTTTCAGTTTCCGAACGTAATCACAAAAAGTAGGAACCCCACATCCGGTGTCCCGAAATCGGCTGAAAAGTAAGTACGCGCCATTTGACCCTCTTTAGCTGTTAATAGGTGTACGTGGCAACCTGCCAGCTTCGCAAACAGATTTACCTATTACTGCTGATGCATTATTCTCCCATATCATCACTAATCACATTTCGATTTATTTTTCCATTTACATTTTTCGGTTTAACTCGTGTGATCAAGCTGTAATCTTTACATTTTTGGTCTATATTTTCGTATATTTATGTTACAAGGCACGAGTTAAATAACATGAACCACACGCCGATATACTAAATCCTGCCAGTTTTAACACATAATTGGCAGTGACCGCGATGCCTGTGAGTGCACTCTATTGCATAAATGGCCTATATTTGTCCTGAATGTCGGTTTATTATACAAGACATTTGCAAAATATCATTGTCTCCCTCCCCCCCCCCCCCATTTCTCCCCCGTTTTGCTTGAGAACTAGACGCATATATAATCAAACACGACAGTGTCAATTCGAAAATAGCAGGGATTATGAATGCCTGTGATCATATTACATTATACAAGTGGCTTTTCACATTCTTTCTCCACTTAATGGCTTTGGTTTATTTGCTTTGCAGCAATTCTTAAATCAACAATACAACATTTATAGGAGTCCGTTCATCTGCACAACATTGTACCAAAGTAAGTGTTGGCCTGTTGTACACTTATTTCTTCATTACTAGTATCTGACTAGTTTCACATCATTGACTCCTCCCAGCACTCTCCGCTACAACAAGCGTTAAACTGATCAGGATTATTGTGTATGTTTCCATTCAGCAGTTCTGGAAATGCAGAGGTAGCCTTTGGTCATTACTGGACACTTGGCGCTATCTTGCTTCTATGATGATATCTAATTCATCAGTCAACTAAAATGTATTGGACATACAGGTATAATGCCAATAGAAATGACAATGCCATTTATTTAGGGATAAAAAAATAAGAAAAAAATAATGAGCAATACCAATAGCTCTACCTATAATATTGCCGAGACCATTGCATTGTAAATGCTTGTTTAAATTCGTTATCGAGCACTCCATACGAGTGCATCTGCAGTCTGTCTTCTCTCCTCCCTGGCACGTTAACCCACCATCACCCTGCCTGCCACCATTGTTTTTAATCAACCCCCCCCCCACACTTTTAACTTACCACATCCTATTGCCTACCGCTCTATCCACCCCCGCTTCAGCCATCTTTTGCGCCCTCACTCATGTCACCGAAGGTATGAAAGTGCTTTACATGAGCACTATTTACATTGCACAAAAACACTTTCATTTTGCTTTTTTTTTGCACATGAGGATTAAGTGACGTGCCCAGGATCACAGTATGTTGAGCTGACGCACACTCGAACCCGCTGCCCCAGTTCCAAGGAGGAGGCACGAATGAGAATCATCCGTGTGGAAAGGGGTCAATTTTACTTTTAATAACTTGTCCATGCGTATTATGTCTAGTTCCGTCCCACATGCATAACGTTCATCGCACCTGCAAAAAGTCTATCCCACCGATTAGTCATGCTTACTTGTCGCTCCGGCCTGCAATAAAGCTTCCACCTTGAGACTGGTTCAACACACTTGTGTGAGGATTAACTCATTTACCCAGGATTACAGGAAGTTGAGCCGACGCTGAGACTTGAACCTGCTCCCCCAGTTCCAAGGAGGGGGCACAAATGAGAACTACCCGAACATGAAAAGGCCTCAGCTCTCTTTTAATAACTTTTCTTCCTGCATTTAGTCCGTTCCTATCCCACATGCATAATGTCCACCGCCCCTGCAAACACTCCATTCCACCCATCATTCATGTCTACTTGTCGCCCAGGCCTGCATTAAAGCTTCCACTTTAAGATTGGTTCAACCAACTCTCCCGCCGCCGCATTCACATTTCAACCTTAAAGTACTTGTTATCTTTTACCAGATCATTTTACTAACCTTTTACCAGCCCAATCCATGGGTTGTGCTCGCGTAGGTGCCGCAGACCATAACTATTTCCAAACTCTACCCAGCACCGGTCATGCCAGTTCGGATATCTAAATGCTTACACAATACTAGCAAAGCCACCAGCACAAGCAGACAGTGTGCATATTTGTATAGCATTTATGTAGCTTAGTCACTGCTCCCAAGCAGCAGCCCGATGTTGTTTACAGACAACCACCCCGCTGCTTTTAACCCACCAAGTCATATTCCCTGCTCTGGGTTGTTTCACCCCATACCCCCCCCCCCCCACCCCCACCCCTTCAGTCACCTCCCGCGCCCTCGCTCAGCACCCCAAAGGTATTGGAGTGCTTTAGATGAGCGCAATTTACATTGCGCATAGACACTTTCATTTTTTTAAATTACCCACGAGGGGGGCGGGGGATTAAGGGATTTGCCTCGGAGCACAGGATGTGGACCTGACGCCGAGACATGAACCCGGTTCCCCAGTTCCAAGGGCGGCAGCTCTGCCTTCGACACGCACTGTGCTAACCCATCACCTCCAGCCATTGTTTTAACACCCCCCCCTGCTTTTAAAACACCACCTCCTCCTGCTCTCTGTTGATTTTCCCACCACTCATCTCACAACAGAAACAAAAACACGCATAAGTAATAGAAAAGCGCTTAAACGCATAACCCGAAAGTCAATTTTCCCCGAATACTCCAAAACAATTGAAATGCAAGCACTGTAAAAGCCAATCGATCTTACATGTGCCAAACCTATTGGCTTTGCCAATGCTTGTTTTCCCAGCAGTTGGAGGGGAGGGATTAAAAAAGCTTGTGGAAGGAGGAAAGCACCGAAAGCGCTCATTTCCACGGTCCCTGCGGTTTCTACAGTCAGCGCACCAGCGCAGGCTGCATGTTTGCACCCTGATTTCTCCTTTCTCGTCACAAAGGTAAGAAATGTGGAATAAGCGCCCAAAATTATTCGGGTAACGGGGAGAGGAGGTGGTGGGGGAGAGGGGGACGATGGATGAGTCACCAGAGCATCTTTAATTTCTTGTTGCACATAAAAACCTTTAAGCCCCAATTTCTTAACGCCAAATTGTGGCTTTGACGTCAGAGTGGGAGTGCATGAACCGACAGGTCAACACCGTCACCTCCAGCTGCTTCAACACCCTCTGCATCCTCCGCAAGACCTTCAAGTGGATCCCCCTGAGTCATGGAAGACAGTCACCCACGCACTTGCTGCCTGGGGGCAGGGGCATTGCTTTCTCCATGCGGCTGTATTCTTTGCTTGTTTTGTGTAAGGTTCTGTGTAGATCCACAATGTGTTCTTATCCAGGCCTACAGCACGTGGTTACAGGGACTAGTCTACGATGATTTGTTAAATTCTCCCTTACCAGGTGGCAACCCACCCGAATCAATTAAGATATGACGTTGCTTATTGCCGTCACTTCCGGTATGTTATGTAGTTCCACCTGATTTCGGTTAGATCCATGAAGAGGTTTTACTTCAATACTGAAAGCGAGAGGAGGAGCCTAGCATCCAAGATGGTCGCGTGAGCACAGGGCTCCCCGGACCCTCGTTGCTCCTCGGAACTTATCCTGACTTTATCCTGACTTGGTTGACGGATTCTGGAAGATGAACGTTGGCTGAACCCTAAACTCTTTTCAGAAACCAAATCGGACCTGGGAGACCTGATCTATGGTGGTTTGAACTTTTGAGGCCCAACTGATGGCTGTGCCCGGTGCGAAGGTGAACTGTGGAGCCGGGGCATAGTTGAACAACAACGGCATCGGGGCTGTGCCAGCGGCCGTCTCATCACTTTCGGTTTCACTTTTGGATCTCTGAGTGGCTGGACAGCGGAGTTGCTTTGTGCGGCTGGGTTTTCACTCGGCCTTCGCTTCGTGCCTTTGCCTCCGCCTGAAACCAGTGTGCCCATTGACTTTGATCCTCTCGCACCGCCACATTGCGGTCCCTGGTACGGCTCGTGTCGGCTTCGCCTGTGCCACTTTGACGCTTGCTCGGTGGTCCCCTTCGGCGAGCGTGGTTCCACATGGGAGGCAGAGGGGATCCTGAGAGGCGTAGGACCAAGACATCCCTGCATGGGGGACCGGTCCAGACCAACAACATGGACCGCTACACTCATGGTAGGGGGTCCCCTGGGACGGCCGGTGTTCTCCCGGATGACGCTGGGGGTGTTCCGTCCGCCCCTCCGGATTTGTCACTGCAGGACATCATGGGCGCCATTAACGGCATCAAGGAGACCATCGCTCAGCAGTACGAGGCCTTGGCCCGTAAAATCGACACGTGGCCATTGATGTGACGCTAATTCGGGCGGATCTCTCTAAGACCAATGAGAGGGTTCAATCGCTGGATTTGCGGACGTCCACCCTTGGTACGGATGTGTCGGACCTGCAGACTGCTCTCGGCGACCTCAAGTCGGCCAACGACCTGATGGCCCGGCGGCTGGAGGACTTCGAGGGACGGGCTCGACGCAATAACATCCGCGTCATAGGTGTTCCGGAGACCTCAAGTCGGCCAACGACCTGATGGCCCGGCGGCTGGAGGACTTCGAGGGACGGGCTCGACGCAATAACATCCGCGTCATAGGTGTTCCGGAGACCTCCGACAATCGCCCGGTGGATCTTATGGTTGAGGAACTCATCCTCAAACAGCTTGCCCCCGCTGGCCTGAGTAAGTTCTTTGCCGTGGAGCGGGCCCATCGAGTCCCAGGCGGTCGGCCGCAACCGGGAGCTCCCTCAAGGCCTATTGTCGCAAAACGTTTTCACTACAGAGACCGAGATGCGATTCTGCAGGCCTCACAGGTACATGGCCCGGTCCGATATGAGAACTCATCCGTTAACTTTTTCCCGGACTTCACCCAACTTGTCCAGAAACAGCGGATGGGTTTCCCGGGGTGAAGCGCCGTCTCCGGGACCTGGGTTTTAAGTACTCAATGCTTTTTCCTGCCAGGCTCCGAGTGGAATACGAAGACCGGGCTACCTTTTTTGACTGTCCTGCGACCGTGAGTGACTGGCTGGATTCTCTGCCGGACCGGGGTGACCGGCCTGGGCCTTCTGGTGGTACCGAGGGTGGCGGGCCTCCTTCGGAGTGACTTTTGGTCCTTGACTTTGATATTTTGTTTTGTTCGGCTGGGTTCTACTTCTTTTGTACATTTTGTTTAATTATGATCTGTGTTGGGGCGGGCGGGGACGGGTCCCTTTCCTCCTCCGGGGTCTTTTCGTAGAATGGGGTTTTTAGGGCGACAGGCACACTGCAAGTTGGGGTGGTTTTCTGGACCGCAGGGGTGCAGGGTGGGGGGAGTTGAATTTGGGGGGGGGGGGTTGGTGGGTGGGAGGGGTTGTTTGGATTTGTGTTTTTGTTTTCAAGGCGAGGTATTGGCTATGTTTCAGTTTCAGGTGTCGCGCTATTTGCTGGGGGACCCTTGATCTACTGGAGGGGATGGGGGGGGACGGGTTGAGACTGATGTCTTGGAACGTCAACGGATTGGGGGATCGTATCAAGCGGGGTGCTGTGCTGCAGTATTTGCGTCGTTTGACTCCTGATGTGGTATTCTTACAGGAGACGCATCTGGTTGGTAATGTTTGTCATGCCATGAACAGGGGGGGATACCGACTCGTGGCCCATTCCGGTTTCACCACTGGCTCTAGAGGTGTGGGCATTCTCCTACGATCTTCACTTCCGCTAGAGATCACCAGGGTTGTCCTAGACGATAGAGGGCGCTATGTGGCTCTGACTGGGAGGTGGGAGGGACAGTCCCTTTCCTTGGTTTCGGTTTATGTTCCCCCGGGCCTCCAGAACTCCACTTTCTCAGACTTGGGTCGTATGCTGCTTGAGCTTCCTGACAGTCTTTTGCTTATGGGTGTGGATTTTAATTCGGTTGTTTCGGGTGAGTTGGATCGCCACCCGCCCAGGGCCCTCCCTGCTGCCCAGGCATGGCTCGGCGGACTCTTGGATACCTTCGGTCTGGTGGATTGTTGGAGGTTAATGCATCCGACACAGTGTCAGTACACATTTCACTCTGGGGCCCATGGGAGTCTCTCCAGATTGGATTATTTTCTTATGCCCGCGGCCCAGACTGCCCGGATTCGAGAGGTAAAGCACTTGGCCCGGGGTATCTCTTATCATTCCCCACTGTGGTTGCTTTTCGACACCGGGATGCGGTCCGCTGGGCGGATCGCCCCTATTAACCCTTGGTACTTGCGAGACCCCAAGATTCGTGATAGCCTTGTTAAGTCGATTGATCAGTATTTTCTCGAGAATGAGGGGTCGGTGTTGTCCTCAGTGTCCCTGTGGGAAGCCTTCAAAACAGTGCTCCGCGGGCATGCCCTATCCCAGATAGTGGAGGCTAAGAGGGTTAAGAATGAGGCGGTGGTGAAGCTGGAGACTGAAATATCGGGGCTGGAGGCGGCTTTGGAGACGGGTGTCACTCGGGATGGGCTTCATGCCCTCAGCTTGAAGCAGTTTGAATATAAGTCTCTTGTCACTGACGCTGCCAAGATCATGTATAGGGAGCAACAGGGTAGGTTGTATGACGCCGGGGACAAGGCGGGTAAACTGATTGCTTGGTTGGATAAGAAGGAGAGAGTGAATCGTGTGGTCCCGGAGCTTCGGGTTTCGGATGGAGTGTGTGTGACTGACCCTGGTGAGATTGTGGAGTGTTTTGCTGACCACCTCCGGGCGGTGTACTCCCCGGTGTCTGATAGAGATGAGGATGACTCTCGTCTCTTGCTGCGGGATATTGCCTTGCCCGGCCTATCCGTCGAGGACCGTGAGCAGATGGATGCCTCCCTGTCTGTCGACGAGATTGCTACCGCGATTCGTTCCCTTCGCTCGGGCAAGGCTATGGGCCCCACCGGACTGCCGATTGAACTGTATAAACTACGCCCGGATAAAATCGCGCCCTTCCTCCGTCGTATGTTTCTGGAGTCGCTCGAGCGGGGTTCCCTTCCCGACGACCAGCGTCTGGCTACTATAGTTGTTATTCCCAAGGACGGTAAGCCAAGAGACCGCTGTGCCTCATATAGGCCTATTTCCCTACTAAATGCCGAACCGAAAATCCTTGCCAAGGTCCTCGCTAATCGCTTGCTGAAAGTTATATGTGATTTGATACATCCGGATCAATGCGGCTTTATCCCTCATCGTAATACCGCTCTCAACTTGCGGCGTCTACATGGCGTCCTCGCTAGGGCGGAGTACTTCTCTGAACCGGCCATATTGGTTTCCTTAGACGCCACGATGGCCTTTGATACCATCGAGTGGCCATTCCTTTGGGCCGTATTGGCGAAGTTTGGCTTTGGGGAGGGATTTATTAGTTGGGTGAAGCTCCTCTATGCTGGTCCAATGGCTCAGGTTGTTGTCAATGGGCGGGTTTCTCAGCCCTTCGCTCTCGGGAGGGGTACTAGGCAGGGGTGCCCGTTGTCCCCTCTGCTCTTTGCTCTCGCCTTGGAACCGCTCGCTGCCTGGCTCCGATGGGAGCCCTCGATCAGAGGGATCCGGTGGGCCCCGGGCTTCGAGGATCGGGTCTCGTTGTACGCGGATGATATTCTTCTGTACCTCACCTCGCCGCGGAAGTCGCTCAATGTGCTTTTTGATGTCCTTACTTCCTTCGGGAGAAATTCGGGTTTGATAATTAACTGGTCCAAATCTTGCGTGTATCCTATCTCCGGTGGCCTCCCTCTCTTGCCGCCTCGGCTTCCGATCCAAACATCTCAATCCGGCTTTAAATACTTGGGGGTATACGTTTCGTTGGATCCGGCGGTCCGCTACGAGCAGAATCTCCTGTCTCCCCTCCGGCGTTTGAGGGCGGATACGGCTCGGTGGTGTAGGTTGCCCTTGTCTCCACTTGGTCGCGCAGCACTGTTTAAAATGATGTCCTTTCCCAGATTTCTTTACGCACTCCAGAACTCCTTCGATACCATTCCGGCGGCCTACTTTAGGGAAGTGGAGAGTTTGCAGAGGAGACTGGTTTGGGACGGTCGTGCGCGTATCGCTTTGGCAAAGCTGACTCTTCCCTGGTATGACGGGGGCATCGCGCTTCCTGACATTAGAAGGTACTATTGGGCCTCCCAGCTGTCTGCCATTAACCATGCTACGTACGCTCCTGGCTCGAACCCGGCATATGAGATGGATAAATTCCTGCTTCCCGGCGGTAACTACAACAGAGCGCTCTACTCTCGATCTGCCGGAAGGACCCTCACGGGCCCTACTAGGATTGCGGTTCGTGTGTGGAAGGCGGCGAATGTAGATGTGGGCTGGAGTGAGCGGTTAACGTGTGCTACTCCTCTATTCGCCTCAGAGCGCTTGGGAAGCCTCTGGACAACGAAAGGCTTTGAGCACTGGGATACGATCGGCATTAGCAGAGTGGGGGACCTATGGGTTAAAGGCGCGGTTAAATCCTTCGCGGCGCTTCAGAGCGAGTACGAGCTTAGTGAAAGGGAGTTCTTCCGCTATGCCCAGGTTTGGCACGCCCTACTCTCGGTCTTTGGGGAGGGGACCACGGTCCCTGTTTCTTCGCCTCTCGAGGACCGTATACTCGACGGACACGTCCCCGACAGTACTATCTCCCTGATTTATAAAAAACTAATAAATAATCGGGCTGATCTCTTGGTGCGTCTTCGGGAGGCATGGACGGGAGATGGGGTTGAGTTGGACGACGAGGACTGGCAGTCTGCGCTGTCATCCCCTAAGGAGGTTGCCATCCCGGCCCGTCTCCGTCTGGTCCAGCTTAAGATTCTCCATCGTGTCTATGTGACGGGTTCCCGTTTGGTCTCGATGGGGTTTTCTGACGACGGGCTCTGTAAGCGTGGCTGTGGGCTCAGTGCCACCTTTCTCCACATCCTCTGGGAGTGCCGCGAGGTGGCGGAATATTGGCGCCAGGTGCATGATGTTATGAAACGAGTCACTGGGGTCGCTCTGTTGCCGGAGGTGCGCCGATGTGTTCTGAATGTGTGGGAGCCCAATGACTATAATGTGGCCCAGGCGCGGTGGGCGGCCCTTGGGAACATGATCGCAAAGAAAGATATTGTGCAGCTTTGGGGTTCCCAACGGCCTCCCACCGTGTCCGTATGGAAGGAGAACATGGACTGGTGCATGTTCAGGGAGAAGACGGTGTATGTGGCTCGTGGTAAACCGGGGGGGTGGGGTAGAATCTGGGGTCAGTGGAATGTGTATCGAGGGACTGTCTGTTCTCCCCCCTGGTGGATACGTCTGATGTTGCCTTGTCCCCCTGATCCTTGAGGGTTCCTTGCTTAATTTGTTCATCTGAATATAGACTTGGTTTTCCCGTGGCCCCCCCCTCCCTCTCAGACCCCCTTTTTATTGACCACCCTAGGGTGGTCCTATGTGGAGTTCCTCTGCTGTGGTTAGACGCCCTTTGAATGTTTTTCGCCTTGCTTTTTGTTTTTCTTTACTTTTGTTGATATTTATGTAAAATAGGGTGTATCCTGACTTCCCTTATGTGCAGCCTGATCTCCTGTCATTTAGCGGAGCCCCTGCGGGCCAGTCATTGTTTTTGAACTGCTTGAACATTTCTGAATACTAGCGGCCGGCCCAGGTGGTTGTAGGCCCGTGCTTGTACCCTTTTTCTCTGCACAATAAAATTTAATTTAAAAAAAAAAAAAAAAAAATACTGAAAGCGAGTCGTTGTCAAGTTTCTTATAACGGTAATTCTATTTTAGTGTTGATCCTGGAGGCCCACAATCAAATCCGGGTAGGCAGACAAAAGTTAAGGTTAACTCAGGAAATTCAAATGTGGGCCCAACAATCGAAAAGCATACAGACAGACAAAACCATGTCAACAGCATTGAGCACAGCACAGTCCTGGAGGACCAAATTGAAAAGCATATCAAAAAGGGTCGGAAAGATGGGGCCCCAGGACCAGGAGGCATTCCTCCAGCCTTGTTTCAGGAGGATCCGGCCTTCTGGGCCTCCAAGCTAGCTCAACTCTTCACTTCCATCTTAGAAAAGAACCCCATTCCACCCTCTTGGCAAGGTTCGATTCTCGTTCCAATTTTTAAAGGAGGGGAGTAAAAATCCCCAGAAAATTATCGGTTAGTTGCTCTAATCAATAACGAGGCGAAGTACTTTGCAGGGATACTGCTCAATTCACTTCGGGCATGGGGCCGAGGATCGCTCTGTAATCCTTCCAAACCAAACTGGATTCACAAGATACACTGGCACTATGGTTAATCTTATGGCTCTCTCTTGCTTGATAGATCAGGCAGAGTCCAGCACCAGACCGTTCTACATGGGATTTATAGACTGTAAATCGGCATTCGATAAGGTCAACAGGGCCAAGCTATGGCAGAAGCTCTCCTTACTGAACATACCAAATGGATTACTAAGAGCAGTACAGTTACTGCATCAGGATACAGGAGTCAGGATCACAATTGGTGACGGTTCTAGATTGTCACGACCAATTTCAGCAACGCAAGGACTCAAACAAGGATGCGTCTTGGCCCCTACACTTTTTAATTTATTATTATCGAATTTCCCGGAAGCTCAAAACACAGTCAACTCGCATGCTCCCAAACTAGGCAGCCTACAGCTGTCCAACCTATTATACGCGACAACGTGGTCCTCCTAAGCAATAGAAAGATAGGTCTACAAAGGCTCATGGATGCAACTGCTGCATACTCAAATAAGAACGAGCTTCAGATAAACAATAAGAAAACGAAAATCTTGGTGGTTCATCCGGGAAGGCCCAAGAAGTTGGCATGGGTCTTAAATTCGGAAAGCATCACAGAAACCAATTGCCAAAAGTACTTAGGAGTCCTCTTCAACAACAACGGAAGATAGAAAAGCCATTTGGGAGAGCAAAAAAAGAAAGGAACAGAGCTAGCGTTTGCACTCAGCTCTACCCATTGGAAATTATTCGGCCCAACATTCGCTCCAACACTTCAGGTGGCACAGGCAAAAATCATCCCAACTTTGACATACGGAAGCGAGGTGCTAAAAGGACTGGATAGCAGCCAACTAGACAAAATCATTGCAAGAATCTTTAGAACAGTCTTCCAGCTACCATCAAATACGTCCCCGGCACAAATCAGGCTGGAATGGGGAATCTGCAAACAATCATTGGGCAGAATGATGACTTTTCTAGTGAGCTGCCACAAACTGAGGATGTCAAAGGAAGGCAGCCTAGCGCAACACCTATGAGCCAACCTGAACACAAAACGATGGCTAGCGGGGCACGGCTACTTGACAAGCGGGTTAAAAACCTTAGGCCTGAGCAACGTATGGCACCTACACGCCAGTCAAAATGAGTTCAAAAGGCTAGCTAAAATAAGCACAAAAAAGCTCTCCTCTATGGAAGACAAGGTAAGTCTTGCAAGAAGAATCCACGGCTGGATGACCCTTATATCATATGATCAGTTGTCAACTCAGAGCTATTTAACTTCACCATTCAGTGCACGCACTAAACTCTGCTTCTTAAAACTAAGATTAGGAGTGATTCCCTTGTCCTGCCACCTTCCCAAATGGAAAAGAGATCATGCCCAGGAACCATGTTGGTTTTGCGGCCATCATAGGGAAGACATAATTCATGTTTTATGCCTGTGTCCAAGCATCTTGAAGGAAAGAAGGTCTCTTCTACGGTGGGGCTGGAACAATAAGGAGGTCAGATCGTGTAGAGCTGCAGTATTGGCATGTTTTGATCCACGGAACACAAATTTAAACTGTGCACTGGTAAGGTTTATGGACCATGCAGCAAAAAAATTGGGGGAGGGGATAAGTCGACCGCCACCTCAGGCAGCGACACAGACTTCAGGATCTCTAAAATAGCTGGAAAAGCTTCCTTGCGGACATTTAGACGCACGTAAATCTGTTGGAAACATCAAAACAAAACTGCTAACAAAAAAAGGATTGGTGTGTAGACTGGCTAATTCTGGGACTTAATATATAATCTTACGACCACAAAATGCACCCAAGGGTTCATCATCACAGACATTTGTGGGCAGTGTACCTACAAGAGAGCTCGGACATGTGGGGGGCCGGGTGCTTTTTATAACAGGAATGGGGGTTCAATTTTATAAAACTCAACAAGTGTTACATTTTATCTTTTGTACTTGCAAAGGTTTTTCAAATCATGCAATAAAGTTATACTATGAGTATACATGCCGAAAAGTGTGCTCTGACAAACCCTTAGTTTCGGTTAAAATGGCACGGGGCAGATCTCCTTCTTAATTTAATTCAGGTTTAATGAGAAAAAAACATCCAACAATGAGAAAATGAGGGGAGGAAAACTTGCGAAATAAAACGAAAAAACGACTTGAAAAAGGTGAAAAAAATCAAAAACCAATTGAAAATATATCTACAACACAGACCAAAGAAATCGTATGAAATGATGAGATATAGATTGACTTTGCCCACAGAGCAGGAGAAAACACCCTGCAGGAAGACAGACGTCTTCCAGAAAGATTTGAAACTCACCATAGAAAGAAGTGACAAATAACAGTTAGTCAGAGAGAACTGAAGACCTCACCATAGAGTAAGAAAAAACGTGTATATCAGAAACAACAGCTAAATTACGCATGGAAAGATGCTGATACCAGTCAGAAGGACTTGCTAACACCACAAAGAAAGCAGCAAAAAACTGTTTACTACAAAGCTATTCTCTTGGATGAAGCAGACGAAAACAATCAAGGTATCTCATTACGTGTGGCGTGGGAAGAGGGCTTGTATTTCCATCAACACTGGAGTTCCTGATAACGGGGTACTGGTAACTCCATGGATGAGGATAATCTGGCCCATTATGAATTGGTCCATAAGGGTCTACAAAGAATTAAAAACCTTACCGGGGGAATTGGAAATTCCAACTCAGAATCCCAGCTAATTCCTCTTTTTGGTAAGGGTTTTCACATGCATGATTCAGCAACCAAAATCTTCGTGTGAAAATAAACATATTCATGGTATTTCCTCAAAAAAACGAAAATAAAAAGATGATTATTATTTGTTGATAAGGAAGATAAAACATATAGAAAATGTGTTCAATATGTAGACCAAATATTTTACATGGAAATCTTAGGACTAAAGTCAGTTACCTTGCATCTTTAGGCAGTGGTGTTTCACCGGTTCCCAGTATGACTTCATGGACAAAGCTTTGTAAAGGATTGATATCCCTCGGAGGAAGTACCAAAACAAGTCTGTTAGAAATAGTTCAAGACTACACCACAGAGGCAGGTGCAGAAGTCAGTATTTTAGAAAGAACTGAAGACCGCACCACAAAGAAAGCAGCTGAAACTAGCGATTTTGAAAGATTTGAAGCCCTCGCAATAGAAAAGTCAGCAAAAAATAGTTGCTATGAAACAGGTCTATATTATCCCCACTTGTCAGTTGTGGGGTCCATTTTGATTTTACTTTCAGACCAGTATCCTCAATTAGATATGTACACAGTTCCAAATCATGTAATACATTGTAGACAGTGACTGGATCATGTTCATCCACTGTGAGGGACAGTAATGTGGTCATATCTCAAACATCTTGGATAGATTTCAACCCATGCGAGAGAATGTAAAGCTCATCCATGCGGAGACCCGAGTCATCCGTTCTCCACCTCTCACAGGTGATCTCCCCAGCCCAGTAACATCAGATCCATCACAACCGTTAGCTCTGGCTGGGGCAGAGAGCAAGGTCTGCTACTGGTCCAACTGCGGTAAAGCAGCCATCACTAAAGGTCTGCCACAGACTCCAATGGCACCTGGATGGACTCTGATAGGTCCCCTTGGTGCTGGGGCCATTGAGTCTTCAGATCCCACTGTAGAGCTCACGTCACCTGGCATGCTCCACAAGTATGATGCAGGAGGCCAAGGAGCCTCAGAGCTGCTCTCACTGAGACCCAGGTCAAGGGGTTGAAACACTGGGATCATAGCACAAATGTCCTGGACTCATGGAGGCAGAAGGAAGGCTTGGAGGAGCACTGTGTCCAGAATGCCTTTGATGCAGGGGAGCCATTGTGAAGGAGTCAGGTGTGACTTCAGCATGTTGATGGAAAAGTCAAATGATGTCAGCAGGTTGGCCATTGTGCTTACAACTGCTTGAGAGGAGCCTCCCTTCTGTAGCCAGTTATCGAGGTATGGGAAGACTGGTATTCCCAACCTCACCAGATGAGCTGTGATCTCCACCATCACCTTTGTGAAAACCTAAGGTGCATTGGTAATGCCAAAGAGAAGCATGGAACACTGAAAGTGCTCTTGGCCTACCTGAAACTGCAGTAACATCTGTGGGATTGCAGGACGGGAATGTGAAAATAACCATCTTGCAAATTCAGTCTCCTGGATCACGGGCAGGTAGAATCTGGGAAAAGGAAAGCATGTTGAACTTGCCCTTCCGGGGGAAGAAGCTCAAATGTGAGGATCGAGTATGAGCCGAAGGCCTCCATCCCTTTTTGGTACCAGAAAGTAACTGGAGTAACTGCCAATCCCAACCTTTGATGTTGGTGCCCTCTACGGCTTCTTTGGCTAAGAGAGCTTGAACTTCTCCTCGAAGTATGGGTTTGTGTATATGTTTGGCCCTGGGGGCTTGGATGCTGTTGGACTGCTCCCGTGCTTCTACCTTGCAAGGACTGATAGGTCTGTTTTGGGTTGAGGCATGATCTGGTTGTTGCCTCTTCTGGTATCCCTGTCAATGCCTCGAAAGGGATGGAGTTGTTGAGGGAACTGCTGAACAGGTGGAAGAAAGCCGAGCGAGTGTGCTGTAGCCTTGCTCTTTCTAAACCTCTCCAAGGCAGAGTTCATCTTCGCTCCAAAAAGGCAAGAGCCATCAAAAGGCTAGTCCATTAGCGATGGTTGGACATCATTAGAAAAGCCTGTGAAGCAAATCTAGGCGAGGTGCAGAAGCCCCACGCTGGTTCCAACTGCCCTATCCAGACAGTAGTGTCTAAGCCCAAGTAAAGGGAGTACTTCACTGCTTCTTGGCTGTCTTGGATAAATTGTTGCAGAGTAGGATGTCATCTGGGACAGCTGGCAAGATGTATGTCACTCCCACAAAGCATGTGACTATCTACCCCTGAGGCAGCTAGTATTGACTGACCTGAGGGTAAGGCTGGCTTATGAAAATATCCACTTGGCAATGAGTTTCAACTCTGTCTGATGAGGTAGTTGGAAAAGCATTGGGGTTGACACAAATAGTGGATGCTTGCACCACAAGTCTCTCCGGAGTGGGATTTTGCAAGAGGTAATCCAGATACCCGTGGTCCCCGGGAGCAGCCCAGTGAGACCTTGCCACCTGCCTAATAACTAGAGGGCAATATCTTGGTTTTGTCCACATGCCCATCAGTATGTGCCTCATTAAAAGGCAGAAGAGGTTCTTGACTTCTTTGTCCTAGATTAAGGATCTCAGTAAGGACATTAGTCTTGATCTTCTTTGTGAACAAGGTGAGACCTAAAACATCTGCCACCTTCTGTATCACTGCAATAAAGGAGGCGGACTCCTCCTCTACTATAGCCATGTTAGGGGAGGATAATCTATTGACTGGAGAGGTATTCAGGCTACTGACATCCTGCATGTCTAAAAATATGTTTGCGGTATCCTCATCAGCAACATCCTTGTGTTGTAGTTGTGAGGTTTTAAGGTCCAAATGTGATTAAAGATGGGTTAGTTGTAGTTGTGCTTCAGAGTCCGATAAACTATCGGCGCTGCTACTGGCATGATGACGTCTGCCACGACGTTGAGACCCGGGCTGGCAGTCTCGAGCATGGCACCGAAGACGGCGTCAGGCATTGTGCTGGTGCTGAAGATGAGCTGAGGGAGAGGGCCAACCTCAGACCGAGGTTGATCGGCATAGTCGGTGTTGGAAATTGATTTTGCAGGGTTATCCCCAAACATTTTGCTTCTTCCTCCTATTTTTTTCCTGACCTGTTTTGGTTGGTTTTAGGATTCTGGGCACTTTACCACTGCTAATCAGTGCTAAAGTGCATATGGTCTCTGTGTAAATTGTGTTATGGATTGGTGTTTCCATGATTGGATATTTGATTTACTTTTTAGTCCCTAGTAAAGTACACTGAGTGTGCCAGGGCCTGTAAATCAAATGCTACTAGTGGGCCTGCAGCACTGATTGTGCCACCCACGTGAGTAGCCCTGAAAAGGTAACTCAGACCTGCCATTGCAGAGTCTACGTGCAGTTTGTAACTGCCATGTCGACTTGGCCAGTGCACACACTTGCCAGTCCCTAACCTTCCCTTTTCTTACATGTCAGGCACCCCTAAGGTAGGCCCAAGGTACCCCTGTGGGCAGGGTGCAGTGTGTGTGTAAGGTAGGACATGCCCTGGTGTGTGTGGCATGTCCTGATTGTGAATTACGGCCAATTTCGTTTTTCACTATTGCAAGGCAACCTGTTCCCCATAGGACAAAATGGGGAGTTTGTTTATAACATCTTATAAACATAACTGGCCTGGGGAATTAAGCAGGGAAATAAAGTTTAGTATGCCTGAACTCAGAATCTAAAGATGCATCTTTTAGTGAAGGTGATTTTAACATTCTGTGTTTGAAAACACCACTTTTAGAAAGTAGGAATTTTCTTGCTCAGTCATCCTGTGTGCCTCTGCTGGAATGTGGATTGCCTGTCTGGGTTTTGGATGACAGAAGGCTGGGGAGCAGGAGTGGCTCCAGATAGTCTAGGTGGGTCAGGAAAGGGCTCAATAGACCTGGGCTGCAATTGGGGAAGGGGGAGGAGATTTCCTTGCACCTCAAAGAGCTTGGTCTGCCTCTGACTATGCCGTCTCCACCTCCTGCCAGGAAGTCACACCAGAGAAGGCAGAACTGGTTCTGGCTGGGCACAGACACTCTCTGCCTAAGAGATCAAAGGATTTTGGGATATAAATAGTAGGGTCCAGACCCCTGAACTTTAGAACTCTTTTGGATCAAGAAGACTGCCAAGAAGAAGAGCTGGAGAAGCTGTGAGGAGGAACTACCACTTTGCTGTGTGCTTTGCTATGTTGGCCTGCAGTGGCTGCTTCTGTAGTTGGGCAGTGAAAGGACTGGACTGAACTTTCTGCAATCTACTTTTGTGAGTTTCTCCAAGGGCTAGAGGTAGAGCTTGCCCCCTGTTCAAGAAGTCTCAGGAACAGCACTGGTGACTGTGTGTTTTGTGCTGCAACAGAAGAAAAGCAACCCGATGACGTCTACGACGCCACTGCCGACTCCGTGTCCTGAAGGCACCGCCGCAACGCGGCACTGCGACACTGGTCTCACCGACGATGCCTGCTGATACCGCCACCGAGCCGCTGCTCGCACCGCGACCTGTGGGCACCGCACCCCCTCGCTTCACGATGACATCTTGGTATCCCCGACGACAACGCTCCACGCCGGAATCTATGCCGCTGCTTGCACTGTGGTTAGAGGGCACCGCTCGTACAGTTACACGACAAACCACCCTCCTCCCACACCGCAGGCTTGGCCTACCGACGCCGGCGCCATCGACTCCACCGTGACCTACCAGCATCATGACGAGCACCGCATTCATCTCGCACCACGACCCTGGTCTCACCGACGACGCCATCTGACGCTGCCACCGAGCCGCTGCTCGCACCACGACCTGAGGGCACCTCACGCTGCACAATGCACCGCAGCACCCGACGCCTGCTGACGCCAGCGCTTCTGACTCCAACAGAGAGGAGATTGATCTGCAACGCGTATGACTTCGAGGGCCCGACGACTCCTGCACTGACCTCCGGAACCAACGCCTGCGGACGCCGTGCTTTCGGAACCTCCACGAGAGGTCGCGACGCCCTGCATTTCTAAAAGGTACTGTTTGCGTGTCTTTCCGACACCGTAGCTGGCCAATGACACCGTGGTCAGCCAGAACTGTTTGGATTTGTTAGCTTACGACGTGATAGTCTCGGACCGAGCTATCGACATCAAGGAACTGTTTTTCAAGCATATTTTGATAACCGAAGATTTTTAAGTACTGCAATGTGGATTTTTATAATTTTCGGTCTTGTCTTAAGTATATAAAAATATTGGATATTTTTCTAAACTGGTGTGGTGTCCTTTTGTAGTTCTTACACTGTATTACTGTTGGTTACGTGCAAATGCTTTACACACTGCCTCTAAGATAAGCCGGACTGCTTGTGCCAAGCTACCAAGGGGGTGAGCAGGGGTTATTTTAGGAGTGTAACTCCCTTATCCTGACTAGAGTGGTGGTTTCTGCCTGGCTTTGGCACATGCCCTAGCCTACCAAAAAATCAATTTCTAACAGTCGGGATCCGGGACGAATTCGCTGGTAGTAACCCAATTGGAGGCCGCTTCAGATCCTTGCCCAAAGTCATGCTATAGGGATCTGGGAGAGTACCAAATAATAATATTTTGTCACGGCCGCTTTGAGTCCTTTAAGTTGTTGTGGCATTACCGATGGCCCAGGGAAGGGGGGGGGGGCACATTGGAGACATTGTCAGAATAGGTGCCGAAATTGGGGAACGATTCCATGGCCATGAGGTACTCAGGGCATTGTGTGACTCTGAAAGGTGGGGATGACAGGTTGACGGGGAGCTGTGATTTGACCTCCTAAGTTTCCTGGACTATTTTAACTTACATGAGTTTCGTGACTTTGACAATTCGATCATGAGATCAGCTTGGGGATCTGGAGTGCGTCCACAACCTTGATTTCAACTGAGACCAGTTCTTTTTTGTCTTCCTTTGGTGTTCCACGACGCAAGTTTGTCTTCAAATTGGCAGATAACTTGCGGTTCATTTTCATGCAGCAGTTACTACACTGTTTCAAGTTGTGCTTGGAGCAAAGATACCAGAGGCAAACATTGTGGGTGTCAGTCACTGAAATCTGGTGATGGCAGTCCCTACACGGTTTGAAATCTGTAGTTTTAGGTGGAGGCATATCTCTGGATAAAGTTTGAGGGAAATATTTCTGTCAAGTTCACAGGATTTAAAAGAGGTCCAGATCTTCATCGGAAAGCATGAAAACAAAGAAACTGACATCAGAATGCAGAAGTGGCACACATATAGTGGCCCTGAAATCTAATTTGAGGCAGCACGGAACTGACACGGAGCTGCACAATGCCATATAATTACACGTGAGGGGATTGCTATCAAAAATTCTCCCGGTCCAGACTGGCGCCTGGGGAATTTCACAAGGTGAGGAATCTGTAGTTTGAAGTCTCTATCGGAAACCATCTTGTCAGAAGAATATGAAGACCACACTTCAAAACAAATATTGGCAAAGCCAATAAGCCATACCTTTGGACCAGTTAGCTTTGCCAGTGGTTTTGGTGATGCTGAAACACACAAAGGTGAGGGAGGAATGTTTTCAATTTGTCTAACCACTAGCAACCGCTTGGGGTAGCATCCCAAGCCATTGTTCTTTTTTATGCTCTCCATGTCCCCTCAGTTTGGACACTGTCCTTTGTAAATCAGCCTTGACCCTGCTCCTCATGGGAAAATTCCAGTCTGAACTGTCAGGCTAGGTCCTCCTTGAACCGGAGCACAAGCAATACAGGACCGGTTTCGCCCTAGTTCTGTGCTCATCAGCTAGGTACAGCTTGGTTCTAGTGACACAGTAAGCACGGGACCCAAGTCTGGGAATACCCAGAGCAAAAGAATGATGGATTGAAGTGCTACCCTGAGCTATTACCAGTTGTCAGACTTAATGCAAGCAACCTCCTATCACCTTTTGTGTATTTTAGTGATGCTGTGCAACATGGCTAAGGAGTTAACAAAAAAAATCGCTAAGAAATGTCTGCTCACCTAATTTCGTAGACGCAAGCAACACACACATGCGTGCACCTACAAAATGACAGAGACGTTTTATTCCTGTTTGTCTACCGATCCAGGTAAGCAATAAAATAGCAATAAAGTATTTTTCTTTCTTTTGAGACGTGGGTGGGTGGAAGCAACATGGAGAGCATGGGTGGGTAAAGAAGCATCATGGGGGCACAGGCAACACAGAGGGTAGGGTGGCAAAAAGAACATGGATGGTGTGGGTGGGGGAAGCCATATAGACTGCAGAGGGAGCAATATGGGCTAGAGAGAGGAACATGGAGCACAGAGGAAAAATAAGGCCATAGGCTGAAGCAGGGGTCTCCAAACTTTTCAGTACAAGGGCCATATCGTATAGTTTACAAATATTCAAGTCAGTGGCGTAGCTAGGGTGGGGCGGTGAGGGCGGTCCGCCCCAGGCGGCACTATTTTGGGGGTGGACAAAGGCATTCAGATAAGGCTCGGCTTGCTTTTGTGGACTTTCGTGGACGTTCGGGGACGGGCAGAGAAGGAATAGGACTCGGGCAATGTCCTCTTCTTTTTTGTGCTGGCAGCTGTCCCCCCCTCTCTTCCTATTATTCCCTCTCTTTCTGCCTTGCTCCTCACTTACCGAAAACCGTAACTTGAAGAAACGGTTCACAACCTCTCTTTCCTTCTTTAGTTGCTTCCCTGTGAAATGGATCCAAAAAAGAAAAACACTCTTGCGAGAAATGCCCTTTTTCTGACATTTTTCTATTCCAAAGTGCAGCGGGATCGAGATAAATAGAAGTTTTTAAATATGAAAAATAAATACATACCTAAATAAAGCAAGACAGAGTGGTTGCAAAGTGGCCAGATTGGTTTTATTTACATCCAAATACATCAGCATCACTTTACAGAGTTTGCCAGTGAAGCGCTACTTTTGTTTTCTCGTCTTTCTTTGAACAGCATTGTTGTTCCCAGGAGAAAAAGTGTACCATTCCTGGAGGTACTGCAATACCTGGTTGATGGGTGGATTGCAAAACAAAATGTGTACCATGGCTCTGTGTTTATGGATGTGGTCTTTTTAACCATACTGCTTACGTTTTGTAAGGATATAAGCAATAGACATTGAAACGGTTCCCTTCAGGGCCCTCTAGTCATGTCCTTAACTTTTCAGGTAAAACCACTCGCTGATTTCTGAATAGTGAGTGAGAGATCGTTAAGGTAACCATGTTGTTTCTGCTTACATTTCACATGCTTTATTTAATCTTGCATTCCCTATGAGTGGTTGCTTTTACTTTTTTTTTTAGGCAGCATATTACTCTTATCAAGTGCATAATTTGAATTGAGCCACATCCAAGTGTTTATAGCGGGCACAATTAGATTATAGCTGAAGGCAGTGTGAGTTTATCTAAGTGGGGAAGTATGGTGTTCAGTGGGGGAGAGGATGTGGCACTATGGCCAGAGGTGTCGAATTTGGAACTGGGAAACCGGGTTCAGCCTTCATGACTAGTCCACCAGACCACTCTACTGAGGGAGCACATTCCCATGCTAGACCTTAGAAGGCCCCACTAGACCTTAGAAGGCTTGATGTCTTAGCACAAGCAGGTGTACCCTAGTGGTGTCAATTGTGGGTTAACCTTGAAGGCCTGTCCACCACAATCCATACTGAAGTTCATCTCCAATCTTGCGGGCAGGCCTAAGAAGCAGCACACCCTAGAGCAACAGTGATCCAGTCGCTGTGACTCTGTCACTGAGGTCACATGAACCTTGAGCAGGTTAGGGCGATGTGAACGGTGTGACCGCACTGGGTACCTATTTCGGGTGGGTGCGTAGTGCTTGCAAGTATATTATGGTTTAAAAAAAACTTGCTGCCTCCTTCCTGGCCTCCAGCAATTTTCAAAAACAATAAAAATGTCATGATAACTTCGGTGATTAATGTTCTTCCTAGAGAGAGATCGGAGTTTTGTCTAGTGGAAGGGTTGACTCCTGGAAAGGTAGCACAGAGGGTTAATGTGCCTGCTGCAAAGAACATGTACCATGCAGATCACAATGTGCACTGCTTTAATGGGGGGACCATGATGAATGGTCATTTAATGTCAGCTGTAGATGATGGATCCCTGAACAGTGTCATGTATGTGCATGTTTGCATTGTGCTGAGGGGATTACCAGGTAATTATTCACGCAGCTCTCTGATGGATGTCACATGCGGTTTTTCTGAGTCCCCAGACAGATCTGTGTGTTCTCTTTTGTACTGCCAGTCACTGCCAGTCACCGGTGTATTCAACTGTGTAGCCTTGGACCGTGTCATGTATGTGCATGTAACTTGCATGATCGAGGTAACTATTAGCGGCGATACTACGTGTCTCTCAGACCTCTTTCAAGTGCTCGCCGTCCTTTTTCCCCAGCAACCCCTCTCCCCAGGGGCGGCAATCTGAGGGATAGCCCCGGGTGCCACAAGCTCTAGCTACGCCTCTGATTCAAGTGCCGAAAAAAATCCATTTTAGATCTAAAGCCGGGAAATACCTATTAATGGGGCCGGACTAGGAACCCAAAGCAGCCCTTGCATATTTTGTCACACCAGCCACCGTATGTTGCGTAGCACCGGAGCAGAGTGAGCGAGCCTGCCCACTATATGAGGGATTCGTCGGTTCTCCCCCCAAGAAAATATGGAGACAAGTGACAACAAGCATTGGCATAGCCAATAGGTCTCGCCTTTGGGACCTTATAAGTGTTTAGCAATGCAGCACATTAACCTGTGTGCTGTGCCACCAGGGATTGAAGAGCTATACAATTGATGAACACAGTGTACCCTTCATAAGCAGTAGCCATCTATACATGGTCTTCCCGGAAGCAGGAAAAGAACTCCAAACCCGACACTGATGATACAGATGTAAAAGGCAATTCAGATGGCGGTCTGCAGTGAAATCATCAAATAAAGGGTTGCAAGTTACCAAGACTTTGTTTGCAATGCAAGGGCCATACTAATGGTAGACTGTAACCATACAAACAACTAAGTCATAAAATACCTTCAGGGTCGCTGAGTAAGTGCGTGTGGGTCCTACATTTTCAGAAACCTCCTTTGATTGACCCTGAAGCCTATTTCTTTTCCAACCTTTATTAAAAAAGCAAGGATACAAACTGCTTGTGTTAGAGACTGCAGCATGTAAAAAAGAAAGTTACGCGTCCCAGATACAAAGGCAGTACACAGTGAAGCACTTGACTTGCTTACCACAAAGGTTTGTTTTAAAAGTCCATAGCTGTGCAATCAAGCAATAAACACAACAAAAGTAACGGAAAATACACAAACGTCCCACAACATACCTCGCGCCCTTCAAACCTGCTCCAACACTTGTTAAAACAAATGGCACTTCTAGTAAATAGTTAGTCATCTGGGGCTAACGTGAAGAATACTTTCAAAGTAGTTGCTGCTGAAGTGTATGCCGAGCATGCTACCAGTACTGCAGTGCAGTGAGGAGTATGCAGCCGTTTTGTGGCCCATTGCATGCCCACAAAATCATCAAGTTTGTTCACAACAAGACGAAATTCTTGAAAACCTGTTTCCACTGTCATGTTATCCCTGTGCAGAAAACCGTCTCTCAGAGAGTTAGCTCACAGACTAAGAATTGGGTGGTCTACAGTTTAGAAGGTGCATGCTGCATTGAGGATATCAGACCACCTGCAAACAAACTGGATTCGTTCATGAAAGGTGTTGGCACCTTAAGAGGGAGGTCATCAACATAAGCCACCCGACCACTCTCCACACCTGCCCTTGCACACCTGAGGCTGCACCCAAATCATGTTACGAGGTTTAAACTATTTTTAAATGACACAACTGACTTCTTATGCATGAATGTTCGTATGCACGGTACCCGTTCCCACCCGATAATTTTTTTTTTTTTTCTGTGCGTATCTTAAATATAAAAAGACAAAGCTTTGAAGCTGAATCGTGGGAGTTTCTCACCCCACTGAGATACCTTAGGGGGCTAAATGCTGTGCCTTCTACCACTTCAAAATTGGAAGGAATCCTCTGTTAGCCATACGGCTATAAACCATTGATCGACTGTCCGAACATGCATTTATTTGTTGAGTTACACTCCAACAATGTGTCATGTTATCACAGCTGGCAATTAATTTGTTATTTTAGCATTGATTATTTTTTTTTTGCCTTCTTCTAGTACTTCCAGGCTGCCTTGGAGTATTTTTAAATCAGAATAGCTCAGATGCACCCTGGCGGGAGCGGCTAATGACAGCATAAAATATGCAATCAGAGAAAACACTGAAGTGTTGGTTTCATTTTCTACCAGGCTCGGTATTTTATCGTTCTTTCCTCGCCAATGTAGGTATATGCTTGAATGATGGTACTTTCACTTTCAGATACTGGTCTAACAAACTTTTTTTTCACTAAAGTGCTTTGTCAATTTAGTTAGAGGTTCATGGTCGGGAACTAGTAATGTACTGCTTGCCTTCAGTTCTGTGACGCTGAACTGGGGACAAGGAGGACAGAGCCGAGGGGCTGCTTTTAAAAAAGCAGGAAGGGCAGCAATTAAATCTTGGGCATGCATTACTCACAGGACTGGAACACTTGCTCGTATCGCTTCCTTCAACTCTGGGTCTGTTGCGCGCGTGCGTGCACTCGCGCGTGCACTGTTTAAAGTGAAAACACCCCGAAGCCAGAGTTGAAGAAAGCCGGTGTGAACAAGATGACGGCGGACTGTCCACACTCCCATGGACACACGCATGCTGTCTGCATTGGACAGATGGCGAGAGCAGCCATCTTTGTCCATGCAGACGCGTGCATGAGCCCTCGGCGGAGAATCGATTCCAAAAGATCTCATGCGCTGCTTTCGCCAGGCGTGACCTAAAAATGTTGCATTCTACAACACATTTTTCACAATACATTAAATTCTATTAGCTTTTAAGCATAGCAAATAAGGACCTTGGAGTGCACCAAGATCCAACGGGAAACATCGTTTACATCGCATTCAGTACAACGCGATGCTGTTACATCGCGGTCGTTACAACGAACGCGATGTAACCACGCGATGCCATTACAGCGCAAGTCTTTACATCGACTTGCGCTAGATGGCGTGCTAACATTACAAATAGTGTAGTTTACTATCCCAACACCTTCCCTACTGTTAAGTGGACTGGAGTTGGAATAGTAAATTACGCTTTTCTAATGTTAGCACGCCATCTAGCGCAAGTCGATGTAAAGACTTGCGTTGTAATGGCATAGCGTAGTAACATCGCAGTCGTTGTAACGAATGCGATGTAACTGCACGCGTTGTAATGACTCGCGATGTTACGTCATACATCCAGCACCTCTCTCACATGTATTTCATTTGTTTTATAGCGCCTCTCATACCAGTGTAGGTCGTCAAAGCACTTCACATCACATATACAGAGAAAGTGCTACATGAGACAAAAGGGACTTCGCGGTGTAGGCATTTTTAGAGTGCTTGATCTGGAGAAGTACTAGCTAAGGATTCAAAACATAACACAGTGGTTAGGTTTGGCTTTATTAATCAGAATGTATTGCTACCCAACCAAACCCTTTTCAAGCAACATTTGGATAATGAAAGACTGGGGGGAAAAACACAGGTTTCTAACGACCTGTACTATACAGTTGGCATACAGATCTTTGATGGTAGTTCATAGCTCACTGAGCTAGATCACAATTGCTTTTTATAACTGCACAATAACGAAAGGATCTCTGTGACAAAAGCAGTAACCCACTGAGTTAAGCACAAAAAATGCAGTTCTGTGAACAGCGTCATACGTGTGTTTTTCAGCAGGCATGTTAACCATCTTCGCTTAGATGAGTCAAAACTGTCACTAGCCAAAACTCTGAACACCTCTCCAGCAAGAATATTACTCATCAGAGATATCTTGACACTTTTATTGTTTCTTGTACATGCGGTGGCATTTCAAGTTTAGTACTTCTTATTATGATTACATCACAGCATTTATTAAAAGTGGCAGTTTTCAGCAAACTTAAAAATATTTATGCCCCTCAACCCCACCGCACCATGAAGACAATGTTGTTAGTGAATTAAGAGGCAAGTCAGCTGTCATTTGAGCAGGTGGGACCATACCTCCTATGCGCACATTAACAGCTGGAGCAAGAGCACCTATTGTGACGCAGGAGCAGCTGGGCTATGGGCAACACCCAGCCATGAGCGGCAACTCCTCCGCTAAGGCCAAGGAGCGTCGCCCCACAACTTGCGGCAGTGAAATAAAGAAAACATAAAATGTTAATAACTCATTGTTATCATCATTTTAAGTTTCCCTGCTGCAGCAGCTTTGTGGACAGGCAGGGCTGCTCTATTTATTTATTTATTTTAAAGTTTTATAGAGTGCGAACCAGACCCGTGAGGGTATCAGAGCGCTTTACAGGTTTAAGGGTGGTATACAAAGCGTTAGGAAGGGAGGGAACAGTTGGGTACGATGGGGGGTACATTATGCATTATACAAGAAAAAGCACACAGTCTAAGGTCCCGGCTACAAGAGGGATAAAAAGTTAAAAATAGGTAGACACTTATAAAAGAAGGCACGCAGTCTCAACTCTTGGGTGGGAGGCCCAGGAGTGCAATAATAGGTATCCTCCGTAGAGCCGTGGATGATGTCAAGGTGGAGGGTGGAAACATGTCGCTACGGTGATTGAGATGTAATCATAAGACGAGGTATTTGCCCATTAGGAAGGCTTTGGTCTCCTTTTTAAAGTGTGCCAAGGACGGAAGTCTTCTGATGGCGGGTGGGAGGGAGTTCCAGATTTTTGGAGCGGCCCCAGAGAAGGCCCGATGGTAGGTTTTTTCTTCCAGAAGCGGGCTGGTTGCAGCAATAGGTCTTTGGCAGATCGGGAGTTTCGGGTTCCTCCTGATATCATGAGTTTATGGGCGTGAAAAGCAGGGGAATTGGAGTAGAGAGCTTTGTGAGTAATGCAGGCCAGTTTACATTGGATTCTGGCCTGGAGAAATGTGGTCGAATTTCTTTGAGCCAGTTAGGAATCTGGCGGCGGTGTTGAGGCAGGCTTTCAGTGGGGCCATGGAGTTCTTGGGTAGCCCTGCGAGAGTGGCGCATCCACATTCTAGTCCGGAAATGACTAGAGCCTGGATTGCTATTTTGAGGTCAGAAGCTTCAAGGAAGGGTTTTAGGTTTCTTAGGTAGCTCAGGTGGAACCTGGCCATCTTGGCCATCGAGTTTATATGGCCACGCATGTTCAGGCTGCCGTCAATGGTTATTCCAAGGGATTTTGCAGAGTCAACAATGGTGGGAGGGCAGCTTAGTGCTGTGATGCTCTTGATCCATTCCTGGATGTCAGGATTGGTTTTGAGTGGGGAGACTAGGAGAAATTCAGTTTTATTTGCATTGATTTTAAGCTGGTTGGCGGTGAGCCAATGGACTGTCAGCTTCAGTGCCTCATTTAAGGAGTGAATGTCCTCAGGGGAGGAGATTTTGATATAGATCTGTGTATCGTCTGCGTACATAAGGTAGGAGATATTGCCGGCACGCAGTACCTCGGTGAGTGGTTCAAGGGAAAGATTGAAGAGGGTAGGGGAGAGGGTGGATCCTTGGGGGACTCCAACCGTGACCGGAGAGGGGGCGGAAAGATTACCGTTGATGAGGACTCTCTGAGAGCGATTTTGGAGGAAGGATCTAAACCATTCAAGAACGGTGCCATCTAACCCCATCCTGAGTTTGAGTAGTTCAAGGAGGATTTCGTGGTTAACCGTATCAAAGGCAGAAGATAGGTCTAGGAGGATTAGGAGACAGGTTTTGCCTTGATCGAGGGCTTGGAGGGCGTCATCCACGATGTGGAGGAGGGTGGTTTCCGTGCTGTGTCCAGGTCTGAAACCGGATTGGAAGTCATCTAGCAGGTGGAAGTTATTAATGTGTAGGCTCAGCTGCTGTTGCACACATTTTTCTAGAACTTTGGCAAGGAGTGGGATGTTGGATATGGGTCTGTAATTCTCAGCGGAAGCAGGGTCCAAGGTAGGTTTTTTAGATAGGGACAACTTGAGTGAAATAGGAATTGAGCCCTGTTGGAGGGAGGAGTCGATTATTGAGGTCCAGGAGGGAATGATAGCCTGCGAAGCGGCTGCTAGGCAGTTAGAGGGGAGAGGATCATTGAAGTGGTTGTTCGGGTTTAAGGAGGCGAGAATTTTCGAGATAGAGTGTTCGTCATAGTATTTAAAGTTGGACCAGTGCGCTAGATTTTTGGGTGAGGTTTGGGAAGACAGCGCGTGGAGAGGAGGTGGAGCTGGCAGATTTTGATTTTGGCGGTGAGTTGCGGATTTAAGTTCATTTCCTAGGGCAGAGATTTTGTCGCAGAAGAAGGAAGAAAATTCCTCGCTTGATATTAGGGGTTTGGGTGTTTCCTTGGAGGTTTTCGCTAGTTTGTTGGATTGGTGTTTGACCAAGTCGAACAGCTTGCGAGGTCGGTTTTTGGCATTCTCGAGTTCAGTTCTGAAGAATTCTTTTTTTGAGTTGAGTATTTTCTTATTATAAGCATTTCTGAACTGGCGGAGAAGTTTTAGATGGGCTGCTGATGGGTGTTGTTTCCAGTTTTGTTCAGTCTGTCAAAGGGATCTCCTCTCCTTGTTGAGGGATCCGCTGAACCAGGGATTCCTGTCCTTGATCTGGCTTCTTTTTAATTTCAGGGGTGCCAGTTCATCCAGAATGTCGGATATGGTTGAGGAATCTGCTAGGTTGTCGACCGAGGTGCACTAAGTGGGGGGGAGGTCGGTTTCATAGCGCGCTGCCAGTTTCCCGTGATCAAGGTTCTTGGTGTCTCTAACCCATCGTTTGGGAATCACGGGTTGAGGGGTCCATGCCTTGTGAGTGCTGGGCAGGAGGAAGGTGATGCCGTGGTGGTCTGACCAATCACACGGGTCAATAGAGATAATTTTGACCGCTGATTCCTTAGCAATGATCCAGTCTAGGGTGGCACCTTTCGAGTGAGTAGGGAGAGAACAGGCTTGGGTAAGGGCTTGGTCGGCCAAGAAGTCACTGATGGCATTGACCTGAGGGTCCTTGGGATCGTTCCAGTGTAAGTTGAAGTCGCCAAGGAAAATGTCATTAGAGTTTGGAGAAACCTTGGCTGTGATGATTTCCATGAGGAGGTCCGTAAAGGTGTCATTCTTGCCTGGGGGGTGGTAAAATATGTGAAGTTTGCACAGTTGGGAGGTGTTGTTGGAGACGGAGAGTGCAAGGTATTCGCAGGAGACTGTAGGGTCTACCGGCAGTTCCGTAACTAGGAGGTTAGAGCAGTAGATGCAGGCAATGCCACCCCCTTTTTCTTTGAGTGCCTGTCCATCCTTACGATGTTGTAATTGGGTGGGAGTAAGAGGTCTAGGTAGGGCGAAGAGGATTCCTTGAGCCAAGATTCCGTCAGGATCGCTAAGTTCGATTTATGTCTCAGGATGAGGTCGGCGACATCAGATGCATGCTTTACTGCTGATCGGCAGTTTATTAGAAGGCCGGTTAGGGAAGGGTAGGAGTGAGTGTCAGGGGTAGACGCAGAGATGGGAACTCTAGCTAGGTTGCTATTGACCATCCCTCTGACACGGAGGGTGGCAGATCTGTTGGGGTTGGTTGCCACCGAGCGGATAGGGTGTTCTTCCCTCAGGATTGAGGGGCATGGGGTTGTCAAGGCGGACTCGTAGCTAATGAGGAGGTCAGCCACTTCTTCTTCCCTGAGGTCTGACGGGTTAAGCGTGCCAGGAGTAGGTTTGTAGGTATGGAAGAGAGCAATGATTTCCTCCTTCAAGAGGTGGCAGGGTTGCTTGCGGGGGCGCAAGTGTCTCAGGGATAGTGGAAGTGGGTGAATGAGTGGCTTTGCGGGATGGCTGAGGGTCGCGTTCTGCGAGAGCCGGAGATTCGAGAAGGAAAGTTTGGTGATGTGAAGGAGGTGCTTTAGGTCCAGGATGGACTTATGGATTCTGAGGGTTAGTTCAGTGGCTCTGCGGTGGAGATTATCAATATCTCTAAGAGAGGTAGGTTCAGGCAGGCAGGGGGCCAGTTGCAAGGGAGCGATCTGATAGGGTGTGCTGGTGACCTGGGGCTGAGACGTGGCGGGCCAAGGGCCGGTTTCAGGTGAGCGGTTCAGCCAGAGTGTGGGGGGCTAGGTCGATCGTCCTTAAGAGAGGGAAGACCTTGCGGGCAAGGGGCCGAAAGGGTGGGAGCGATTCTGTCGGACTGGGTTGGCTGCTTAGTGGTGAGGTTAAATAGACCAGAGTTCTGGGCCCTATTGGACGTTTCCAAGGTAGTGCTGAGGGCCCTAGTAGGCGTTTCAATAGCCCGGAGTGCGGGAGGATTACGCGGGCAGGAGGTTAGGGGTTTGGGGGCGCTTCTGATAGCCGGTGCAGGATGTGTGATAGCTGGTCTAGGTTGGTTCGAGATGCGGGCCCTAGGGGGAGTTTCGGAAGCCGACGGAGCGGGGAGCGCTTGTGGGGCGAAGTTCAGTGGTATGTGCGCGCAGTGGTTGGCATGCGTTGGTGACAGGGTGACTAGGCTGGGTCGCCCAACGATTGATCCCTGGCATGTGTAGTTAAGGTGAGGTTAGGTACACTTGGCGGATTTGGTAATAGGTGGAGCGGTGGGAGCGTGGATTGTGAAGGGCTGTGAACATATTGTTTGAGGACGGTGAAGAGGACCGCAAATGTGATGAGGTCTTTAGGAGGGCCTTGAATCAGGATAATGCCGCTGTTGTATAAGGTGATGGTGAGGTCAGCACGCAGGTTTGCCGATGGAGTGATGGTGAGTTTTTTTCTGTGAGGGATGTTCCTGGCTTCCTGTACTTTGAGGAGGCTCGAGAAGGCATTACGCCAGAGAGAAGTTTTCCTGGAATGGAAGATAAGGTCGTTGATGACGGTGCCCAGGTTTACGCAGAGACGATGATCAGATATCAGGGTCTCGGGATAGCTTTTCAGGATGGAGGGCTTGAGGGATTTAGAGGCGGATTTGGAGAGATTAGGAGGATAGATAATGGTACAAGGGGGACAAGCAAGGCTCTGCCAATGCTGGGGAGAGTGATGGGATTACCGCCCCAGCGGTCGGTTTGTGTGGGGAGTGTATCAGAGGGTCTGCCCTACTGTCAAGGGTTACTTAGGGAAAGTGCTGACAGAGCAGGGGAGGGGAGGAGAAGTTTGGACTCCCAACCTGCGCATGACCTCTGGGGCCAGCCAAACATTCATGCTCACTTTCCCTGTTCTCAATGCAGGCTGAATTACAGCCTGCATTGAGAGCAGGGCCAGGACCCCATTCCCTGGCTGAGCGCCAATCTACAGTGTTCAGATCACACTTTCCCTGTTCTCAATGCAGGCTGAATGACAGCCTGCATTGAGAGCATGCCCAGGCCCCCATTCCCTGGCTGAGAGCCAATCTACAGTGCTCAGATCAATCACAACGCTGCATTGCAGTGTTGTGATTGGCTTAGGGAAGACGGGTGTTTTCTGCTTCCCTGTTCTGGCTAGAGTGACGACAGAGGGAAGGCAGAGGAGAGACCCGGTGATCAGGTAGATTTTTAAAAATATTTTACTTCCTCCCCCCTCCTCCTCCACACGGTGCTGGCCACCACTGTGGGCCACAGCTGCAGCCACTTCACCACACCTACAGCATGGGTCGCCGACCCTCTATTGTGTTCTTTGCCTCGGCGGGGTAGAGTATAGTTTTGTCTTCCGCAGACGGGTGTTTGGCATTGACAAGCTTGGCCCAGGGCACCAATCTCAGCACCACCCGAGCTTGGACGGCACTGGATTTGCGGCCCCAAGAATTTCCACGCAGAGTATCAGAAAATAGACAGTATTGGCCATTGGTAATGCACCCAGGCATAACAGCACTTACTGTGGGTAGTTGTTGCTCGGGTGCTGGAGGAGTAGTCTCAAATCAGCTGCTTGCCGGGCTTTCTGCACTGCAGGACAAGGTCCGGGGACTGGAGGCCAGGGGTTGTGGTGATGAGGTGAGGCACACACTTTTAGGTTTGAATGGGAGGGGATCGCGTGGACGGCCAATACAATTTTACCAGGACCGTCTCATTGGTAGCGCTTTTGGGCGCTACTACTGATTGAGGGCCCTGTGAGCCAACACAACGCTGTTTGCTGCTGTTTTGAAAGTGTTATAACATTTAACAGCACCTCTTAGGCTAGAGGTGGTTGCATTTGATAAAGCTTTCAGAACAGCAGCAGTAGAGGGCAGGTTTTCCCCCTGGAGCCTGGAAACTTGCAGCTCCAATAGGTGAGCGAGGGGGTGAGAGTACCATCCCAAACTCCACTCTAGGGAGGCTGAGACCCACCAACTGCAAGGCATCATTAATTATCTATAACAGGGGACATTACAGGAGCTTGGTACCGTGGGATAGTGTCTGGGCCCCTTTAATTCCTCGTTGACCTATCCCACACATCACTCTTTATTATAAAGACCACATGTTTGGGTTTTCGTACAACAATAGACATGAACATAAAAATCTGAAAACATGTTAATATGGACAGATGGTTTGTCACTGAGATTTTAAAAGTTGTAAGTCTATAGCTTTTGTCCCTAGATTTTCAGGGCACACAAGATAGCTCATCATCGCCAGACCCTTTAGAAAAGTGTTGGACCAGGAGACTCTAGCGAGGTGTGACATGGTGCCTTTCACAAGGTCTCCTTATCCTCAAAGCCCTGTTAACTTTCCCCTTCAATGCAACAGACCCACCCACATATGCAAGGCTCCATGTCTATCAGAGAATGTGTAGGAGGGAAGGATGGCAGGGCATTTGCCAAGTGTAGAGTCTTGTGAGGAAATTCTGTTTTTAAGTCATTGTTTAATGTTTTTGTAGAATAATATTTGTGAGAAAAAAAGTGGCTGGATCCATGCAAGCCACATCACCATGGATTCCCCGTTGTCTCCAATTTTCAAACTTGTCTGGGGGTCACACCTGGGTTTTTGACACCGTTTGTAATGTTTTAAGTCACACTAGGCATGATTGTAGTTTGGGCCATTTCTTGTATGGTATAATACCCACTCAAATATGTGGCAAACCAGTTTTATTGGGAGACGTGTGGGAAAGCTGAATGGTAGGACTTTTCCCACTCACCACAAAGTCTGGAGTTTTCCATCATATAGATATGGGCAAATCATAATTGTTAACAACATTTTCAAAGGTTTATGTCATTCCAGGTAAGAAAAAGTGGTGGAGCCAATAGAAGCGAAAGCACAATGAATTTCCCTTGGGGTAAAGGTTCATAGTTAGCCAGTGCTCTGGTGCCTGCCGAACCTGGACACAAATACTGCAGCCATTCAATTTTTTTTTTAGCTTGTCTAACTTTTTTAGGCATGGTCGTCTTTTTGGGCCTTTCTTTACATGTGTCATAATCATATCCGCACTAGTGGGGTACAGTTGGTAAAAGACACTTTCTGCTGATCAAATATTTCTGAGTTTGTTTGTCACATAAATATGAAGAACATTGATGTTTCAGACATCTAGTTTCATGTTAGTAGGGCATTTTGGATAAGAAACAGTGGCGGGACCCAAACAAGATACCACACTACCCTAGAAATCTCTGAAGTTAGTAAATTTCACAATGCCTGTCAATAACAGGCATAACAACTGTGGCGAGTCCATATAGAAAAGGTCAAAAGATTTTCAGCATGTCAGACAAGGTGACAAGGTCGTGGTTTTGTGAGTTTCCTGTCTCTTTAGATAGGCCTACCCAGTGCGGTACCATACCAGTTTATTGGATGTGCTGATTGCAGGGTGACCAGACACTTGCTATTATTTACTGCTCTTTGCAATTAAATTTATTATGATTTGGAACTAAGAGGAGTTCCACATAAAATATACAGAAGAAAGGAAGATTTCCAATATACCATATCATACTATTCTCAATAACAGCATAACATAAATTCGGGGATCGAACGATTATAAATTTCACTATATAATACAAAATTTAAAGCAGTATTAAAAAAAGTAAGAATGACTCCATATATAATCACAGTACATATGTAGAAACCTGTAAACAATCGGTTATGATACATTGCAAAATCTCCAAATTGCTTTATCCCAATAAATATTTTAACAACTTCATTTATGCAATTCAAGTGCCCTATGTTTTAGTTTATAATGTGCAAAATATGTTACCCAGCAGGGACCATGTTTAACATACCAGAACTAAGCACAGCATAATAAACCTCTCTTAAAAATGTAACAAAATTTTTTTAAAAAGCTAAATATTTTAAAACATACAAAAAATTCAGCGGTAGGAGCCAAAAGATAGTTCACGGCCTCCACTGCAGTGGTGATGTTATGCTTTAAAACTACAGGTCTTAATAAACTGAGTTGTAGTAGTTGTAGTGGGGGACAGAGAAATAACACAAGATTTAAGGCTTGCACCCAATTTCCACATAGGTCACAAAGTCTGCCCTCCCTAGGTAATCCCTCCCATGCACCTGTTATAATTCGCAAAGGGAGCAAATTCAACTTTAACAACAGAATGGTTCTACGCACTCCATGGGGGAGGTTCCATACGACGTACAATTGATTTTTTTAATACAAACAACTCCCCACTATTGTGTCGTTTGCCCTGAACACAGTTTAGTATCTCTTTTGCGACTGACTTTGTAAATTATGTTTTTTGATTAGAATTTTCAATTTAGGTTTTGGGAGAGGGCATGCCCGATTTCAAATAAGTCTAAGGCTTTCTCAAAGTTTCTACAAAACAACACTTTTCCCCTTCAGGCTGGAGAAAATGTCCTGTCTTAGCGCAGCCCTTATAGAACTTCCATCACTATCCAATAAACATGACTCCACCTTAAACATGCTGCTGTGGCAAACACGTACGTTGAGAAAAGCCCATATTCGAGCCGAAAGGCCGCTATGCTGACTGCACAGTTCAGGTTACAAATTTGGCACCAAAATGCGTCCTTCCACCTACTAAAAAAAGTTCCACTGCTGTGCAGCCACTGAATCGCATGCATAACTCAATGCTGTTGGGATTTTGATTTTCCAAACAGATAAAACATGTGCAAAATGTCTTTGCCCACAACATTTGTATAGCCCACAAAGTGCAGAGGCCTGGGATATAGCCTTACGTCTGAACTGGCCAATATGATAACTCCTAGAGCACTTGCTCGAGAAAATTCATCCCAAATATGGGTACTGCTTCACTACATCAAGTTTTTTTTCCCCTAAAAACCAATGGACATTTTTCCTAACCCTACATCCCCGAGACCTAAAAACATAATTTTACTTTTTAAGATATTTATTTTTTTAAATGATCATCAGAGTAATGACCTAGCTCGTTAAGTCACCTCTGTAAACCTATCGGAGTTAAATCCAATAAGATGGCGTCATCTGCATTAAGTAGACAACACAGTTCCAGAGGTCCTAATTCCTGTGAGTCTTCTTTACAATTCCCTACCTGTCTCGTCAAGTCATTAATGTACAAAGAGAAAAGGAGTGGGGCTAATAGGCACCCTTGCTTCAGCCCATTGTGAGTTTCCACTTTACTTGACAGGCCCTGGTTGCCTCCCATCATACCGACCCCTAAACATGACACATTTAAGTTCAGGGCTGATAAAAATAAGGCTCCATAAGTGCTTGGAAGACAAGATACCAGACCCACCCTCAGTGTTCTCAGCTAATTTACGTCGCCCTTCGGTGTTCTGCCCTCCAGCCTCCTTTTTGGATCCTGGGGTAGCAGTATTTGAACAACGTGTACTTAAAGACATTACCTCCTTGGAACAGTAGCCAATAGAGCTTCCAGAACAGGAGTAAAATTGATTGGTCAGCTAATAAATCTCTACAGGAGAACGATACAATAATAATAAAACCGACTGACAAATGCGGTGCTCTTGCGGTATTGAACACCAAAGATTACGAAACTGAGGTTTTAAAGTTAATGGGGGTACGTACAAACTATAGACCACTGGCTAAAGACCCTACTGGGGAGCTTTAAGACTTGATTAGGGCAATGGTGTCAGACACTAAGGAGAAGAAATGGATAACCCATAGAGAGGTGGAGTGCTTGATCAATCCCAAGCCAAGAACTCTGGCATTTTACATCTTGCCTAAAATTCATAAAGCCCAATGTCCACCCCCTGGCCGCCGGATTCTTTCGGGTATCCAATCACTACTGGAACCGCTCTCTCAGTTTGCGGATTTCTTTTTGAGGGAAACTGTCATCAACCAACCCTCGTTTGTCCAGGATACCACTGACATTATCAACATCCTGGACCTATCGGATAACGATCCAGTGAACCAATTTTTGGTCACCATTGACATTGAATCCCTCTACACCAGCATTCCCCAAAATGCCACGCTGGTGGCAGCAGCATGTGCACTTGGGGTTTGTGAGTGGTTTTATGACACACCCCGTCCTCTGTGTTGCAATGGGTGGAATTGGCACTTACACACACTATTTTTTTAGCTATAAGAACCAACTATACCTCCAGGACCTCTATGGGGGCTACTTTTGCGCCAAGTCTGCCGTGCATTTCTGACGGTCAGTTTGAGGAGAATTTTATACATCATGTCTCCAACCCCTTCCAACAGTATATTTCTCTTTGGAAGAGGTTTATTAACGACATGTGCATCGGGACTGGGCCAGAGGACAAACAACATGATTTCCTTGGATGGTTGAATGAGGCTGACAGTTGCTTACACTTTACATGGACCATCAGTAGACAAGCGGCTGTCTATCTAGACCTTGATATTGATGCCATCAATCAGAAACATTACACCACTGTCCACCATAAATCCACCAACAGGAACTCGCTCTTGCATTATCGTTTCTTCCACTCGAGGGGCTTGCGGGATAATCTTCCCTTGGGGCAATTTTTCAGGTATCGTAGGAACTGTGAAGATACAAGCCTGTATATGGAACAATCAGAAAATCTGACAAAACAGCTTGAAAACAGAGTATACCCGACTAAAGAGATCAAACGGGAACGCAAGAGAGTGCTGCATACCACTTGGAAGGCCATGTTGGAAAGCAATAAAAGATCTAGGACCATATGCATCAAGCATTTTTTGCCTTCGAAAACAGCCTATTCGCAGAATCGGCTGTTTGCGAACGCAAAAAAATGCCTTTCTGATGCAGCAACCCCTATTTTGCGATTCGTTAACCTGTTACCGAATCGCAAAATGGGTTTGCGATTCGCTATTAGGAAGGGGCATATTTAGGGCGTCCCTTCCTAATACCGAATCGCATCCATATGCATGAATGTTTTGCGACTGAAATGCTGTCGCAAAACATTTGCATTTTACCACCTACTTGAAGTAGGTGGTCACCAATTTGCAAATGGGAAGGGGTACCCAAGGGACCCCTTCCACTTTGTGAATGTCTGTAAATGCATTTTCTAAGAGCAGGCCATGGTCCCACGGACCACAGCCTGCTCTTAGAAAATGAAAGTTTTCATTTTCTCTTTTGTAAAGCATCCCGTTTTCTTTTAAGGAAAACGGGCTGCTGTAAAAAATAAAAAAAAAGATTGCTTTATTTAATAGCAATCACGGACATGGTGGTCTGCTGACCCCAGCAGGCCACCATCCCCGTGATAAATACATGTATATATCCACAGGCTGACGATTAGTGGCTAATATTTACCTGATGGGGAAGCGTGGCTAAAATATGTTTTTGTTTCCCTTTATGAGTGTGTTGCTGGTAGGAGTACAGTTGGCAACCACTGGGTAATTATGGCATAACCTGTGCACATTTTCCTGAAAAAATGTTTTGGCAAGGTTGCCATCAAACACTATTTTAATATGTGTTTACATGTTTGCCACTATCTTTCTTTTATGTTGTTTGTCAACCACCACAGATTGCTCTTGAAGCATCAGCAAGGTGGAGATACGTCCCTGATGAAATTGCCAAAAACTACTAGGCAATGAAACATGTCTGCCATTCCAATTAAAATGGTCTAAACATGTTGTTTTTTTAATCTGAGTGGGGCCACTGCAAAGCATAAAGTATGTTTATTGCAAGTGAGACAACTCATTTTGGCTTGGAAAAGCAATTTTTCTTTTTTCACGTTACGGGGTCCAGATGGTTGATGGATGATACAAGCATCGACACCACACTTTTATCTTTCTTGACCTTTTCTCACACAACTTTAAAACTTGGGCATAATCATTTTTTCCTTTTTTGTTTCGGGCATGAAAGTTACCAATGATGACAACGTAGGCAAACTGGTGAGTACCAACCAGCAGCTCCTTGGGTGATGCTTACGTGTGGTACTTTCTGACCTCTCACACCTATTTTTTTTGTTTCTGTTTATGATGTCAGGCTATGTATGGTGGGTTGACAAACTTTTAAAGTTTAGACAACAGAACACTTAGAGCTGGTCAGGACTGAGCTGGGCAGGGCTGTTTAATTAGTGGAGCCTGCCCGTGGTAGAGATTGGTTACAAAAATTGCCCCTTGTACATTGAAAGTTTATAGTGTTCAATATAATCAGGTCATTTGTGTATGCCTCCCATCAGCACCTGTGTCCAAGAAGAGGAATGCAATGCAATGATCAGTCTGAACAAATGCACCGGAATCCCCATTGCGGCCAGTTTCCTCCAAAACATCCTCCGGTCAACCCGGTCGAAGGCCGTCAAAAAAGTCTATAAAGGCGGCATACAAGGCCATTCACTTGCCTATTGGATATTTTTCAATCAAGGTTTGTAGAACAGTGATGTTATCCAAAGTGCCACTATGCTTACGGAACCCCACTTGCTCTACAGGTACAAGGTCGTTACCAAAAGCCCAGTCCTGGAGGTGAAGAAGTATGCTCTTGGCAAACAGTTTTTTTCCGCATGTGCCCAGTAAGGAAATCTGCTTGAAGCTGGCAGAAGAGGTCTTAGGGCCCTTATTATATAGTGGAACCACTATGCTTTCTCTCCAAGAGGACAGAATAATAATCCTGTAAACATAGCAGTAAGAAAATACCGGGTGAAGGAAATGAGCCCATGCCAGGCTATCTAGGATATCGGTAGATCGTCCGAGCCCACCGCACCAGAGTACCTTGCCCCTTTAATAAAACCCTCTATTTCCTTGCAGGAAGGGGGGCCATAGACATTCCCTGGGGAGGCTCAGTAATTGACTCCAAGTTAAACCTGCTCCTAGTATTTAGTATTTAGTACATATAACTGCAAAATGTATTGGGTCCATTCTGCATAAGATATTAAGATGGCTTCTGCCTTAATTCTATTATAGTATTCAGCAATTAGTGCCCAATATTTATGTGAGTTCAGGTAAAGATGCCCTGTAAAAAAAATACATTGAGTTAAGCTCTAAATAGTGGCTTATTTACAACTAATGTCTAAATCAATTCATTAATTGTACAGTGGTTCAAACGTAAGAAAGAAACAAAATTCCACAGAAATACACAATTTGACATAGGTGTATACGTAAGCCAATTCCAATTTTATAAAGCCGTATAGTAAACACTTTTCTGTACCCAATTCAAAAAGTCCTATTTTATTTTAGTGCCTGTACTTTTATTTTGTCCCAGTCCTGCTTGATCGCAACAGACAAGCAGCATTCTTAATGCTGATAAAGTAATGGTTGTATCTGTAGTGACATATTTCCCCTGTAGTGCTGCAGGCCTTGCCGTATCTGTGAGGGAATCTTGATGGCTGCTGACAATATCGTACATATTACCAGCTTGTGAAAGCCTGCTCACTAGTCAACGACCAGAAACATTGTGTTTGTCAATGCTGATTCCATAGCCAACATGGAGCATTTAAATGGGGCCACTGCCTTAACGTTCAAGGAGATGGTCATTCCCAACTTGGCACAGGGAGGAGGCTCTGTTAGTTTATTTAAGAGCTTGGCCTTCTGCTTGGCTATCTCATTCACCATGATCAGAAGATACTATTAACACTTAGCTGATGGACCTCTCTGCAGCTAGGTGTTCAGGGGCGTAGCCGATTCCAGGCCTTCATGCTCAGTGTTTCTTGGCCATGTGCATAGTTGCAATTTCTTGTCTTTTTTGCACAGGTACAGATTTATTGCAAGGTTATAATCCTGAGTTTCAACACATGTACTGACACTGCACATCTCCAGAGAAGTCTTAGGCAAAATATTTCAGCGAAAACCAGGTTGGCCAAAATTGTTTTGTTGCAGAGCGAAATCAGGGTTGCTCTGCAGTCCATACAAATAGCCAAAGTCCAACGCGGTTGCTTTCAAGAGGACTCTCAGCAGCTTAGAAATGTAAATACCCTAATAGGATTACCACTAAGGTAATGACATTGCCAGCTATTGGGAGTACTGGACTTCACATACTAGTCTCAGATCTAGCCATGAAAACTAATAACCACAAACCAAGTTCTTACTGCAAGGAGCAAGAACGGAATGTACGGTAACAACATTTTTAAAGCGGGATGTGCATAATAACTTTTTTTAAGCTGTGATCCTTTGAAAATGGTGAATTAGCCCTTGGTACTTCAAGTGTAATGAAAAGAAGTTTCCCACCCATTGTGGACAGCATGATTTTAACTGCAGAGATCTGTGGGTTCGGAACTGTTGTCAAAATGTGATTACAAGCCAACGGGTTTATATGGGTGCGGTATGCGATGGCGCCTCCTTTTCCTCGCAAAGTTTACAAATTTCAAAATTTAGTGTGGTGCTACAGGCAAAGGAAAAACCCTAAACCCTTCAAAAGGACACAAATGCCCCTCAATTTATACTAAATGGACCTGTGCACACACAAATCAGACATATACAACTAGTACTGCCATGTTCTACATCCACATACATCTGATACAATGCTCATTATAATTCAACTCAATAAAAGTAATGATCGCAGAACACTCCAGATGATTCGTGTTCTTGTGTTTATTGTAGATCACTATGCATAATAACTTTTTTAAGCTGTGGGAGACAGAAGCAGATCCTTTGAAAATGGTGAATTAGCCCTTGGTACTTCAAGTGTAATGAAAATAAGTTTCCCACCCATTGTGGACAGCATGATTTTAACTGCAGAGATCTGTGGGTTCGGAACTGTTGTCAAAACGTGTAGATTTATGTAAAATATCTAGCTATGGATGTACTGTTGTCTGTCACTCCAACGTTTGTCTGCTGCCTGCTGGGGACCTGGACTATCTGCCCCATAACTCCCTGTAGTCTGGAGGCGGGTGCACTGCACACAGCACCGGCGGGACACGCCTGGGTGAAGAGCGGCCTGTCTGCACCCGTCAGAGACCGGAGGAGCCTGGGCTGGGCCACCCCTCTTTGCCGTGATATAGAAATCCTAAGTTTGAGGGAATCTGAATTGCTCTCAATATGGGGAAGAGGAAATCAATTACCCTTACATAGGGAAAAGCTAAGAGTTTTAATTCTGTTTCTTCAATTACCAATTTCCTCACTAGTGTGATGGGTGTGAAAAATTCGGAGACTAACTTGGCATAGGAGAGAATAGAAGCCCAAGGTCACCTTATCCACCCCTCAGCATTGTCTGAACCTCAGTCCCTCACTACATCTCCTGGTATCCCTTCAGCAGATTCGAGTTTCGGCCTAGAAGTGATAAGGCTCAAAGACTCACAACCAATCCTTGTATATTTAATGGCTCACTTATCTCAATTGGACCCTATCAGCATTTGAACAGAATATTGTAGGAAGGTAGGATCCTTCTAGAATGGTTACCCCCACTTTTTGCCTGGTGTCAGTGTGTATTATATTAGTTGGACTGGAACCTGGGTAACCAAGACCCCAGTCACTGTGCTTCCTCCCTACATTTGACAATGGTAAGTCTTTTGTACCACCCAGTGTTCGCCACACATCCGGGGTGACGGTTCACTGCCGACCACTTGTTATTCATGCAACTGTGAGTACGTTAACGTGCTCACTTATACGCGTGTCATTTCGCAATTTGTTTTTTTTAATTTCTGAAAATAATGGAGATATACGTCTGGTACGCATACACCCGGGCGTTTATACGTCTGGTACGCATGCACCCGGGCGTTTACCACTTTCTTTACTCTCTTTGGGTATCGGTTGTTTCTACACCTCTGGTACTTTAAGCACTCACACAACCATCTTGAATTAAGAGCACTTGGCATTTTGTGTTTGCACAGATTATTTTCACGCGGTTTTATCTGCTGCATATATCAGTTTGGTGATCACACCACGTGTATAGTCATTTTTTTTATTATTTAGGAAGTCACCATTAGAGTTCTTTCTATGTTCACACTTCTGTAGTTACTTCACGACTTGATTATTAGCACAATACCCATTTGAAAAAGACTAATGGACATTGCATGTTTTGGAATGCTCACATTCACTCTGAAAGTGTTCTCATTGTTGCCGTTAGGATGGTTTCCTCATTGTATTTTATTTCTGTTTTGCTTCATAGTATTGTTCCCTGATGAAGGGCGTTGAGCTCGAAATGCATTGGAACATATGACTGATGAACAACATATGATTGATGAATATCGTTTCATGTACAGCGATTGATGATTGTCAGGAGTTCACTATGGATTGAATGTTGAAATCCATGTAACGGTCAAAATATATCTGTGAAACTCACACTATTTCATTTGGATTGATTTTTTTTTCTCGCAAATTCCTCAAACATTGCATCAAACCCTGTGTTGGGTCTTGATTGTGCCCAGGGGGACTCACCCAAGCTTGTGGGTGCACTATCCTATTATACAATTATCCTGCGCTCTGGACCGGAGAGCGTTACCCCAGAAGCCCATCCTATCATTATATTGGCATACAACTTTGATCAACAAGAGGTTGTGCGCATACGCCTATATATTTTAAGTCTTTTGTACCTCCACAATTGGCTACTGGTGTACCCCTATTTAGTCCCTAGTATATCGTACAAAGGTACCCAGGGCATAGGTACACCAGGGGTACCCCATGAGCTGCAGCATGTATTATGCCACCCATGAGAGACCACTCAAACAGTGACTACAGGACATTGCAGCCTGTGTAAGCTGGTGGTAGCACCACTTATGACAGATATACATTTTCTTATATCTGAGGTCACTACACTTAAAACCTATAAGTCACCCATAAGGCAGGCCTTTCAATCCTGAAGGCAGAGTGCTGGGTTATAAGTGTGTGGTGCCCCTGCATGGGCAGGACACCTCTACAAACCCCAGAGAAAATTTTCCAGGCTTTGTGAGTGCAGTCAGCCATTTCGATACATATAGGGGCCATCCGCCATTACGCGATGGCTAACTATATAGTGGCTGTGACGAACCTGGGCATGTGTGGTATCAAAGAAGTTGGAATAATACCACAACACCGTTAACAGTGTTGGAGGTATGATTCCATGCACTGGGGGGCTCTTCCAGGAAGCCCCCAGTACCCCCGGTAATAGCCTTCCAGGGTCTACCAGCAAGCTAGTGCTGCCACCGACCCCAGACACGATTCTGCCCTACTGCTGCTGAGCTAAGCTTGAGCAGGGGAAGGTAGAACAATAGGTTTCCTGTCACAAGGAGGTGTGACCACCTCCCAGACAGGACTTAGTGTATTGGGCTGGGGTGGGGGTCTTGCCAGCGCCACCAGACTGCTTTGAAAGGCACATTAGGTGCCCTCCTTGCATACACCAGTTGGAACCAGTGCTAGGAGCCCTTGGCGCCCGCTCTGGCGCAAAACTGGACAAAGGACATGGGAGTATCCTCCCCTCTGTCCAGACCCTCCTCTGGGAGGGACCCCTTCCTAAGGAATAAAAGGGCTTACCTGTGGGTGGGTCCTCGGATTCGTCGTGGGACAAGACTCAAGCCTCAAACCACATCACTCTTTGACCGTAGGGACACTTGGACTTCGCTGGACTTCGCCTTGAATCGAGAATGCATCAAGGAAGACTACTGCTGCTCCTGGTCTTGCTGTTCTGTGAAGAAGTCACTCCTCTGCATCTGCAGGCACCGCAACGAAGCAGACCAGTCTGCTGCTACAGATGTCACACTGACTTCGAAAGGCTCAGCAACACAGGTGGTGGTTCTGCTACTCCCTCGAGGCCTGACCTGTCCTCTCTGCAATTTTGAGGCCAGTATCCCTCATCACAACTGCTGGGACTGAACACATGTGCACCGCTTCGACTTGCCGTTTCCAAGGCTGGTTGGCTCTGCACTGCAGAGATCTTCGGGCTACAAGAAACTCCAGCCTCTCTTCCTGCCAAGATCGTCGTCCTCACCGCATAATCTGCACCAGGGGACTTCATCTTTGGTGAGCTGCTTGAGGTCCTCTTGCATCTCCTGTGCCTTCGGCCTGTGGGTCATCTCAAGGGTCTTCTCCTACTTCAATGGGCTCCTTTGCTTGCTAGGGCCCTGCTCTGACTCTCCTGCACTTGGTGAGTCCCTTGGAACTTGCTGGTCCCAAGTTGCTTCTTCATTGTTTTCCACACCTGTTGCTGCTGCCAAGTCTTGGTGCTCCTGTCGGACAATGACCTCCTGATTCTCGACTTCTGATGTGGGACTGCTCATGCACGGCTCCTGGTCTTCCTCAAAGTCATCTGGTCCTCACAGCTGCAGCGACAAGGTCACCATCATTACTCCTGCATCTTCCGACACCTGTGGGCATTGCTTTTCCATACCTCCTACTCCCCTCCGAGTGGCATAGACTCTGTCCCCTCTGTTTGCAGGGTTCTTCTCTTCAAGAATCCACCCTTGGATTCCACCAGACTCTTGCACAGTCTTCGCCAGCAGCATCTTTAATGAAGTCCTTCATTGTGGTCTACGGCGGTTTCTGACGTCACTTCACACTCATGCACCCGGCTTCCCTGGAGTAGGTAACCTGGTCCCTGAGGGTATTCATGGGTGTCTTCCACAGGGTTTCTTCAGGGTCCACTGGGAAGGGTACTTCTTCAAAACTGCAACCACAACTTTCCCATTGATTTCTATTGAGTATGCAGCTGTGTTTCCACTCTGCACACAGCCTCCGTGGGGTTCCTGGGTACTTACCTTGGGTGGTTCCCTGTGTCCCCAGCTCTCCGGAGTCTCCTGGTCCAGGTCCCGACTTTGGTCACAGTTTGCATTCCACTTTCTTAGTATATGGTTTGGTCTCCCCCTGGAGACAATTGTGCTTACTTACCTCATGCAATTGAAGTATTATTATCTATCTGTGTTTATATCTCCGGGTAGGAGATATATCAATGTGTAAGTGAGTGTTGAGTAATAAATAGACATTTTTATAACTACACTGTGTGGTTCTTTTTCGTTTAACCTACACTACATGATTAGATCTGGTAAAGCAAGCTGCTTAACACTCCTTCTGGACAAAGCCTGAAGGCTGCTCTCCACAGCTATCACTTAGAGAGCTTTCTATGGGTGTCTAAGACCACTACAACAACCATAAGGGTTGTCGGGATTAGTGCAAGGTGCTTCACTTAAATAAGTGTGCACCATATACTAAGGCAGCCTCCTAAAATTCTCAAATGCATTAGTGATAAAATCCTGGAAAGAATAGAGAATTTAGAGAAGGGGCACCTAGGAAGTAGTCTGGGTACTGGTACGAATGCTGAAATTCTTCTCACTGTGAAAGGACAGTCCTGTACTCAAAGCCCAACGACAGATAGGCATGTTTATGTTTTTGTGGGCAGCCCCTTGCTTCATAAATCAGCTTATCCTGGCACGCACACCAGTCTACTCCCTTATTACAAACTCCCAATAGAGGGGTCTCTAGCAGCTTTCAGGTGCGGGCGATGTCTTATTTGACCACCAAAGAGGCGACGCCTAGGAAAATCCTTTTGGATCTCTGTCCCCCAGCTTCCTCCAGGAGCCCCATTAGGGTAATCTGAGGACCAAGATCAATATGGCGGCCCAGCACCGCAGAGATCTCCCACTCAACCCCACCCCACCCCAAAAGTCAGATAAAGCCGGGAAAGATCAAACCATATCGAAAAAGGCAGCATCTGCGTGGGAACATGTCCAACACATGGCCTGGGCAGCAGAGCCCATCTGATGCAATCATTGGTGAGGCAGAAGGTCAGATATGTTGCATGAAGGTAGTTGATTTGAACCATCTGAAATCATGAGGAAATGGCCAATTCTCTTGGAACCAAGTACGCCGCCCTTCAGTCGTCATTATCCAACTCACCCACCCAGTCCTCCCACTTGTGCCTCAGATGGAGGAAGCGGTCAGGTGTATTGATCAGGCAGCAGTAAAGCACAGAGATGGCTCCCTTGCCCAACCTTCCCATCAACAGTTTAGTCTCAAGAGGATTTTATTTAGGGATCTGGGTATCTACTTAGAAGTAGACCAGCAGGGCATGACGTAACTGAAGGTAATGGAAAATGTTCTTGTGGGAAAGGCAATACTGGTCCCGTAGCTTCTGAAATGACATCAATGCCCCCCTTCTGCGAATATCCGCCTGGTAAGTAATCCTTATTCTGTTCAAATGGGTGAAACCCTGATACCTGCTGGAGCCAAGTACTCTGCGCCAGTGGCATCATTACAGTAAGGCGACAAACCCAGTGGATATAACGGAAGGCCGCTCGTCAGCATAGCAACATCACTTGGGTACAGGAGGGAATAGCAGGGGATATCGGACTACCGTAGAGTAGACCAAGAAGACCGTCAAGGCCCATGATATGTAATTCAACATGGTACAAGAGGTAATCCCCTGGTCCCTGTGAACAACTCATTAATCGGGCCCAGGCACTCAGCAAGGTAGTACCTATAAATATCAGTCATGCCAAGCTCCTCATCATATGGGGACTTTCTCGCAGAGGTGAAAGCCACTTGGTGCCGTCCCCCGCCCAAAAGAAGGCGGTCATTCTTGAGGACAGTGATTGGAACTAATTCCATGGGATCAGATGAGGAACGATTGCTGGAACAGAGACAGAGCAAGGGAGGCACATCAATTCAAATAAGGTTATGCGCCCCATCAAAGTGCCAGTGTACTCCATCTCCACAAATCCCTGTTCAAGGCCGATGTGAGGGTCGAAAATCGAGGGACCATGCCAGGTCTCGGAAAGAAGAGATGTTAATTCCAAGATATCTAATGGGGAGACGCCGTACTGGTACTGTGGGGCACCAGGTATAGCCTGCGGCATCACCCTCAACGGCATGAAAAGCGACTTGTGCATATTAGTCTGCAGACCAGAGGCTCCCCTCATAAAAATGGAGAATTTCAAGGCATCTGGGGCCTGAAGAAAGAAGGTCGCTGAGAAAGAGCAGAACATTGCCTGCATGGAGGGCGAGGCGGTCCTCAATGCCTTCCTCCCACTACTATCCCTGAACCTGAGCATCGCATCTAAGCAGGCGTGCCAGGGGCTCTATTGCAACAGCAAACAATAAGGGGGACAGAGGGCATCCCTGACGAGTGCTGCTGAGGATGGGGAAGGGCAGGAAAAGGTCTCCATTTACACAGACCTGGGTGGTAGGGGCAATGCATAGGAGACCCACAAGTCTACAGAGGAAGGATCCGAAGTCAGCCCGCTTCAGTACTGCCTTCAGGAACGTCCACAAAAGCGTGTTGAATCCCTTTTGAAAATCAATGAAGAGGATGGCTAAGGAGCGTTCCAAGTGGCTCGATTGACAAACGACTAGCTGCACTCTCCTTGTGCAATGACGGGTGCTCCTGACAGGCACGAAGCCATATCAGTCTGGATGGATTAGAGAATGCACCGTCTGACCCAAACAAGTTGCAAGGGCTTTCGCAAATTTCTTGATGTCAATATTAATGAGGGAAATCAGTCTGTATGAAGAGCAGCAGTCTGGAGGTTGGTCCACCTTCAGTATAACCACAATGGTGCCATTACCCAGGTCAGGGGAAAAAGACCCGCACTTCGGTGCTTCAGTATAGAGGGCCAACAGGGGGAGTATCAGACGGGAGCTATAGCGTTTAAAAAACTCAATGGGGAACCTGTCAGGGCCGGAAGTCTTGCCGTTTGGATATCAGAGAGAGCCAAGCCTATCTGTTGTGCTGTAAAAGGCTGGTTGAGTTCCTGAGCCAAAGAATTAGGAATGGAAGGCAATAGGATATCCCGAATCAATGGGGAATCGACCACTTGTGGAGATGCGGGGAGCGCCATTTAATGTAAGCCTCAAAGACCTGTGCAATCACAGGCAAATGCTCCCAGAGTGCGCCAGAAGTATCTCGAATGGCTGGTACTATCTTGTTGGAGACATCGCAGGTTACAGCCAATAAAGCAGCTTACCAGACTCATTCCCATATTCATAAACCTGTTGGGTCGATGCTCTCTAGCACTGTTTTGCCTCTTCCAGAGAGACCTAGTGCAGCTTGGATCTTGCCAGTGTCAGTTGGTGCTTGGCAGCTCCTGGCGCCCGACCACAAGCCCCCAGCTCCAACTCTATCACCTGCATCAGCTGGCTCAACTCCATTCTATGCACATATCCCTTAAGCAGACCCTGCAAGGTAGGTTTGCTCACCTTCCACAGGGTCCCAGCATATGACACTGAGCCACAGTTGATTTTCACAAAAGGCCTGAAGTTCCTCTTTCACAAAGTCGGCACAATCTTGAGCCATCAGGTGACACACATTAAAGTGCCACATCAAACGAAGGGAGCCCAGCTGGGGTTCTAACACTAGGAGGAGGGGCGCATGATCAGATATGCCTCGTGGCACAAACCAGATGGACTGCAGCGGTAGTAAATCGCACACCGGGAGCCAGAGCACATCAATTCTGGATTCTGTTTTGTGAGCCACAGACGCGAGTGTGTAAGTCCGCCATGAGGGGTTCCTCTAGCCAGGCACCGCAGAGATCCATTGAATCTGCCCAGGAAGCTAATTGAGCAGAGCGTGCTCCCTGACCCAGGCAGAGGGCATTGGAAATGTCCAATGCCAGTGTCAGGCACTTCATTAAAGTCCCCTTCTATCAGGGTCTTCCCTGGGGGAAGAACCAACACCAGAGATCTGAGCGCCTATAGGGTCGATTGTAACAGCTGCTGGGGGACGTAGGCCAAAAACAAACATGGTGTTTGGCCTCCAGGTGACCCTCAATCCCAAAATATCTATCCTGGGGGTCAATGTGAGAAGCGGACACCGCAATAGGAAATTATTTATGCAAAAGAATCGCTACCCCTCGTAAACCTCTAGAGAAGCTGGCATGAAAAATGTGATCATACCCAAACCAGCCAAGGAAAGGGCAATTGGAACCCACGAGGTGCGTCTCCTGGAGCAGGACCACGTCCGGTGTCTACCACTTGATACAGTGTAGTACCGCCAACCTCTTGACATGATCTAAGAGACCGTTTATATTCCAGGAGACAACTCTAGCCATCAGGGGCGAAGAGCTAGAAAATGGCGGATCTGTCCAGAGTCCCACATACGCGGGGATAGGACAATAAGCAGCAGCATGGAGCTAACATGTAAATGATAGAATCTGTGTTGGATGCCCCTTGCGGTGGGTGCCTAAAAAGAAAAACGGTAACAAATTTTCAAATCATGACAGTCCCTCCCCCAACGCCCTCCCACCCCATACTTCCAACCCTGAAGCATCTGTCGCACAAGAAAGAAACATGACTCAACTAAGCAAGCGTAAAACCCGATCAAGGGTTCCAGTCACCCATAAGGAGGATACTAATGCCTGGCTGCAATATTTGAGAAGTGTGAAAACAAATGTATTAGTACATAGCACATCAGAGAAACATCCCTTGTGCCCCTCCAGCTCCACCCCAACAACTGGACAGCAAGAAACACAGCAGCTCCCATGCGAGGCATGTCCGGTAGGGAGCACAGCACACCATGATCAGTATAGTGCGAAGTGTGATGCCCACCAGGGCTCATGTTCAGTCTGTTGCACCCTTAAAAGTCTGAAAAAGAGCCAGGGTTTCAGAGAGGAATGCCTCTGGGCCCATGACATTTGTGGCATCCTCCACAGTGACCCTTGTTGTCTATGCTGGTTTAGTGGGCCCCTCCGGAAATGGGTTCATTGTCTCTGGGGCGCTCAAGCAGGGGGGATGCTGGGGGCACTCTGTCGCCTTCAGCTCCGCCAATCTCCCGGTCTATGCTCTGTCGTCCATTCCCAGACCTGATCAGGAGTGTCAAAAACCATAAGTAGACAAATTGAAGAGCACCTTGAGGGAAGCTGGGAAAAGAAGTATATACTGGACCTTAAGCGCACAAAGTTTCTAATTGACTTCCTCAAATGAGCGTCATTGTTGCTGAACAGCTCGAGTGTAGCCCGGGAAGATCAAGATTATAGCGTTGAGGTAGCACAGGTCTTTTTGACTTCGGCTCTCACAAAGGATAACATTGCAATCCCAATAGTTGGGGATACGAGCTAGCACAGGGCTCGAGGGGGGAACCCGATGGAGGCTTCCTAGTGAGGACACTATGCACCCGCTCCACCTCAAAACAATGGGACAGCTTGTCCAGCGGGACCCAGGTCCGGAACCACTCCTCCAGAAAGCCATCCATCCCAGGGGCCTCCACCCCCTCTGTAAAACGAATGAGGCACAGATTATTTCTTCCGGATCAGTTTTCAGTGTCCTCCATCCGGTCCTCCAGGATGACCATTGTGGAGATTGATTTAGAGACCGGACGTTTGAGGGTCCCCATCTGATCCTCATCTGTTGAAACACAGATGACAGCCTAGGTCTTCCGCTCCGCAACTTTGCAAAGGTCCTGGCATATAAGGGAGACATCAATCCGGACACTTTTCACTTTAGATTCCACTGCCTCTCTAAAATCCTGAATGACTTTAAGGATGGTTGTCAGATCAGCTTGGGGTTGGTTAGGCATGGCTGAAGGGGGCATCCCTGCAGCCCCCGAGTATCCATCATGGAAGTGATGTACTGGTCCATATTGATCTGGGCTGATTTCAGCATGGGGGATTTATCACGACCAAACGCTGACTGAAAAGTGATGGTCATTGTAGAGGACAGACACAATCCAGCTAGCTCATGTGCCTCGGGGCAGCATGACCAGCCAGCACCAACGGAGTCAAGATACACTCCAGGGAGGCGCCACCACGACTCAGGAGCCCAATCAGTAGCAGGCAACGGCTCAGACGGGAGAGCCAGGAAAGCCACACACCCACCAGCCTGCTTGCTCCAAGGCACCACGAGCAGCCAATGTCGAGTGTCAGGGCCACCCCAAGGGAGCTCCGCCATCGCGCAGGAGGGCGATCAAGGGCAAATGGGTGACCAGGCTCGGGGCAGGTGCTCCTTCAGCACCCAGCCAGTACTTCCACTTGCATCGGCGGAATACAGAAGTCGGAGAGCAACAGCGCAAGGGACCACTGTGTCTATCCAGCACAACACTCCCCCTCAGACTCACCGGTGCCGTCGACAATCCCAGTGCAAAGCCGATCCCTCCAGCAGACAGCAGAACAACAAGATCATTCGGGTCAGCCAAGGCACAATCGCAGCACCTCCCAGTCCACCACACCAGCCAGCATAAGGCATCGCATATCAAGGTGGTCAACCACACCAGCATCTGTATCATTGTTGCGCCACTATACGGCAGCCCATGGGAACTACAGCTACATTAAGCACTCCAGTAGTGGCCGAAAGAGCACCAGGATGTCCCACCCAGGGACAAGGAGTAGATGGAGCCCCGCAAAACAAATCCCCACTAGGTGCCTCCCGGTATTCACACCTACAGGCCGCTGCTATGTGGTTGCAGACTCGTGGCAGTGCGAAAGTGAGTTGCGGGAGTGGCATCCCTTAGTCCAGGCCATGTGCAGGCACAGGAGGGGGAAGACCGCAGCTGTAAAACAGGACCTTACCGGCCCCCCCCAGCCCAGGGCCCAGAGCAGAAGAGCTTCAGGGAGCCACAGGCACACCTCACCTGGAGTCGACTTCAGTACAGTCACGATCCTGTAGGTGGCGGAGCACCAATGCTCAGGGCCACCGGCACCGGACTCACGTTGCACATGACCCTAGCACCAGAAATGGGACGCCAGTTTCCAGTAACGCAACTCCCATCAGCCGCTCTGATAACATTTGCGGGGCTCAGGAAGCACACCCTCCATCACTTCCGGGGCAGGGCGGGTTCAAAGGGCTGAGCACATAAAAAACAGTCCAGCTTACGGGGAACACCACAAAGCTGCCAGCAAGAAGCAGAGCAGGCGTAAGGCGGTCGACATTTTGATTGGGCCTCCCTCCCCAATGGGATCCACTATTAGGTCCCAGCAGCCCGTCACTTCCCCATGAGGCAAAGTAGCATTCCCAATGTGTTCCCAGGGCCCAGAGTGGGGGGACCAATGTAGGCACAGTCAGGCAGGATGATGATGGATGGCAGTCAGGCGACGGGCGCCCAATTAAAGCTCGACCACCATCTTGGCCTCCATGGTCACACCCCCTCAAAATTTGTATCTTTTAACTGCTAAATATACCACGGGCAAGCCTATCCATCTAGCATTTATGGGCATGACTAGCGCTTTTGACTGTCAAGCGCTCTAAGTTCTGGGTTATAATGTGTTGGGAATGGGTGTGGAGGGCCCACTGAGCGGACTCGAAGGCTCTGCATAGGGACTCTACAGTGAGGGTCTACTTTGGGCATAACAGGGAATGCAAAGAGCCTATACATTTTGTTAGAGGTGTTCATCAAGGTTGCATATTAGCACCCTTTCTTTTTACACTTTATATCAATAGGCTGTCTAACTATTTAGTTAAATATGGAAACGATCTTCCTCTTTTAGATAGATGCCCAATTCCGGTGCTGCTATATCCAGACAACACAGTTCTGCTAACCAGAATTGCGAACAGTCTTCAGGATTTTTTAAATCATTTTAACATTTTTATGAACAGTTTGGACCTCAAAGGTAATCTTACAGAGTCCTTTACTATGATCTGCGGCCCAAAGAATTTCTAAACTCGCCGACACTTAATAGTGACCTCAGCACTACGGCAGGTAACATTTTTTACTTATTCAGGCCTTACTTTTAGTTCACCACTCACCTCGACCCATTTGATTAATGTTAGAACTCAACAGCTAGAGCGATCGGTAGAGGCTATTTTAAAATTTAACAGAAACTTGGCCATAAACCTGTGAGGGAAATGCTTACCTTATATAGATGTAAATATCTGTCCACTGCTACATATGGTGGCAGTTTATAGGGATACCAGAATACTGATCACCTTCAGCAAATAGAGAATAGATTCGCTAGAAGACTTCTGGTGGCTCCGCAAGGTTGCCTAACCTATATTTGCAATGGCCAGAGCTAGGTCTATTATTTTTGGAGGACAAGGTGAATATTAGCCCACTATTATTATAGATTTAGATTAGACAGAAACATGAGCTGATCCTCACACAAAAGATTATAAAAGATTGCCTACATTTTGATGAGGCTCAGTGTATCCTGTGAGAAAATGGAGGTCTGTTGCAGTACCCCCCTTCACACACACTTTTTGCCTGGCTTTTGATGCAACTTTGACAGTAAAGTACTGGGTCCCTGCTGTCCAGGTTCCCAGTACCAGTCTTCTTCCTAAAAACATGCCCACAATTGGTACATCTGCCCCCCTACTAATCCCTAGTATTTGGTACCCTGGGTACCTAGGGCCTGGAGGCTGAAGACTGTCCCCTGGAACCCCTCACTAGGACCATGCCACTGCCCCTGCAGCTCGCATGCCCCTGTGAGGTGGAAAAATGACCAAGTCAACATGGCACACTGCCTGTGTGCCATGCCAGCTAGCACTGCCTAAGATATAGGTAAGTCACCCCTCTAGCAGGCCTTACCAGCCCTAAGGCAGGTGTGGTCATATCTGCATGAGCAGATATGCCCCTACACTATTAAGGTTTATCCCTTAATATTGTAAGTGCCAGGAAAGACATACAGAGTACATAGGCCGGGAACTTGACAACTCGAGTTCCACAGCACCATGATGGCATCACTGATCACAGGAGTGTTTGGTATCAAAGGGCGCCTTGTAATGAATCCACACTGGTGCCAGTGTGAGATTTATTAAACCATGTACTCAGAGGGTACCTCAGAGGTGCCCCCAAAAAACCTACCGACCCTGGTGTGGGTACTGACTGGATTTAGGCGGTCTGCCACACACAGGAATGCTTCTAGACACATGGGTGGAGAGCCTCTGCTCTATGAGACCAGAAACAATGCACATCCTGGGCATTACAATGCACATCCTCCTCCCCCAGGATGGGCTAGTGCTCGAAGGGGGAGCTTCAAAGGCTTGCAGCATTTGTAATGTGAACCCCAACCTCTGCTGCTAGCAGCAAATGGCAGCCCCTGGCTTACACCCCCACTTTGTGCGGAAAAACTTAGAAAGGCTCGGAGGTGTGCCCACCTTTGCCAACTCCACCGTCTGCTGGAGGAGGCGAAGTTAAGCACACTTTTCAGTCCGCTCCATCTTGAAGATGAGGGGACCCCTCCAATCAGGGCTAGGTCTATGCCCCCCTTCCACAGAAGGGTGGTATAATAGTGGGTGTAGTCACCCCAGGTAAGGTACCCATTGGCCTTACCTGCTACTGCCCTAAAACACCCTCTAAATTTAGTATTTAGAGGGATCACCAGGGCTTAGAAACTAGATCTGCGAAGATCATAGAAGAAAGAAGACATCCCTGTAGAGATGATTGAAGACGACGACTGCCCTGGCCCCAGCCCTACTGGCATGTCTCCAGCTTCTGTGAACCTGTGACCTGTCTTGCATCCAGCGATCTCCAATCAGCTGACCTGTCCAGAAGAAAACAAATCCAAGGGCCCTGGATTCAGCTGGAACCGGGATTCCTGCCTACTCTGCACTCAATGCCCACGGCAGGAATCTGAGTAGCTCAACTGTGCAGTGAAATCTCTCCAGCAATCACGACCTTGTGTCCAGCATTGGCTGACCTTTCCTGATCTAAATGGTGGTGCCTGCAGTGTGAATCCAGAGGCTCCTCCACGACGACCGGCTGCGGTAAGATGCCTCCGACGTCGAAAGGCACCCCTGCACCCGAAGCCCCTGGGCCTTGCTGAGCTCAACCGGCAGTGCCCCTACATCTCTAATTACCTCTTCTGTCATTGGTCTCTCTCCTGCAACCTTCGGTGCAACGCCTGCAGCCTGTTTGCCAAAATAAGAAACTCCATTGAAAAGCATTAGACGCCCGGTGCTGATTTTGCATTCGGCTGCACCTGTGCCGCTGAGGGTGCATGTTTAGTGCTGCTTTGTGGCCTCCCCGCTTGTGCTAACAGCTAAAACTTGGTCCTTGCAACCGATTTACTTACCTGCAAGCAGTGTGGCTCCAGGCACCCCCAGTCTCCATTGAAACACATTGGGCCGAACTCTGAATTTGACCTCTCCACCTGACCGCACCTGTGCCGCTGGTGGTGCTGTTTTGGTACTCACCCGACCCTTGCTGACCTTTAGTCCCGAAGAATGTAGTTGTAAGTGTGTAACTTACCTGTATAACTGCAATATTGTTTTCCCCATAGGATAACATTGAAATGTTCTGAAAATATTCAAAGTGTCCTTTTTTATAAATGAAAACTATTTTCACTTCAAAAACGTACTTACCTTATTGCCAAGATCTTGGTCTTAAAATAAAATACAAAGTATATTTTTCTAAATTTGGTGTGCATCTCCTTATTGAGTTGTGTGTCCATTATTGGTCAATGTTGTGCAATAAATATCTTACACTCCTCTATGTTAGGCCCAAGGCTGCTTGCCCACATTACCACTAATAGAGCACTTTGGGCTGTACATTGGGTCCTGTACACTTTTGGGGCACCCCTGAACTCTGTGCACGGTATAACCACCTAATGGGCATACCACATACAGAGCCAGCTTCCTACATATCCCATGGTTTACATTTGTAAAAAAGGTATTCTTTAGCTTGGGGTGGGGAGAGGCTTTGAATAAGCCTTAACAAGCGACATCATTAAACAAGCATTTACAATGCAATGGTCTCGGCATTGGTAAAGTTAGAGCTATTGGCATTGCTCATGATATTATTTTTGTTTATGTTTTTTGTTTGTAAAACATTTAAAGAAACGGCATTGTCATGAGCAATGCCAATAGCTCTAACTTTAACAATGCCGAGACCGTTGCATTGTAAATGCTTGTTATATTACTGCTGGCAACCTTGCCTGATGCACCTTGTTGATCGCTTGTAGTAATCCTGAATATGATGGCCACTAGTGTAATCTTGTCTGATATGGTCACTATTACAACACTAACAATATTAGTAGCTCTCAATGAGTTTCACTGCACACAAGTAGCTCTTGCTACAGAAAAGGTAGGGGACCACAGACCTCCAAATTTAACAAACCACCGCCAGCTAAGCATTATCTTCAGGGGTCAACAGGTGGCCTGAGTGTGAGAGGAAGCAGCTTGGGCTGCTGCCACCACGAAAAGAGTAGCACTTAACCGAATACATCACCCCTTGTATATGAATCTAAACATCATTCCCGCTGCATAAACCTACCGCTCACACCTGTACATGATTCAACAATTCCCCCCAGTACATAAATCCATCCCTTACCTTTCTGTGAAACCACACATCACCTCTTGAATATCAATCCACATACATCACCCCTCTTGCATTAAGCCTACGCATGAATCAACAACTCATCCTGGTGCGTCATCCATGTATCACCCCTGTGCATGAACAACACTCCATGACATGAATCCCTCACACCACTCACATACACGAATCAACAACACAAACACACATTCCCGGTTCAAGAGTTCACCTCTATGAAGGAGTCAATGTTTCACCCATTTACAGGAATCCAGACATGACCTCTCTGCATGCACCCATCACTTCTTTCCGTGTTTTTCTAGCCACACATAATTGCTGGTGCCACTAGCTGTGCCTGCAGTTCCTTGGAATAGTGTGAGGCACTCTCATGCAGTAACACGGGTCTATATATTGGGAAGAGGAGCTGGCTAACGGCTAGGGCGGTCGACCTCGAATCTGGGGAACTGGGTTCGAGTCTCAGCAATGACGCTGAACATCCTGTGATTCTGGGCAAATCACTTAATCTCTCCGTGCCTAACGAAAATGAATGTGTCTTCATGTAATGCAACTGGTGCTATGTAAATCGCTCTGATACCCGATTCGGGTCAAGTTTGTACTAAATAAAACTGTGTAAAATAAAAAAATAACATATATATACACACAAACTGCTGGCTGCAAGGTATGCAGGTAAGAAAAAATAAAATGACAGCTCTAAACATACCTGAACCAACAGGGTCTTGTTCCTGGCAAACATCTCTCTGGGCTGGTGTATTTTCTCTCCCTTTGGCGGTCAGGAAGTTGTACACTGCTCATTAGTTAAGCCAAATATTAACTTTACTTTAGGAGGCAGTGGCAGGAAGGTAGGACCAAAGAAAGCACACATTTTCTTCCAAATCTGAACCCTGTATCACAGTTGCTAGAGGGCATCTTACCAGGCCATTCAGGCGACAAGGAGAGGGACTGGTACCAAGAGGTCAAGATACTCACTGTATATGAGTTTCCCTCTATAAGAGGCACTTTCGGCCAAGATCGCAGGGTGGTTGGAGACATCCAACAGAACACAGTAAGGGGCTATGGAAGCTGAAGGACAATAGCAGGCAGAGACCGGCTGGTAAAGAGCAGATGCACATTCACCCAACCTGTGCCTGCAAAGCTCTGGGGCAGGGCCTCATGGACAGTGTGCATCAACAGTGGCACGTACACAGGAGCATGGCAAAGATGACAACGAGTACCTGGACACACACCTCCACCTTGGGAGGAACTCACCGTCCTCGAGAGGACATCGTTTACCCTGTGGCACGCAGCTAACAAGTAACATGCTATAAACAACAGCACAAAGGGGAAGGCCCAGCTGAGGAGGGACGGGGTGGATGTTACATGGAAGTGACTTACACACCCTTTCTCTACCAGGGCTACAGACAAAAAGGTCATTGATGCTGGGTCCATGTTCAAGTACCGCCAACATTCAGTTACCACATAGCCTGGTAGGAGGGGGAGGTAGCACCATTGACTATAATTAGGGTCGTAGACGTTAAGACAGCCCTAAAAAAACACAACACACAAAAAGGAACAGCTCCCGTGACTCACTGTTTCCCAAGCAAGCTGGATGACAACACAGAGTACGACAGAAAAAAAATCAAACGGGGGCAGGGCAGGATAGTAACGTCACCATACCAGGACATTCAGCCACACTGTGTACCCATCACTCACCCCTGCACATGAATCCACCACAAGGCCCATTATAAAAACTAACCACTGACTCCTGAACATGAACCATGAACCATCCTCCAGTGCTTAGGTTCAGTATCTGGAGATGGGTGACCTCATAAACACAATATACGCTTGCATTCACCTCCCTCAAATAAACACTAACACACGCCCTCGAACCCACCACTCAACCCTAGTGATGAATTCAACGCTACACCCCATACATAAGTTTACCTTCTACCACCATACGTTGACCCACTCACTTCTGTGTATGGTTTTACCACTCACCCCTGTATGTGGATTCATCAAAGAACCTATATATGAAGCATCACTTTCACGCTTGATTGAACCAAACGCTCACCACTGAATAGAGCCCCCCCCCCCAACCACTCTTCTGGAATGTGGATCCCCCAGACACTACTGCACTCGCTCACCAATGTGCTTGATGCACCAGTAAAAGTGTAATACGAATCCACGCACATAACTCTCCAAGCTCGCGCCTCTATATGAATGCACCTTTAACCTGCCCCTCATGCAAGAGAGATTGAACGTATAATACCACTGGTAAAAAGAAGTACTATGCAAATGGTAGGAAGTGCTATACAAACGGTAGTAATCAGTATGCACATACCCTAACCTATGTGTAGGATTCTACCACTGACCCCCTACACTCTAATCTACACATTATGCAACCAGCGCTTGCCTTAAAAAGAAACTGCATCGGAACATGTTAACATATGGTAATCAGAAAGGAGATATGTTTTTCTTTACAGGATGATATGGTATTACACCCAGCCTAAGGGTGGTGGTCTATGGAGCGGATGCTTCTGACATGTCAACAAACGCATGCACGGTTCCTCGTGCTCCGACTATTGGAAAGCCAAATTAAGACGGTTTTGGGTCGAGCCTCCTCTGAAAAGGTAAAATAAAACACCACAAACACACACACCCCTTCCCCCGTGTAGCTGTCACTGTCCAAGACTGAATGATCAATATTAAGGTAACAGTAAGAGACTCCCTGCAAGACAACAGTAAGCCCTTGAAAAACACAGACAATCTACAAGTGTCCCGGTGGAGCGGAGTATCCCCGCCTCGGGTTATATGTGTTTATCATCGCATTATTGTGTCTTCGACGTTCCTCTCTAGGCCGCATTTCACCGGCAAAGTGCGATTCCATCACCTGAATCACTTTTAAACTATTTGGTGGATTATTGACTTTTAGCAAAATATTTGCGGGGGGGGGAGGGGGCGATTCGAATGAAAAATAAGCCTCGGGACTGTTTTGAGGAAGGATGTCCTGCACCCAGATTGTCCATAAATGCCACGCTCACAACAGGTTTCTGCCCTTCTCGTGCTGCGCCGATGGGTCTATGGTAAACAAAGGCAGTGCAGGGCAGTAACGTCCCGTCGTGCACCACACTCGTGCAAACTCCGGATCTGATAACGAGGAAGAATGCCACCCGACCAGGCTGGGGCAAGAGCGGCACCAGTCGGGAAAATGCACAGACGGGTGTTCTCTGCACGAGACATCCTTTCTCGCAGCACTTTCACTTAAAATACAAAGTTGGCAGTTGGGGCACCAGTGTGTTAGCGACGCAGTAAACAGTTGATGGAAATCCAAACAGCTCAATCCTTTTAATTTTTCATAAAAATCCGTTTTAAGTAGGAACTCTGAGCATTGGCACTAACCCACCGACCAAGCCCAACAGAGAGTGATGCTCTGTGGTTCCTGCTCCCCTCTCTCACTCACTCAGCTCTCAGGGGAAAGGCACTTACTGCTGCACTCCACGTCCACGCAGCGCTTCAGGTCCGAGAACCTCCGGTCCACAGAGTCCTTCTTTTTGCCCAGGATGGGGCAGCAGCAGAGCAGGGCGGCCAGGAGCAAGAGTAGTCGCCCGGCTGCAGCCATGTTGCCAGCAGCGCTGGCTGGAGCGTGTATGTGTGGATGGAGCCGGGTGGCGCGCATGCGCGCCGAGGGGCAGACACGTCAGCAGGAGACAGCAGAGCACGGATCTGTACAAGGAGAATGTGGAAGAAGGAAGGGAACAGCGGGAGGAGGAGGGGAAGGGGCCGGGGCTGCTGCTACATCATCACCGCATTCCAAAGCCATGAAAGGAGATGGGTAGGGGCACATCCTCCCGCAGCCAATGAAGCTAGCGTCTCTTGTCAGCGCAACACCTCCAGAGGGAACAAGCACACCACCGCCTTTCTCCGAGGCAGAGCAGAAATGCCTCGGAGAAAGGCAGCGTCCTTTTCGGATTCGGGGGCGTGTTTTGCTGTTGTCTCCTCCCTGAGACTTCTCGCAAAAAACACGCCCCCCGATCCGAAAAGAACGGGGCCTAATGTGAATGACTGACCTCTTCTCCAATGGCTGGCCAGCATTCAAGAGGCCAGCCAATGGAGAACAGGGGAGAAGAGGGGCGGGTTCAAGCCCCTCTTCTCCAAGTCATTAAATCTCGGAGCGAGACTGCGCAAGCGCAGCCTTCGCAGCCGAGTCCTAAAAAGCACTTGGTAAATGATCAATACAGGGCAAACCTAGAGCAGGCTAGGCTACCCCAGGAAGTTAATAAAACTACAGTTCGCTACGATCTTGATTTGCTCACTGAGGGAGGGATGCAGCCTTATCTGCGGAGGGTAATGAACCTGAAGCATAGATTCTACCTAACGCGAGGTGCATTTTTTAGTGCCGTTTCCAAATCTTGGATCTTGGGCAGATGATCTCATTGTTTGACCCTGTGACAATTATTCTGCACAAAGCACCTTGCATTTTGTTATATTTTGCAATATTAATTCTGAACCTAGGAAACGCTATCTTCTGCCTTTATTGCGATAATTTAAGATAAGGAGGGCCAAACAAGCATTACGAGCTTTGTGACAACTGTCTCCTGATAAGATATCTGTGAATATCATGCATTTTATTTTACGTGCTATAAGAATAAGGAATCACTTTGTCTGAGATACAGCATATGATACAAAAAGAAATCCGTGTTTATTTGTTTCACTTTCTTTAGGTTCACAAGGTCCAAGTAAAACAACATCGTTCTAGGATTATGGCGATGAAAAAGCACCACACAGCCTTTTCACAATTTTATATACAGTTCAAAGGCTGTCCTTTAAATGCAACTAATGCACAGCTTCACGCCGAGGAGACCACATCCAACATGGTCCATTTACTTCTCCAAAGCTGTACTTCGGAAAGTCTTCAGCTTTAAATCCTGTGAACTCTACAGCGCTCCGCTTCAACATGATCACTGTCCAATGAGAGTACATTCTCCCTCGGGGATGTGGTCTTGCTCACAGTGCACATACCACACTGTTTCCGGCGGACGGATCTCCTGAGGGTTTGTTCTGGCAGGACACCCACCATGGAAACCACTAAACAAAGTGGTCAGTGCAACTGCAACACTGAATGGAGCATCAGCATGCCCTATGGGCACAAGATTCCATGCAGCATAGGGATGGCAGGGCTCATGTGCATACAAGCAACCATAGAACTGGCCATTGGGCTAGTCCTGCTTAATTGAGATGCCTCCCACCTCTCTACATGACACATGCCAGAAGACTTCCAACAGTGACAAGTTCACAGACACACCAAAGAGTCAAACTTGCCCCAAATCCAAGTCCAATTGCAATCCAGTATCTCTATAATTGCCAACAATCTTTTGTATTCCTCCAGAACTGTTTTAGCACCTTACTTGGACGACACCAGCTCAGCCTTCACTCAGATCCTTCGCATGCACAGTTGATTCCCCCTCTCCCCAGGCTAAACCCATGTAATGTCTTCAAGAGTGGATCCACTATTCGGCTGCAACAATTAGAGGGTAAAATGCTACCTTTAATCAGAATAGTTGGGCAAAAGCAGAAGGCATGGCAGCTGAGCTGTAACTAGTTTCAATAGAATACAGCTGCTCCCAGGATCCATGGAATGCAGAACATGAAAATACCACACTTTTTCAGCAAAAAACGAAACCAAATTAACACAAAAATGAAATAGAAGTACCATTTAAAGGCCAATGCACGAGCTAAAGCTGTGTGTAAGCACACTTTAATGGCAGAACAAGCACTTCGCATTCTTTTATGAAAATAAGAGAATGCTCCAGTGTTAGCGTTCCTTAGTGAACGTGGGTTAACCAACTTTACTCTAAAAAGTGAAATCATTTGGGGCTGCAGGAGGTTGAGTGGTGTGTAGCTACCTCACCCTAGAGAATCATCTGAGGTTAAATTGTAACTTCACTCCAGTCGCCAAGATACAGGGTAGCTCACCTGTGTCATCTCTGCATCCAGAAGATGAAGATTGATTCCTGCATGCTACTTACCTCCTGTGAGGGAGGCTTTGATATTGAACCCAAATACGAGATATCCTTTAACATAACTCTAGCTAGCACGATACACAAAAACAAGCCTTTGATGCTTAAATAGACTTCATTCATGTATATGTTTCCTTTTACACTTTGTCAGTTGACAACTGCAATCTTGCCTCCAAATATTCTTAGCTAGTGTCTTTGACCTGTAACTCTTTTTCAATAATCCAGAATGTTTTCATTTTTTTTATAAGGAAATGATAAACCGAACAATGGAAGCGGTTAGGTACAGCATTGATACAGAATACACATTCTTTGACGGGTTATTCCAGTCCATAATGAACCCACCATTCACTTCAAATGTTCATATGCGGGCATTCTGTTGCAACATAAATTGGTTCCTCAAGTTTGGTGCACCAGTCCGTCTCCCAGTGCCAGGGCAGTAATGTGGGTGGATTAGTCTAACTCCTGGCTCGGCCAGTATCCATTTTGGAAATCAGGTTGCCCGAACTAACCCACGACCGCTCCCTCCCACGTACTCAAGCAGACCCAAGAGAGCTATCCATGGGGAGAGATCAATGGGCCTCTCCAGGATCTGTGCGATCGAGTGGAAAATGGCAGCCCAGTACCTCACAATTAAAAGGCAGGTCCAGACGAAATGGAAATAAACCCACACTCTCACCTCAGCACACCTGGAGCACGCATCCCTCTACAACCACAATGACATCAAGTAACATGTAGATATTTTAATTGAATCCGCTAGAGCCCAGAGGATATTGCTGACTCATACTGTGCCATTAATGCCTCTCTCCACTCATTGTCTTCCAATGGTCCACCCAGGCTTCCCATTTAGCCTTTAACAGGGTGAGAAGGTTCGATACATTAATTACTAGGGATTTATAAATATGCAATGTTCCACCATTCCCAAGACCCCTCCATTACTGTTTGGGCCTCCTAGGGGCTAAACTCAGGAATCCCCATGAGAGACGCCCTATAGAACTAAAAGGTATGCCGGAGTTGCAGAAACGTATAAAATTGTGCGCGGTGAAGATTGACGTCTGCCTGCAACTCTCCAAAGGACCTCATATGGGACCCCTGCCAATAATTGCTCAGCATGGAGATTCAAGTTAAATCCCATTTGCCAAAGCCCTCTAAGTGGGATACAGGTCCCAGCCAGCAGCCCCTCTAAACAGGAGTCTCCAAAGTATTCCTTCTACCCCACACAGTCCAGCGCAGCGCAGACCTCCAAACCACAAAGACCACTCTAGAAAGTTCCCACAGGGAGCGTAGAATCGGTGCCCCATGACATGCAACTCAATATTAGTGAATGGACTCTCAGAAGTGTCCACACTCTATGTGCACTTAGCACCCAAGCGTAGTAAGCCTTTGTGTTTATTATCCCTGTGACCTGAGTGATGTCATTTGAGCTATGGGAATATTACAAATATATTACTCAGCAGCCCTGGAGAGTATGTACACAAAGAACCAAGCATGGTCTACACCATTTTTATCGTTATTCCAATCTGCCTATGCCATAGGTCAGGTACTAACGTAATTTTGCTGAAAAGGCAAAGTTGTCCAAGCAAGAGACTTACACTGCAGAGGGCCTTGTGAGAAGTAGGGCAGAATATTCCTCTAAACGGCCCTATCAAAACACAAACATTGAAGGACTGCAGAAATGAGAAGGCGACTAGAGCCTTAAGCTTCGGGTTGAAGGAATGTTTTTAATGAGTGTAAAAATAACACAAATAATTTATCTTTGCACAAAATGGTGTTCTTTTACATACATCTTTTCCATATTTTAATCCTCATTTTAATAAACCTGTCTTCGACATAATAAGAGCCAATAACATGATTTATTGTTGAACAACGGGTGCAAAGTGCAACACAGCAACCACAATCCTACAAGGAACATGATAAAAAAGCAATTCTGAAATCAGATTCTCTTATCGGATCACAGCACAGCAGAGGACAGGCCACGTGCAAAGAAGCTGACATTTTTATCCTGTATTTTGTACTGGTAGACTTTAGACTGATCCTTCTCTCCCTTAGCATGGCATGGTCCTTTCCAGGTGATCTTCAACTGTAAAGGACAGGGGAAATAGGTAGTGAGAAAGTGACATTTACAACAATTCTTTTCATGAAACTTAAGGGTGCTCAACGTGGACATAAGGGTCAAAGGATGCGCTGCTTTTGATATTGTCCTGTGATAGTGACATTCTTTCTCAGCTTTGAGATATATGTGTAAATATATATATATATATATATATATATATCTATATATTTCAGCAGGCTCCACACCTCCACTCGGTGAGAGTTTCCACAGCACCAAGGAGCAGAATCCACAAGTAAGTTACTTATAAAACCAAAAAGTGTTTATTTAATACAACATCGTGCAGAGCATGGGCGGTCGACGCGTTTCGGCTCTCCGCCTTCAACTGGACCATAGATTCCCATTGTCTAGATCGCCAATTTAAAGTGAACAAGTGCAATTAAATCCTTTATCTATTTCTACTATTGTGCATATACTAGACAGCTAAACCTCATTTTAAACGGAAATGGCGACAAATGTCCACCATTTATTTCACTACTGATGTTATCTGTAAAGTACATTTAGCTGTTTTTATCATAGCAATAAAGTGCTAGTGCATAATTTCATTATTACTCTGAAAGAAGATGTGAGAGCTAATGCATTTGTGCAAAGTACGCAATTTAAAATGAGGTGTGCAATTGTGCCAGTAATGATTAAATAAACGTTCTACTCAGTTTGAATACAATAACCTAATCACAGTAAAGTACTAATACAATAACCTAATCACAGTAAAGTACTAAATACAACATACATATAAAACTATATATATATATATACACATATATATACATAGGGTGTTTTCGCGGAATTAAATACTTCACGCTTAAGCAATTGGGCTGCAGCATGTTTTCTTTGAGGTAGAAAGAATTGGGTATATGAGAGGTTCGCTACCTCGCGATGAGCCTGCCGACAATTGAAGCAGGATAACCAGTGACTCATTTTGAATATATCATACCTACTTGAAAGTAGGTGCGGTTTCTTTGCTTAGGAAAAAAAAAGGGTAAGAGGCAGGGAACAGGCTCTAAGAAATTAATTCAATAGAGATCCAAATGCATTAAAACATTCATGATGGTCGCCTCGCCGAGGTGATGCCGCTGTTTATTTTTGTTGATAATTCGCTCCATGATTCAACACAACCTGTGCTATTATTCCTTGATGGCTGGTAGCTGCTGCTATTTACTGTTAAAACTAATGCTATTTGATTATATATAAAAAAAAAAAAAAACATCCATGAGAGTCATAGGGGATTTTTTTTTGGTTGGTGGTGGGTGTGCGTGGCGTATTTTCTTATCCAATATAAGCCTCTTCTTTGTTTCAGATAACAAGTCATGGGTTTTCTTATTTATGTTTGTTAATGTCTACAAGAATAATAGTATGTTTAGTGGAACTTTTACTAACAAAACACGGCTCACATGGGCATACTGTCCCCATTCTCATGTTGAAAACATTTTGTTGACACCCCTCCCACATGTCACCTCCCACTCCAAGAAACATTCTTACAAGTTCTTAATTGGAGGTAATTAAAACAGCTTTCTGTGTCTAGTACAAGGTGCCCTCCAAATGAACAAGATGCTTACCTTCGTAACGCTTTTTCTGGTAGAGACTAACCGTCTATTCCCCTAGCGTCAGACAGGATCCCGAAAATCTTAGCAGCACATCTGCATGCTGGTAGGTGGAGTAGGGTGGTTCTGCGTCAATGACATCTGCATCGTAAATGACATGCACAGTGTCTATATAGAAGCCACCCCGGCACTCTGACATTAGTTTTTTTCATGACTATTTCCGCACCAAAAATGTGGCACCAAGACTGAATGACACATGACCAGTGTGCAGAATCTAAGGGCTTTTGTTGAAGAGCTAATTTTGCAGAACAGTTAGGATGGGAGGGTCGGTGAGGAATCTGTGGTTAGACAGAGTCTCTACCAGAAAAAGTGTTACAGAATGTAAGTAACTTATTCTCCTGATAGAGATTTCTAACTGCAAATTCCTCTCCTTAGAATAGATACCCAAGCATTACCTCCCCAGAGTTGGTTCTGCAAATGGGCTCAAACTAGGAAGTGCTGGATGACCGAATGGGCAAAATACCCCTCTTGACGAACCTGGCTGTCCAAGCAGTAGAGATTCGTGAACATGTGGCGTGATATCAACGTATTTTATTTTAGGAAGATTCAATTCTTTTGTCCAATGCAAAATACTCTTTATGTGAGCTCAAGACTGATACTCAACCAAACGTTATTCAATTAAATTTAGTTAAAGATATATAACAACACACACGGGGTATTTTTTGAAGTGAAAAAATCACTGGCTTTTTATATAGAAACAATTGATAAAAAGGAGTACAGAAAACAAGTAAATGTATAATGTAACATGAAGGGAAAAAACATAAATATTATCCACAATTCATGACATTACAGATATCCAATCCGATGAAGTAAACAGAGATCTATCTCATATTTAGAGAACAATCAACTGTGCATGTATGCTTTGGAAATGGATAATACAGTCGACGTTTCGGTCTGTTGGGGCGTCAATCAGTCAGACCATCTTCAGGACAGTTGAAAAATTCAAAATTAGACTCTCATAAGTTGTTGTATGAAATGGAGGAGTAATCACTTCCTCATTGGTGATTGATTATACTTCATCCGGTCTTAGTTGGGTGAGTATATACCATATGGATGCCCGTAGCGAGATGGGCAACAATGGAATTCGGAATTCTGACTGTTTCGATCTTGTATGACAAGGAAGGCCAGTCGGTCCTTCGTTGACAAGTGTCTTGATTCAAAGAAATGATTTTATCTTTTCAAAGCCGTAGCAGATTCAGGTACCGTCCGTCGATAGGAACTCGAGCACACGGGTACCGTCCTATCGACGGACGGTACCTGAATCTGCTACGGCTTTGAAAAGATAAAATCATTTCTTTGAATCAAGACACTTGTCAACGAAGGACCGACTGGCCTTCCTTGTCATACAAGATCGAAACAGTCAGAATTCCAAATTCCATTGTTGCCCATCTCGCTACGGGCATCCATATGGTATATACTCACCCAACTAAGACCGGATGAAGTATAATCAATCACCAATGAGGTAGTGATTACTCCTCCATTTCATACAACAACTTATGAGAGTCTTCTTTTGAATTTTTCAACTGTCCTGAAGATGGTCTGACTGATTGACGCCCCAACAGACCGAAACGTCGACTGTATTATCCATTTCCAAAGCATACATGCACAGTTGATTGTTCTCTAAATATGAGATAGATCTCTGTTTACTTCATCGGATTGGATATCTGTAATGTCATGAATTGTGGATAATATTTATGTTTTTTCCCTTCATGTTACATTATACATTTACTTGTTTTCTGTACTCCTTTTTATCAATTGTTTCTATATAAAAAGCCAGTGATTTTTTCACTTCAAAAAATACCCCGTGTGTGTTGTTATATATCTTTAACTAAATTTAATTGAATAACGTTTGGTTGAGTATCAGTCTTGAGCTCACATAAAGAGTATTTTGCATTGGACAAAAGAATTGAATCTTCCTAAAATAAAATCCCTTGTTGGCTTTCTACTATTACAATTACACTTGCCCAAGCCCTCAAGGGTATATTGGGTGCTACCCCTGGATTTAAGTGATATCAACGTGGCAGCTTGGCAGAGGTCCAGGACAGGTACCCTGCAAGCTAACGCAGTAGTTGCAGTCTTGGCCATGGTGGAATTGGCCTGCAAGCCCTCAGAAGATTCCTTCTTAGGTAGTAATTAACAGATATTAATGCAGAGTACAATCCATCAAGAGATGGTCCATTTCCATACCACCTTACCTTTTTTCCCCTCTAGCAAAGCCAATGAACAGCTAATCGTGCACCTGGTGTTCCTTGGCCAACCCAAGTAAAAAGAGAGGCCTCTTTTTGGGTCTAAATAGTTGAATCTCTTCTCTTTCTGAGAAGGATGAAACAGGTTGAAAAATGTCAGTAGCGTGATGCTTTGGCCGATGTGGAAAGGAGCCACTACTTGCGGTAGAAAGAAGCCTTGAGACCAGTTTGTATGGAGGTGTAACTGAAAGAGCTTGAAGCTCACTGACCCTCCTGGCTCATTAAATGGCCATCAAAAACATTATCTTAAGGTTAAGTAGGCGCAGAAGACAGCTATGCAGAGGCTCGAATGAGCACATAAGGAATGTCCCAATCTGAATGAGGTCTTACTGGGACGTGACAAAGGGGGTAGGATGGAACAACAGTTGCAGGTCCTTAAGGAAATCGGTCACAATAGATAACTTGAACAGTGAGGGCTGATCCAATAGCTGCAAAAAAGCTGAGGTGGTGGAAAGATAGCCTTTAAAATGTGACCTTTCAATCTCCATGCTTGAAGGTGCCCAGGATCAGGTGTAGGACCTTGGCCTGTTGCTGAGATAGGAGGCCCTTCCAGTAGGGCAGCCTAATTGAAGGACAAACACTCATGCTCAGGAGTTGGGGATACAAAACCCTCTTTGCCCAGTCAGGAGCCACTAGGATGACTTGGGCCTGGTTGGTCCTGATCTTATTGAGAAGCCAGAGCAGGAACGACATCGGTGGAAGATACAGAAGTCCTGGTTTCAGTCTAATCAGAACGAGTCTCCGAGTGAGAGCTGCTATGGAAACGGAACCACTGACAATGCTTGTTCTTAGTGGTGGCGAATAGATCGAGCCAAGGTTCTCCGCATTTGTGGAAGAGACTGTGTCATCTCAGGATGTAGATGCCATTTGTGAACTGCAAGGCATGTATGGCTGGCTGAGCTAGTCTGCCCTGGCGATCAGAGATCCCGCCAAGTGCTACTCGCCCAGGAAGTGCAGTGTCTGCCTTGTCGCCGACAAGGCTGAAGCCATCAAAGGGCATGCCTATCAGAGACTGTTGGACATCCCCTGAAAACCTAGTGGACCTCAATTAGGTGGGTTGTATGATATTACAACGCATTCTGTTGCAACGCATGCCTTTACCACGCATGCGTTACGAGAATGTCATTAGTACTCATAACCTTTACCATGAAAATGCCTTTACCACGCATGCTTTTACAACGTTATTCGTTGTTAAACCATGCATGTTAATGGCATGTTCTTGCTTAAGGTTATCTCCGATCCCTTCCTCATTTCCATATACTGCTCCGATTCCCACCCACAAACCCTTTTATTAAATACCCCTCCCTTCAACCCTAATATTTTACCCCTTCTCTACACAACCCCCTCATCCCTTATTTTTTTTTTTTAAATACTAATATCCCCCTTACCTCACCAAACTCTCTTCTCCAAGCTCTTCCGATGTAATGTCGCACGTCGTAAAGAGGAACCGGAAGTGTCTTTCCGGTTCCTCTAACGACGCCGATTTCCTCCACAACGCGACTTCAACTCATGAGTTTTTTTTCATGGGGGAGGAACCCCCCCTCCCCCCCTTTTTATCGCCCGTTTATTAATTCTTTTTTTGGGGGGGGGGGGGAGACCCCCCCAAGCCCCCTTACCTTTACCACACATGCCTTTACTACGTATCTCGTAGTAAAGGTATGCGTGGTAAAGGCTGTTCATGGTAACCACGCATGCGTTGTAATGCATGCGTGGTTAAAGTTATGCGTGGAAACGGCCGCGTTGTAGTGGCCGTTTCCCAATTAGGTGTGGTGGAGGAGCACCACCGTAGAGGCCATGGCCCTGCCTAGCGAGTCAGTAGGGTCCAGTCCACACCGAATGTTGAACTTTGCTATGTTCTGTCCATCAATCAATGCCTGGTTCAGAATGGCTCAGCCTTCTTCGGGAAGCATGGGCAGAGGTGCCAATCAAATCCCACACGGGGTGAGAGTATCATCACAGGAGAAATGAGGTGTTCAGCGACCATAATGCTAAGCTGGTGGAAGAGAAGGTATGCTTCCCAAAGAAATCCAGCCTCTTAGATTTCCTACACTGCAGTGGGGGGCTGGTAGAGGTCGGGAACACACTTGGGTTTACCTTGTCTGTCAAGGCCTGCACCACCAGGCTGTCGGGAGAGGGAAGAGGGATTCAGGGAAAGGAAGGCCAAGTCTCCGGGGGTTGCTGGCTGGCAGGCACTCATTCTATGCACAGGAGCTACGGTGCAGGATTTGGCCCAGACTACCAAAAAAACATCAGTGGTGGCTTCATTAAAGAAGAGCTGGTGCTCCGCAGACCTTACGCCCGGTTGAAGCACTGCTGTCAAGATGTTGGTCTTGACCTCGACGGAGAGTAGCTATACGACAATGACCTTCGCTGCCCTGCGCATCACTATTGCAAAAGGTGTGGCTCCCTCCGTGGTAGAGTCCGGAGGTGAAATCAGGCCAGTGTCTGGATATGTGTCCAGGCTGGCATCATACAGCTCCTCATACCAGTTTTTCTCCTGGTAGGAGTCATTTTCAAGGCGGCCATAATCCTCTTCATTATCCTCTCCTGTTGGAAAGGAAGGTCTGTCCAGGGGTGGCAAGTCCATGGTGGGCTGAAGTGGTCTGGACAGCGCCGGTGTCGATGTCGAACTGCATTGAGGTGGTGTAGTCTTGGAGTTGGAGAGGAGAATAGGTTCATCTTTGATCAGCGCTGATGGCCTCGGGAACAGTGTCCGTTGATGAGATGAGGAATGGTGGAGGCCCCCCTGTCGGCATCTTTCTGGAGCAAGGGTAGGATCCAGAGGGCCAAGCTGGCACTGAGGGTGAACTGACCAAAGTAATCCAACAAGGGCACCTCTTGGCTCTGTGGGGCTCGAAGGCGAGTCAGAAGGAGCCAGTGGCCCAAAGATGGAGTGCATGACATTGTAGAACTCATTGAGTTGGGCAGGAGTCTCTCCAGCTCAGGGAAACTCAGGGAAGGGTGGAGTGGACCTGGCCTCAGGCTCCACAAGTGAAGTGCCAGAGCAGGGCCTAGAGGCACAGCACTTGCTAGGAGAGGTGTAACAACGGTTCGACTACTTCTTTTTTGCGGTCTTGGACTTACCCGAATTTGATGACAATGACTTGAAACGGGATAGCAATCATCCACAGGATCGGCTTCGAGAACAGGCCCAAGATCACCCTCGGGATCAGCGGGGAGTTTCTTCTGTTGGCTGCCAGGAGCTTTATTGCCCACACACAAATCCCCTTCACAAGCATGGACGTGCAAGTCGACACAGGCCTTGGGGTTGTGGGCCAACGCCAGGCACTGCAAGCAAATCAAGTGTGGGTCAGAGACAAACATCGGCCTATGACATTCACCACATGGTGTAAAGCCTGTGGGTTTGTTAGGAGACATGTCACTAACATACTGGGAACAAAGCTCAAAAAAGGGTTGACAAAAAGTTGAAAAAAGTGGTCATGACCGAGGAAGCTCTATGGATCAGCGTTCTTGGCGCAGAAAAAAAGAAACTGATGTCAGCACGCCAAGGAGGCGCCTATATAGGCACTGCAAATATCACTTGTGACGCAGATGAGGTTGACGACGAGACACCTGATGCCACCTACCTGCATACAACGGTACTGTTTAAGATTTTCAGGATCCAGTCTGATGCTTGGGGAATATTCTAAGGTGAGGAATCCGCAGTTAGAAGCCTCAATCAGAGGTGGCAGCTACCTCACTGGTTTTAAAGTTATAGTCAAAGAGGATTGTTGAGGGCACCCACAATAAATGATTCTTTAGATTTAAGAATTCTAATTGAGATCTGAATTTATTGTTGCATTTAAGCAATATCCAATTTCAATTCATTACACACACAACAGGAGTTAATTTCCAAACATATTAGTTAAAGATCATCATTTTAATAGATTAAGGTACACTGATGTTAGAGTAAGTGTATAGCCGGCATGTGTTTTGTAGGTCTACGTCGCTTTTTCAAGGCCTCATTAATTAGAAGAACCCAAAGATGTCAATTGTAGTCTCTGGCAAGCTCCAGAGTCAGCAAAAGATCTTCAGACTCAATCTCAATATCTGTGGGATGAGCATACTGATTTACTCTATGGACAGTAATGGATTTTTGTATTGGCTATAAATCCTCAGAATGGATTATTCACTTTGTCGTAGCTAGGTTTCTTTCCATTTGGATAATCTTAATGGAATATGTAATGTTCCTCTCTTTCATAGCTGGATAATTAATTGAAATTCACATATAAGTGGGAAATCCATAAATGTGCGTGTTCTCTTAAAGGCCAACAACCGTGCCATGATACAGTTGACAGAGAACTGGGCTGTTCTGCAAAGGATGTACCTTTGCAAGACAGCCTGCAAATTCAGTTTTAAATCTAAAGTAACATTTATTGTGGGTGCCTCAGCAAACTACTTTGACTATTTCTTTAAAATATTACTAGGCCAGGTTGTAATTTTTACACCTGTAAACCAGAACATATGTGCCTTTTTAATGACTCACTGTTCCATTACCCCTCCCCCACATCTTGGACATGATAATTCATTTGGCTAAACATTGCATTCACACAGAGTCTAAACCGTCTCCTTCTTTAATTTCTTCCAAACCAACACCCATGTTCATTAAGACGTCCTAATCTCCCTGTTGCTTACAACACAGATGAGTTCCCACTTCATCGCCCCAATTAGGATGAGATGTGTGACAGTGGGGCAGGATGAGAAAAACTGCAACCATCTTAGGAAGCCTTTCTGTGCAATTATTAAAGTTGAGACTTTTCAGTTTAAAAATAAATATATATATATATATATATATATATATATATATATTCACTGAAAAAACCATAGGTTTCACACAAGTTATAGTCAGCTGTACATTTCACTCGTAAAAAACCAATGAAATTCCCCCGTTATAGTTAGTGCAGGCAACTATAACTCACGCGACCGCAATCCTCTGCTGATGCTAATACTGTATTTAGACACTTATTTGCCCATGTCTTCTTCCATTAAATTTTAGCTATACATATATTACAAATATTTTTTTTTCATAAAGACACATATGTCATCAGCAGAGGATTGCGGTCGCGTGAGTTATAGTTGCCTGCACTAACTATAACGGGGGAATTTCATTGGTTTTTTACGAGTGAAATGTACAGCTAACTATAACTTGTGTGAAACCTATGGTTTTTTCAGTGAATTTGCAAGATTTTTTAAATGCTAATTCCTAACTATAACGTGTGTGAAACCTATGGTTTTTTCAGTGAATTTGTACGGTTTTTTAAATGCTAAGTTACTTTACGCCATTCGTGGCGTGCGCGCCCAGTTAACGCAGTTCGTTCCGTGCGCGCACGGTGCGCTTCGCGCACCGTGCGCGCACAGTGAGCACGCGGTGCCCTTCGCGCACCGCGCGCCCACTTTACGCAGTTAGTGCCGTGCACGCACGGTGGTCACGCGGTGCGCTGCGTGCACCGCGTGCCCACGTTACGCGGGATGGGCCATGTACGCACGATGCGCTTCGCGCACCGTGCGCACATGGGGGACATATTATGCGCTTCGTTGTGAAAGGTATTCATTTGTAGTTTTCAATTGTACATATGCCGTGCACCAATAGTGCCCTTCGGGCACCATTTGCACACGGGGTGGGGAAAGTGTGGATAATTTTTTGTTTTGAAAAATTTTTTACCGTACGCGTACGGTAAGCGTAATCGGCGATTTTTCGATAAAAATTAAAATTGTTTTTTTGGCCTTGGGGGTTGTTGGGGGACACCTATATCGATGCTGGGTGGTTAAGAACTGAATATACTGCCCCTTTAGATGTTTTTTGACTTTGTTTATGCTGCCCCCCTCAGAGTGCGAGAGAGAAAATGGCGGCCGCCGCTTCCTGGTTTCGACCGATTCGAATGTTTACTTAGATCGAACAGCCAATCAGAATCGCGCTCGCGCACGTCACCGTACGCGTACGGTAAGCGCACCGTAAGCTGGCTCAGATATATATATTGATTTAAAGGCTATTTTCTCAGAATCTACTGAACAGATTTACACCAAACCTACAAAAGGCACTTCCTTGACCTGTAGACTACCTCTCTGCCAAATTTCAAGGAACTCTGTTCAGCCGTTCGGGCTGTAGCTGTGTCTAAAGGTCCTAAGGAAAAATGCATGGGAAAAACGCGTTTTGGGACCCCCCTTTTATCTCAGCCCCCGCTTGACGAATCCCCCCCGAGACTTTCAGGGTAGGAGCGGAGCGCAACGCCCTACCTATTTTGAAAATTTCGCGAGGATTCGTCGACCGGCGCCAAAGTTATTCAAAATAGAATGTTGCGGTTTTCCTATGGAAACAGGGTCCTAACTATAACTACCTACTGGCGACCGCCAGTAGGTAATATATATATATATATTCACTGAAAAAACCATAGGTTTCACACATGTTATAGTTAGCGGAAATTTTACTGATAAAAAAACAGTGAAATTCCCCCGTTATAGTTAGTGCAGGCAACTATAACTCACGCGACCGCAATCCTCTGCTGATGCTAATACTGTATTTAGACACTTATTTGCCCATGTCTTCTTCCATACATTTTTAGCTATACATATATTACAAATATTTTTTTTTCATAAAGACACATATGTCATCAGCAGAAGATTGCGGTCGCGTGAGTTATAGTTGCCTGCACTAACTATAACGGGGGAATTTCACTGGTTTTTTATCAGTAAAATTTCCGCTAACTATAACATGTGTGAAACCTATGGTTTTTTCAGTGAATTTGCAAGGTTTTTTAAATGCTAATTCCTAACTATAACGTGTGTGAAACCTATGGTTTTTTCAGTGAATTTGTACGGTTTTTTAAATGCTAAGTTACTTTACGCCATTCGTGGCGTGCGCGCCCACTTAACGCAGTTCGTTCCGTGCGCGCACGGTGCGCTTCGCGCACCGTGCGCGCACAATAAGCACGCGGTGCGCTTCGCGCACCGCGCGCCCACTTTACGCAGTTAGTGCCGTGCACGCACGGTGGGCACGCGGTGCGCAACGCGCACCGCGTGCCCACGTTACGCTAGATGGGCCATGTACGCACGATGCGCTTCGCGCACCGTGCGCACATGGAGGACATATGATGCACTTCGTTTTGAAAGGTAATATTTTAATTTTTCGTAATTTTTATAAGCCATGCACAAATGGTGCCCTTCTGGCACCATTTGCACACGGGGTGGAGAGAGTGTGGATAATTTTTTCTTTTATTATTTTTGTTTAAAATATTCTTGTTTTTCATACCTCTGATAAGCCAGGCACAATTTGGGGCCTGCGGCCACCAATTGCACACGGGGTGGGGAGAGTGTGGATAGTTTTTTTTTTTTTAATAATTTTTTACCGTACGCGTACGGTAAGCGTAATCGGCGAAATTAGCGGAAAAAAAAAATTTGCATTTTTGGCCTTGGGGGGTCTTTGGGGACTCCCTCATCATGGCTATGTGTGTGGGAGCTGTCTAAACAGCCCCTTTACATGTTTTTTGGCTTTATTTTACAACCTAACTCTCAGTGCGAGAGAGAAAATGGCGGCCGCCGCTTCCTGGTTTCGGCCGATTCTAATGTTTACTAAGATCTAAGAGCCAATCAGAATCGCGCTCGCGCACGCCACCGTACGCGTACGGTAAGCGTACCGTAAGCGCACCGTAAGCTGGCTCAGATATATATATTGATTTAAAGGCTATTTTCTCAGAATCTACTGAACAGATTTACACCAAACCTACAAAAGGCACTTCCTTGACCTGAGGACTACCTCTCTGCCAAATTTCTAGTAATTCTGTTCAGCCGTTCGGGCTGTAGCCCTGTCTAAAGGTCCTATGGAAAAATGCATGGGAAAAACGCGTTTTGGGACCCCCCTTTTATCTCCGCCCCCGCTTGACGAATCCCCCCGAGACTTTCAGGGTAGGAGCGGAGCGTAGCGCCCCACCTATTTTGAAAAATTCGCGAGGATTCGTCGACCGGCGCCAAAGTTATTCAAAATAGAATGTTGAGGATTTCCTATGGAAACGTGGTCCTAACTATAACTACCTACTGGCGACCGCCAGTAGGTAATATATATATATATATATATATATATATATATATATATATATATATTTTCACTGAATAAAACATTGGTTTCAGGGGCGTTATAGTTAGCTGGACTTTTCACTCGTACAAAACCATTGAAATTCCCCCGTTATAGTTAGGTCAGCTAACTATAACTCGCGCGCCCGCAATGCACTGCTGATGACATCACATATTATATCACTCATGACATGGTCAGTGACATCACTGATGACATCTCAAATGACATCACAGGGCGTGTTTGCACACGTCACCTCAGGCCCGTCCCCTCCCTTCCCCACTAAGGAAACACGCCCTGTGGCCGTTTTAAGTTGGGAGATTAAGTCCCCTTGAATCCTGAGGGTCCCTAGGGTCCAACTAGACCACTAGGTACCAGAGAGATGTAAAAAGGGGCACGGCCTAGACCACCTCTCTGCAACGCAGCGCAGTGGCGCTTACTGGAAGCACCTGGTGGACTAATTTGCCCCCAGGGTCCCTCAGGATTGAAGGTGAATTATTTCCCCAACTTAAAACGCGCCACAGGGCGTGTTTGCACATGTTAACTATGGCCCCGTCCCCTCCCTTCACCACTGTGTAAACACACCCTGTGGCCCTTTTAAGTTGGGAGATTAAGTCCCCTTGAATCCTGAGGGTGCCTAGGGGCAAAATAGCCCACTAGGTACGTCCAGTAAGCGCCATTGCAGAGAGGTGTAAAAAGGGGCACGGCCTGCACCACCTCTCTGCAACGCAGCGCAGTGGCGCTTACTGGAAGCACCTGGTGGACTAATTTGCCCCCAGGGTCCCTCAGGATTGAAGGTGAATTATTTCCCCAACTTAAAACGCGCCACAGGGCGTGTTTGCACACGTCACCTCAGGCCCCGTCCCCTCCCTTCACCACTGTGTAAACGCGCCCTGTGGCCGTTCTAAGTTGAGAGATTAAGTCCCCTTGAATCCCAAGGGTCCCTAGGGTCATATTAGCCCACTAGGTACCTCCAGTAAGCGCCACAGAGCTGCGTTGCAGAGAGGTGTAAAAAGGGGTGTGGCCTCAGAACACCTGTCTGCAACGCAGCTCCCTGGCGCATACTGGAGATACCTGTTGGGCTAGTTGGCCCTCAGGGACCCTTAGTATGGAAGGGGAATTAATTCCCCAACTTACAACTGGCCAGGGGGCGCGTTTGCAGAGTGCTGCAAGGAGGGGGCTTGGCCTCCGGCGCGATGCCGGTCTTTTATTTATTTTATTTTTTTAAGAAGGGGGGCTGTGTGGCCCCCCTTCTTTTTCTAATTTATTGGCCCTGGGGACCCCATCCCCCGGGCCTGCCCCCTAATTTTATTTTTATTTTTAGAAAAAAAAAATTTGGAAGGGGGCCACGTGGCCCCCCTCCCAAGGCCTTAATCAGACCCCAACCCCCGGGGCATGGCCTTTTTAAAAAAGATTCTTTAGGAGGGGGGCTGCGTTGCCCCCCTCCTCAGGCCACTTATGGGACCCCATCCCCCGGGGTCGGCCTTTGTTTTTTTGTGTGTTTTTTTATATATATTTATAGAAACACCTAGGACATGCTGGACAAACCGTATGTACCTATCACCATGACGATTTGCGTGATATTCATTAAAAGGCGACTATGCATACAATGAATCCACGTGGAATGTATTTACACCGCTAGTGATGCTCCGACGTGTCTGACGCCCTACCGTGACTAATCCCGGCGCCCCCGCCGGTGGGTACTCTCCAAGTAGACACCCTTGTCGTTTATTTATACAAACATGGGTAGCTATTGATGGGCACATTTAATACACACGCACACCAAGCCATTCAAAGGGGATTCGACAAAAATTCGACTAAAACTATGCAAGAAACCCCCCTCACGGTTAATAAAACACACATCCACCGCCGGATGTCTAATACTTTTTATTTTACTCTCTGGAAAGGAGACGAACCTCACTTGAGAGTCACAGCGCGCTCCTGGCTGAGCCCAATGCTGTGTTACACCCACCAGTGCCCGCCGAGTGCCACACACCCCTGTGTTGTATTCCACCAGCTAGTGCGTATGCTATGACACTCTCTAGCCCAGAGCTTTCCAAACTCTGTGTCGCGACACGTTACTGTGTCGGCTGCCATGTGTGAGTGTGTCGCAGGCCAATGACGAGACGCTGTCTATTCATCATGCAGGATGGTACTGTGCATGCTAGTGACGCAGTACCTGTTCTTGCAGAAGGCTGTAGGCGGGAAAGGAGGAGCATTGCGCTGCCGTTCTCCTCTCCGGATGTAGCTGTGGCTGATGTATAAAATGCACTGCTCACGCGCGCGTGGGATTTTATTTTAACTAAGTTTCCTTTATTTATTTCCAGTATTTTAGTCATACTTGACAAGAGATTTAAAAGTAATTGATTGTGCTGTTTTTCACGCAGCAGTATTTCATGCCCGAAAAGCAATCAATACTTGGGCCGGGGCGCCATTTGTCAATAATGAACGTGGTGCAGTGCATGTTATATCTCAAATGCCATTAGAAATGCGGTAAATGACAACAAATGCACGGCCTAATATCGGACGCCGCCGCTGCTCCGGACCTAATGGCTCATTAATGTGCAATTTATTATTCAAGGTACTAAGAAAGCAGTGGGTAAAGTAGTTTTTTTCAGTAGTTCTGCAGTTGTTGCCTACTGCTCATGCCTCACTAGACAACCACTCTGCACATAAAACACACTGCCAGTCCAAACATGCCTCGCTGTTCATCAGCATTTCCGCTATCTAAAAGAGCATTGACAACAGAGTCCTACAGTCCTACGTGGGCAACAAATGTGGAGATCAGATTCACACCAACCAAATTTAATTCAAGGGAAACACGTAACTTAAACAAAGAATATAGCAAAACACTGCATGTAGTAGTGTAGTCTATTTCGCAGAGCTAAATGCTTTTCCATAAGTTACATTTTCAATTCTATTAACATTTTACTTGGTAGAAAACCTATGAAATTATTCTAAAGGCTTTTTTGGACACGGAAAGCATTTTCTACAAGCAACAATAAAACAGAGAACGCAGTCTGTAAATGATAGTTGTCTGTTAAAAGTGAGGTAGATTATTTATTAATATGAAGCATTTTGAAGTGTCAGTTTATGAGTGGAGAGCCTTGACTTAATTATTAGACTGAATTACCGTGTCGCGAAATGATGATTGTCTAAAAAGTGTGTCACCAACATGAAAAGTTTGGAAAGCACTGCTCTAGCCCATGTGCACTGTAACACCACCCCGTGAATATGTCATGCCACACTTGCCTTCGCACTGGATATATTGCCCCATCTAACGTGCCTTCCTCGATGCCTATGTTATAACATACAGCGCTATGCCATACATATTACAATCTGGGATCCATATCTTTGTCACAGTGCATATGCAACGTTAAACTCCCCAGCACATATTTTATATTACAACTTTAGAGACTAGTTAGTTACACAACACTGCCCTGTGCATATTACACTCCAAGGCGCATATTGCATAGCACGCGCTAGTGCCTGTGCTATCTCGCGCTCTCCAATGAATCTGTCATTGCGCACAATGTATTGCATATTATATTTCACGCCCCGGTTCATCTTATATCACACTTTTTGGTGCATAGTTTATACCATACACTATATCTAGTTTTCATTTTCAATCGTGCTCTCAGGACTATGTTCTATATCACGCGGCGTTCACCCACCCTTTTCACAGGCATTACATTTTGCGATGGGGGATGGAGGGTCAGGGGGTGTTTCTGCCAAGTGAGCCCGGAGTCACAGTCACCAACGTCCTCTTCTTCCTGAATAAAAGTGAGATTATGCTGCATACATGTTCATATTTTAAGTAGCTCGTACAGACACACATTTTAAAAACAATAAAGTTCCTAATACCCACCTTCTCCGAACAGTTAGCTTGCTGCCCCATCCACCTCCTCCCTATCCTCTGTTGTCTGAATCCATGGACTAGCCTCCTCCCTCCTGCCATGCATGGTCTGATGTGCTGCCACTGCCCTCCATTTAGCATGATGTACCAGTCCACTCCTCCTGCCCTCCATTGCCCAATTCTATGCCCCATCATTGACCTCCTGCTTAGCCTCTGTGCTTAGCTTGCTGCCCCTATTCTCCTTCCCCCTGTCCTCCGAAGTCTTTGTGCATGCCCCTGCTCCATCCTTTTTGCCCACCATGTTCCATGGACCAGCCACTCCTATCTACTCGGAGTGTTCTGTTGAGCTGCCACTCCCCTCCCACCTGCCTAGCATTGTCAGATGACTGTAACCTGTCCCTGCCACCTCCACCCTGCCTGTCCACATGCCATGCCCCTATCCCCTTTCTCCTATCCTCCATGGTCCATTTTACTGCCACACCCTTCTGCCCTCCCTGGTCTGTTGTGCTGCAACTGCTCCTCCTGCCTGCACCGCGCGGTCTATTGTGAGGCCCCTTCCCCTGAACTCTCTTGTCTGTGCCCAGGTCCTCACCCTCCCTTCTATCCTCCGTGGTCCTTTGTGCATGCCCCTGCACCCGTCTTTTTGCCCATCATAGCCATTGTGCTGCCACTAACCCTCCCGCTTGCCATGCATGGTCTTCTGTGCTGCCACGGCCCCTCCCACCTTCCCTGTGTGGTCAGCTAGCTGCACCTGACCCCCTCCCACCTTCCCTCCATGGTCTGTGTGTATGCCATCATAGTCTCACTGTTGCTCTCCATGGTGTGTCTTGTTTCTAGTGCCCATCCTGCCTAACCTCCATAGTCATCTTGCTGCTCCTGCCCTGCCCCCTTGCCCCCAGCCCTCTGTTTCCATGTACAGACCCCTATTCCCTCCCTCCTGGCTTGTCTGTTCCATTGTAATTCCCCTGATCTGTCCCTCCTGCCCTTTATGGTCCGTTATGCTGCAGCTTTCTTTCCTGTCTGTCCATTATCGTCAGCTAGCTACCATTGCCTCTTTCCCCTCTGTTCTCTGTTGTCCATGTGCATGGTCCTGTCCCCTCCTATTGCTTTCTATGGATTGTTGTGCTTCACTCCCGTCCCGCATGCCCTGTGTGGTGTATTGTGCTGCTGCAAACCCTGATGCCTGCCCTGTAGGGTCAGTTTGGTGCACCTCTCCATGTCCCTCCTGTCCTCTGTTATCCGAGTCCATGTCCCTACCCCAATTCCTCCTGCCTTCCATGATCCAATGTACCATACTTGCGAACATTTTGAACTTGGTAAGAGGGAGATTTTGAAAAAAAAACTGGGGTATTGATTTTCCCCTTTGAGTTACATTGAAAAAGAGGAGATTGTAGACAGGAGACAGATCAAATAAAGCCCATTTGAGCTTAAAAACATTGGACGTTTCCTGGCTGAATCGGGGCTGTTGGCATGTATGGTTGTACTACCACTGCCTCTTCTTTCTGCCCACAATGGTCTATTATATTGCCACAGCCTCTCTTGCCAGTCCTGTATTGTTGGTTTGTTGCTCCTGCCCCCCTTTCCACTGCCCTCCATAGTCTGTTGTGCTGCCACTGCCCTTCCTGCCTGCCCAGTGTGGTCAAATTGTTGCCTCTGCACCCTCCTACCTGCCTTCAATTTTCAGAATCCGTGCCCCTGGCCTCTCAACAGTATCCCAATGAACAACTAGATTGCTAACATTCTATATTTATTACAAAAGTGTGGAACACCTGACGTCATCTTGATGTAATCAAAACTGTAATACCTAGACCATTTCCTTTAGAAATTACATATATGAGAGGGTCTTATTTGCATCACAATTATGGTTAGTGCTCTAAAAAACTAAAATGAAGACATAATTTCTGAGTTTTCAAATAGCGACAAAGCACTTTTAAATTATTTGTTATCTTTATGTTTTTTTATCCAGTTGACCACTTGATTAAATGTTGCACTTAGGGGAGAGGATGTGGTGTTACTTCCAGAGCTGCAGACTTTGCAACTGGGGAACCAGGTTGGAGTTTCTGCTTCAGCTCAACATTCTGTGATTCTGGTCAAATCACTTAATCTCCCCATTTCTACAACCAAAATGAATTTGATCTTGTGTGATGTAACCAATGCTCATGTAAAGCACTCCAATACCCGACAAGTCTGCACTATATAAAACTGCAAAAACACAAAAAATAAGTGTTTTGCACACTTCTGTCATTGGGCTACATGTGGGCTACATTTGTGTTGCATTTGGGCTCTTTTGTCTCTGGTGGCCATCTTGGGAGATTTATTTGTTATGAAGTTTCCTAATTTCCTCATTTACTGCAGTCTCCTCAGTAGGAAATGCTTTCAGTTTTTTACTTTGATTCCATCAAGAAGGTATTCAGATATGTCACACATTTGCCATAAAACCTGAATGTTAGCACTCTAGTTGCTCATTAGATCACTGTAGTAAAACTACTGCTCACCACGGAAGTCTGCTGCTGGTATTAAAAGTGCATGTTTCAGTCTGCATGTCAGAATTTTTTAATGAAATAGAAGAGGATTTGAGAAGTCACTCAAAATGTGCCCTAATTTTTCTTTCTTCAGCACTAATCATACTTTCTGTGGCAAAATGAAGACCCTCATTGTGTTCCTTTTTAAATTAAATGTTTTAAGTCCCCCAGGGCTCCTCCCTCAGCCCTACGCTGTTCAACATCTACATGGCCCCCCTCGCACAAGTGGCCCGCCACCACAACCTCAACATCATCTCCTACGCCGACGACACTCAGCTCATCCTCTCCCTCACCAAGGACCCGCGCACCGCCAAAACCAACATCCACGACGGAATGAAGGCCATCGCCGACTGGATGAGGAGCAGCTGGCTGAAACTGAACTCGGACAAGACGGAGGTCCTCATCCTCGGACCCAACCCCTCGGCCTGGGGCGACTCCTGGTGGCCGACCACTCTCGGGACAGCACCGACACCCACCGACCACGCACACAATCTAGGATTCATCCTCGACTCCTCCCTATTCATGTCCAAACAGGTCAACGCCGTCTCCTCCTCCTGCTTCAACACCCTCCGCACGCTTCGCAGGATCTACAAGTGGATCCCGACCGAAACAAGAACAACGGTGACACAGGCCCTCGTCAGCAGCAGGCTGGACTACGGCAACGCACTCTACGCCGGAATCCCAGCCAAACACCTACGACGTCTACAGCGCATCCAAAATGCCTCCGCCCGACTGATCGTCAACGTCCCCCGCCGCAGCCACATCACCCCCCACCTGACAAACCTACACTGGCTCCCCGTCGACAAGAGGATCACCTTCAAACTCCTCACCCACGCACACAAAGCACTCCACGACACCGGACCAGCCTACCTGAACAGCAGACTCAGCTTCCACACCCCCACCCGCCAGCTCCGCCAGCCTCGCACTCGCCGCCGTCCCCCGCATCCAACGAACAACCTCCGGCGGCAGATCCTTCTCCTACCTCGCAGCCAAGACCTGGAACACCCTACCTACCCAGCTACGGCAGACCGAAGACTTACTCGCCTTCAGAAGACTCCTCAAGACCTGGCTCTTCAAGCAGTAGCGCAACTCCCCTCCCCCCCCCCCTTCAGCGCCTTGAGACCCGCTTTAAAAATATCATGATTGATTGATTGATAAGTGTTACCAGTTTATTCCAATCAAGATGACTTCAGGTGTGCCATACTTTTGTCATAAGTAAGACAGTAAGCGCTCTAGTTGTTCTTAAGAACACTCTGGGACATTCTGTCATTGGGCTATACTTGGGCTACATCTGGGTGATATTTGGGCTACATTTGGGTTCTTTTGTCTCTGGTGGCCATCTTGGGAGTCTTATTTGTTATGAAGTTTCCTAATTTCCTCATTTACTGCAGTCTCCTCAGTAGGAAATACTTTCAGTTTTTACTTTGGTTCCACCAAGAAGGCATTCAGATGTGTTATACATTTGCCATAAATTCTGAATGTTAGCACTCTAGTTGCTCCTTAGATCACTGTAGTAAAGCTACTGCTCACCAGGGAAGTCTGCTGCTGGTATTCAAAGTGCATGTGTCAGTCTGCATGTCAGAATTTTTTTATGAAATAGAAGAGGATTTGAGAAGTCAAAATGTGCCCTAATTTTTCTTTCTGTAGCACTAATCATAATTTCTATGGCAAAATGAACCCCCTCATTTTGTTCCTTTGCAAATTAAATGTTTTAGGTGTTACCTCTTTGTTCCAATCAAGATGGTTTCAGGTGTGCCATACTTTTGTCATAAGTAAGACGGTTAGCGCTCTAGTTGTTCGTTAGAACACTCTGGGACATTCTGTCATTGGACTATACTTGGGCTACATCTGGGTGATATTTGTGCTACATTTGGGCTCTTTTGTCTCTGGTGGCCATCTTGAGAGACTTATTTGTTATGAAGTTTCCTAATTTCCTCATTTACTACAGTCTCCTCAGTAGGAAATACTTTCCGTTTTTTACTTTGATTCCATCAAGAAGGCATTCAGATGTGTCACACATTTGCCATAAATTCAGAATGTTAGCACTCTAGTTGCTCATTAGATCACTGTAGTAAAGCTACTGCTCACCAGGGAAGTCTGCTGCTGGTATTGAAAGTGCATGTCAGAATTTTTTAATGAAATAGAAGAGGATTTGAGAAGTCACTCAAAATGTGCCCCAATTTTTTCTTTCTGCAGCACTAATCATACTTTCTATGGCAAAATGAACCCCCTCATTTTGTTCCTTTTAAATTAAATGTTTTAAGAGTTACCACTTTATTCCAACCAAGATGGCTTCAGGTGTGCCATACGTTTGTCATAAGTAGGACTGTTAGCGCTCTAGTTGTTCTTTAGAACACTCTGGGAAGCTGCAGTAGAACACAAAGGAATCAACAGACAGTCTCTGCCCTTGTTGGATGTACATGTTTTACTGAGAATGTCAGACTTCATTCTCACATGACTGAGAAAGATAATGTGAATTTACAGAAAATATGCTCTCAGTTTAGCTTATAGATCATCTTCCAAACCTCTGTGGGAAAAGCATGAGAAAATAGTTTTCTCTCTCAAGTATGATTCATGATATCACAGCAGAAGGCTTTTTCACATGGTAAAATCACCTTAGAACACACCACAATTCCTAAAATGAGTATGGTACCATCAACAAATGATTTATAATGTAACTAAAGTCTTAAAACCTTCTATTAACTGTAATGCTCTTTAATGAGGTGCTATCATGTATATTGGTCCCAAGATGGCTGCCAACACTTCTTGGATGAAGTACTGACAGCCAATCAGATCTCACGATGAGATGTGTGGTTAGGCTCCGCCCAGATATATATGTGATTTTGATTTTTTCAGGAACTACTGAACGGATTAACACCATTTAAGCAAAAGGCACGACTCTGAACCAAGGTCTACCTTTCTGCCAAATTTGGTGTAATTCCGTTCAGCAGTTCGGGCAGTAGCTGCGGCTAAAGGTCCTATGGGAAATTGCATGGGGAAAACATGTTTTGGGACCCCCCTTTTTTCTCAGCTCCCGCTACACGAATCATATACACACACACACACACCATTGAAAATAAAGGTGGTCCACAACACGTTATTTTGAACAAGAGTACTAATAAACACATTTATTACAACAGTACCAAGATCAAAGTATAGTGCAGTGCTTCCTAAACTTTAGAACCATGACCCACTAAGAAATGTTTTAATGTAAGTAGAGCCTTGTGTGGTGGCCATTGTCATTTAGAGACAGCACATTAGCTATTGAAATGGTCATCACATTTGCACAGACATACAGTTTTACAGGTAAAACTACATTGCACACAAATGAGAATGTGTGGAAATCGGGTTTCAATGAATATTTATTATTTGTGCATAACCAATTAAAGTGTCTTGATTTGTTCTGATCCTACAAAAATCTTTGTTTCCATCAAACTTTGGGGTTATAAAAAATTCTTAATTTTTGCTTTCCTAACTGCTGAATGTGGACAGTTCATTTACAGGCATTTACATTGTGTGTGTGTTACGAAATAAATACATCCTACAGCCTTTCCTTAGACACTTCATGTACCCCAGCAGGATTGTCACATAATTCACTTCACTATTCCTTCTCTGACTGTAAAGTAAGAGGAATTTGTAAACACCAGTCACAGTGTTAAAACAAGCATTTGCAATGCAATAGGTCTCGCATTTGCAAGAGTTTAAGCTATGGGCATTGTAAATGACAATGCCTTTTATTTATCTGTTTTGATAATGAACACATACATTTACAATGCCAATAGCTCAAACTCTTGTAAATGCGAGACCTATTTCACTTCAAAGAAGAGGCCGCCTTTGTCCCAGGCTGCTTGGAAAGTGAAAGCTTGCATGGTGCGCTGAATGTTGCAGGAAAGCATGTAGTGCTTGCAGTAGGAGAAACTAATTAAAGAAAATAGTGCTTACAGACTAAATAGGACGTACAATGCAATAACAGAAGTAAAAGGGCCAGTCCTCATGGGAGGATACAAATTAAGACATGGCAGTAATAAGGAGGGACTAACAAACCTATTAATGAATCAGAAGCCAGCATTTACAAAGGACAATGACACAAGCAAATGAAAAATATAGGCGGAGCTTCGAGTCCATACAAGAATACAGCATGCCTCGCAGAGCAGCGCATGCACTGCCCAGGCTCGACCTAAAATAGAAGCAATTTGCCAGAAGACATATTCTGACTTTTGACATCTGTCTTTGAAGTGCTGCAAATGTGACAAGATAAATAAAGAATTTAAAGGCAGCTTTATTTATTGATTGGACTTTAGCGACTCACCAAATATCTGCTAGTTTCACCCACCAGTGGGTCGCCACCCACTGTTTGGGAAACACTGGCAAGTGTATTTGACTTGAGAAATCAATGCTTTCTGTTTCCGGCCCTAAGAGTGAATAGAGTGAGTGAGTGTGTGAGTGTGTGGACATTCCTTTCGGTGGGGTTGATGTTCTTCTGTAAACACAATATGCAGAACATCTTCCATTTAAAGGCATAGAAAGCCTTGGTGAATGAACTTTTAATTTCTTGAGAAATTGCATGGACTCTCGATAGAGGTTTAAATGTCCATATTGCATGGCTTCAGAAACTAAGCTCCAAAGCTCTATTACTGAAGGTTGGGATGCAGGATCTGAAGCTCCAAGCAACTACATGATGAACAATGACTTCAAGGCTCTTGGTAGAAAAGTGTATAGAATCTGCTGTGATCAGTCAGTCTACAGGGCATTTCCGTGTAGACCCACCTAGCAGTGTCTGGATGTGAAATGTTGACATTTCTTTGTTACTGGCAGAGAGGTCTTCTGTGCAAAGCCACAATCACAGAAGGCATTTTGCAGCTTTGTTCAAGACCCCCCTTGTGATTTTCCTGAAAGGTCCTGCTGGGAGATTCCACCTCTACATTGGGAGCTGACCTGAGGTAATTTGCAAATTCCTTGCCAACAGCCATCTCTTCCTGGATCTTTCTCTGGAGGATTACTCAAAACCACTGGTTACAGCTGAGATAGGGGGTGCACTGTCTCCTCCCTCACAAGACCACCCCCTTCAGCCAATGAAGGTAGATCTGTTCCCTGTCCTTCAGAATTCTAGTTGAAAACATCAAACAGTGGGGACACTGGTCTGAGCAAATGGTTTCAGGGAAGCATATGATGCAGTGACCCTCTTCTTTCTTTCTACCATAGGAAGGACAAAAGGACAACAATGAATATATTTTAGATGGAAAGGAAAATATTTCCTGCCAGAAAATAATCCACATACACTTGGAAGCTAAGCAATGTCAACTGGAAGCACATTTCCAAGGTTTGGGCAGGTTTTTTACAAAGACTACAGCCTGAACAGCCAGACTCAGCCCTTCAGGATCTTGTTAACAGGAGCCAGAAAAAGAAAAAAAAGAACTGAAGGAGCTGCCAGTCACGGGCTATGATGGGATCCTGATGGAATGATCCCCCTTAAAGGTGAAATGTCAGTTCTCCAGCCTCTGTAGGCTGCAGCCTAGCTACCTACATTGCTCTTTCGTTCTCTCATTTTTGCTTTAAAAAAGGTTCGGGATAGAATTTGTAAATTTTTCACAACTTCTATTTAATAAAATAAAAAATAAAGCTAAACTTGGGCAATACAGCCTTAAGATGAGCTGTCAAATATTTATTTTTATATTTAAAATGATCTTTTCTAAAAAAAAGTGTATGTTGTATATATGCGGTTGGGTTTATTCATTGCTTATGATGATCAATGGAGATCCAACAAAGGAGAAAGGAAGTTACTAGAGATCTTCCATCACATTCATTGGGACCACATTTCTCTGCTTGGCTTTGGGAAGCTGTACCACTTACAACTGCACAATTTTCTGGAGCACTTAGCTTTTCCTGCAGTGAGCTGGACAATCACGCAAGCCTAAGGGAGAAACTCCATATCATTGTGTTTTTTCTGAACATCACAATTCTGCTGTGATGTCTTGGGGGTACCTAAATCATACCCCATTCTCAGTGAGAGTAGCTACCATCTGTCCTCTCCACTCAGGCTAGGTGATGGCACCGTAATTATATTCAAGGGCACAGCTCTTTTTACCTTTAATCATGTGGGAAGGCTGCCTTCTAACTCTCTGCAGCTTAAAGTCAATTTGGTCTCCATAACTGTGTTAATTTGCCATCTTGAAATCTGACAAAAGGCTGTAGTACATATGTTGTGTATTTGGAATGTTTAGTTCACAGGCGGGTCGCTGAAACGATGGGTCTGTTTGAACTCATGTGTGCATCAATAAAGGTGCTTCTCCAGTAATATAGGGACACAAACACTTCAGTGGGATAAACCACCCGGCTGGCTGTGTCATCCTGCCTTGGTCACTTGAGGTGTAAATGTGCCGGGTGCCTCAGCCAGTACTTGGTCACCAGCTTTATCAGGACACTGATGAAGCCAGCACACCAGTGTACTAGAAACAGGACAAGAGAACCAGAGGTAGAAACACTGATGAACTGTTATCCTCATTTCATAGTGGGCCTAAGTCAGGGAACACCTGCAGAGTCTCACTGCTGCCGAGAGCAGGGGAAAGGAGGGAGCACTCAATCCCAACTCAAAGGGTACCCATGTCCCCGTTTCTTCAGTACCAGAGAGACCAGGATAACGTGGGTCTTCACACCTCCAGCCTGAGCTCCGGCTCCAGTGCCTGGAGGAAGTCCTCCTTGTGACAGAATCCTTTAAACCATCTTTCTAGCCCTTATAGTTACAGGGATATTGCCAGCTGAATTTGTGGTCAAGCTCAACCCTAAACTAACCCATTCCCATTGGGTACTGGTGTCTCCAGAGACCACAATATGTCACCACAGTTCTGCAAGTGTCCCCACCACCAGAAAATATTGACTGCAACTGGAAGATCCCTAGATATATTTGCCTTCAAAGTTGAAGGGACTGATGGAACAATATAAGGGGAGCTGGTCCACTATTTTCATCAGAACCTATATGGAAGCATAACGATCATTTGGGTTCTTACCTATGTGGCAAAGGCTGGTGTGGTAATGGATGAATGGTAAAGGCTGGTGTGGTAATGGTTGTGTGGTAAAGGCTGGTGTGGTAATGGATGTGTGGTAAAGGCTGTTTCCTCCGTGATTTTTGGGGCTGAGTTTTCCTGAAATGGTGCAACACTGCTCTTATTTTTTTTAATGCACACAGAGCATTTATGGTCTAGATATGTTCTGTAGGGTGTATATTTTTGCCAACACACTGTCTTTGCTAGTAATTTGCTTGGCCTTTGTGCCTTTTCTGCTTTCCCAATTGGCATGGGCTAATCTTTGACTATTAAGAAGTTTTGTTTTGCCATTTTTTTACAATTTCATTTTTTATTTGGCCACAATGACACATGTTGCTTGGGTGAGCTTGTTATCTTTGATAAACTTTATATAATTTATATACACAGTCTTTTGATACTTGCAACCTACGCAGATATGTTATGTGTATACATTGTCCATTAGAATGATCATTATAGACATTGTCATTTGAATAAACAATATATATGGATGTAATGTGTACACATGTTGTCGTCTGATACATCTGTATATATTGCAAACACAAAGAGATGATGGACGGAGTGCTGAATCTTTTCAGACACACCCCCAGTCACACATCTGGGTTGAATCCATCATCGTTCTTTAGCTCACTTCGTCACCCCAGTTCAGACCTGGCCATGTGCAAATCAGTCTTGATCCTGTGCCTCATGGGAACAGTCCAGCCCGAACTTTCAAGCCAGGTCTTCCTGGACCGAAAACAGACATCCTGGGACCGGTTTTGGGGTAACACCCCTCATCAGCCAGGTTAGCTTGAATCCAGTGGCAAAGTGAGCAAGGGACCCACGTCTTGGCATCTCCTCGTGTTTACATCTGTATATATTGACATAATCTATAAATAAATTCTGTTCCAGATCACCAGGCAACACAGTTGTATAGTATATAGACACTTTTTTGTAAATATTATGAACTTTTAACCAGAAAGTTTTTTAAACCTGTCCTTAAATTGTATCAGTTTTGCTATAGGAAGCCTGCCTTGTATTTTATACGTATATTAACAAACATCTCACTTGTTTTAACGTGGGAAGTTTTTTAAAGTCAGCCCTCTCTAATGGTAGATCTTTAAACTGTTCGAGCAGCTGTTTTTTTTATCTGAATGTCGTTGTTTTTATACTTGTAATGCTTTTATGATTGTTTTTAAATGATCGAATAAAACTAATTTCAATTGATATAAGCACTCAATGAAGCTAAACAGAATAAGGACGTGTTTAATGATGATTTGAGTTACAGGAAAACACTCTACATACAACACACAGGTACAGTTAAACTTCACACTGCTTCTTCAGCTTCGCACTCTACCAAAGGCCAAAATCGCTGTCTGAAGTACAAAAAGGTAGACTCCTAGCGCTCACCTGCCCATGCACATCCTTGCAGAAGCCAGTCGCCAGCCCCTCGGCCTCTAGGATCAGGCTGCTCTGGTGGCGAAGGAAACTGACCACAAGTTCATTTTCATCATCCTCAGAGTCATCGGTGCTGTGCGCCAGTGCCACTATGTTTCCCTACACCAAAAAAAGATAAGAAGAGGTTGGCCTGTGGAATCTCTTTTTAATCGGTCATTCCCCCTAGGAAGATCACAGAGGAATCACCACACTGAGGTGAATCGATAGAGGAAATGGAAGAAACCACCAGTAGTGCTGATTCCTCTAAGATCTTTCAATGGTCTTCCCCGTTAATCAATGAGCATGGCCCCATTGTTATCTCTGGTCACTTTTTCATGTTGATAACTCATTGACTCTTGCAGGGTTTGTACTTATGCTGTCACTGTAGGTATAACTATGGCACAGCCTTCATCCAAAAAGAACAGATGCTAATCTATCTGCTCTGTGAAACACCCATGTTAGCAGTGTAAAGGCCTTGGCTGTTACTTCAGAAAACATCATTCCAGGAAATCCCTTCAACATAAGACTAGTCACATCATCACAGCTTTACAACCCACCCCAGAGGCAGGACAGCACTGCTCTGTAACTCATTCTCCTAGACGTAAACTTCTAGTCCAGTGATTGGGGGGTGGGGGAGCTGAGTTAGAACTGCCACTTACTCAGTGGTGGGACTGCCCGACTCTCCAACACTACTGGAACAAGATTATGTTCACTATGTCCCAAATATGTCAGAAAGCAATAGAACCCTCCCCCAGGCTCTGTCTCTTAAACATCTGGGATGCTACCGATCTGAACCGCACCAAACAACCGTGGGTCTCTTTGGGCTGTATCATAGCTAAAAAGGAACATTGCCAGAACATGGAAGGGGGGAGTCGTGCCCCGCCGTACGGACTGGGCTGGAGACATGGACTGGTGCATGCAAGCCGAGAGGGTGATATACAAAGGTAGAGAATGCCCAGGCAAATGGGCTAAAATATGGGTCCCATGGAATGAGTATAGAGGACTTTTATGTACCCCCTTTGCAGAGGATGCTGCATATGATGTGGATAGGGAGTCCCCTTAGGGATTTAATACGATGATGTGCCTGTATGTCATCGCTACTGTCTATTTTAATTTCATTGGTCATATACGTGATGCATTTATTTTAAATTATGTGATATTCCGAACAATTGCTTTTTTATGTTGTTGTTTTTTTTGTTGTATTGTTATTTTGTGTTTGTACAATAAAAAGATTTATATAAAAAAAAAGAACTGCCACTTACAAGACCATAAAGGTGAGGTTAAGGTTTTACATACTTGGGTTTGACTTAGACTCCTTTCAGATCACTGACCAGTGACCACACCTAAATCTGGGATGTGCCTTATCACTGTGTAGATCTGAAAGCTTTCTCAAAGCCTATTCAGCACACAACACTTAACGGGTTCACAAAGGTAGCCACGGTGGCGTTTAAAGAGCGCTGATTGGGCGCCTTAGGTCCTCCGAGCGCGAGATAAACTGAAAGCAAGGTCCTGGGAGTCTGCACTGAGACTGTGAGCGCCACCACGGCTCAAGTAACGTGCACGCGCCTGGACCTTGGTGAGTTAAAGTGCCGTTTCTCCCTTTCCTTTCCGCATTGGAGCTCGGCATTTAAAATGAGGGCAGTGGGTCTCGCCACAGTGATGTCTGAGGTGCGAACAGTAGGCTTGTGAAGGGTATGTAAAACGTTGGCTGAATCTGCCAATCAATGTTGTGATTTAAGAGCTATAATGTGCATGTGAAACTGGGCCCGGGTACTACAGGGGGTCGATAGGTGATGTTGAGCCAATATAGGCACGTATGGAATAAGGAATTCCATACAGAAAATGGAGCTAAATGCACCAATTTCCGCATGGAAAAACCAAATTCCAAACCATCTAGCTGCCGGAGTAGGCCGGGGGAAATACATGAATTATTTACCGCATCCTAGAATACCGAATGAGTTAATACCGCACTGCTTCTAATCCGGATTCGGCTGAAACAAGAGTTTTCGGTAGAATCGGGAGTATTATGCCACTCATGATGAAGGCCACCACCATAAACCGAATACAAGGTGAAATGATAATTAGACAAGCACTGCTTGCTTTGACGTTTATTGCTTTCTGTGCGTGAGGCAAGTGTTTTAGTTGTACTTTTCATACGTTATAATCTAACAGGTCAGTAACTTTATATAAAACTACTATTCACAGATATCGATACAAACTGATATACTTCTATATTTATGTAAGGATATTGCTGTAGAGAATTACGGTATTTATATTTTTGTATGTTAGCTTTCACATTAACAGAGAACAGCGCCCTCATGCAAGAGGGCATCTACTGTTTTTCCAATCTAAATTCACCTTTCTACGCTTTAGTAATCCAACGGTGCCACCTTTTGGTTCTGAAAGGGAAGCACACCCTTAACAAATCTCAAAGTATGCTCCACATTCACCCAGCCAATTCAAAACATTTCACATTTATTGAGAACAACTTTGAAAAGCAAGGGGGAGGGGGATTACTTAAAAAAGAAAATCATAAAATCAAACGAGGGCTCGTGTTACAACATCTCAAGGGACACGCCCCGTCTGTTGTCCTCCTGCAGGAAACCCACTTGGTAGTGACCGCTACTACAGCCCTTGACAGATGGGGTTTCAGAATGGTAATACACTCTGAGTTCACCACAGGATCCAGAGGGGTGGGAATATTAATACGTAAAAGCTGCCCATTGATAATACAGGACACTCAGAGGGATGACCAGGGGCGTTTTGCGGCACTATCCTGTCAATGGGAGGCACGAGCATACAACTTAGTTACAGTATACGTACCGCCCGCGCTCCATGCCCTGGCCCGCTCAGCTCTTGGTGAGTTTCTGCTCACCCTACCCCCGGGGGAACTTATTATAGGAGGAGACTTTAACGCAGTCCCTGACGCCTCCCAGGATAGGTTACCAGCGCGAGACCAAGAGAAGCCCCCTACACATTTATGTGACTTTGCGGAAGCAATGGGACTTATAGACGTCTGGCGTACACGACATCCGGCGGCGCGCCAATACACGTACCACTCAGGTGTCCATAACAGTCTGTCCAGGATAGATTACATCCTCTCATCCCCGGCAAGCCTAGCAGCAATTTCAGAGATCACACACCTCCCTAGAGGGATATCCGATCACTCACCCTTGTTAGTGACACACACATCACAGCACGTGGGACGTAAACGCATTTATCCGCTTTACCCGGGGTACCTCATAGTCCCGACTATTAGGAAACAGCTGCGAAAAACCACAGAACAATATTTTCAAGAAAATACACACTCAGTTGATTCCCCTAGTATTCTATGGGAGGCGTACAAGACGGTCCTACGAGGGCAAGCAATATCTGTAATAACATCGCACAAACGTGGCAAGGCCCACCAAGTGCTATAACTAGGGAGCGCGGTTAGCCTAGCAGAAGATGAACACACCAGAACACAGACCAATGAGACTACGCATAAGCTAGACCTGGCCAAACAAGCGTATAGGGACTACACATGGGAGGAAGCCAAGATGAGAGTCCACAACACACAATCTATGAGATGGGGGACAAGGCCTGTAAGTTGCTGGCCTGGCTAGACAAGAAAGAGCACGCTAGTCGCTGGGTGGCCCTTCTGCATTTACCCTCCGGGGAGGACGTAAAGGACCCTCAAGACATAGTGACAGCCTTTGCAAGCCACTACGAGGCAGTCTACACACCATCCACGAACGCCACAGTGGCGGAGAATTTAGATTTTCTCAGAGACATTCGGTTGTCCACTTTGACACCCCGAGACGCAGACACACTAGACGAGCCATTTACAGTGGTTGAAATTATTGCTGCACTTAGGGGTCTACAATCAGGCAAAGCCCTAGGTCCCAACGGCATTCCGGTAGAGTTCTATAAAACGGATGCAGAAAGACTGGGACCCCACTTACTGAAAATGTACGTAGACAGTCTGGATAGGGGAATATTGCCCAGAGATCAGAGGACAGCGACCTTAGTGACGATTCCAAAACCTGGCAAGCCCCCTCAGGATTGTGCCTCATACCGTCCTATTTCACTCCTCAATGCGGAGGCGAAAATCTTAGCGAAAGTACTGGCCACTAGGCTTCAGCCAGACCTCGCGTCACTTATCCACCCGGTTCAGTCCAGGTTTTTGCCTGGCCGCAACACGGCAATGAATTTAAGAAGGCTCCACGGGGTGTTGGCTCGAATGTCTACCATCCGAGAGGAGGCAGTCATTCTATCGCTGGATGCCAGCATGGCTTTTGATCGGGTGGAATGGCCCTTCATGTTCGCAGTATTACAGTACTTTGGTTTTGGGCCCAATTTTCGCGCATGGGTCCAGCTACTATATAAACAACCCCTGGCGCATGTTGTGGTCAATGGGCGCATCTCTGAGAACTTCCCTCTAGGGCGCGGGACCAGACAGGGATGTCCCCTATCCCCGCTCCTATTCGCCCAAGTGCTCGAGCCCCTTGCGACCTGGATACAAAACGACCCAATGATACGAGGACTGCGATGGACAGAGGGGTGATAGGACCGTATATCACTGTACGCGGATGATATATTATTATATATGTCCTCCCCCAGCCGCTCCATCAACTGTCTACTAGACATTTATGCCGCTTATGGCAGATGTTCGGGCTACACGATTAACTGGGCGAAGTCGATTCTGTTTGTCCTCCACGGTTCCCCTCCACGTCTACCCAAGGGAGTGACGATACAGCTGGGGAAAGACTGCTTTAAATACCTGGGTATCCACATTACCCCAGATCCTGCTCAATTTTACGAGAGAAATCTTAAGCCACCCCTCCGGAGATTAAAGAACGACGTAAAGCACTAGCATACACTATCCGACCCTCCTGGGCCGCGCAGCCTTATTTAAAATCATGGCTCTCCCGCGATTCCTATAGGCTCTGCAAAATACACCCACCCTGGTCCCTGACTCTTACTTTAAGGTAGTCGAGGCTGAGGTGGGACTGCTCCTCTGGGGTGGCAAACCCCCCCGCATAGCTCTGTCCAAACTTACTAAGAGCTGGTACGATGGTGGAATAGCATTGCCTAGCATACGGCTGTACTACTGGGCCTCACAACTTATTATAGTGAACCAATGGCTCCATGCCCCTCAGGAGGAACCGGCTCTCCGGCTCGACCGACATGCTCTTGGGACCGAAGGACCTCTGAGGGCGCTTTACCACAAGAACAAAAAAGATGCATGGATGGGTCCCACCGCGCATACAATACGCACATGGTTCATAAAGAAGTGCAGCGGGCGCTCGGATGGGAGGGAGTCCTGACACAACTCACACCATTGTGGGATACACCCAAACTTGGTACACTCCGCAACAGTAAGGGGTTAGCGCAGTGGGACCGGATTGGTATCTCAAGAATTGGGGACCTTTGGAAAAAGGGAGAAGTAGTGGCTTTTACTCAACTGCAAACGACATATCAAATGGCTGACACAGAACTATTTCACTACACCAAATTAAACACGCACTTACAAGGGCCATACCTAGAGGCACGGTTCTCCCCGAATCATCCCCACTTGAGGACCGTCTCCTTACAGACCAGCTCACTAAGAGGGCCATTTCCCTCACTTATCGTAAACTTATCAATAATCAGAAAGATCCCACACTAGCCTTGCGAGACAAATGGCGGGTGGACCTTGGAGACATAGACGACCAGGACTGGCAAGAAGCACTAGCGTCCCCAAGGGAGGTGGCGATCCCGTCCCGGCTACGGTTGGTGCAACTGAAGGTCTTACATCGGACATACTACACTAGAACTATGCGCCACAAAATCGGCCGAGCTGAAACACCTCTGTCTGCGGGGATGTGGGACAAGGGGCACATTCTACCACACGTTCTAGGAATGTCCACACATAACACACTACTGGGAGGAGGTGATGGACACAATTACTCGGGTGTGTGGTTCTCAGGTTCCTCCGAAACCAAAAAGGTGCCTCCTCAATATATGGGAACCAACTGACCTAAATCACGCAGCACAAGACTGGGCAACCCTGGGGATCATGTTGGCAAAACGCAATATTGCACAACACTGGGGTGTGCCAGCAGCCCCCCAGCAGAGACAATGGTGTCAAGATATGGATAGCTCAATGGTGGCCAAAAAAGCAGTTTTTATACACAGAGGTTGTCCCAAAAAGTGGGAACGGGTGTGGGGTAGGTGGAATTCATTTCAGGGTTACATCTGTGCTCCTCCGGCATCAGACTCGGATCCAGACTTGAGCGACTAACCCACTGGGTCCAGTGAGGGGGCATAACAATGGCCGGGATCGGTGATCCAGACGTTTTGATACATCCAAAATGTAAAATACGACAACTCTTGACACTGCATTACCTGAGCATATGACCTGCAATGAAAGTAATACGGTAACAGACACTACCCAATGTAACCAGCTTTTTTGTTATATTGTCCTTGTAAATGAAAATAAAAAAGTTTAACAAATTTAAAAACATAAATAAAAATCGGCCTGCTGCCTCTCTTGCATCCTCTTTCTGGCTTCCTGTGTGAAATATGAAGCAGGAAGCACCAGGGCTCCCACGCTCCCCGCAGCCAATCACAACGCTGAAATGTGATTGGTGAGAGCGCAGTGACACGCCGGGCATGTTCTCCATGCAGGCTGTAAAGCAGCGTGCATGGAAAACAGGAAACGTGCGCATTACTGTTTTGGGCGACCAGAGAGGGCCCACCAAACAGTCGTTGCGCACTTAAGAGGGCTGTACCACTCCTTCCCTGCTCTTTAGCCCCGCCCTGCCCACTCATCAAGCGACCGCAGAAGGACAAAATAAAAGGATAATAAAATTAGTTATTATCATTTTATTTTTTCCTGTTTTTTGGTGCTTTGAGGCAGTGGGGCGACGCTCCTCAGCCTTAGCTGAGGAGCCGCCTCTGCAAAATACATATGGCTGTGTGGAACGTACACACTGCAAACATTTCGACAAAGCCCAAAGAACAAGTTACTTATCTTCGGTAACACCTTAACTGGTCTCTATCTAACCACATATCTCTTACTTTAGAAAACCCCAGGCGTCAGGCTGGATCCAGATATTTTTCGTGAGCAGTACTCCTGCGTGCTGGTAGGTGTCGTCGTTCGGCTCCGCTTGATGTCAGCGCTGGAAGTAACGCATGCAGTGCCTATCTAGGCATCACCCTAGTGCGCTGATGTCAGTTTCTTTTTGCAACTTTCCACACCAGAATCGCAGAGCCCCGAAGATCACTGGCCACTGTTGCGTGAAATTAGGGCCTTTTAGAGCGAACAGCCCTTCAATCTGAATCCGTTCGAAGAGCGGGGAGGATGGGCGAGTCGGTAAGGAATCTGCGGCTATATAGAGTCTATACCAGATTAGGCGTTACGGAAAGTAAGTAACTTGTTAATCTGATAGAGAGTTCTAGCCACAGATTCCTTACCACAGAATAGACACCTAAGCAATACCTTCCCAGAGGTGGAGCTGCAACACTGATTAAACTAGGAAGCCCTACAGGACCGAACGGGCAAAGTATCTGTTTTAGCGGACCTGAATGTCCAGGCAGCAGTGTTTCGTAAACGTGTGCAGGGAAGCACACGTTGCTACCTGACAAATATTCAGGACAGGTCCCCCCACAAGCCAACGCAGTGGTCGCAGCTTTGGCTATGGTGCAATGAGCTCATAAACCATCAGGAGGTTGATTTTTGGCAAATGCATTGCATATTTTGATGGAGAGCACTATGAGATGGTCCGTTTCTGCACTGCCTTTCTTTTTTTGGCTCAGACATCCCCCGCAAACAGTTGATCGTCCACCGAGAACTCTTGTGTGGTCAAGGTAGAATGACCAGGCTATTTTTGGGTCCAGTCGATGGAGTCTCTCCTCTTCTTTAGAGGGGTGAGGCAGATCATAAAAGGTAGGCAGAGTGATGGACTGGTTTACATGTAAGGGAGTTCCCACCTTTGGTAGGAAGGATGCTGTGGCCCGAAGAACCAACTTGCTTGAATAGATGGTAATGTAGGAAGGATGAGATAACAGTATTTGTAGCTCACTGCCCTTCCGGGTAGATGTGATTGCCACTAGAAAGGCTGTTGTAGGAGGCTGGCTTAGTATATGGTGAACACATATTCAAGTGGTGCACCTTGTACCAATTCAGGCAACCCTTATGGTTGTCCCAAAATAGCCCTTAAGTACCATAAGGAAAGGGATGGAAAAACTCGGGGGTCCCTCCCGGAGGAGGCACTGGACAGAGGAGAGGATACTCCCATGTCCTTTGTCCAGTTTCATTCCAGAGCGGGAACCAAGGTCTCCTGAACTGGTTTAAACTGGAGTATGCAAGGAGGGCATCATCTGTGCCCCGCCCCAGCCCAATACATTAAATCCTGACCGGGAGGTGGTCACACCTCCCAGTAACAGGAAACCTACTGTTCTACGTTCCCCTAATTGAGTTCAGCTCAGCAGCAGGAGGGCAGATTTATGTCTGTGGTCGGCAGCAGCACTAGCTTGCATGCAGACCCTGAAAGGCTGTTATAGGGAGTACGGGGGAGGGGGGGTCCCCTAAGGAGCCCCCCAGTATTTGGGATCATACTTACAACACTGGAATCTATGTTGGGCTATGATTCCAACATGCTTGATACCAAACATGACTGGGTTTGTTGCAGCCATTATATAGTTAGACATGTCGTAATGACTGATGTCCACTATATGTCTAAAAATGGCTGATGGCACTTACAAAGCCTGGATAATCTACTCTGGGATTTGTAAGGGTGTCCTGCTCATGCAGGGGCACCCTCACCCTTAGAACCAAGCACCCTGCCCTCAGGACCTAAGAGCTTGCCACTGGCGTGACCTATAGGTTTTAAGTGTAGTGACCTCAGATATAAGGAGACATATCTGTTGTGAGAGGTGCAAGCACCAACTCACACAGGCTGCAATGGCAGGCCTGTAGTCACTGTTGAAGTGGTCTCCCATGGGTGGCACAATACATGCTGCAGCCCATGGAAGAACACTGGTGTACCTATGCCCTGGGTACCTCAGCACCATATACTAGAGACTTATAAGGGAACACCAGTAGCCAATTGTGGAGGTACCAAAGTACTTACCATGCCAATTTAGGGGAGAAAGTACGGTTGCTGGGGTCCTGATTAGCAGGATCCCATCAGACTAGGTCAAAAACACACTGACACCAGGCAAAAAGTGGGTGTAACCATGCTAGAAGGATCCTACCTTCCTACAGCTGTCTTTTTTAGTAAGGAGCCTGATAAGACAGTTGTATAATGGCTCGAAAGGAGCGCACATCAGAAATGTGAGTACTAAATTAAGGTCCTACTGTAGCATAATGAACGGTGCAGGTGGGAACGTGTGTTGGAGACCTTTCATGAACCTAGGTACAATAGTACACTTGTACAGGGATAGCTTATCTGGCAACCGCAAGAATGCCGAGATGGCGGAAAGATAGCCCTTCAACATGTCCAAAGTAGAGCCCTGCTGGGCTAAAGTAAGAATAAACAACATAACCTGGGAAATACACCTTGGGCGGAAGATCGAAAGCTCGCAACTGCCACAGCTCAGTCTCCACGCATAAAAGCAAAGAGTTTTCAGGTTCGGATGGAGAACCCTGCACTGTTGCTTCGACAGAACATCCTCCTGAGTAGGCAGCCTGATCGGAGGACCCATGTTCATGCTCAGCAGCTTGGGTTACCAGACTCTCTGTGCCCAATCAAGAGCCACACAAATGACTTGGGCCCGGTCGTTTCTGGTCTTCTTGAGAACTCTGGGCAGGAGTGGTATTGGCGGAAACACATACAGGAGGCCCAAGTCCACTTGGGACGACAAGCATCACAGAGGGAGAGCAGTCTTGGGAACTCCAGTGCACAAAACTGCTGACATTGCACATTCTTGATGGAGGCGAACAGATCCAACCAAGTATCTCCCCATTTTTGGAAGACACCTTGTTCCACCTTAGAATGGAGATGCCATTCGAGATCCACTAGGCATTGACGGCTGAGTTCGTCCACCTGGCATTCAGAGAGTCTGCCAGTCGTTGAACCACTGAGGATATGCCCTTAATTTCCAGCCATGCTCAGAGGCACAGAGCTTCTCGACAAAGGGTCCACGACCCCACCCCTCCCTGTTTGTTGCAATAGCACATGGCAGAGGTGTTGTCTGTTTACACCTGAACCAGCTTTCCCCTTGACTGAAGGAAGAAAGGGTTTCAGTGCTAGTCGGATCGCTCAGAGCGCCAACAAGTTGATGTGGAGTTTGGATTCCACTGGAGACCAGAGTCCTCTGATATCCACCTCTCCCTGATGGCAGTTCTAGCCCAAAAGTGAAGCATCGCCACTAGAGTCAGATCTTGTTGGGGAAGGTAGAGCGGTCTGCCGCTGACCAAATCATGGTTCGTTAGCCACCACTGCAGATCTTTTGCAGTGCCTTCTAACATCTGGACCATGTTGGTGAGATTCCCCTGATGCTGTTGCCACTGGAAATTAAGGTTCCACTTCAGAGCCGACATATGCCAACAGGCATGTGTCACAAGAAGGATACAGGAGGCCATGTGGCCCAACAGCTTCAGAGTCAGTCTCACCGAATTCCAGGATAGAGGCTAAAATATCGGAATCTTGGCCTGACTAGACTGCTAGGAAGAGATTAAGAAGGCGCAGGTCTATCACGACCGACTTCAGATGCCGGCACCTTTTCAATTGCTCCCTTGGCCAAGATAGCTAACACTTTCTGGCGGAGCAAGGAGAGGTTGTCCTCCATCAGCTTGTCATAAGTACGTGGCACTGGGTGGGGGGATTGTCACAAAGGGGAGAGAGCAGGCCCCTTTGGATGAGCTGCAAACCCCAACAGTTGAATATCATTGACCTCCAGTGGTGCAGGTAATAGCATATCCTGCCTCCCACTGAATGCCCATGATGTTCAGAGGGCAAGCTAAAGTGGTTTGGAGGCTGCGGTTGCCGGGGGTGGTGGGCTGGCTTGACTTCCGGCTACCTGTCCATGTGGTCTGTGGGAACTGCGTCCTCTGTCATGAAATAATTGTGCGATTTGTTGGCCGGGGTGGTTGGGCATGTAAAGACATGGTTGGAAGCACTTCGCACGGTCATGAAAGGGGCAGAAGGTAGACTGGGGTTGGCTAGTGGCCATGGAAAGGCCTAAGGACCAGGCTGTTGTTCTGCTGTCCTTGAAGTGTTTGAGCGCAGAGTCAGCCTTCTCTCCAAACAACCAATAGCCACCAAATAGCATGTCCATGAGCGAAGCTTGGACATTCCCCGAAAAGCCAGTTGTTCTCAGCCTGGCGTGGCACCTAAGGGCCACCAATGATGAAACTGCTCTGCCCATCGAGTCAGTCGTATCCAGCCCACATCGGATAGTGAACTTGGCTGCGTCCCTCCCATCAGCAATTGCTTGAGAGAGTATGGCTCAAACCTCCTCCAAGACCATGGTCAGCTCCGGCGCAACTGAGTCCCAGATGGTATGGGAGTATTGGCCCACGAGGAATGCAGTGTTCACTGACCACAGTGCCAGGCTGGCAGAAAAGAACATCCTTTTCCCAAAGGTATCCATCCTTCTGGATTACGTATCCAGTGGGGTGAAAGGTAATGCACTGGGGTCTAACTTTGGAGGTGGAGGACTGGAACACCAAGCGCTCTGGGGCGGGGTGCTGGGTGAGGAAACTGGGGTCCCCTGGGGCGGGGCTATGGTGGCGAGGAATTGCCCTATCCATAAGAACCCCTGTGCAGGACTTGGACAAGGCCGCAAGTAGAATGTCAGTAAGGGCTTCATTAAATGAGAGTAATGATTTGGTGGGGAAAGCATCAGAGCTGAAGTCAGCAAGATGCTGGAGCTAGGGGTTATTGAACCCTCTGAGAGCCCCTGGGCCAGCCCAGTCGTTCTAGTCCCCAACCACATCCACAGGGTGGAAAGAGAGAAATGAGGTTCTGAATGGACTATAAAGGGCTCAACTCTGTCACCAAGACAGATGCTCACCCTATCCCAAGAGCTGATGAATTGATAGATACTTTAGGTGCAGCCAAATTTCTAAGTACCTTTGAATTAACTGCAGGGTACTGGCAGATTGGCATGGCACGAGGAGCAAAAAAAAATAAAACAGCATTCTTCACACCTGATGGGCATTATCAGTTTATTGTTATGCCTTTTGGTTTAAGAATGCCCCTGCCACTTTCCAAAGGTTGGTGAATTAAGTCTTTGCTGAATTGGAGTCCTTTAGTGCAGCAGATCTAGATGATTTTGCTGTCTTTAGCTCCACCTGGCAGGATCACCTGATCCACCTGGGGAAGGTTTTAAAAGCCCTGCAAACTGCAGGCCTAACTATCAAGGTATCCAAATGCCAGATAGGGCAGGGAAATGTGGTATACTCGGGCTACCTTGTTGGTGGAGGCTAAGGGCAACCCTTACAGCCCAAGATCCTGGACTGGGAAGCTCCAACAACCCAGACCCAAGTCAGGGCATTCCTTGGCTTGACTGGGTACTACAGAAGGTTTGTGAAGGGAAATAGGTTCAGTGTGACTCCCCTCATAGAACTTACCTCCAAGAAGATGCCCAAAAAAGGGAACTGGACAGTTAACTGTTAAAAGGCTTTTGACACCCTGAAAGAGGGAATGTGCTCTGCACCAATTCCCAAAGCTCCAGACTATAACCATGCAGTTCATAGTGCAGACTGATGCCTCTGAGCTAGGGATAGGAGCGGTCCTATCCCAGACCAATGATGAAGGCCAAGACCAACCTGTTGCTTTTATAAGCAGAAGGCTTCTCCCCAGGGAGCACCATTGGAGTGCCATTGAGAGGGAAGCCTTTGCTGTGGTTTGGGCCTTGAAGAAGCGGAGACCATACTTTTTTGGTACTCACTTCCTAGTTCAAACTGACCACAGACCTCTCAAATGGCTAATGCAGATGAAAGATGAAAATCCTAAACTGTTGAGGTGGTCCATCTCCCTACAAGGAACGGACTTTATAGTGGAACACAGACCTGGGACTGCACATGCCAATGCAGATGGACTTTCCAGGTTCGTCCACTTAGACAATGAAGTCTCTCTAGGGAAATGTTAGTCTCATCCTCTTTCGTGGGGAGGGGGTTGTGTAAGAAAGTGCCCTCTTTTTGCATGGTTGCCCCCACTTTTTGCTAAACTGCGATGTACTTTGACTACGTTGCCCAGGGCCTATGTTCTTTCCCTAAAACTGCATTGAAAACAAAACCCAATTGGCACTTTCTGGCCACAGGTCAGCCCCTTGTAAATGGTACCACATGTACCAATGGCACTGTGGCCAGGGAACGCCTCTAAGGGCTGCAGCACTTATTGTGTCACCCTTAGAGGCCCTGTACCTTCACACACACACACTACTTTTTCAGGCTGCGTGTTTTGGTGCAGACAAAGTGAAGAGTCGACATGGCACACATCCCTGTGTGTCATGCCTACAACCCACTGCCCTGTACAAACAACAATGATCCTCAAATAGTTAGGATAATGATTAGATAAATATAGTTCAGAATCGATACTATATTCTGTAAGTCCAGCCGGACAACCGATTTAATTTTGCAATAAAAAAATATATGCACACATATAGGAACAAAGTACTTGTGGGACACAGTCCTGTATCCGATTAGAACAATAACTTTACAACACAAACAAAGGCATTTCAGGCAAGACAAAAGGAGCTTTTTACATTATCCAATGTTGTAAGCTTTTTCAAAACAGCTAATGCACTTTAACACAATGGATTAACGTGCATGCTATTTTAGAAGGGGTCGACGACGTTTCGATCCTGTCAGAGGAGTACCAGGATCATCATCAGGACATTAATGTGTACATGCCTGATTGTTAACGAAATTGCCTGTGGGGAAACAAACAGGGGTGATATAGAGAGGGGAAAAAAAATTTGAGGAAAAAATGAAAGAGAAGATTTAGGGCGGTCCACTAATGGCATGTTGAACAAGATTAAATCGCGCAGAGGATGCAGGTGTAGTACCAAGAATGCATGCGGGTGAGTAGGCATGCGTTGGGTACAAGAGTCAAGTACTAATGGATAAGTGGCGGGCGCAAATAAGCCGTATAAGTGGTGAGTAACAAGAGAGATAACCATTCACGGTGGCTTGCTAATGAAGAGTAGGAGCGGAAAGGGACCGCGTGATGTGAGGACATGCGTCTGCAGTTGTCGTGTACTAGAAGGGGGCGAGGTGCGTGATGAGGAACTATGAACGGAGGCAACCAGGCTAGGTGGAAGGGCAGCATCAGGCGGGGGAAGAGGAACCCTTACACGGTGGTAGTGATGGCGCTGTGAAGCAACCAGTCACGGAGTGGAAGGATAACGAGCGGAGTGTTTAGGGGGTGGATGTGAAGAGCGCGACCTTTCAGATAAGCTCACTGTCTCTGGTGGTTCTTGGCACGCCCTCAGCCAGGACACTATCTAACTGCAGACTCAGAAGTGTATAACCCAGGATCTGCTACAACATTTGCTTTTTCTTTAGGACCACCCCAACGCTGCTTCAATTTAGGGAAAGGTTGTAGACGCCACCTTAAAGAACACTACATCACAATGGAATAGTTCACAAAGCAGCTACCACTCCTATCACTCAACATTTTGCTGATCTTTGAACATATACAGTGCTCTGCTGCCTTTCGGCTAGGTTCATGCTATAGAAATACCACATACATACATACATGAATACTTAGAGAGCTCTTTTTCCTATTTTATCTACTCCCAATATTTCTTTCCACAGTTACCTATTAATTTCAGATTATGAAATGTGTAATTACCTGAACTGATAATGCATTTTGTAAAATGTATTAGGGGTTATGTTTTCCAAATTGACTGAATTTTAGAATTATCGCATGGTACACAGTATGCGTACTTTATGCATGTTAGTCCCAAGAAACTATGCAGGAATACCGGACTGACTGAAAGGGTGTCTTACCAGCCCCCTTTCTGCCTTGGATTTCTTAGCAGTTTCGTTCAATTATTCAAGTGTGCTCTTTCACATAGCACTTTTTGTTTAGGCTAATAATCAGTAAATGTTTTACATGGGTTAAACAAGTGGTGTCCAATGAACATTCACATGGACAAGAACGATGCCCAGTATTCAGGATAACCAATGACTCTGTAAATGGTTCACATTCACTGTATGCAAATTTACCTGGTATGGATTTCATGAACATCTGTCATAAATTCACAATTCCTCACCTATTTTAAATACTTCTGGTTCAAAAGAACGAAGGGTCTAATGTGCTAAGACACAGGTCTCAAATGTGGTGGCACTTTTTGCAACAGATTTCACAATGTGTCCCAAGTACTAATCGGTAGCATCACAAAATCGCAGGTTATCACAGAACGACCTCCCCAATAGATATTAATTAGGCGGGTCGCTATTAGCAACCCCCTGGTACTGGCTTCGAAAAGAAGGATGGAGGGTCAGCAGAGCATCATCCCGGTATTCCAGTATTTAAATTTCCAAACAGCAAACCTATTTAGAAACAATAAAAGCAAAATGGAAAAGCAGCCCATGTTCCTTAAAGCAACCACTGATGCTTAAAAAAAGGTACCTCTTTTGGAAAACTTCAGAGGGATCAGGACATGACCTCAGCCAAGGTCACCCGACAAATCAGTTAGCACCTCCTTTGAAGAGTCGGTAACAGATCAATGCTTTGCAATTGACTGATACATGGCAAACTGAATCGCAATTAGGAGTGAATGTCCGTTTCATGTGCCTTCCGAATTGCAACTTTGTATTAGTCGCAAAATCCATTTTGCGTGTCAGAAAAGCTTTTCCAACTGACAAAATAGGTTAAATATACACCTAAAAGCCATTTGCAGTTGTAAACATTGAGATTTTGTGAATCACAGGGTTAGCGATCGCAAAATGACTTTGTACATCTGGCCCAAAATTAACTGTTTTTATGTATATATTTGTGATGGAATTTTTGATTTAGGTTTCTTCTGTAAAGGGCAACATTAAAAGCTCTCTAAAATCTTCCTGTTTCTTACAACTTCTACTAGATTATGCATTTAACTATAGATGGTGTGTTAAACATGTGTCCAAGAAAGTCAGATCCAGACAGATTTTTAAGATAAACTCTAACTGGGAGGTGAAGACTTGGATACTGAATGGGCTTATGCCCTGCAGCACGTGACTCAGGTTTATCAAAATGCTTGGTTGAAGTTCCTACAATTTAACTATGTTCATTAGACATTCTTGACTCTGGTGTGCCTGCAGGTCATGTATCCAAATGCATCACTTGCTTGCCCCAGATGTAAAGTAGATGGGGCACCTTTGTACAAATGGTGTGGTTTGGTGCTCAGACCCTGGTGGGCCGGGGTCACAAAATGTATCTTGCACTGGACTGGCAAAGGTTATTTAAATGTGCCCATGGTGTACCTGTTGGAACTTATGCCACTGGCCAAAGCTGGAAAATCGAATAGCAAATTCATAGACCTTGTGTTGGTTCTTGCGGGAAAAAAAATAAATTGCCATGAACTGGAGATTATCGTTGCCTCCAGATCTAGACAGATGGAAAGCACATTTTCATACATGTGCTCGAGTGGAGCTGGATGTAAGTGCTCACAAGACAGGTGGAGCACCTAGATCAACATTGGAACTGGATGGGGAACCACTGCTGCGGGCCATTAATCCCAAAACATATGACAAACCTCCATAGATAGTGAACCACTCCAAAGCACAATATCACAGAAGATAATCCCTAAACGCATTAACAGGAACTGTTCATACAATAGCAAGCCAACTGACTGTCGGCCCGAGGCCATGGTTGGTAGCAAATACAAGAGTAGCTCTGCCATAGGTGCCTTTGAGTTGCGGGGAGTTGGCAGCTAGATTGGATGGGGAGGTAGAGGGTGGGTTTTATGTTATGGCAACCTTACATTTGGCTGTTCTGTCTGGATTTAACCATTTACGAACAACTACTCTCTGCAATATGTACACTTCATGATGTTATTCTTATGTTTCTCTTTTTGGAAAACAAGACTGAATATGCTGAAACAGTAATGTTATGCCCAAGATAATCCTGGGTTGTATTAAAAGTTATTGAAAGTTATAAAGATCAATAAAAAAACACTAACTAGGTAAACAATTTTCAAGTTCTCCCTCCTGTTATCTTCCTCTCTTACTGCTCTTTAACTCATTCCTTTTTCTTTTTCACGTCTCACTTTGTTCTTCCTCCTAATCCCACCCCTATTCTCTGCACAATCATGTTTCTGTTCCCGGGTGCTCTCAATTTTTGTACTCGAACCCAAAAGTATTTGTTACCCAGCCCTGATATTTTGTGCTCTCAATTAAAACATCATTTTTTCAGGTTGCCTATTTCATATAAGTCACTTCATCCTCAACAAGAATTTCTCAATGCAAGTAAGGGTCTGACCAGATGAAAAAACATTTACTGCTCAGCAGTCCACTTCATTGTCCCTGGCATTTGGAAGCAAACATGAGTGGTCTTCAACCAACAACAGTAGAACATATTCATGTTTTACAATCAGTTTACAAAAGTTCAGAAAAGGGACAACGCTGATGGACAGGTCTACTACTAATGAAAACACTTTACAGTAGCTGCTGAATCAGCAGTAATATGCATGCACCCCCATTACTCCCAGTGTACCTTCAACTGGGAACAGACAGTCGTTCTGCAGTAATGTATGAAATCCACCACTTGTACGGCCTTCACTCCCAGACTGAGCAGAACGCTGAGGTCATCCACTAGCAACACTGGGCACTTCCAAGTCTCCTCTGCACTGGAAGGTGCCAGCGATGACCGCACAAAGTTGTAAAGGTGTTTTAGGTCAGAACCGCTGCATTAAAAAACAGAATAAAAGGAGTGGGTTTAAAACAAACTATCCTACAATTTGTTAGTTTGGCTTTTGTTTCCTATAGTTGCTTGTATGAGGATTAATCTGTGTGCTTCAGTATAGATCGTGTTGGCAGAAGGGCAAGTGGTGTGTGCCAGAGCACAAAGAAACAAATGAGAAATTTGGGGTTTTAGTGTACCACAAAGGGGCTGCTGTTGAATAAAGGTGGAGCTGCAGTAAAAAGTATGGCACTGAAGTGAGACCTTTGCTGGAGCTGACCAACACCAGGGGAGGCATCAGGGCATTTCATCCCTTGCAAGTGAAAGGGGCCCCAGATTCATGGGGGTGCCGGCGGCCCAATGGGAACTTAAATCAAAAGAATATGAAAATCAATGCTGCCCAAAGCTGTGGACTTCACTTGAAACGCAGAATGTGGAACTTAGTAGCATTAGTTCTTTTCAAAGAATTCATTCCATATGGATTTTTTTTTTTGATAATCAAATTTATTAGCATTTGAGAAAAACAAAATACGCAAAGACAGCATGAGTGTGCACAATGTATCTGAGTCCATGAGGAGAAACAAGCACAGCAATCAAAACAACAAATTTAGCCACTTGCCCCAAAGCTTTTCAAACTTTTCAGGACATCCCGGAGCCTCAAAGAGGGGCTCGTCTTGGGCCGCGCACCAGTCCACCCCTCGTCGCCACTTCTGTACAGTAGGGGGTTTGGCCTGAGACCAGGCCGCTGCAATGTCTTGCTTGGCCACTGCAACCGCAGTGCCCAAGAAGCGTTTGTCGGCTCTAGAGCCGTTTAGGCCATCAAATACTCCCAGGAGAAGACGCAGTGGGGCATGGGGGAACAGCCATCCCAGGCTCTGCTCGAGCTCCGATTCCACACCCGCCCTGAATGAGTCAAGAATAGGACACTGCCAGACTATGTGGTAAAAATCAGCCGGGGCATGGCCACACCGTGTACAGGCTGGGGAGGAGCGCAGTCTTGCCCTGTACAGATGCGCAGGGGTAATATATGCCATGTGGAAATAGTAAGGTTGGATGAGACACAGTTTAGAGGAGGTCTTCAGAGTTTTGGGAGCCATGAGAGTGTCTCGCCAGTCTGCTTCTTCTAGGGGACCCAGCCACCTCTCCCAGCAGGTGCGCAGCGAGTCTAGGGTCGCAGGGCCATTGTTCACAAGGGAGCGGTAGACCCGTGACACCCCCTCTCTACCCAAGTTCCCCATCATGACCTGGGCCTCTAGCGGACTGAATTCAGGAAGGGAGGTGGCTGGTGGAATGTGCGCAGTGAGAGTGTGTCGGAGCTGCAAATACTTATAAAATTGGGTGGTATGAAGGGAGTGGCGTTGCTGCAGGTCGGAAAAGGTTCTGATGTGGCCCCCTACCCACACGTCCCCAAGGAGTGAAATCCCGATCTGATCCCACTGCCGGAAGCCCAGAAGGGTCAATGCCTCATGTAACCAAGTGCCGTACCACAGGGGTGTGTGTTGAGTAAGCTTCCTATCCCTTCTCGTGTAGCGCAGAGCAGAGCGCCAGGCCGTTAGGACTGCTCTACTGAGAGGTGGGGTGGTATGGGGCCCCATACAAGTAGGCCTGAAGTTGCGGAAAGTCCGTAGTCCTGAGCTCGGTCCGGTAAGCCGGTTCGGACCAGCCGCTAGCGAACCAGTCGTGGACAACAATAAGTCTAGTGGCCAAGTAATAGAGGTGAAGGTTGGTCACACCCATGTCACCATCGAAGCCATAAGGAATTTTAAAACTGGACATATTAAGGAATGGATGTTTTTAAAGGACTTATATTTTATGGTGGGTTTTAAATCAATGTTGCCCTTTTTAAATATTTGACATGTATTTTATGGCCAGCATATATATTACACATTTTGGATCCTGCAATAAGTTGGCTGGCTGCTTTTAAAGTGTGAGATGCATACCTCCTCTACCCTTCCCACACACACCGGAGCTCACACTATTCTTGTCATTAAGGGTTTACCGTGTATGTTAAATGTTCTGATATTCTATTCTATTATTGCTTTGGGATTTGCATGTCGCTTGGATATCATTGGAATGTGGTTCTTGTACAGACAGAATGTCCTATACCTCTATTTGAAATCTGCACCCCTTTAACTTCATTGAGCCCTGGATGCCACCCCTGAAGCAGCCACTCCTAGTGTTCAGTCACAGATTGGTAGCAGTGGAGGTTCATAACAGAAAAGAAACGACACCTAATTCCAAATCAATGAGTTAACAAGGTGTCGGAGCTAAATTATCCTAGAACCCTACATAGACTATACCAAAGACTAAACGTTCAAAGAGGGCCTAGGATATCAAAGAGTAAGAGCACCAATATAGCCTTGGCCTTTGCTTGTATGAGCTTTATGGGCCACTGTCCAAGGTTACAAACGGTCAAGGTTTTAGCCCCATCAGTCAGCAAAGTCTCTTAAAATTGAATTATTTCAGAATATTTAGCATCAGAAGCTGTTCATTAACATTTTAGAAAGAATCTAATTCAGAGCATTCCAATCATAAAATGCTGCTGGGTTTTCATCAACAAAGTTAATACAGTTGACTTAGAGAGAAGAAGATAGCTCTTGCAGGCAGTAAAGTAATAAACAGTAGGACAAAAAGAGTGCAATTTCCTAAGGCTAAAAACTACATGCAGGCTTAAGTAGAAGTCCAAACTCCTAAATATAATATTTTCCAGCCGAGTATTTTTTATTTAATTTACTTTTAAAAGTGAAGAAATCCAATAGTTTTGTACAGAAAATAAAACTTAAAGCCATACATTTTATTACATCAAATTATATTAGATAGATAGCAAAACTTGCAAAAACACCTTATAGCCAATATAATTCATGAATCCACACACTGAGAGAATATCTCGACCGGACACTGAATGAAGAATCTCACCTTTGAACCAACTCATTATCCTGCAGCTTAGTGTTGCATGATCTTTGAAGTAATGATGAAATTGACCACAACTACTTCTAATTCCTAAGTCAGTCTACTTCACCTTGAAAACACTTCAAATAAGTACACAATAACGTTTTGCATCTCATTGTGCAAAAGTGGGACTTTGCCAGATCTCCAGCTGGACATGATCATTGACCTATCTCGTAGTAAAGTGATCAACTCGTTTCCAGCACTCTCCAACAATGAAGACTCGACACCATAATGTAAATCAAATTACATTATTAGGTGAATATCTGGGACAAGAACATTTGAAGATGTGGGGGATTCCAAATAATAAGCCGCAAAAGTGCAACAATAGTTTCACATCTACTGCATTTATCAATGCCGGCAACGGGCTTAAGAAAAGTTCAATACATACTTTAATTACTGGCACATTTTACAATGAAGTCTTACTTTTTCTTACATTATTTTGGCTTATAGGTTTATAGAAATATCAGAAAAACCCTCATTTGGGTCAATTCCTAATTATCAAATAACAGACACTACTGCAATTAATAATCCTCTCAAACAGAAGGCTTAGATTGCTCTTTAATGCTTCTAGCAAATATTTTCAATTAATGCAGTGCGATTTCACATCCCAAATAAATAACAATATGAAACTTCCCCCAAAAAGTGTATGCAAGACAAAGGGGAGGCTTTGAAAGAGGATTAGCAATAGGAGAGCACAAACCGTTTTAATTCATTTAGTGCACCCCGACAAGTGGAAGAGGCAAATGGCACCGCACTTTCAAATGCTTAAATCTTTTGAAATCAGTGAGGTGGTAATTAAGATATTAGAGTTCCTCAACAGTCTACAAGTTTCAACATCGAAGTACCTTTTGAATATCGAAGTACCTTTTGGGGTATTTAACTCCTTCATCTAGGACTAATTTCTCCCTACAGCAGTGGAGATTTCTTGTTTCTTTGCAGATTCTGCAACGGTTACATTTAAGGCAACACCATACAGGTGAACTGTCAACAACCCACAAGTTATTTTCCTGTGCTCTTTGTATCCTTGAACGCAAGGTTTAGGGGAAAAAACACCAAGGCAGGGGTGTAACACACGTCCATGTCTCGTCTCTCATTGCACTTTGTCCATTGAGGACACTGGATCAAAAGCACATTTCCATAACTCTGTTTAAAGATAGCGAGGACTTGTAGTGATCCCAGTGGCAGTGAATTTGCTACAGACTCTCATACAACACGTCGATCTGTGCTGCGATTGCAGGTTTGATGTAACATGGGTCTACTGTTGTCCCGTGTTAGTTAGGAGAGCCCGGTACTGCAGGATATCACTGTATATATTTGATACCTTCTAACTGTAGTGCTTAGAAGATTACACAAAGGGGAGAGCTCTTAAAGATTACACAAGAAGGGACATACATGGCACCTGCAGTCCTTACAATTCACTGCTCTGCGTGATGAAATCTGTGGTATCTTCATTTCTATGTCATGCATTCTCTCCTTAGTTTTAAGTCCCCTGCAGCGCAGCCAGTGTGAATTACCAGACTGCTGATGTGTGCCTGGTGGAGTGAATGCCAGTTGGAGGGCGTGGGCTGAGCAGAAAGGATGCTGCTTCCGGTGGGGCTTTCCTGATACCTTCTTACCATCTCCTACCTGTAACCTGAGACTCTTATCTTAAAGAATAAAGCATCCTGTTACCACCTGTACTACTGGTTCCCCTGCATCATCATTTACAGCTGTGCATGAAGAAAACATACTACTATAATTGATTAAAAATATACATATGGTGATTATATTCTCATTGCGAGCTATTTTTATTTTACTGTATATCCTTTAGTTGTTTGGCTACATAACTTATGAAAACTTTGCATCAGTGGTAGCTTGCTTTGAGATTCATTAGGTCTCATAATGTATATATAAAAGGGAAACATTAATAACTGTTGGAGAGAGGATGCTCAAGGGTATCATGAGATACCCAATACAGTTGGGTGGAGGGTTCCCCAGGAAGGGTAGGGTGGTGGGAAGCTTTGGGTGGGGGCACACAAGTAGCTGTAGAGTAAACATAAATCTTACAGGGTGGAAAGCATGTGGGGGGAGGGGGGATTTTCTCATTTGCGACAAGGGTAATTAGAAAGATTGAATAAAACGCCATAATATGGGACCAAGTGAAAAAATGACAAAGGTAGTTTAAGGGTAGTGATTTGGAATGTGAATAGGCTCCGGGTACATGGTAGGAGGAGGAGAATTTTATAATACCTTAAAAAAATCGAATACCTGAGTTATAATATTGCAGCAAACGCACCTACTCCAGGGAGAATGGGAAACATCGTAAAGGGACAAAAATAGATTAGCCAGTTCGCTTGCACAAATCAACGGTGCAATGTGAAGGGGGTCGCAATTCTGATTAAAAAAACACTCAGTGCAGGCTACGGTGGAAAATTATGTTGCTGTTTCCGGAGGGAGATGGCTGATAGTAAGCACCAAAATACGTACAGTTAGATACACATTTATAGGGTATTACGGTCCAAATATAGATGACACAGGACCTCTCCGAGAATTCTATGGCCAATTAGTTGAGGTCAGGAATTTCATATTGATAGGATGTGATTTTATGTATTACTAGATCCTCTTTTAGATAAATCTACCACTAGACCTTTAGCTACCTCCCCTAAGATGAGGGAATGCTTATACCACATTGTGAAAGATCTAGGGTTAATGGATGTTTGGAGACAGGGGAGGGGGGTGTCACAGACAAAGTTTTACTTATCATAATAATAGATACGGTCACTCCTCCCGGATTGACTTCCTTCTGATAAGCACAAATTTAAGGCAAGAAGTAAAAGAGGTGGAACACCAGCCAGAAAACTTGTCTGATCACTCAGCGGCGAGTGTGGAACCAAGCACGGCCACTTCCTGGCTAACCTCTGCAGTATCTGGCGTTATAAGTGTGCTCTTCTATATTAGCAGAATCGCATACAAGGGCAAACAGTGACTAAGCTGCACATCAAATGTGTGTTATGACCAGAGCTGCCGACTTTTGAACTAGGGAACCAGGTTTGAGTCCCGGCATCAGCTCAACATCCTCTGACTCTGGGCAAATCACTTAACCCCCCCTGTGCCTAAAAAACAACAAATCTGCCCTTGTGTAATGGGACTGGTGCTCTCTTAAAGCGCTACAATGCCTTCCGGTCGAGTCAGTGGCATAAGGCAGGGCCCTGCAGCCCCTGTGATGCAAGGGTGGGGGGGTCCCCAGTTCTTCGACGGGGCCTCCATTGGGCGCAAGACCAATGAATATCTGTGAAATATGATGGTCACACAAGGGACCCTAATCACATTCTACAGGGGGCGCCCATCATTTTGTGTTAGGCACTGGGTCGAGTTATTGCTATATACAAAAAAGCAAACCGCACAGTGTGATGCTGGGCAACTGGTGTTATTGTTATTGTCCTGTGCCTACTTCCCTTATCTGCCAGAACTCGTGCCTTGAGGCCATTGATATCGCGAAGTGTGGCATGTAAATAAATACATGTGTTCATAGTCGTGCCTTCCAGAGTGCTAGCGCTGAAAACCCTCTGTTGTATGAAACAGTGTTAACGTTTCTCAACTTTGTTTGTATACCAGACTGATGAAATATCTCTTTCTAACGCAAGCAGCTGAAAAATTATGCATATCCGTTTCTCTGCAGCATGATCTGCCTTTTGGACGTGGCTGAATGCCGACGTGGGATCCGGCAGAGTATGTTTTAATAACATGTGGTTTGTACGTGCCAACAAAATCAATAACTTCGAGAGTCTGTTGTGGTCAATTGTTTCAACCCCATCGGCATCATATAAAGCGTCATTTGCCTTACAAATATAAGCTAATGAAAGTTTTGAAACATTTCAGTTTGGGAAGACTGTGACCTTTTCACACTTCACTTTACACTTGTTATCACTCACTCATCAGACAGATCTCGTCAGTGTGGAATCTTCAGAAAAGGCCAGTGAGTTCAAACCATCAGCTGAGAGGGGCGCCGGGGAAGGGGAGCTTTTGACTCTTGTTGCTTTGTACTGCTGATTCCGTTGCATTTCTTCCCTCTCCAGTGGTGCAGGTCGGTAGAAATGTGAGCACATATTTAATTTCTCGGCGGCTACAGCACGTGTCTGTACTACAGATACACCGCGTCTCTTCCCGCGGCCGGACTCAGCCGAGCCGTCTCGGGCTGCCGCGCAGCAGCTGTATCGAAACCGTCAGTAATTAGCTGAAAGCTTGTGTCCCAAAGACCTTTTGAAGCCATGAAACCCCTTTCTTTCACCGGAGTGAAATTAAATTGCCCTTTATATTCAAGCATGATTGAAATATTGGAGTCAGATTGTTGCATCTTCAACCCTGGCCCCAGAGGTTATGCAAACAGATTAGGTTTGAGTGGGGCAAGAGCTGCGCAGTATATTAATGAAGCCCCTCTAAACTACTGCAGCCGGGGATGGTGCCTGGATGCTGCATCGTGCGCTTGTCTAGAATAATCTAACACCAGCCTTTTCTTCCATAATTAAGCCTCACAGCTCCCGGAGTAGTGACAGGTCCTGAATGTTGATGGGAGGCAGGCATGACATGAAGGGCTAATGCTGATGACAAAGCAGGCTTACCTTCATCTGGTTGCTGCCTCTAGCGCGAGACAGGCGCTACTCCTACTCGCCGATTTTGGTGATTAGGCGCTCCAGAGTCACGCGCTTTGCCGCGAGTAAAAGAGACGGCGTGCGCGTGCACAGCTTCTGTCCGGGCAGGCACGGCGAGCAGGAGACAGGTAGGTAACAAAAGATGCCTCACTCCCAATAAGAAGCGCGCATTTGGGAGCCGCGCCAATAAGAAGCATGGGTGGAGCTTCCTCCCCCGCTTCGCAAACTAAATCGATGACAATAGATCTCACCAGAGCGAGCAGCGCATGCGCTGCGTCGCTAGGCAAGACCTAAAAAGGAACCTAAACATAGGCTGAGTGAGATGGAATTGAAGATCGAGGGGCTACAAAGAGCTCTCCACTCTAGCCAAAATGTCGGGGAGCAGGCAGGCTTAAGTAACAAACAAAAATATGCAAAAGAAGATTTGGTTGACTATTTAGATGGACTTACTCGGAAGAAATGGAAAGCCAGCAAATTGGCTCACTATGAATAGAGGGAAGGCTGTGGGAAAAGTCTGGCATGAAAAACAAAGGTAGGCAGCTCAAAAAGTCAGATCAAGGAGACTGGAGAATGCTGCCAAGATAATCCAGATATAGAGCAGGCTTTGTAAACTTCTTTCAGAACCTATATACAAAAGACACCGACACTACAGCAGAATAGATAAACAACCGGCTCAAGGAAGAGGCTCTCCCTGTATTACAAGCAAAGTTGCAGAACAGTTTAAATCAGGAGATAAGCACTGAGGAAGTGGGGAGAGTGCTAAGAGGGCTACAAAAGGGGAAATCACGAGGCCTGGACTGTTTAGCTAGTGAATTATACAAGATCTTAAAAGACAAACTCACCCCAGTCCTGACTAGATTGTTAACGGCAGTATATGTAGAGGACCAACCTAATTATTGGGACAAAGTAACAATTAGTATAATCTTAAAGCCAAAAAAAGACCCCAAAGCATGCGAATCGTACAGGCCAATATCATTGCTAAACAATGATTATAAAATCTACACACAAATCATAGCCTAAAGAGTAGACAAGGTGATTGTTGGGCTGATACATGAAGACCACAAAGGATTCTTGAAAAGGCAGACAGTTATACGAGTTGACTCATGACTTAGGGAGTGTAATTGACATAGCGATAGAGGGAAATCTCCCTCTTACAGAAATGACTTTTGATGCTGCTCAGGCCTTTGATAGGGTGAGCTGGCCTTTCCTATTTGCCGTTATTAAACTTCAAGAAGGTGGTAAGCCACACGCAAATTGAAAGGGTCCCTCAGGGGACCCCTTCCCCTTTGTGAATGGGTGTGAAAATATTTTTTAAGAGCAGGCAGTTGTCCCTTAAAAAATGATAAGAAATTTTTTTATTTTATTTTGTTAAATGCATCCCGTTTTCCTTTAAGGAAAACGGGCTACATTTCAGAAAAAAAGTTGCTTTATTGAAATATCAAAACACAGACATGGGGGTCTGCTGTCCCCAGCAGGCCACTATCCCTGTGTTTGCAGGCCATTCCCAATGGGTCGCAAATTGCGACCTGCCTAATGAATATTGATGAGGTAGGTCCCTTGCGACCCATTTGAGAAACGCAAACAGTGTCTCAAACACTGTTGTACATTCCATTTTACGAGTCGCAAAATGTTGCAATTTGCGACTTGCATAATGGAATGGTCGAACATCTGGCCCGTAAACTTAAAGCACCAAACACAAGCTTAAAATATGTCAAAAGGATTTTAATGCTGTCTGGGCTATTCCAAAATGCTTTTTAAAGCAGGTAGAGATTGAATTGTACTAAAGAAAATGCAGAGGATTTTACACAACCTGTTATTCAAGAATCAACTCCTCACCCTTCGCACACATGGCCAGCATTGTTCACTGGAAGATGTGGCAGCCCGAGTTGTACGTCAGAATAGTGAGGTCAATAATATTGACCAGTACATAGATCAACTCCAAAGTACTGACAACCACTATATTGTCCAGTCAAGCTATATGGAATGGATACAGTATTCTAACTATCTACTTACCGTGGCAATATGTAGGTAGTCGATACAGTGGAGTCGATATAAGTGTAGGCCAATATTAAAACCTCAAAATTGTCTAAGAACACCACCAATGCACAAGTTGTGTTTAAAATATGAACACAGAAACTCTCAATGAGCTAAACTTCACCTTTTTCAGAAAGATATGCTGGTATCAACTTCTCTATATATTTTGATCACTTCTGACTAGTACTAGAGTATCAACTGATCAATGTATTTTGATTAACCTCTGGCCACTGCTAGACACTCTCAGCGAAAGTCTAAAGTTTTCTAGACACCGACTGGCACAACCTCGGATTGGGAAAGGAGCTCAACTACAGAGGCATTCATGAACACAGCGGAATCAAGGTTACTAAATCCCACAGGGGTTCATGGCACAATCCAGAGGATAATGCACATGCAAGTTGACACATTCACAGGGGAAGGACAAAGACAATCCGCACACTCAGAGTGTCTTCTCAGGGACATCTTTTACTCTGCTCAAGATCTCCCATGCACACAGCTCTGACAAAATATGCCATTTACAGCACACAAGTGAACACACTATGTTATGTGTATTTGTCAAGCGCACCATCACCATGAGGGTATCCTGGCTCTGAGCAGGTGTGCGTGTCTAGCCCTGTCTATGATGTCTTGTTTAATGAAAAAGCCAGGGCTTCCGCTTCTTGCTGATGTGGAGTAGGAAGCCGTTACACGCTTTAGGACTGATGTAAGAGAATGGCCATCCTCTGGATCTGTTTATGTGTGGGATGTACGCAAGTAGAAGTCTTGTGGAGCAGAGGTGTCTGGGTGGTTGGTGAAAGGAGAGGCGACTGTTCAGGTAGGTAGGGACTGAGCTGTGTAATGCCTTGAATGTGTGTGTGAGGAGTTTGAAAAGAGCAGGTTTGTTTATTGGGAGCCATTGGAGCTTCCCGAGGTGTGGTGTGATATGAGTTCTGTATGTCGAAAATGTTCCTGTAGTACAAATTGCAGGTGAATAGTGTGTGTGACAATTTTTCTAGTGCTGCTTGGGAGCCATTTGAAGTTCTTCCTCACCATCTTCAGGGTCCAGAAGCAGGATGCAATGATATGTTGACTTGTGTGGTCAGATTGAGTCCCATGGTGAGGTGTTTTTGCTGAAGATCACTACTTCAGTCTTGTCGGAGTTGAGCTTGAGACAGTAGGGTTTCATCCACTTAGTGACTTTGGCCGTGCAGGAGGTGAACTTGTTTCTTGTGTTGGGGGGTCCTGTCTGAGAAGGAGAGTACAAGTTTTGGGTCATCACCGAAGGAGAGGACATTGATGTTGTGTGGCGGATGAAGTGGAATAGGGTGGGGCCAAGCAATGAACCTTGAGGCACTCTGCAGGTGATTTTGCGGGCTTCTGAGGTGAAAGATGCCAGGTTGACAGCTTCTGTTCCATCATTTAAGAAGGAGCAGATCCAGTGGAGAGCGGGTCTTTAGATGCCAATCTTCTGCATGGTGCCTGATGAAGATGGGATTTGAACCGTGTCAAATGCTGCATAGAGGTCTAGGGGAATGAATGCTGCTGTGTCTTCTGTCAAGCATCATGCACATGTAATCTCGGTCAGCGATATGTGCGATTTCTGTACTGTGGTTGGACCTGACTCCAGACTGCATGGTGACGAGGAGCCGGATGGTTCCTTAAGTGGGTGGTGAGACATCGGTTGATTAGTTTCTCTAAGACACTGGCCTGGTATGGTACAAGCAAGATGGGTCTGTAGTTGGAAAGCTTTCCTGGTTTCTTGAGTAGGGTCAGGATGGTGGAATGTTGGAGTCAATGGCGCTTAAGATGGATGTTAATTCTTCGCTGTTTGGTAGGGGTCCTTTAATGAAGGCGTAGTGTGGGCAAGGGTTAGATTGGGGCCACAAATGGACGGTCTTCATGGTAGCAGTGAATTTGATGGTGAGACTTGAGGTCAGGGTTCAATCTTAGCCTGCGATGGGAAGTTAAATTGAGATGGTGACACAGTCCAATTGCGGGTGAACTTTGCCGTATATGGAAGTGATTTAGTTGCAGAAGAATTCTGAGATCTTGTTGCAAAGCTCTTGCAAGGGGATGATGATGTTGGAGGAGGCAGGAGGGGCACTGAAATCTTTGCTGATAGCAAAGATTTCCTTGCTGCTGTTAGTGCTGGCATGGATGTGATATGCAAGAGCTGTGCACTTGGTGTTCGGTATCAGCTGGTGGTAGCGTCTTAGGGTTGATTTGAAGATGGCTTTTTCTATGGTGTCTTGACTTGTTCTCCATTTGCACTCCAGTTGCTTGCACTGCGGTTTTTTAAGCCTAAGTTCCTCTGTGTGCCAGCTGGCCTGTGGTCAGGCACTTGCCATTAGGTACCACTTGAGGGGAGTCAGTGATCCAGCTGTTCTTAATGGCAAACTGCTGGTGTACTTGGGCCTGTGTACGGACAGGGTAGAAGCCGACTTCTCTTCTATGATGCTTTTCCAGCTACACCGGCGGTTCCCGTAGCAATAGATATGTGGTGGTGCAGAAAGAGTATGCTGGAACTAACATGGTCATAGTGTTTGGCTTGCCAACTTTGATGTTGCTGATTAATGGGAAAATTGGGCCAATACGAGTCCAGAAGTATGGGTGGGTTCGGTAACGTGTAGGGTGAGGCCAATGTTTGTGAGGCTTTCTAGAAATGGCGTAGAGTTAGGGTCGGTATGCAAATTAAGGTCTCTGAGGAGGATGAAGGAGTTGACATTGATGATGAGGGGTGAGACGAAGTCTGTAATGTTGCTGGTAAAATTGGAGTGAGGCCTGTTGGTCTGTTTACGAGCGTAGGGAGAACTTGGCTGTAATGATTATCTTGAACATGAGGTGTTTTATGTAGGTGGTGGGCTGTGTAGGTGGTGCAGCTGATGGTATGGAACATGATGGCGACTACACCTCTGGGCTGTGCTGTCTTGCCTGGCGATCTTGTAGATGGTAGTGATGGCTGTAGCAAAGTCCAGTGGAAAGGCTGGGAGCATGAAGAGAGGATAAGGATCCCATTTATGGTGGCATTCATGAATTTAACAGGGATGAGGAAGGCTTTCTCCCCTTTGTGGGTACAGGTAACATTGCCAAGGCCCCAATGTAGGATCTCTTATCTTAACCCTTTAAATTAATATCTGCTGTCACCACCCTTCATTCAACCCATAGCCTGGTATGAGGGAGCAGCATCACCCTTGATAATGTGTGAGGGTTGACATATCTCTATGTTGCAAAGCCTTGTGCTTTGCTTTTAAACATCAAATTAATACATAGGACACGTCAAGTGGAGTCACAAACTTTAGAGCCAAATGGGAAAAAAGATAAAGACCAGAAAAGTCCAACTCAGGCAGAGTGACCCAGTTTCTAAAGCCATGCAAGAAATTCAGACAGCAATAAAGTAAGACAGCCCTGTGAAGTACCACACATCAGGAGTTAGACTAACACATTTCAATGCTGGTGTCCGCATCATCGCATTAAAATGCATTGGTCATGCATATATATATCTCCCCAACACACTTTGGGGATCATGAGGCGCTCCAAATTTACCTTATGTGCAGCACTGAATATCTGCACTGCAACTATGCATGGGAAGGAATTTAGCCTGGCGGCGCAGGGCCTGGAAGACTCATCATGGTGGCAGGGTGCACAGGCATACATAGTATCTTGCCCATGCCCAAAAAAAGATTGTGCTCCCTCTGTCTGCTCCACTGTCCTTTCCAAGACACACTGTGGCTGCTAGATCTTCTGGTGTGGTGGGACTGCTAATTGGGGTGGTGGGCTATGATCTGCTGCACCATTGCCAGCACCGACACCTCAGGGACAGCTGGCTAAGACAGTTTACTGCCAGCCTCCTTGGTCTCGTCCTTGGCAGCTGCCAACAGAGGAGCCCGAGGTGAGAGCATGACACTTTAAAAGTGTCACTCAAAGTGTCACACATTCGGCAGTGCTCTCCTTGCCACTGGAATCAAGCTATCCGGGCTGAAGAGGGGTGAAACCCCGAAACTGGTCCTAGGATGCTTGTTTCCAGTCCAGGGAGGACCTGGCATGGCAGTTCGGGCTAGACTGTTCCCATGAGGCACAGGGTCAAGACTGATTTTCATATGGCTGGGTTCAAACTGGAATGGCATGGTGAGCAAAAAAACGATGGATTTAGGCCCAGATCTCTGTACTGGGGTGAATGTGTGACATTGTTCTGCATTCTGTCCATCAACTGTTGTTTTTGCATTTGTCACCCCGAGTGGGACGGGTATGCCCAGAAGTGGGTCCCGTGCTCTCCATGCCACTGGAATCAAGCTATCCTGACTGAAGAGGGGTGAAACCCCGAAACTGGTCCTAGGATGCTTATTTCCAGTCCCGGGAGGATCTGGTTTGGCAGTTCGGGCTGGACTGTTCCCATGAGGCACAGGGTCAAGACTGATTTGCATATGGCTGGGTTCAAACTGGAATGGCATGGTGAGCAAAAAAACGATGGATTTAAGCCCAGATCTCTGTACTGGGGTGAATCTATGACATTGGTCTGCATTCTGTCCATCAACTGTTGTTAAGACAGTTTAATGCCAGCCTCCTCGGTCTCGTCCTTGGCAGCTGCCAACAGAGCAGCCCGAGGTGAGAACCTGACACTTTAAAAGTGTCACTCAAAGTGTCACACATTCGGCAGTAGAATGTCACTCATACGCACAATAAATCCCAAAACAATTCACACATAAGCAATATGAAAACTTGGCAGCTATGGTAAGAGTACAAGCAACGCACAGAGAAGGGCAAAAGCACTCTGCACTATCTTATTGATATAAAACAGAAATGCTATTCACCTGTGTGATACATACACAAACTCATGAGAGGAAGTAGCTGTATAGTGATTCAATTGGAGCCATTCATGATAAATATAGTAAAGGGCAGCTTGTGCTGATAACAGATGAAAAATGCTGAACTTACATACTAGCTTCTTATGAGCAGTGATCACTTCTATTCCCTAAAGGGGGAACTGGCGGAAGAGGTACCAACTCAGTCCAGTGCCATTTACACAGTGTTGAACCTCGTTCTAAATTACCCCTGCTATATATAATCTACGTTAGGTTGAGTGATAACTGGGTTGAGCGAGCACCACACGCTGTTTCTATCAGTAACTTAAATAGAGTGAACCGTTCTTAGAAAAGACCATAGATATTAAGAGTACTGACCCTGTCAAAACTGTAAACTTTCCCTAAAAAGCAGTGTTACAAATGTAGTGTTTTAACCACGCATCAAATAGGGATTAGATGTAGAGTGGTGGCAGAATAATTTAATTTATATGTAATGTGTTTTTTAGGAAAATATATTTCCAAAATAAACTATTTGATGGTTATTTGCAGTACAAAATAAACAGCCATCTAGAGCTTGAAAGGATTGCAGCATCATGTGGACACAAAAGTATGGAAAAGTAAAAATAAGACCGGGAATTATGTTGAGAGAGCAAAGGCACATAGGAGAAAACTGGCAAACTTTATCAGGAAGGGGGTAGCATTTTTAACAATAATATCAGTAAATTTAGTGGCAGAACAGCAAGTCAAAGTGGGAAGGGGGATGAAGGGAAAACATTTAAAACTCATCCAGTGAAGGGAGATTTTAGATAGAGGCACACCTTACAAGCTGAGCTGAAGAGCTAAAATCTGCCATTTGATGCAGCCTAATTCCTACTCCACAGAAAAGTTGCAGTGGACAGCAGGAGGTATGGGGCATGCTGATCTGGGTGTCTCTCTCTCTCTCTCTCTGGAAGACTGTGTACTAAATGAACAAATCTACACAGGGATGTCTAGTTGGTACAGGCATCCAAATCTCCACAGTATTAATGGAACACTCCAGGCTTAGAGCAGCCAGTGCTCTGTTTTCTAGCTCCAATCGCTACAAAATGAGGAGACTGAGAACCCACCTGCAATAATTTATTGCAGATCACTTCCAATATACTTTTTCTTAATGAGACAAGTCTCATAGGAATTTTTCTTATTGCAGTAAAGTTCTGAGACCGTTATTGTAGTCAGGTCTGTTGTCATTCCTCCAATCTCTGACACAGGAGTGTACTGATGCAGTTGTCTCTGTTACTGGTGGGTTGTGCTATTTACTTCTATCATGCAAATCCTAATATAATTTTGCTTGTTGCAGACAAGTTGTGTAATTTTACACATTGCTTAATTTCACAATTGCTTCTAATGTAATTTACATTTTCACAGTTAACTTCTGACATTGTCTTCTGTATTTTAGAAGTTCTCTGGTGTACTTGTCCACACTGCAGGTTAAATCAAAGTCTTTTTACCACTTGAGGAGAGTTCTGATGTTAGTTTCTTTATTGAAGGTTAATTCCACCAAGGTTTTCTAGTATTGCACGACATCTGATGCATTGTTGAAAAACAATTCTAAAACATTTTCCTTATCATAGTCAATTTTCTTAACAAAAGTTTGCTTATTGCAGGTAGCCAGTGTCATAATTTGCATCACAATCAAGTTTAGATACTATTTAACTACAAAGGAAAAAAGGTGATGGGGGGAATGCTTAATTAATTCCGGCCACTAGTAATTACTTGGGGCGGCATTCAGTCTATAGTGTGGTGCCTTCTACGCTGCTTTAGGCAGAGACCAGCCATGTCCAAATCAGTTTTGGTCCTGTCCCCGATTGGAACAGTTCAATCGGAATTACTATGCCAGAGCCTGCTTGATTACTATGGCACAGGCAACACAGGATGTGCACCCGTCAGCTCCGACACTGTGCTTATTGCAGGCGATTTCTAGCCCCTGATCCTTTCATTCTCTTCCTATTTCTCCTACCTCTAAGAATTTTTCAATTTTGCTATTCTGTTGATCTCTCATCAAATCAACTCTGTTTCTTATATTCAGGTCTACTTCTTTGGTTTTCGTCACTGATACAACCATCCTTATGCTAATATTGGCTAGGAGACTTACTATCTGGTTAAGATAACTATATCAAGCCTAGCTGCAATCATTGGCCATTTTCATTACAGCAGGCACAGCCACTTAATCAATTATTTTTGAAAGGATGAAGGACAGTCAATGTGCTGGTATTAAAACATGCGCTCAACAAGTCCCATACTGATCACTGCAAGAGCCCCCTAAACTTCCTGTTTTATCTTATGGGCCAAAAGGTAGAATGTGTCAGGGCTTGCAAATATTACGCCAGCTCAAGGTGCTATATCCCTTACTGACCAATTAACTTTTATTGGTATTATTTACTAAAGCCTCAAAGCACTTTGGTACAACATCAGAAAAAGAGACAGGAATGAAAGTGGACTGTCCAGATGATATAGCGTGTCAGGTAAAAGCCTTCCTGGACAACAATGCATTTGTAAGTTTTCTGCAGATTAACAACCATCCCAAACTCTGAATTTCTTATGGTAAGTGGTTTCGCCCTTGGACTATAAACACTCCTGCTTTACAAGGGGCACATGCAATGACTTGGCCACTGACGGGATGGGCTCTAAGGATCTCAACAATCTTCCCTTGAAGTACAAAGTCACCTTACAGTTAAATTATCTTGGAGCCGAGTCAGACCAGTCTTTGCACTTCAGAAGAGGAACGCTCAATTGGGTCCTCAGTTCATCTGGGACACCATTAATTTGTTAATACTGGTTTCAAGGGCTGGAATCTGTTATTCTTAACTATCAATGGTCAATATACTGACAATAGTATCATTAATGATCTTGCACTATGCACTGAAGTTATCCTGTGTAGCCAACCGCAAAGTGGTGATTGCTGAAAAGATCTACATTTAATATGTAGGTCCCAGGCGTTACTCTCAGTGGCCAGGAGGGTCAATTCGGCCTTCCCGTGTTTTAAGGTTGATAAAATAAATAACTTGTCTGTTTAGTACTAGTAGCTCAGTTCAAAGATTCAAGGCATGGACACACCATCAGTATAACAGTGTGCTTTGTAAAGATTGATGCAATTATTATGGCTATCTGTAAAATTCACACATACCTCAAAAACTGAAGTGGAGACTGTCCATAGTCTTGCTCCTCCGCAAACAGGACATCACAGGATGACCTGAGGCCTTCAAGGAACACCAACTGCCCCTTTTCTCTAGCAGTTGTTAAATTGATTCCCTGGTGGAGTTACAAAGAAAAAGCTGATTCTCACAATTACATTTATAGCAATGTTTGTTACAATCATTAAGCTTTTAAAATCATAAAATTGCAGCTGTTTATTTAGAGAAAGAATACCCTTACAGCAGACGGCTGTTCAAAATGGGTTGGGTCCATAAAAACAGACTCCAGTGACGGATTCATCCAATCCGCTTGCTGGCTGATTGCTGTTAGCTATACTATAGCTATACCCACTCTGAAGGAAGCCGTGACAGCACTTACCTCACTATAAAACACAAACCATTTACTTCAATAACATCAAAGGGAGTTGTGCAAATAAAGTAAATAAAAAAGCTCAACAGAAGAACTGAAAACTCCTTGTTCAGTTAAAAACCATGCTTGTTATCTAGCATTAACAAGGATATAGCCAATATATGTTCTGGTCCTGAAGACATATGCCCAGGTACAGCCATCATAGATTAGATGGGGTAATTGTACCAGTAGGCTGTGGGAGAGTGAGAAGCCAGTCTTGATGTGAGCTTTCAAGCACCTGCTCACAGCACACCAAATGCAAAAAAAAAAAACTGTTTCAGTAAGAGAAAAACTACTGGGTCACACTTGCTGACCTGAGCAAGGGCAATGTGCAGATAGAATGTGCATGCATGGAGACTGTAACAAAAACTAACAACACAGCCACAATCAAATAAATTAAGATCTTGTCACCACGTTTCGGTAAAAAGTAACATTTAACACCGGCCTGGCCTCCAAGATACTGCGCCCCCTTGCACTCATACTCTCTTCTCTCTGTGCTAGACACGTCTTTTCTCTATGACTCCCTCCCTTCCCTTACAACCCTAACTGCAGCCAATCCCCCTCCTCTCGCAATTCTTCCTGCCCCCATACTAACCCCTCTCCCCTCCCTCCACACCCCTCTCCCCGGTCACGCAGACCACGGACCCTCAGTAAAAGGATTCCCCCCCCCCCCCTTCTCCACCCTGATGATAGTAGAACCTCTGACATCGCGGGACAGAACTGCACATCTCTGCCCGTCCTTAACAACCCCCCGTAGCTTGCACTTATCCTGGCAGTGATGTAGGCCTATATAAATGATGCCGGACATGACGGTCATAGCTGCCAACCACTACTACGCCCCCCCCCCCCCCCTCGGCGATTACACCCTTCATCACCCACCATGCTCTTACACCCCATACAAGCGTGGACATGTATGGTCCCCCGCCCAGACAGGGGTCTTGCAACCCCCCATAAACCCCCACCCCTAACTGATCGACAATGTACCCCTCATCCATGTTCAATCAATCAATCAATCAGGGAGCTTTAAGAGCACTACTCACTGATAGAGTCTTAAGGCTGTGTGTGTGTGTGTGTGTGTGTGTGTGTGTGTGTGTGTGGGGGGGGGGGGGGGGGTAACAGTGCTGTTCAGCAGAAGAGCCAGGTTTTGAGAGTCTTCCTGAAGGTGTTTAGGGAGGGGGAGCGTCTGATGTCTGTTGGGAGCTTGTTCCAGGTCTTGGCTGCGATGTAGGAGAAGGATTTTCATCCTCCTCTGGCTCTGTGGATTTGGAAGTTTCTGCGAGGATGAGGGTGGCTAATCGGAGGTTTCTTTTGGGCACGTGGAGGGTGACTGTAATTGAGGTATTTAGGTCCAGTGTTGTGTATGCATTTGAAGGCGTGGGTGAGGATCATGAAGGTGACTCTTTTCTCCACGGGGAGCCAGTGGAGCTTCTGTAAGTGTTGATTGATGTGTTCGTGTCTAGGTAGGCCGAGGACGAGTCTGGTGGCGGTGTTCTGTATTGTCTGGAGTTTGTGGGGTAGGGACTGGTTTATGCAAGCGTAGAGTGCGTTTTCATAGTCCAGCCTGCTGGTGGGTGACTGACTTCCTCGCCTCAGGGGGATCCATTTGAAGTTTTTTCAGAGGATGCGGACGGTGTGGAAACAGCTGGAAACAACGGTGTTGATCTGTCGGTTCATGGAGAGGGATGAGTCGAGTACGATGCCAAGGTTTCTGGCATGGTCCGTGGGGGTAGGTGGGCTGCCGAGGGCGGTGTGCCACCGGGGTTGTCCCATGTTGAGGGGGTGGTTCCGAGGACGAGGACTTCTGTTCTCTCAGAGTTGAGCTTTAGGCAGCTGTTGGTCATCCAGGCTGCGACGTCCAGCATTCCATGTTATCAATGTATATGATTATTGTACATGTTTGAAGGATGATGGCTACCAGTTACCAGTGCTGTGAACCCTTGTTTCAATATTTTCAATAAAGAATTGCAACACATACAAAAAAGTAACATTTATAAAAAGAAAAGACAAACAAAAAAAAAAAACTTAGTTCAGAAGTTCTGATAAAACAAAAATTCTTAGGGGCACTGCCCGTTATCTCTGAGATCATGTAGTATCTCTAAGGTTGCTCTGAACAGTTCTATTCTTTTGTCTTTAACTTGGCAAGACATGGATATTGGTACCTCTCAAGCAGGAATTAGCTAAGAGAATGTAATACTGGAAATAGGGAGCTGTCTGGAGATGTAAAAAACACTAATGTTTGTACAATATGCTCTACTCTACCTTCTCCTGTTGGCTAAGTGAGACAAGCCCCAAAATGGACCACTGACTGCTGTACCACATGCTTGATTACAAATATTGCCGGTTTGACTGTCTTCCATTCCTCTGCTTATTTTCCAAGTGAAGGGTAGGAAAGAGTATTTACGAGATCGTCAGTATGTGTCCTAGTTAACTCTAGCGCAGCTGCACTGGAAATTGGACCAACAAGGGAGAAAGAGGTGACCTCTGAAATGAGAGATTTACCTAACATCTTTAGTCTAACATCTAATCAGCATCATGGGGTACATTTGCTGCTCAGGAAGACTGAACAGCCACAGAATGCTACAGACGTATTTGGTGAAATTCTGAGGCAGGAGCATCCCTCTGTGGTTTTGGTCAGACAGGGACTGGATGTCAACTGAAACAACAATGGCTGATCAAGAAACGCCATGAATGTTGACAGGGCACTCTGGTAACCCACGACCTTAGCCACTGCCAGACATTGTTGCAGGAGAAACCGGGTGAAACGCAGGACAGAAGAAAGGCATTATTTAAGGGATCCAAGCTATCAGACTCCTGCAACTGGACAAAGTTGTTTCAGTAACCAGCATAAATGGGTTTCATAGCAGGTTTTCTAGCTGCTAGGCTAATGTCTACAACTTCATCATGGGGCAAAGGAACTTCACACTTACAGTGGCAGCACTAGAGGGTTGGGGTGCAGGCCCTGACAATCCTGCTAAAATAGAAGGTCTACCCTGCAATAAAGAGCGGCAAAAGCTAGGCCTCCTTTATAAATCTGGTGTGTTCAGGAAAAGCGGTGTCCAATCTTCCTGCAGGACTTTGACAAAAGTAAAATCTGTGGAATTGGGTAAGGCAGGCTTAGGAACCAGCTAAACATGAAGGCTTCCCACAGGGAGCCATTGAGAGTGAAGTCCATGGGATAAAACTGAACACTTCTTGTTCTGAGACACTACAGAGAGACCCATGGATGGACCCCCCCCCCCGCCTCCCCTGGAGAAGAACTCCTCCATAACTTCAGGGCGTGGTTCTCACTAGTGAGCCTCTTCTAAGAGGCAACTGAGGGTGTCTGCTCTCAAGCTGAGAAAACCTGCCAATGGAAGGGAAGAAATGCCTCCCTTCCATTGCTCACAGCTTCAGAACATTTATATGCAGACGCTGCTCTGACATGGACCTTGTCGTCCAGATGGTCGCACCAGCCCTCACCATGACCCCAGTATCCTCCACTGAAAAGTCGATTCACCTCAAGTTTGGAGAAATCCATCCACCAGTGCAGGTCCAAATAGACTGACTGGAATATCTGCACCCGAGCTAAGAGGCTTCCTTGAAGAAAGAACAACTGCCATTGCAGTCATCACTGGAGGAACCTCATCCACCAATTGGCATTTAGAACCAACAGTATGCATTAGGCCAAGTAGACTTAAGACCTGTAGGACTGGGAGATACAATTAAGTCACAAACTTTAGAATTTTGTCCCAAATATCCCTCATCCTTTGAAGACAAGGAAAGGTCTTCATTCGGGTCGAGTCTAGCACCGCATTTAAGGTCAACCTCTTCGTTGGTATAAGTGAGACTTTTGGGCACTGATGGTAAAGCCCAAGACGCAGATAAGAGTCCTTGTTCCCTGAAGGTGTTCTTTGGCCAACACTAGGGACTCCACCTTCAGCAGCCAGTCCTCCATGTATGCAAATAAATGGGACTATCCACCATCTCAGTGAAACCACCACCACTGCAAGAAATGTTGGCACAAGAGGCAAGGTTGTCAGTAAGACCATGAATTGATAGTGCTATGATCCTACAATAGGGAGTAGCACTTGCAGATCAGCTCGAAGACCCAGTGGTCCATAGTGATTGTCTCTCAATTAATAGAAAGATCCATCACCGGAAGATTGTAGAGTAAGGGGAGGAATTAGAGTGGTTTTTAGGGGGAGGAGCCAAGATGGCGACCGGGACGGCAGCGTAGGCTCCCGGCTCCGTGAACCTCCGCATCCCGCACAGATATCCTGCATGTGATCCTCTGCCTGCGCTACATGCCCGTGTTGGTGATCGAGAGCGGCAACCGATCGTGTGATCCTGAAGCTTCCAGCGGCGGTACCGCCCGAGAAATGCTCATTTGAAGTTTGCGGCCTGTGCAGCCCTGGGGCCGGGACCTCGGGTGGACAACATGGCCGGGCGGCAGTTTAACAACAGCGGCCATTGGTGACCGGGTGGAGTCGGACTGCCGAAGCGGCGCGAATATTGGCCTGAATCTCGCAGTGGTCGCTCCTATCACCGAGAGTAGCGTGACGGGTGCATACCCGGGGTGACGATTCCAGGGGTTTATCGGCGATCGCCTGGACCCTCGCCAGTGAACTGATCGGACGCGGCCTGTGGCCAGTCCCGATTTGCGCGGGCTGCTCCCGGTTTTCGCGGACACTGGCCCAGGGGGAGAACGACTGTTACCTGTGGCCGCACACTGTATACACATTTTGCCTGCCTCCGGACCTTTGTTTGCAGGGATATGGAACTTGCTGCGCCCGTGCCTGAGACCCGGTCCCCATCTGGGATGGCCCTGCCCTGCGGCCATCTTGATGGAATGGACTCTGTCATCCTGTACACTGGGTCACAGCAAGATTGGGAGTGTGTGGCGCAAAGGAACGTGGCGGAGCGAGCGCGGGGGACCGTGCTGGGGTACGGTGACCTTCTAGATGCTCTCGGAGCCCTTCATTCCACCCTGGTCCACGGCGCCCTGGTATTGGGGAGGAAGCTGGATGGTATTGCGTCAGCGTCGGAAAAGTTGCGGTCTGCCTGTCCCCAGGTACATAAGGCTCTGTCTCACCTTCCACAGGAGGAAAGTACCGTGACCGCCTCTGTGGATAAGGGACGGATGGAAACTTTGGACATTGCGGCAGCGTGTGGTCGGCTGGCTGTGGGGTCGGTCTGTTCCGGAGGTTTTGGACTTGAGCAGACGGTGGTGACTTTGTCCCATGCGCGGCCTCCGGCGACCCAGGCAATCTTCACGCAACGATCGCTTGCTCTGGCCGATTTCTCCTTCCTGGACCTTGTGTGCGGCGCAGGCCCTGGGGCAGTACTGGGAAAGGTGATCTTCCATGACGATGACTGTGCTGATGTTTCGAACCGTCCTCCCCACATGTGTGTGTCCCTTCCTAGTCTTCTCTGGACGCTCCTCTTCCTTGTAACTTTGGACATGATGGTGGGTCGATGGGTATGCACTGGTGGATTCGCAAAGAGTGGCCAAGGATAAGGCTGATCCTTCCGAGGTGGTCAATTAATAGGTGGGCGGGCTGGGGGGGTTGTGTGCTTTCACGACGTAACTAATAGTGTAGCCAGTGCATAATGCTCCCCATTTCTCCTAGATATGGCCGAATTTGTGCTGTTTACTGTTTGCGCTGGGGAGGAATATATTGTGCGGGAGGGAGAAGCCGGGGGCATGGTTGAAGGCCCTCCTCCAGTTTATTATTACTCTCTCCCCTTTCTGTTAGGGGGGGGTTTCCTCTCTTTCCCCTTTTTCTCTGTTTCTTCTATATTTCGGGTCTGGTTCTGGGGCGACAGGCACGCTGCGGGGGGGGGGGCCGTAGTCATCTGCAGAGGTGCAGGGTGGGGGGGTGGGGGAGGGGCTTCTTTAGTCCTTTACTTTGTTTCTATGGCCTCCTTTTTCTTTTCTTATTCTTCTTGGTCTTTTTCTGGGGTCAGTGCGGTAGGTGTCCTTCGTGGCCAATCATTGTTTTTTCAGTTGTGCCTCACTTCAGTGGGGTTTTCTGGGTCCTAGGGCAGGAGACTGCAGGCGCAAACGGCTCGTGATATTCCTCCACATCCTGAACCTTCTGTTTCTGCGCCATTGACTTGATAGCTTGCTATTTATTGTTGACGTTCATTATTCTGCTTGCCTTTTTTCGCTGCTGAGAACTTGATTGGCACCTGATCCTTCTATCCCTTATTGTAAAATGAAAACCTCTTATATCCTGGTTCCCCTCTTGGGCTATTCGGTGGACAAGAGAATACTAGCATGGAAAATCTGCTTCCCGAGGTGCTACATGTGATTAAAATCTGTTTGCTGTTATTTTCACTGCTTAGCGGCCGGCCCCGAGGGTTGTAGGCCCATACTTGTCTTTATTTGCAATGTCAATAAAGGTTTTCCAAAAAAAAAAAAAAAAAAAATAGAGTGGTTTTTAGACAGCGGAGCCAGCAGAGGGGACTGTATCTGCTGCTGCTGATTGCGACGCTTAAATTCACTCCTGCCAGGAAAGAAGAAATGCATCTGCGGAGGTTTCAGAATGGTTGAGAGGGTTGACTCCAGGTGGTTGCAGGGTCCGAGGGTGTCATTCGAATAGCCAGGTTGTGAGATCTTTTCGGAATTCCAGTAGAGAAGGGGAGGTCCGGAGCTGGCAGGGGAGACTGTCTTTGCTGTAAGATAGGAGAAGGAGCTCCCTTCACTCGTGCTTCTGTTGATGTGGGGAGTGTGGGCGAGCTAGAGGGAGGCAGAGCAAAGTTGTCTGGAAGCTTGATGAAAGTTCAGGTGGTGGTTTATGTAGATCGGACTGAAGCTGTGCAGGGCCTTGTATGTGGGGGTCAGTAGCTTGAACTGACACCTCTTCTGAACTGGGAGCCAGTGGAGTTCCTTAGGCTTGGGGGATGTGGTGGTGTTGTGGGTCCACAGGGAAAGATCGAGAACGAGTCTGGCATCTGCGTTCTGTATGGTCTGCAATCTCTGGATAAGGTGTGTGGTTGTCCAACCTGTTGGTGATGAGGGCTTGAGTGATGGTGCATCTGGTAATAGGGAGAGGAGCCATTTGAAGATCTTTCGTAGCATCCGGAGAGTGAAAAAGTAGGCAGAGGAGACTGTGTTGATCTGGGGCTTCATGGTAAGCTTGCTGTCAAGGATGATACTAAAGTTTCTGGTGTGATCCGATGGGGAGGGTGCGGGTCCTAGTTCAGTGGGCCACTAGGAGGCGTTCTAGGGTGAGTTGTAGCCAAAGATCAGAACTTCTGTCTTGTCAGTGTTGAGCCTCAGCGGGTGCTTCTCATCCAGTTGGTGACACTCAGCATGCATCTGTGGAAGCTGGTTCTCCTGGTGGGATCCTTGGAGAGGGAGAGAATGAGTTGAATGTCGTCGGCTTATGATATGATGTTAAGACTGTGGGATCTGACGGTGCTGGCAAGGGGTGTCATATAGGTGCGAAGAGGCTGGGGCTGAGGGACAAACACCGAGGGACACCGCTGATGATTTCCTTGAGTTCCAAAGTGAAAAGAGGTAGGTGGACTTTCTGTGTTCTTCCAGTGAGGAATGAGGTGATCCATCTATGAGCATCCAAGGGGAGGCCAATGTTATGTCACCTGCTGATCAGTGTGTTGGGATACAGTGTCGAGTGCGGCTGAGAGGTCGACAAGACCGCTGTCTCTCCTTCGTTGAGAAGGGTTTGGATGTTGTTGGTGGCAGTGACAAGTGAAGTCTCTGTGCTGTGATTGCTGAGGAATCCAGACTGGGAGGATTCCAGAAGGTGGTTCTGCTCCAGATGTTTAGGAGCTGTTTGTTGATGGCTTTTTCCAGGACCTTTGCTGGAAAAGGTAGTAGGGAGATGGGTCAGTAGTTTCTGAGTTCGCTGGTGTTGACTGACAGCTTCTTGAGTTGGCCTGCTTTGTGGATCTTCGGTGGTTGTTGTCTTTGATGGGGGCTATCTTCTCTGTGCAAAGTGTGATCCATGCGTTGAAGTTCTTGACACTCTGGTTAAGGAAAGTGGCGGTGTTGGAGCCTCTAAGGACGTCAGCTCACTGGTTCCTGAATATTTTGCTACATCAACAGTGGGGGACTTCTGCTTAGTGTGGATGGTGGTATGTGGGCTAGTGACATTGAAATGGATTAGGTGGTTGTTGGTCTAGGTGAGTTAGGGGACGTGGCTGTACTTTACGTGGTTGTTGGAGGTGAAAATGGGGTCCAATGTGTGTCCTGGTGTGTGAGTGGGGTTGTGGACAAGTTGGGTGAGTTGAATGTTGTTCATAAATCCGAGGAGATTGATGGTGTTGGTGTCGCTGTGGTCATTGAGGTGGAAATGGAGGTCGCCGAGAAAAATGAAATCGTTGAAGTCAATAGCAGGAGGTGCAATGAGATCGGAGATGGATTTGCAAAAGATGGGGTGAGATCTTGGGAGCTGGTAGGCAAGGGTGCCTCTGAAGGTCGAATTGCACTCAGTTTGGATCCTAAAGTTGAGGTGTTCCATGATCGGGGTGGGGTTACTGTGGTGGGTGTGGTGCACTGGATAGACTCTTTATGGATGATGGAGATTCCTCCTCCAGGTCTGTTGATTCAGTCCCGGTGGGTGATCTTGTATCTGTCGAGTATCGCTGTGGCTATGTCAGGGTTAGACGTCGGGTTGAGCTAAGTCTCCGTGAGAAACGCGACATCAGGTGTGAGTGTGGACATGAGGTCCCACAGCTTGGAAGCCTGTTTGCACAGTGAGCGCATGTTGAGGAGGAAGCATGCGAGCTGTTGGTGAGGTACAGTAGTGGTGTGGAGGAGGGTCTGCATGGTGGTGGGTGGAGTGACTGTGGGCATGCTGTGGCAGATGAAGTTGCATTGGGTGCAGATGAAAGGGCCTGCTGTAGTGTGGGGGACATGTGGCTGCAGCAGCATTGGCCGTGGGTTCTGGTGTTTAGGGCATGGAGATCGGTGGCAGTGTTTCTGAGGGGGGCATAGAACCAGGGTTTCTGCCACCGGATGCGGTCCAGGGGTAGATGGGCACACCTTTGGAATGCTCGCTTCGCGGGTCGCCATTAAGTAGGTTCTTGGAAGTGGAAGGGGCAAGAGGTGCAGTGGGCGCAACTCGTGAAGGCAGGAAGAAGAGGCAGGAAACGCGCACAGCAGAGCCGGTAAAGAGTGGGGGAGATGAATTTGGAAGTGGGGGACGGTGGAGGGACAGCTGGGGAGAGAAAGGCAACAGAAGGAGATGGAACAAAGCGAGAATGCAAAGCAAACAAAGAAATGTGTGAGAGAGCAACAAGGAATGAAAAAGTGGTACAAGAGAGAACAAAAGCAAACAGATGCAGATACAAGAGTGATGAAAGCAAAAGAGGAATAAAGAATGAAAAAGTGGTAAAGCGAAACAGATGCAGAAACGAGAGTAGTGAAGGCAAATAAGGAATGAAAAAGTGGTAACGAGAAACAGATGCAAAAACGAGGATGAGAAAACAAAAGAGGAATGAGGAAAAAGTGGCACAAGAGAGAGGGTGAGTGACTGAGTACAGAAGGCACAAATCAATCAATCAATCAATCAGTCCATTTGTAGAGTGCACTACTCACCCGTGAGGGTCTCAAGGTGCTAAGGGGGGGAGGGGGAGGCAGCTACTGGTCGAACACCCATGTCTTAAGGCGTCTCCTGAAGGTCAGCAGGTTCTGGGTCTTGCGTAGCTGGGCAGGGAGGGTGTTCCATGCCTTTGCGGCGAGGTAGGAGAAGGATCTGCCGCCGGTGGTCGTTCGACGGATGTGTGGGACAGTGGCAAGGGCGAGGTCGGCAGAGTGCTGTTGGCGGTTTGGGGTGTAGAAGGACAGACGTTTGTTGAGGTCTGCTGGTCCGGCGTTGTGGAGAGCCTGAAGGTGATCCTCTTGTTGACCGGGAGCCAATGCAGGTCTCGTAGGTGGGTGGTGATGTGGCTGTAGCGGGGGAGTCCGAGGACGAGGCATGTGGAGGCATTCTGTATGCGCTGGAGTCTCTTCTGAAGTGTAGCCGTGGTACCTGCGTAGAGTGCATTGCCGTAGTCCAGCCTGCTGCTGACGAGTGCCTGGGTGACCGTTCTCCTGGTTTCGGTAGGGATCCATCTGTAGATTTTCCAGAGCGTTCAGAGGGTGTTGAAGCAGGAGGAGGAGACGGCATTGACTTGCTGGGTCATGGCGAGCGTTGAGTCCAGGATGAACCCCAGATTGCGTGCGTGGTTTGTGGGTGTCGGGGGAGCTCCCAGTGCGGTTGGCCACCAGGAGTCGTCCCAAGCGGAGGGGGTGGATTCGAGAATGAGGACCTCCGTCTTGTCCGAGTTCAGTTTCAGGCGGCTGGTCTTCATCCATTCTGCGACGGCCATCATTCCCACGTGGAGGTTGGATTTGGCGATATAAGGGTCTTTGGTGAGGGAGGATCAGCTGCGTGTCGTCGGCGTACAAGATGATGTTGAGGTGGTATTGTCGGACGATGTTGGCGAGAGGAGCTATGTAGATGTTAAAGAGGGTAGGGCTGAGGGATGATCCTTGGGGTACGCCGTAGGTGATCGTGGTGGCTTCGGAGCAGGACGGGGGGAGGCGGACTCTCTGGGTTCTGCCGGTGAGGAAGGAGGTTATCTAGTCCAGGGTTTTGCCTCGGATCCCTGCGTCATGTAGGCGTGTGCGAAGGGTGTGGTGGCAGACGGTGTCAAAAGCGGCCAAGAGGTCCAGGAGAATGAGGGCCACGGTCTCACCCTTGTCTAGTATGGCCCTGATGTCGTCAGTGGCAGCGATGAGGGCGGTCTCGGTGCGATAGTCGCTGCGGAAGCCGGATTGGGAGGAGTCCATAACGTTGTTCTCCTCCAGGAAGAGGGTCAGTTGTCTGTTGGCAGTCTTCTCAATGACCTTTGCTGGGAACGGGAGCAGGGAGATGGGTCGGAAGTTTTTGAGGTCCTTGGGGTCCGCCTTGGGTTTCTTGAGGAAAGTGCTGATCTCGGCGTGTTTCCAGCTCTCTGGGAAGGTGGAGGTCTCGAAGGAGCTATTGATGATCACTCGAAGTTGGGGTGAGATGCTGGTACTTGCCTTGTTGAAGATGTGGTGGGGGCAGGGGTCGGAAGGTGAGCCGGAGTGGATGGTGTTGATGATTTTGGCGGTTTCTTCATCGTTGACGTTGTTCCAGGCGAGCAGAATGTTGGAGCGTTCATTGGGTGTGGATTCTGGGGTGTCGGCGTCAGCCGTTTGCGTCTGGGTATCGAAGCTGTTGTAGAGGTCTGCGATCTTACGGTGGAAGAAGGTGGCCTGAAAGTCGCAGAGTTCTTGTGATGGTGGGATGTCGTTGGAGCTGGAGCTGGCGAGTTTTTTCTTGATGTTGAAGAGCTCTTTGCTGTTGTGTGAGTTGTTGTCTATGCGTTCCTTGAAGGAGGTTCTTTTGGCGAATCTGATGAGCTGGTGGTGTTTGCACCTGGCGTTCATGAGGGCTGCGTGGTTGTGTGGTGTCTGGTCCTTGCGCCATTGCTTCTCGAGTTTTCTGCAGGTATGCTTGGAGTTCTGGAGGTCGTCGTTGAACCAGATGGTTCTTGTGTTGGTGTGTCTGTTGGAGGGTTTCCTGATCGGGGCGAGGGTGTTGGCACAGTCATCTATCCATACTCTGAAGCTGTGGGCTGCTGTGTTGGTCTCGGAGGGCTCGGGAGGAAGGTCTTGGGCGAGTGCGGTGATGAGCCGGTCTTCGGTGATTTTTTTCCAGCTGCGGTGTGGGATGCCTTGTGGTTTGTTGTGTGCGGTGTGTTTCTCGAAGGAGAAGTGGATGCAGTGGTGGTCGGTCCAGTGGAGTTCGGTGGTGTGGCTGAAGGTGACATGGTCACCAGCAGAGAAGATGAGGTTGAGCGTGTGTCCAGCGGAGTGTGTGGGTGTCGTGACTGAGTCCGAGGTTGGCGAGGTTGTCGATCAGTGTTATGGAGTTGTTGTCATTGGCGCTCTCTAGGTGAAAGTTCACGTCTCCGAGGAGGATGTAGTCTGTGGAGGCGATGGCGTGCGTGCTGATGAGGTCGGCGATGTATTTGCTGAACTGTAGTCGGGGGCCCGGGGTCTGTAGACGAGGGTTCCTCTGAGGGTGGTGTTGTTGTTGACGTGGATCTGGAAGTGTAGGTGTTCGGCCATGTTGAGGGCGTCTTCGGTGCTGGTTGAGACTCTGATGGTGTCCCTGTGTATGATGGCGATTCCTCCTCCCGGTTTGTTGTTATTCCGGTCTTTGCACGCGATCTTGTAGCCATCGGGTATGGCTATGGCTATGTCCGGTGCCGAGGAGGTGTTCATCCAGGTTTCTGTCAGGAAGGCGACGTCCAGGGCGGAGGAGTCGAGCAGGTCCCAGAGTTCGACGGCGTGCTTGTGGACTGAGCGGGTGTTGAGCAGTATGCAGCTGAGATGGTTATGGCCTGCAGTGTTGGGATGGGCAGGGCGTGCTGGTGTGTGCTGGATGGAGAAACTGCAGCAGCGGCAGATGAAGGGTCCGTGGGTGCTCTTCGGGGAGGACTGGAAGCAGGTGGAGTTTCGGCCGTCGTTGAGTGCATGGAGGGTGTTTGGGTCGGGTCCTGTGGAGCTCGCTGGGGCCAGGGGGTCTGGCGCTGGGCGTGGTCCAGGCGCGGACGTGCGCAGATGGGCTTGCCTTTGGCGCGACTGCGCAGCGGTCGTCATTTGAAGGAGGGGGGGAAGGGACAAGCAGCTGGGAGGCCGGAGCGGGACGGAGTGGGAGGGTCAGCGGCGGAGGAGGGCAACGGCGGGAAGAACGGGGCACAGAGTATCAGGTGGCAAAAACAACACGGGCACAGTACAATAAACAACCTAAAAAACTACAAATAATGGCAGACAAAGACAGTGCACAAATAACACTCACGGAGAGAAGCGGCGGGAAAATAAAAACACTTAGCCAGAAAAACGGGATCAAGGGAGGCCTCAAACCCTGCAAGGGGGTGCTGGCAGGCTTCCAGGCGAAGCAGACCACCACGGAACTGCCGGGGGAGAGTGACGTCCTGGGACCAAGGTCTTGGGACTCATGCGCGCTCCCCCGCAGCTGTCGTTATTTGAAGGGGAGGGGTGAGGGACGAGCAGCTGGGAGGTGGGAGCGGGTTGGAAGGGGAGGGTCAGCTGCGGAGGAGGGCAACGGCGGGAAGAACGGGGCACAGAGTATCAGGTGGCAAAAAAGAATGATAGTGAGAGTGCAGGAAGACAGATGGTCACCTGGAGAGCAGATCAGCGGTCTGAAAGGCCTGTGCTGGTCATAGGACCAGTCAAGGTGAGTTGGGAGCCGGGGCACCTGCTCAATGGGTTCGCGCTGCAGCCACCATTAAGTAGGTCCTGGGAGGTGGTAGGGGCACGTAAGTGCGGCGGGTGGGCCAGTGAAGGCAGGTAGAAGATGCAAGAAACACACAAAGGAAAGCAGGGCAGGTAAGGAGTGGGGGGAAGGTGGGAGAGGTGGCCGGGGGACGGTAGAGGGAGTGGCAAGGGAGAGAAAGGCAACAACAGAAGGAGACGGAACAAAGTGAGAATGTAAACCAAACAGAGAAATGAGAGTGAGGGAGCAACAAGGAATGAAAAAGTGGCACAAGAGAGAAACAAATGCAAACGGATACAGAAACTAAAATGATGCAAGCAAAAACGGAATGAGGAACAAAAAAAGTGCTAAGAGAGAAACAGATGCATAAACAAGGCTGAGAAAGCAAAAGAGGAATGAGTAAAAAGTGGCACAAGAAAGAGGGTGAGAGATTCAGAGTGCAGAAGGTGCAGAAAGAGTGAGTGCAGGAAGACAGAGATGGGTAGCTGGAGAGCCGGATCAGCGGTCCAGAAGGGCCTGTACTGGTCGAAGGACTAGTCAAGGTGAGTTAGGAGACTGGGCACCTGTTAAATTTGGTCGTGCTCCAGCAGCCATTAAGTAAGTCCTGGGAGGTAGGCAGGGTAGGCGAAGGAAGGAAGAGGTGGGGAACGAGCACAAGAGAGTAAGGAGGGGTAGAGTGGGGGATGGCAGAGGGGGTGGCAGGGGAGAGAAAGGCAACCACAGAAGGAGACGGAACAAAGCGAGAAACAGATGCAAACAGATGTGAAAACGAGGGTCAGAAAGCAAAAGAGGCCTGAGGAATAAGTGGCACAAGAGAGAGGGTGAGAGATACAGAGCGTGGAAGGCGCAGTAAGTGTGATAGTGAGAATGCAGTAAGACTGAAATGGGCAGTTAGAGAGACCGATCAGCAGTCAGAAAGGGTCGGAGGACCACTCAAGGTGAGTTGGGAGCCTAGGCAACTGTCAGGACTGTTGAGTTCTGCAATAGCCTTAGAATCTTCTGTAATGCTGACAGAACTACACATGTGGTGAGTGAGTCTTGGCCGAGCTATTCTTTTTTTATAAAAAAAAATGTATTGAAAGAAGAACGAGACAATGTAGTGATTATACATACCAGAATAAGCACGACAGGACATCGACAAAAGACAGGCAGGTAACTTGCTGGCACTTGTTAAGGCTGTAGTCCCATTAATCAGACCCATCACACCGGCGTTGTCCCTTTTCAATGGGGGGTTCACATATCCCTCCCCTATAGCTGTTCCATTGTCCCCAGATCTGTGACCACTTGGCGGGCACCCTCTAGATTCATATATGGCCTTCTCAGTGATCATGCACCAGTCCATATCTTTACTCCAGTCAGCGAGGCGTGGTGCGTCTAGTGCCTTCCATTTTCTCACTATGTTTCGTTTCAGCATCCCCAGTGTCACCCACATTCGTTCCTTGGAGTTCAAGTCCATCGGGCCCCAAACATTCAGAAGGATGAGCTTAATATTACAGTTGATCTTTTGCCCCAGTACCTCCTCCATGCGTCCCACAACTGCTGACCAATACCTTTGGATAGTCATGCATTCTTAAAGCGTATGGACAAAAGTGCCCTCCTGTCCACAATTCCTGGGGCACCCGCCCTCGACACAATAGCCCATTTTGACCAGCAACGGACCGGCGAGGTAGGATCTATGCAATAACTTCAACTGTACTAATCTGAGCCTTGAGGAGATGGCCACCTCTTTAGGAGAAGCCAATGCCGCGAGCCACTCCTCATCATCAAGCCCTGCCACATCATAGTCCCATTTTGCCCGAAGACGGAGCAGTGGGTCAGCCGAGTTGTAGACCCATTTCCTGTAGATGAGCGATATGGCCTTCGCAGGTAGGTTCCCATCTAGGACCCTATCCTCCAACGGGGAGGACTCAGGTGGTGACTCCCCCTTTACTAAAACGGCTAACAAAGCATGACGGATCTGTAGATATCTAAAATACTCAGGGTTCACCAGCTCGTAGTCTGTAATTGGGGGAAAGGGATCACCTCCCATCCTTCCACAAGTCTCCCACTCTTGAGATACCTATGAGGTCCCAGCGATCGAAGCCCTTTATATGAGTCAACCTGCCCAGCAATTCGCTATGCCAGAGTGTTGTGGCCTGCGTGATCCTACCTTAGCAGCCCAGACTTTTCATGGCTGCCTTCCACACCTGCACCGCATGTCCCGTGGGCCCTGTCAGTTTCGGCTTTACCGAGTGCGAGTAAAGTGCCCTCTCAAAACCACCCCCCAGTAGGAGCCACCTGTCCATTTGGAATGCAGGGTCTCCCTGTGCTCGATATGTGCATTGATTTATTGCAGCAAGGTGGGGCGCCCAGTTTTATAGGTTTTAATGTCTGGGAGACCAATGCCTCCATCAAACCACCCCAGTGTTAGGTTATGAGTGGCTATCCGCAGTGGTTTGCCTTCCCAGAGTAGGTCCCGCAGGGCACTGTTGATTTCCTTAAAGTATGGCGATTCGACCTGGTACGTAGTGTTCTGTAGCGCATACTAGATTCTTGGGAGGGACATCACTTTAAATAGGGCTGCGCATCCGAGCAGGGTGAGAGGGAGCGACTTCTAGTGTTGAACGTCGCTCTTGAGCCGTTTTAGGGGAGGCTGGAGATTAAGTTCGTAAAAGCGGGACGAGTCTTTAGAGGCCCAGATCCCCAAGTATTTGAAGTCATCTTTCACCTCCGTGATCTGAAAGCCACAGGAGAGTGAAGGCAACGTACCACTAAGTACATAGAGCACTGACTTTGTCCAATTAATTTTGTAACCGGCAAATCTGCCGAATACAAGTAAAATGTGCAGTATCCGGTTCAGGGAGGACGCTGGTGAGGATAAATAGAGCAAAATGTTGTCAAAGTATAATGAAATGCGATCCTCCCAGCCTTCTGTCCACCTGAGTCCTCTGATAACAGGATGCCTCCGAATCCACATTGCCAGTGGCTCAAGGGTGAGGGCAAAAAGCAGCGGAGACAGGGGGCATCTCTGTCTGATGCCTCTTCTGAGAGTGAAGGTGTTGGATTGTCTATTGTTGACTACTATTCAGGCAAGCGGATCATGGTATAGAAGCCGGACCCAACCAATGTAGCCCTGGCCTAGCCCCAGTTTCCAGAACAGCAAACATGTAGGGCCACTGTGTCGAATGCCATGGTTGCGTCAAGAGACACCACCACCGCTTCTTCACTTATTGTCTGGGTTCGGCTTAGCACTCCATGGAGTCTACGCAGGTTGAGGGAGGTGTTTCTGGCCGGCATGAATCCCGATTGATCTGGGTGAACTAATTTTGTAGTGACCTTCAGGAGTCGGGTGGCCAGGACCTTGGTCAATATCTTGGCTTCTCCATTCAGCAGTGATATCGGTCTATAGGAAGAACACCTGTGTTTCGGTTTACCCTCCTTGTGGATTACCACGATCGTTGCCAATCTCTGGTCTGAGGGAAGTGATCCTATCTCCTTGTTTTCATGAAACGTTTTAGTAAGGTATGGAGCAGTCTTACTCGAGGTTAGTTTATACAGTTCAATGGGTAAACCATTGGGGCCCGCTGCCCTATTTCCACGCAAGTCGTGTATGGCCTTTTCTACCTCAATACTAGTTATTTCCAGGTCAAGTTCGGAGCGCTCCTCGTCAGTGAGAACCGAAGCAAAATGTCTCTCAAGAAGGAGGTTGCCTCCTCTTCCATGTGAGGGGACTGGAACGTGTAGACAGTTTGATAGTATTGCCCGAAGGCATCCACTATATTTGCTTGATCCCTGCGGTCCAACTAGGCCAACAATTTTCCCACCTTGTCACCGACCTCGTATACTCTGCTGAGTGTCGCCCTGTGTTGGGCCTTGGCAGCGTCAGTGGCCAAGTCAGTGAATTCCTTGGTGTTTAGGTGCAGCGTCTGTTTAATTACTTCCGCGCCATCTGCCCAGAGCTGTCCCTCCAGCTGCAGTATTTCCCCCTCCAGGTGGGCCATGCCCGCACGTTTCTTTTTTTTGGACCCCACGATTTGTACCATAGCCACCCGTCGAATAACCACCTTGTAGGCTTCACAGTGTCACAGCAGAGTCTACTGATCCCTCATTTTCTTGGCAGTATTATTCCGAGTCACGCGTTATCGTATCCCGTATGTGGGGTGCCTTGAGGTACCAGGGATTAGTTGGTGCTGTTATACCAATCGTGGGCTCCCCGGTTTCAAGCCGGCACCAAATGGGTGAATGATCTGAGATACCCCTTGCCAGATGGTGCACTTCCTTAATTTCATCTATCTGGCTTGCTGGTGTTATTACGTAGTCAATCCTGGACATACTTCGGTGGGCCCCTGAGTAATAGGTATACTGCTGTTCCACAGGGTGCAACTTTCTCCAGGCGTCCACTAGGCCTATTGCTCCCAGGAAACTATGGATCTGCATCATGGAAGGAGGCAGAGCCTTCTGGGGCCAGCGGTCCAGGAATTCTGAGTCTATGGAGTTAAAGTCACCTCCAACCAAAAGTCTGCCCTCCGGCAACTCCAGGAGGAGGCTGCCAAGGTCTTTAAACACTTGGACATGAAGGCCCGGTGGCGCATAGGCAGAAACCAGGCTGATGTTTTGCCCCTCCTATATCCCTGAGGTCGCCACAAATCTGCCCAGATTGTAAGTCCAAATGCAAGCAATCGTCATTGGGAAGGATTTCCGCATCATTATTCCTACCCCCCTAGACCCAGACCCAAACGCAGAGTGAGCCACCAGCGTGAACCCCCACCTCAACATCGCTTTACATGCATACCCTAGCAAGTGCGTCTCTTGTAAGAAAATCACGGCGGGGGAATGCCGCTTTATAAACTGGAGGACCACTCCCCTCTTGATCTTATCCCCCAGTCCGTTCACATTCCAAGACAGCAGTATAAGCACATGCCTAACTGTAGAAGTCATCTCTGCCCTGGAAGTGTTGCTGCGGCCACGTGGGAGGCACCGCAACCTGACCTCCTGTCTGCGGTGCGCCCACTGTACATGCCATCCCGATATATCTCAGTGCATCACCTCTAATCATGACACTTGATTAGACTCCGATATAGCCTGTATTGTCACTCCTGTCAAAACGTTGCTTAACTGAACTAAACTCTCCCCCCCACCCCTCCTGCCACAAATAATTGGTAGTCCCATGTAGGCTGCGTTGTGACTTTTTGCAGTCCGGAGAAAGTGAGTGAACAGGAACCCCCCCTGCCCCCCCATTAAGCGTACATAACACCACCCCCCTCCCTGCCTCCCTGCATGGTGGGTTCGGAAACTCCCGCCAAACGTGCAGAGGGCCTATCGCCCACCCCAAAAACTTAAGGTGCGTGTGCCCAACCTGACACCCGTTCAACACAATTAAGGCATATAATGAATCAATATAGCAGTGCGCCGATTAGAACATCATTGTATGGCTACTGGCAGACTAATAATGGCAGTTAAACCGCCAGTACACGCTGTGGCTGCGGATGAGACAATTAAAGGTTGCAGCTGTTTCTCGGCCCCAGACAAGCCTGACTACGGGGTCGTCACTTGCCCAACATTCAATACCAACCAGGACTCATTCATCTCCTGCCGCTGTCGTATACTCTCCCGTTGGGGATCCCTTGTCTCGGTCACCCTGCGATTTCTCTCGTCCTTGTCGTGGGGCTCGGCGCCCCCCTTTCCGAGCCTAGCACCAGCCATCTAGCCAGTCCCAAGCGTCATCCGGAGTGGCGTAGAAAAAAACCTTCCCGTCCGATTCCACCCTCAATTTGGCCAGAAAAAGCATTGCGTATTTGACATTCTTGTCCCTTAGCGCTTTCTTTACTTCAAGGAAACTGCGTCTCTGCCGTTGCACCTTGAGGGTGAAATCCGGTAAGAATGTCACTTTGCTGTTCTGGAATTCTATTGGAGGTGCTGACTGAGCGGTCTGCAGGATGATGTCTCTATCTCTATAGTTGAAGGTTCTAGCAACTATAGGTCACGGGGGGGGGGGGACCCCCGGCTTCGGTCTGCCCCCAGGCACCCTGTGCGCTCTCTCGACAGTGAAGCACTGACAGTCTGGAAGGCTTCAGGTAAGTAGTGACAAGGTCCTCCACCAACAGGTCCATCAAGGGATCCTCTGCACGTTCCGGGACCCCTAATATACGAACGTTGTTGCGCCGTGAGCGCCCTTCATAATCATCCAGCAGCGCCTCCAGCCTCGCGCTTAGGGTCTGAAGAACATCCACCCGTCGCTGGAGGGCAGTCGTCTCGGTGGCCAGAGAGCCCGCCGTCGACTCCACGTCCTTGAGTCTAGTGTTCATGGAGCGCATATCCTCTCTGAACAGGGAAACCTCTGATGATACGGAGTCAATTCTGGACTCCAACGAGGTTCTGACTGTCGTTATGACTGTTAAGATGTCTTGCAAAGTAGGTTTCTTTGCACCGCCCTTCGGCATTTGTTTCTCCGATGGGCCATCGCATCCCTTATGTTTGTCCCAGGCAAACATTTCCAGTTTAGCCTGCGTAGAGGCCTTGGAATTACGCCCCCCTGCCATGACACGACCGCAGGAGCCCGAGTGGGAGCAGATAGAAATCAGGCGTGCAGGACCTTCGCGGGGCACTGAACAGCATCACTAAGTTTTGTTGGGTAAGTCAGGCAGCACGCGCGACTTGTGCACTCTCGTGTAGTATTCTGTTAGTCGTGGGAGGAACCGCTGTGGCCGCCCCAGCTGCTGGTAAAGTGTGGCAACGCCGGAGATTATGCAAGCTAAAGATCCCACACCGCTTCACAGCACTGGTTGGAGCCCAAACAACTTTGGGCAATGGCTTTCACTAACGTCACTTCCAGGCGCTCCTGATGCCGGATCAAGAAGTCCAACTACACTCTTAGTAGTGTGTGCAATGTTCTCCCCTTCAGAAATACTTTTTTCTGCCCCTTGCACGTCTCTCGCAGGTCAGGGAGATCAAGGCACTTACACTCCGCCTCCACCACCAAGGGGAACACAGTCACTTTTACTTTGTCGGACGGCAGCGGAGGAGCCAAGCAGAGATAGACTGTCACTCGCGCTGCCGCCCCCACATCTCAACGATGACCAGGCACTCCTGCCCTACTAGGATCAATGCTGCTATCCAGATGCAAAAGACACACAATTGATGAACGGAATGCAGAACGAATCTAAACATTCACCTCCAGTCAAGAGATCTGGGTTAAATCCATCATTCTTTTGCTCACCATGCCACCCCAGTTTAGACCTGGCCATATGAAAATCAGTCTTGACCCTGTGCCTCATGGGCACAGTCCAGCCCGAACTGCCAAGCCAGGTCCTCCCTGGACCGGAAACAAGCATCCTAGGACCAGTTTCGGGGTTTCACCCCTCTTCTGGGTCCTAGGAAGAGTCTGTTCATCAAGGAAAACTCTAAACTTCTCTTTAGCAGGCCAGATTGTTTGATCTGTCTTTAAGGGTGGTGCCCCAAACAACTCTGTGAAGATTACACCATGGCTTATAACTTTATTTCAACAGACTGAGGCCAGAGTCTGTGGAGGCGTGGAATCGGAAGGTGCCGAGTTGGAGATGCTGGAGTTGACAAGCTTAAAGTAGCGAGTCCATCCTAAATTTATACAACATGGCCAGACAGAAAATGTTGATCTGCATGAGGTCTTTTGGCGGAATCAAGAAATTCTATCTGGATCCTTTGCAGCTTCAGAATCATGCCTTTAAATATAATACACATCTTTCAATTCTGGTACACATATTAATTCAGCCAAGCAAAATCTAATTTAGTGGGCTGGGCTGCACATAGGAGAGCTAATTACAGGTAGTTGGAGAGCTACCGGTACCTCGTGAGCTACTCGTTGGAGAAGCCTGCTGTAGATCCTTCCAATCTGAAGGTAGGTACTTGTTAATTGGCACTAAATACAGTGCACAACCCTCCGATTTAGCAGGTGTAATCTTACCAAGTTTCAGAGCTAGACGGGCAGACTCAGGGGATAATAGGAAAGTTAGTTATTATGTTTTGAGATTCCACTGAGTTGGCGCTGTGTAAAATATTAATCATTACAATGATTATGATGAAACAGTAGACATGTTCTTACCAGCTTCTGGGCAATGATGTTATAGTGGCTGAAAGACTGGACAAGAGCCAAAAAGCACACTTTACACCCAGCTGAAAATGAACATTAAAAACACTTCAATAATTGGTTTAACGAGGACTGCACATTCTCTGAAATCACACGGAAACAAATAAACATCTTGACAGCATGTTAAAACCAGGGCTAGGATAATCATTATAAGCAGTGTTTTGGTGTATCATAAGTGGTGTGTGTATAACAGAATACAGTGACAAAATAACAAAAGTAGGAACATAACTTCATTTTATGTACCTTTACATCATGGTACTTAATTAGTGTGTAATAATAGATGTTATTGTTATTATCCAACTTAATTCTTCTAATTCCATAGACTTCTGAAACTTCAAAGTGCGAGTCAATTCTGTTTGGATTCGAAATTCAGATGCATTTCAAACAAAGCTCTTTCGGATGTCATAATAATATTCATGCACATAACAATAATTCTTAAACAGCACTTCAAAACCTCAATCCATTAAGCAATCAATTAGAATATGAAACTGAATTAGGACATTGTGAGTCTATGAAACATTATGAAACTGGATCTCAACTTTAGGAAGGTGCTCTAACAGTTTCTTTTTAATACTGTACATTTTGTATCAAAATTGTTGTCATTTTTCTATAAAAACACATTTTTTACAACTTATCTGCATTTTTAAAAAACTATTTGCATTAAAATGACTTAAAGCTAACAACAATCATTCATTGTAAGGAACAAGTTGCCGATATAGGTGCAAGTGTGTTTCTAGACCATCTATTCTCTACCAATTATCAACCTGTGGAAACCACAACACGACATACCATACGTAGGCAATTCTCCAAGGAGGTTCATATCCACGCAATTTTCCATACTCTTAAAGAGAATACAACCAGTATACTGCTTGTGGAGAGATGATAGGAGAGTATGGACATGTGATAGCCAACAAAGTAAGAGTAATGCAGTAATCTACAAGGCAACTATATCCTGGCTCTCTTAAACTATCAACCTGTTGGTACAATCCACAGCAATAGAAGGGGATGAGGAAAGCACAACAGGGCAGTTTAGGGCATTTACAAAAATATTCCTCAGAACCTCTTGTCCAAAATAAACATACCTTCGGGAAGAAACTTTTGAGTGCTATATGCCCGCAGAAGAGTGAGGAATAGCCCAAGCAGCGGCCCTGGAAAATCCTCTGACAGGCCCATACTCCAGAAAGCCACTGAAATTGGCTTACCTCTAGTGGAGTGTGCTCAGACACTGGATGCTGCATATGCCACATCCAAAATATATAACTGGGAGATGTAGGATGTAATTTGTGGCAAATCAAAATGCCATGCTACACGAGAGAAAAGCCATAGCACAATTTAGGATTTAGGGGAGCAGGTCATGGCACTGCCACATTTTTATGGCAGAGTCACAGGTAGATTTGCCCTTGTCCAGACAACAGATCCAAAAAAATTGTAGTGTTGGAGTCTGCCCCTTTTCAAGGAACAGTTTCTGTCACAGATTGTTCCTGCTTGGGGCAATACAGGAAAATAGAAAAATATCTTTCATATTTTGGGAGAAAATGCCCTACTCGTCAGGGATTGGTATTTTGCCCTCCTCCTCCTCTTCTCAAGCTTTCATGGATAGATACAGTGGGTTGAGGGATATAAGAAAATGATTTAAAAAAAAGCACGTACCTTTAAGATAGAAAGACAGAAAATGATGGAGAAGAAAGCTGCCGTCAGTTTTTGTATCAAGAACTAGGGCAAATTTCCCCTATAAAACAAAATAACAAAGGAGTCAAAGTAAATCTATATGAAAACCTGCACTCAGATTTAAAAAAAAACATTTTTTTTAACAAAATGATAGATCTGTCAATACCTGTCCCTATAACATTGCATCACAAACATTTAACAAATCTGTTAAGCTTGTATAAAAATCATTATTAATGCATTATAATTTATTGTAGCAATTAATTAAAATCATTACAAACCAATTGAATAAAGCTTTACAACGCAAGTTAAAAAAGGTATGTACATTTTTAGTGAACAAGTTAAAATTAAATTCAAGAGCCAAAAGAAAATATGTAAATCAAGCCTTTGGCACTTCTATTTATCACAATATGTGTATCTTCTTTCACGCTCCTCAAATTTACGTTTATTGAATGTCATAGCTATTAACTTTTAAAAAAATGCAGGTCTATGTATGTGTATATGTAAGCCATTAGGGCAAACAACAAGTGCCTCTTTAACCATTCTTACTCCCCACTGATGAAATAATGGTCTAAGCATTAACCTGCAAGGCTTTGGCAGTGCTCTCCACATTCAAAGCAGGTGACCAATATACATCCCTTGGTGCCCTGCACAACCTACAGTAACACAATGTATTTTTCGACTTTCTTCATGAATTATGGAATTGAATTATGGGAATAAGTATTACCAAAATAAAATTAGGTAGGTACAATTTATTTAATGCCCAAGTCAGGTTTTGTTGTGACCGGGCATTGTATATGCTGATGAAATATTTAGATATTCTGTAATTACCAAAATGCTCAATATCTTCTATAAAAAATTTTAATTTAACTGTCTTTTGATAATTCATTTACAGCTATGATAGGATTGGATTATGGACCACATTTCTTAATTTCAATTTATTAAGTAAAAGATATCAGTGGTTTGCCCAAAGTTTACTTTAATTTGCTGTTGAGAGTTAAGCCCATATTAAATTACTCAACATGGTCCCATTTCTTGCCCAAACCCTAAACAAGAGCTTCATGTTTAACACATTCAAGAGAAGAGACTGCTATTGTAGAGTACATCGCAATCAAATTTGAATTGATCACAGTGATGGTGATAAAATAAAGACTGATTACAAACACACTGCTATACTTTTGGCTAACTCTCTGAAACTCTAAGTAACAGAACTATAAACAGGCTAATCGACTGTATATAAGATTTCTTAACGACAAAGGAAAGAGAAACATATTTGGCTCCTGGGGAATACATATGTCCTTTATGGCTATGATAGGGCCTAGCCATATGTTATGTAAACAAATTTATACAGCGTGACTGTTACCCTGCACAATTTAACTGGCTTTTAATAATTCATTTACAGCTAGAATAGGACTGATGTGATGGACCAAATTTCTTAATTTCAATCTATCAAGTAAATTATATAGATGGTTTGCCCAAAGATTACTTTAATTTGCCTTTGAGAGTTTGGCCCAAATGAAGGGGGTCATTACAATGACGGCGAGACCGCCACTGCCAGGCTGTCGCTGGTGGTCCCACTGCCATCGGAAGGCTATTCCCCTCCGGCCACATTACCATGGCTGGCGATTCCATGGCGGACGGAAACTCCGACCACCACGCATCCGACGGGCTCCTTGCACCTGTCGGTGCGGTAGAGGGCCTCCTAATCCCTGCATTGGTGGCGGTGCCTACCAGGCACTACCGTAGGATTAGGATGTCCCACCCTGCCAGGCTTTTCATGGTGGTTCACCCGCCATGAAAAGGCTGGAGGGATGGACGTTGGGGGCCCGTAGCGGGCCCCCTTTCCCCTGCACATTTCTTCGGGTGTTGGCGGGCAATATCCTTGAACCAAGTACGGGATATGGAAAACATCCCTGTTTGACATTGCCGCGGGTGCTGCAGCCAGCAGCAACCGCCGCAATGTAAAAGGTGGCCAATGTGACCGCCACCATGGCGGTTGCATCATAATTTGGCCTGTGGGACTGCCGCCTTGTAGGCGGTGGTCCCAAATACGATACGATGGCAGACGGACTGAAGTCCGTCCGCCAACGTAATGACACCTATAGTTATTCAACATGGACCCATTTCTTGCCCAAGCCCTAAACAGGAACTTCATGTAGAACGCATTTAAGAGAAATGACTGCTATTGTAAAGCACACTGCAGTCAAATTTGAATTGATCACAGTGTTAGTAATAAAGTAAAGACTAATTTTAAACACACTGCTACCCTATTGACAAATTCTACGAAACAGAACTGCATTGACAAAGGAAAGAGAAACATATTTGTCTCCTGGGAAATTCATGTGCACTTTATGGCTATGATAGGACCTAGCATATGTTATAATAACACATTTTTACAGCGTGACTGTTACCTGCAAAAGGACATCATGGAGCTGAAAATACAGGCCACAAAAGCACGAAGACTTATGTCTTAGGTTGATCAATAAGGTGCAGTTCTGTACTCCAGTTTGTTGTTGGACTCACAGGAGCTCTCCAGGGACATTCTAATGCTTTACAAGGACACATTGCTGTCCGTAGCTCATCTGAATAGGTATGAATGGGTAAGAGGCTATGTGGTGTATGCAGTAGGATCTGACCAGACAATAGAATTAAGAGCATGCATGAACCACTTATTGAAACTGACAGCAGCCAATGATACCTCAAGGGTGAGGTCCAGTGGTGCTTCTTTGAGAGCATTTGTAAAGGTGGAATAAGTAACTTTTGCATTAATGGAAAAAACAGACAGTTAATTTGGATTATATAAAAGAATGAAGAAAGAAAACATTGCTATAGAAAATCAGGAAAAAATTATTTTTGATAAGGAAAGAACTCAAAAAGATGGTTTGGACTGCCAAGTGAGAAAGCACTGACAACTGTGGTGTCAAAATGGTGACTGCTGTGAATAATCAGTGGTGCAGATTATACAATGAGGCTTACGATAGTGCAACATATGTCTTTTGCAAGTACTAGACTAGCCAATCATTCACTTGCACTCTGTTTTTACAATGAGATTTAGCACCTACAGCTATTTTCTTAAGGATACTCCAGAATATTCTCCCATCTTTATCTTGAAGTGCCTCCATCCTCATCTGCACAGCAGTTTTCATTGTATTCCAGGTTGGCGGTCGAGTCCATCTTTTTGAGATCCTTCCTTATAGATATTTCTTTTTCCTGTTTTTTTATGTCTATGTTTTTATTATTCATTTTTTTTATAATCCCATATAACTCTTTTTTTCAATACAATCAAATGTAAAACATTTGTCTCTGTCGACCCCAGACAGTAGTAATGAAAAGGGAGTTCACGTCAATCTCGTTTTGTTTTATAGAGGGTATCCACAACAGGCTCAGGATGATACTTTTCAATGTAAAACAATATTGGTTCCTTTGATCTCTTAATAACCAACACCTACAGATTAAATCAATCAACACTTTTAATTTTCAGTTAGTCATTTATTAATATACTTAAGTATGCCATCTGATTTTTTTTTTCAGTCTCTAGATTTTGAAAGACACCAAATTAATCAATCAAAAAAGGATTTTCAATGCTAAACCAAGGAGGGCTGTCTGGGGCATGTGATCAATCTCTAGATGCAAAATTATATGAAGATGTTTGAAATGACGAGAAAGCGCATGAAGCAGGATATCTAACTCTACACAACTATTAAGGTCCTAAGTTTTAACTACAGCAGGTCTTGAACTTAAACAAAGGACTTTTTTATTCCTCCAACAGGCTGCTGTTATTAGATTTCGTATTCCACATTTGAAGTTAGCCACCATAATCTGCATTGAATCTGTTCCCGGCGAGAACATGGTAGAATTGAAATCCACAGTGACATTTATTGTGAATGTGAGAATTGCGACTGCAAAAAGCTTTTCATTTAATGCCAGATGCAATGCATTTATGAATATTATCTTCATAGATTTGTTTGCAGTGAACCTCTACTCCAGAATCTGTAAATAATCCGCAGTTTTTTCTTTAACTAGAATTTGCAATTGATGAATATTGGTAAACTGACTGCGAGCCTGCGCATAGCATCAATCTACTTGGCCACGATTTCCTTTTTTTTTTTTTTTATAAATTTTTATTAGCAATTCCAATAAATACAGATAAACAACTAAATCGAGCAATAAATATAGCAGCTTTGTAAACACATTAATACACACTCAATGATGCCAATAAAAAATACATAAAAGAAATATACAAAGCAGTATAGAGAGGGAATGGTTCAAGCTGGAAAAATTCACAGACTTCTTAATATTGCCGAATTCCATTCGCCCAAGCTGTAATTGGTGCCCAGATTTTTTCCCCCAAAATTCTAGACCGCAATGCTCTAGTAGCAAAAATGGCTTTCTCTTGGTTATACACCCCCAAAAATCTGGCTAACCACATCTGAAAACTGGGCGGGTGCGGATCTTTCCATTGTGCTGCTAGTATGATTCTAAAAACAGCCGTCCCTATAAAAAGACATGCCTCTTCTTCACGACTGAAACCTAGGGTATTATCATATCCAAGAATATATAGTGTGCTAGAAAACACCATCTTATGTCCAAATACCTCCTCCCAGAATCCTAACAACATATTTTTAAGTGGTATTAGTGCATGGCAATCTGAAAACATATGAGGAAGAGTAGCCGGTCCTATACCGCATCTTGGGCAGGAATCATCTGTTCTTTTACCCCATAGAAACAGCTTAGCAGGAGTAAAATACAGATTAAAAATTGTCTTGTATAATTATGCTCTCAAATTTGAGGATAAAAGCAGTTGGGATATTAAAACCAAAGTCATGTCAATATCAATATCGGGATTACGTAGTTTTTCGACCCATGAAGATTCAACACTATCTAGATCGCTTGGAAGCTTCTTCTTGAGAATACCATATATAGTTCCAATCCGAGTAGAATCTCTAACAATGGCATCCAAAAATGGGACAGTTTCAAGAGAAATCGTATTGGACCCTAAGATAGAATTAATTTGAATAAACTTAAAATATTCCTTATTCGAAATTCCAAAAGTGTTTTGTATATTCAAAAACCTATGGCCTGTCCCATCCCCCAGAAAGTCACCAACTGTTTGTATCCCTGCTCTATCCCATTTTTTTGCAATTACATCATTAACATGTGATGGTAATATCGAGGATTGCCAAAGAGGGGTATATCTATTAAATTTCGGGATTTCCATCAGCTTAGCGGCCTGCCTCTAGACCTTCCATGCACTAATAATAATCCTCAACTTGTTTTTTTTTTTATAATATCTTGCTTCAGTTTGCAGCAGGAGTCCTTGAGCTTCTTTCCCCAATGCTATTTCATAGATAGAAGGAATCACAACATCTTGATTATCTTGATTCATCACAAGGAGAGGTACCATTTGTTGAAGAAGGGCGGCCCTGTGGTATAGCCTCAAATTCGGAGCAGCTAGCCCTCCTCTGTTTTGAGGAAGAGATAAATATTTCATTGATCTCCTGATTTTCCGATACTGCCATATAAAACTAGACATTTGGGACTCAAGTAATTTCATGATTTTTTCCTCTAGAAACAAAGGGATAGCCCGAAATAAATAGAGTATTTTAGGGAGTGTATTCATTTTTAGATAATTGCATCTACCAATAATGGATAGATGTAGGTTATTTACCCTTAAAAGATCTTTAGTGATATTCTTAATTAGAGGATCATAATTCAAATTATTAATGTTTTCTATTTTCGCTGTAATGGACACTTCTAGATAGGTCGTACTTATTGCAATCCTAGGGTCAGTAAATATAATATTTTCAGTACAGAGAATAACCGTCTTATCTCTATTTAAAGAATATCCCGAATATTGCCCAAATTGATGTGTGATTGTTTTAATTTCAGCAATAGCCTCAGCGGGATCTGGTGTTAAAACAGCCACATCATCGGCGTATTCCCCAACGATAACTGGTTTTATTTTCTGGCTGTATAATAGTCTAATAATCAAGGGGTTTATATATAGCGCAAACATAATCTGGGAGCAAGGACACCCCTGTCTGGTACCTCTTGAGATATTAATAGGTCTCGATTCAAATCCCATCATTTGTAAATTGGCCCTGGGTTGTTGATACATGGCCTTTATGGAATTAATAAGTCCTGGCCCAAAATTACATTGTTCTAGAACTCCCCACAGAAATCTCCAAGACACCCGATCAAACGCTTTTTTAGCGTCTAGGTGGATCATTGACATCGGGTCTCCCGTCTTTGACATAATATCAAATAAGGTAATAGCCCTGCGGGTATGATCTGTTGTGCCTTTGCCAGGGACAAAGCCATGTTGCCACGGGGAGACCAGATGTTCTATAACCCTCCCAAGTCGATTAGCCATAATTTTTACATAGAGTTTAGAATCTGAATTGATCAGGGAGATCGGCCTGTACGATGTAGGTAAATCTACTGGCTTGCCTTTCTTTGGGAAAACGATTATGTTAGTGTCTCTCCAGGATTCAGGGGGGTTCCCACTTGATTGTATACCGATAAACAGGTCTACTAAATATGGTAAAATTTGAATACCCAAAACTTTATAAAGTTCGAGGGGAATCTTGTCGGGACCATCTGCTTTTCCTGAAGCGAAGCCTGATAGAGCTAATTGAAGCTCTATAATGTCAATTTCTCTATCAAGATCTTCCCTAGTGTCATTATCTATTATTTTGATTCCTTCCGTATCTCTCATAAATTCCCTAATAAAAATTTCTATTTCGTCTGAATTATCCGATTTATCCAGATCATCTGAACCCGCTGGGATATCGTTTTGATATAACTTTTGATAATATTGTTGAAAGATTTCAACGATATCCCCAGAGTTCGTATATTCCTGGCTGTTAACTTTGATTGTAGTTATAGAGTTATATGTAGACTTCTGCCTAGTACGCATTGCCAATTGCTTCCCCACTCTCTCTCCATTCTCATACAGCTTAGCTCGATGTGCTTGGAACGTCTCTGCTGCTTTCTGACTCAGCCAGCTATTAAGTTCTGTTTTCAGAACAAGTATACGACACATACTGGACCCCGCCTCCCCACCATTTGATATTAAAGACGTATGTTTTTCTTCAGCTGTTATCAGTTCCTGCATCAGTACTTGCTGCTCCCTATCTTGTTTTTTTCGATGCCTTGCCACATAGCTAATCGTTTCACCTCTAAGGGCAGCTTTAAAACAGTCCCAAACCATTCCCCTAGATGCACTATAACGATTCATATCAAAAAATTGTTGTGTCCAGTTTTTTATATATGAAATATAGTCCTGATTAGATAATAATTTCCTATCAAATGTCCAAGTAGTGCGGGGTCTAGTGAAATTATCTAGTTGAAGCGACAGAGTCAAGGAATTATGGTCGGATAGTAGTTTCGGGAGCTTAGTAATCTCGGCATGATCAGCCAGGTCCGTTGTTGTAAATATATAATCTATTCTGACATATTTACTGTGGGGATGCGAGAAATAGGTATACCCAGGATCTGAATGTTTTTTTTTAACCCAAACGTCCACTAAGCCATGAATATCCATAAGTTGACAAATTGCTTTAAATACTTTCGGTTTTCTTCCTACATATCCTAAATAGTTTATACTTTCATCTGGTAATCTCATAGAGATATTAAAATCTCCACAGAAAACCATCGATTTAGGCCCGAACACAAGTTCTGATTCAAGATCTTTAAATATTTGAGGGTCATCTAGGTTCGAGCCATAAACTGAGCAGATAGTTACGCCGGAGGCTAGTTCTATAATTGCCCATCTCCCAAGGGCATCAGCTTTTTTGCGCGATGTTATTTGAATAGATGATTTCACTAGTATAGTTACTCCCTGCAGATCTTTTTTCTCCCAGGATAGATGCGTCTCCTGTAAACAAACTATGTCAAAAGATTCTTGCCTAATTATTTGTCCTAGTCGATTTCTTTTATTTCTGTCGTTCAACCCCGCCACATTCCAAGAACAAATTGTTAGTCTCCCCATTTTAGATTATTCATTAATCTCCCAGAGCTTATCATTTTAATGATACCAAATGAGTGATAGAGCCTATATCTAAGTCTTACATTGCTCATCAAGGAATGAACCAAAATCATCCTCATAGTTATTTGTTTTGCCACTACTTTCAAATTATTTATTGGAAATGCTTTTTTCCCCCCCCCGTTTTTTCACCCACTCCCTCCCACACACCCTCCCTGTACATGACAGGCCCTCCCTTCCACCCAACACCCAGTGCGAGGCATACAGACACCAAGATCTGTTTGTGATGGTCGTGCCCAGTACAACCAGAGCGTGTATCGATTTATCTCACATTCACTGTGCAGAGTTCAATTAACCACTTATATCATTAAAGCAGTAACAATAACAACAGCAGAGGAGAGGAAACCGCCACATCAAAAAGAAAAGAAAGGAGCAGAGAGAGAGAGAAAAAAAAAAACCCCAAAGAAAAACGCAAGCTATTCTCTAACGTCTTGATCCTAGTTTTATAATTATAATTATATTTTTCTCCTTATCCTTTTTCTCTCCTTTCCTCCCCTCTTACCTATTCCCTGCTCCCTCTTCTTCCTCCTTCACTCCCCTTCCTCCCCCCCCCCTTTATTTTCCCTTTTCCTTTTATCCTGAAAAAGTTTAATTAGCTGGCGCAACCTCCAGCGCCTTTCAACAGTCGAGTGGCAAAAATCTGGGCGAACGAAGAACGAAATATCATTCCTCGTTCGCCTAGACTCCGGCCTGGAAATTGCCAAAAAAGATAAGGATTGCACGAGGGTAAGCACCAGGTTTCTGTGGTTGTCTTAAGGTAAACGGCATACGGTGAGCCCGTTGAACTTCTTTGGCCCAATCCCAACTAGCAAGCTCGGGCATGGAGTCACGAAACAGATCTATTACAAAAGAGCGAACATCCCCTCCTTCGGCCCCCTCGGGAACCCCCAGCAGTTGCAGATTATTTCTTCGCTGGTAATTTTCGAATTCTTCCAATTTCCATTTGACATCTGTCAACTCGGCTTCATGAGAGCTCACCCTAGCTGCAACTGCTGCGGTCTCAGTCTCGTTAGAAACAATCCCTGACTCAATCTCAGTCAGATGCTCTCCAAAAGAGCTGCATGTCTTTGTTAGTCTGCGCACTACTCCCTGGACTTTGCGCAAAGCAGTCTGCGCCTTACGCCAGTCCTGAGATGTTTCTTCCCGATGTGCAGCAATAGCTTGTAGGATAGTATCGAGGGCCGAAGGTGCAGGGTCTAGATGTATTGTGAGGTCAGATTGTTGTTGAGAAGAGGGAGTAGGGCAAGGAGCGATCAGTTGACTAGTAGGTGAATAATCCCATGCTAAATCCTTCAAACCAGAATGAGTTTTTTTCTTTTTCAAAATCGTTTATGAATTAGTCCCGATATCTCTATCCCTCTCCTCTGATCCGCTTTCGTCAGTGGTGCATGAGGCAGATTCATCTGACTGCCCAGCCCCATCCGACAGGGAGAAAAAATCGCTGGGATCTAGCTCGGTATCTAGATCAGCGCTGCTCTCTACGCTCTCTATATTCTTATAAGCGTGTACGAGATTCAGCGCGCCATCTAGGTCATTACTGTCTATCTTCTTGTTGCATTGGATCTCCCCCCCTAAACAGCCCCCACTGTCAGCATCACTGCCCGTCCCGAAGGAGGAGAAAACCGAGACAGCCATACCTTCCTCTGCCCCTGACCTGCTGAGAACCGTAGCCAAACCGGGAGCATCATGAGCGTCAGGAGCGGCCGCAGCCTCACAGCCTCCACCCGACACAGAAGACGGAGACGGACCTGCCGACTCGCCCCCACTTTCGGCATCCGTCTCTCCCACCAACGCCAGTGCAGGTATGACAGAGTAACCGGAGTTGCACTTCCGCAATCTCCAGTCTTCCTCTCCCTACCCGGAAGCGGAGTTCTCCGGAACAGCTCGGCCACCGTATGGCCGATCTTCGCATTGCCCTCCTTACGTTTGGCAGCGTTTCCACGTCCCGCTGCCTTGGAGGCTAGAAGAGCGTCGCGCGACTCATCGGGGCATCTCACCGCCTTTCCACCCGCCTCGACAGCTGTGCCAGTCTTGCTGCTCTCACCTTCGCCGCAGCTGCCGCCGCCGACATCTTCGGTGCCAAAACAGGTGCTCGGACCAACCTCAAGGTGAGTTACTGGCGTTTCTTTTGTTCTTCCCCAATATCGTAGAACGGTCAGCCCTATTAGCGTTGCCAGCCTCAGTATCGTAAATTTGCCCTCAGCGGGATATCCTCCAAAAGGGATCGGAGCCATTCCGATCTGTAAGCACTTCACAGCATCTATCTCAGTCATTCCATACCGACACTGCTCTGGTTGAAAGGCACTGCAGCCTCAAGCGACCGCCATATTGCCTCCCTCCTCCAACCTCTTCACCGCATTCTGGCCACGAGTTCCTATGAAAATCAGAATTCTATTTTTATGAGCTCCATAGCACTGGAGTCTGGAGTACAAATAACTTGTTTTTTTTTAAAGATTCCAGACAGCAGTATTATTTCAACACAAGCTTAGAGCCCAATACAACCCAGTACATTAAACAAAAAAAACAATTTAGTTCAAGTAATGCTTATGTTAGGACTGATCCAATGCCACTCGAACCCAACTCCAATTTGCTTTTACATTTTGAAGGGTTACAGAATTTAATCAAAGAAGTGTGCCTGACATCTATAACAAGCAATGATTTTTTATGTTAACAACCCAAACTTAATGAATACAGGTTGATTTATTTCTGGAAATATACTATATAAAGCTAAAGGATAAAATCTATAGTATTAAAAAATAGTAAGTACCTGGAGGATGCTGATAATTTAAAAGGTTTATTTCCACAAAAAACAGTATTAGCATACGAGAATGGTCCTGCTATCTGAAATGGGATGACAAAAACGTGTTCATGGTCTTCTAAGGATCAACAATAAAGGGTGGTGCACACCACTAAAAAGGGCTTTTTCATGGTTAAATTGTGCCAATTATAATACATTTTGAAAAAGGATTATATATCCTATCCTTATATGCGCAAAATAACTTTCTTGAATGATTTTGGAACATGTGTTAGCTCATCTATGACAAGATACTTTTCAAAGGAAGAACACGCCCTACATTATATAAGCATTATTGTCTTGTAGACAATGCAAACCGCAAGGAAAAATATACATCTTGGCAATATTATACAAGTGGCAAAATGCTGTTGGATAGAAAAACAGTTTTTTAGTATATCCATGGGGATGAATTGAAGAACAAAATGTGATGTGTTTTAACTTAGGATAGACTGATATAAATGTGACTGAGAATCTAAAACTATTTCAGATGATAGAAGATTCTAATGTAGATAAAAGATTCTTCAGGGGGGAGGCAGAACAAGACAGTTACAGTTGGAAGGCTTGTGTGAAGAGAAAAGTTTTTAGCGCCTTTCGGAAGAGTGAGTATTGAGTAGAAGATCTGAGGTGGGCGGGGAGAGAATTCCAAAAAGCGGGGGCAAGTGTGGAAAATTTCGTGCCCCCCCCACTTTTTACGCCTAAAGCGGGGAACTGCCAACAAATGTTGGGAGGATGAGCGCAGCTCCCTAACGGAGGCGTAGACTTTAATTTCCGAAGAAATGAAAGCAGGGGCTGCGCCAATCCGAGCCTGAAAAGTAATACAGCCCATCTTGAACTGAGCTCGTTCTCGGATAGGGAGCCAGTGCAAGGACTTGAGGAGAGAGGTGACATGGTGGAACTTAGCCAGATTATAAACCAGGCGGGCAGCCTGGTTTTGAACCAGCTGTAAACGCCGCAGACTGTAAGCGGGCATGCCACAATATAGTGCGTTGCCATAATCGAGGCGAGAGATAACCATCGCCAGGACTATGAGTTTTAAGGCAGAAAAAGAAAAGAAACGGGAAACATTACTAATGGTGCGGAGTGAAGGAAAGGAAGAGGAACCACTAAACTAACCTGGGAGTGCAGAGTGAGGTGGTCGTTCAATTTAATCCCAAGAGTTTTCACAGAGGAAGATGGAGAAGGGGGGGACCCAGGGAGGGGGGCCAAAAAACAGAAGTCCAGGGACTGGAGCAACCACCTGTCAAAACCAGCTCAGTTTTGTCTGGGTTTAACTTTAGGTGGTTGTAATTCATCCAGTCCCGGATAAAAATCATAACAGACTGGAACTTAACCATGGACTCAGGGGATGGGGACAAATTAAAAATAAGCTGAAGGTCGTCCGCATAATTGTAGACGGAGACCTCCATTTGCTGAAGGGCAAAAATAAGAGGGGCAATGTACAAGTTAAATAAAAGAGGGGAAAGGGAGGAGCCCTGAGGAATCCCGCATTGTACCTTCCGGAAGTCCGCTGAAAATTCACCCAGGCGCACTGCCTGGGTGCGGTCCCTCAAGAAGGAGGACAGCCAGACCAAGGCCGAGCCTCCAACCCCCACCGCCCTGACACGGGAAAGTAAGATGGAATAGTCAACCGTGTCGAAGGCGGCGGAGAGGTCGAGGAGGACCAGGGCCTGGCGATGGTTAGTGTCCATGCCCTTCCTGAGGTTGTCGAGGACCGATAGCACCACGGACTCCGACGGGGGGCTAAAACGCCGTTCTCCTCCACAAAGGTACTGAGCGCTCTGGTCACATGGCGCTCCAATACCTTCCCCAGAAAGGGCAACAATGAAATGGGGCGGTAGTTGACAAGAGCGGAGGGGTCCGCGCCAGGTTTTTTGAGGATAGGGACGATGATGGCCGATTTAAGTGGTTGAATAACAATGCCCTGGGACAGTGAACTATTGAGAAATTTGAGAGGGGGCTGCACACAAACCGAGTAGATGTACTTGAGGATGTGGGCAGGACAGAGGTCTAAAGGGGAACCTGATTTAACCATAGAAAGGAGGGAGAGGAAAGACTCTTCTGTCAAGAGGGGGAACGAATCAAGACGTGCCCCGACTGACGGACACTGGGGGTCAACAAAGGAAAGAGGGGGGGGAGGGATATTGACTTTAATGTTAGAAATTTGGTCCAGAAAGTAAGTGTTGAGGGAGTTGCATAGGTCCTGGGAAGGGGAGGGTTTGAGGGTAGCTCTATCGGAGAAGGCGAGATTGTGTACAATGGAAAAAATTTCTCTAGGCTGATTTTCGGCAGCCAGGATTTTTGAGGAGAAATAAGCAGTCTTAGCAGCCAAAATAGATTTTTTGTACTGGGAAAGGAGGATGACATACTGGGTTTTAAGGTTGGGGCAGTAATCTCGCCTCCAGGCCCGCTCAGCGTGGCGCACAGTTAGTTTTATGGCCTTCAATTCCTCATTGAACCAACGGTTCGCGTCGTTCACACGCCTGGAGGACACCCGCCTGAGGGGAGCGACCGAATCGCAGCCTGTCAGGAGCCAGGAATTAATAGAATCAGCTTGTGCGGAGGACGACAGACCGTGTAGATCACGACAAGATGCAGAGAGTGTGGCAGACAGAGAGGCCACATCCACCTGGATCCAAGAGCGCGCCCAGATGTTTTTAAGAAGGGGGGGCTTGGTGACTGGACTAAGGTGAAGGGAAAAGGAAATCAAGAAGTGATCGGACCAAGTGCAGGGGGAGATGGACAAGGAGGCTATTGGACAATTAAGGGACCAAATCTGATCAAGGATGTGACCCTGAATGTGAGTGGGGGAATGAACGTGGGAGTCAAAATTGAGGGAACGAAGAGTATCCGAGAATTCTTTAGAAGTCGAGCATTCTGCGGGGTCTGAGGGCCAAAAATTAAAATCTCCTAATACCAAGATGGAGGAGTTGTTGACCGCTAAAGTGGCCACCAGATCTTGGAATTCGGAGAGAAAATGTTGAGAAGGTTGAGGGGACCGATACATAAGCAAGCAGGTGAGTGGGACTCTGAAAGACAGTGAACGGACAACTAAAAAGTCTGATGAACCAATAGGGGAAAAAGTTAGAGGCTGAAAGGAGAATTCTGTACGGGCAATCAGAGCGCCGCCGCCGCCAGACTTGCCGGAGGGTCGGTCGGTGCGCAGAGCATAATATGAGGCAGGAAGGGCAGCTAACAGAGAAGGAAGGGAGTTGTCACAAAACCAGGTCTCCGTGATGTGAGAAAGTGGCTCTGTATATACTGTTCCCTAATAGGTACAGGGTGTACAGAGTCCACAGTCCCCCAGAGGCTGATAGAGGTCAAAGTTAGGTATGACCTTACTCTCAAAAGTGGTAGCTTGGTCGAGCAGTAAGGCAGTACCAGAGGACAGTGTAAAGCATTTATTATACACACTCAGTCAGCAAATGGTTTCACACACTCAATAACTGAACTCTAGGCCAATGGTTTATATATATAAAATATATGCTTGTTTTATTTTTAGAACCACAAAGGGGATAAAAATATACTTTCTCAGAAAGAGAGGTTGAATATAAATACTTTTGCCTTAAGCAATACATTTTTGTAAACAGTCACAGTTGGTTGCAATAAACAATCCTATTTCCTAAACATAACAATGCATTGAGCTCAATGGTAAATTCAGGTTATTTGTAATAAATTACTTTTCAGATTACTTTTGGAATTCCAGGTCTGGCTCCTAGATCCAGCCCTGGGTTAGTATTCAGAATCAAGTGATGAAAGTCGACTTAATAACTGTAATGATTTTTAAATAATATTTAGATATTTCAAAAGTTAGCACTTAGAAAATATTTCAAAGAAAACATTCAATGGATCTCTATGGCAAGAAATTCAAATTGCAGGTAGAGTACTTTATCCTTACTTTAGTAATCCAGGACTGGGTACCTAGACCCAGGACTGGGGTCCTTATCAAAAACAGGTAAGTAATTTCGTTTGCAGAAATGGTACGATTTTAGAAGAATATTTCAAATTTGCAAAAGTAGACACTTAGAAGAAATTTCACCGAAAAGCAGACAATGGTTTCCTATGGGAGAAAAATGGGTTAGAGGTAAGTATAGTTGTGGACACTTTTCAGAGTCAGGGCTGGGCACCAAGATCCAGCACTGGGAGCTCACCTAGGAGCAGGTGAGTAAATTCGTTTTTGTCACTTGGCTGATTTTTAGTGAATATTTGCAGTTTTGAAAAGTTCACACTTAAAAGATTTTTCAAGAAAAAGCCAGTCAATGTTACCCTATGAGGAAAATGAAGTTAGCGGTTTAAGGGTAAGTACTCGACTGGCAGAGTTGAAATTCCGGGCATAGACTCAGGGGTCCCCCAGTGTCAGGTAGGTACAGTTGGTTCACCCTCAGCGGTTTCAGGACGGCCGGGTGCAGAGAGAGTTAGGCCCAATGTTATCCTATGAGGGATAGGGGGGCCTTGGTTGGTGGCTGCTGTCTGGCAAGCCACGCGGCTGTAGGAGCTGGGCTCCTGGTCACTCACTCAGGGCAAGTGGGGTCGTAGGTTAGTGTAGAGAGTGCACTGCCAGGGCCACTCGGGCGGCTGGGTGCAGGGTGCTTTTGAGCCCTCGGGCGCTCAATGGAAGTCAATGGGAATGTTCCGGTTTGGAAAAAGGCTGCAAGCTCGGGGACGAGGATGCTTCAGATGCCACCACCACTTCGAGAGGTAAGTTGGGTAGTTGTAGGTTAGGTGGGTACCCCGGGATTGGGCACAGGGGGCCGCAGGGCGCCGGGTGCAGGGGTGCCTTTTGATGTCGGAATCTTACCCTCTTGTTGATCGCGGTTGGGGTGGCACTCTGTTCTGAGGCTGCAGGCTTCTTCCGGAATGTCGAGGGGGGTCCTTGGGTGCCGGACTCGGGGTCACAGTCGCCGTGGGGTCGTCCTCAGGGTCTTTGTTCACTCCGGCACTGGCCAGGCTTGGCTGGTGCAGAGTGTGCTGGGTTCGCGGTTCCGGGCTGCTGCCAGGGGTTAGAGATAGGTTTCTGAGTAGAGCCTCTACTCATGGGAGTCCCAGGGGCTTAGAGCCAAAAGGTAGCCAGGTCCTCCGGGGTTGGTGAGGTTGCTGGCCACGAGAGATGCCGCGCTGGTGCAGGTTCGAGAGTCGACAGGCCGGTAGGGCTGGGGCCAAAGCAGTTGGTGTCTTCTTCTCTTTTTAGCAGCTGCAGGGCAGGTCCTTGTTCTTCTTGCTCTTCTTGTAGTTTTCTGTCTGGAATCTAAGGAAGGAAGGTTCAGGGTGCCCCTAAATACTAAATTTAGGGGCGTTACAGGTAGGTGAAGGCCAGGGACCAATGGGTCCCTGTCCTGGGGTGGGTACACCCCCTATCCTGCCTCTCTCCTGTGGGAGGGGGGCAGTAGCCTAATCCTGATAGGGTAGGGCCTCCCATCTTCAAGATGGCGAGAGCCCGGAGATGTGTTTCACCTCGCCTCCCCCACCTGAGGGGTGGGGTGGGCAGGCTGGCACATCCCCTGTCCTTGTATGGGGTTTCCGGCCAAGCTTCCGGCCAGAGTGGGGGGTTGCAGTGGACTGGGGAAACTCCAAATGGCGGTATGCCTTTGAAGCTTCCCTTTGCTCATCCTGGGGGAGGAGATTTCTCACCTCACCCAGGATGTGCATTGTTGCAGACCCGGGAGAGCAGGGGCTCTCCCACCCAGGGGTCCAGCAACGTGTCTGCTGTGTGGCAGCCTGGGCAGCCTCAGAGCAGACGTGGATTGTAGGTTAGCTGTGAGGGGGCATCTCTAAGATGCCCTCTGGGGTGCTTAGTACATTAAATCCCACACTGGCATCAGTGTGGGTTTAATGTGCTGAGAAGTTTGATACCAAACTTCCCAGTCTTCAATGTTGCCATTATGGTGCTGTGGAGCTCGTGTTTGACGAGCTCTCGGCACCATGCACTCTTAAATGGCAGCACTGCACTTACAGTGCCCAGGAATGGACCCGGGTACTGTAGGGGCACAGGGCTCCGGCTCCTGTGCCCACACCATAGGCGTAAGGCACCCAGCCAGAGGGGTGACTGACATATGCCTTGGCAGTGTAGGTGATGGGCATGGCACACAGAGATGTGTGCCATATCGACTCTTTGTTTTGTCCTGCACCCAGACACTCAGCCTGCAAGGCAGTGTGTGTGTGTAAGGGTACAGGGCCTCTGAGGGTGGCACAATGAGTGCTGCAGCCCTTAGAGGCCTTCCCTGGCCACAAGGCCCTGGGTACCTAGGATACCATTTACCAGGGGCTGACATGTGGCTAGGGTTTGCCAATTTGGAGTTTGTGTGGTTTAAGGAAGGAACATAGGCCCTGGGCACCTGATTGGCAGGAACCCAGGGTACACTCAATCAAAGTACATTCAGCAATTTAGCAAAAAGTGGGGGCATACCATGCAAGAAAGATGGCACTTTCTCACACGTGAGAAATAGGAGATCCGGCTTGTGCGAGTCCAATAAGATGAAAAGTTTGTGACAGTGCTTTACTGCTGATCTAGTATTAAGATAGTAAACGGATAGCGTAGCTGGCAAGGGAGGAGCAGGGACATCAGAAGATGAACCAGGGAGGGGAGAAGGAAGGGGGGGTAAGGATGGGAGATAAGGGAGTGGACAAGGAGCTGTCAATCCCAGTCTAGCGATGTGCAAAATCGCAGAATCAGCCAAAGGCCACGGGCCTTGGAGGTTGCGGAGCTGCACAGAAGAGTATTGTACAATTTGGGCATGGTGGGGAGCCCCTAGGCCCGGCCGGCCGCGGACGGGCACAGACGGGCTTTCCTTTGGCGCGCCTTTGGCGCGCAGACGGCGCGTCTGCTGCGCTGCCGGAAGATGCACATAATTTATACGGAAATGTTAACGGCAGGGGGCGTGTCGTCTCAAAAAGGGGCGTGGGCTGTTGGCTCGCCGAAATGGCGGCAATGGAGTTAATACTTTATCCCGTGGCAGCGCTAAGATCCGCTGCACGGGTATGTTAGGACCGTAAGAGGTGCCCAGAAACAGAGCGCTGGGAGGATGTCAGGTACAATTTAAAATTACAATGAGAAAAGTGACACTCAAGTTCTAAAATTAGCTTTGAAGTCGTGCTCCCGGCTTCCGCCTCAGGAGGTTCAGGTACAATTGTGAGACGCTAGCATTCAGCGTCCTTTTGTAGTGACGGCAGGGGGCATGTCGTCTCAAAAAGGGGCGTGGGCTGTTGGCTCGGCGGAATGGCGGCAATGGAGTTAATACTTTATCCCGTGGCAGCGCTAAGATCCGCTGCACGGGTATGTCAGGAGCGTAAGAGGTGCCCAGAAACAGAGCGCTGGGAGGATGTCAGATACAATTTAAAATTACAATGCGAAAAGTGACACTCAAATTCTAAAATTAGCTTTGAAGTCGTGCTCCCGGCTTCCGCCTCAGGAGGTTCAGGTACAATTGTGAGACGCTAGCATTCAGCGTCCTTTTGTAGTGACGGCAGGGGGCGTGTCGTCTCAAAAAGGGGCGTGGGCTGTTGGCTCGGCGAAATGGCGGCAATGGAGTTAATACTTTATCCCGTGGCAGCGCTAAGATCCGCTGCACGGGTATGTCTGGAGCGTAAGAGGTGCCCAGAAACAGAGCCCTGGGAGGATGTCAGGTACAATTTAAAATTACAATGAGAAAAGTGACACTCAAATTCTAAAATTAGCTTTGAAGTCGTGCTCCCAGCTTCCGCCTCAGGAGGTTCAGGTACAATTCAAATGTGTAAATGATTTTGCTAATAAGGAAACAGAGTGGTGGACTGCTTCATAAAACAATAGAGGCTTTGGATGTTTTGCATGATCTGGCAAAGATGGTTGAATGGAGGCTGTAGACTTTTGCGAATCACAACAAAAATTTGAAAAGCCTGATGAAGAGGATTGAACATGAGGCTAACATTGCTTGTAACACTGATTTATGAGATATGAGACACACCATCCCTTTGAAGTACGAAAGGCTCTTTGATGTTCTGACAATAGAATTTTACTAGTATTTAGGCTGGAAATGCATCACTAAGGAATATTTTTTGTACAAGAGTTTGTAATAAAGTTTATGCAAGAACGGTTGGCGTTGTTTGATGAAATTTACTGGAAGCTATGCTTTTGGGGTCTTGAATTCCGTTGTAAAGTCCAGTCGGAACGACTTTATTGTAAGCACTAATACCAACTCATTCCACTTGAGGATGCCTTGCTCGGGGCCTCTACAGCAGAACTGGAAAAAAGTGACACACATTTTCAGCAAGTGCACAAGATCATAGTGGGAAACTTTCCTGACATCAAAACAGTGAATTTTATGTGCAAAAATAATTGAAACAGTGTTAAAAATATTGTAATACTTAATATTTCTTCTATAGTTGTCTACTGAATGGCCAATCTGATCTAAATATATTGATCTGCATTGGGCTTGAAGACATTATTGTTGGGTAAACGCATAACTTTTACTAAGATTCATGTTCTTTAGGTTTTGGGATGAATTCACATACCCAGAATAGCTCTACAATATCCATCCCGCTCATTATTCTAAACTGAAATGGACACTTTCGTGAATTAGAATCACTATTCCCTAAGAGTAAGAACTATAGTATGAGTCCCCCATCCTCTTGCAAAGGAGCTCTGTTTCCCAGGGGCTAGAAGGGTTTCCCGTAATTGAGCTACCTGTATTCTGTCTCTATTTAAGCAAGCAATAATCCGTCTTGCTTTTCTAACATTGTTTAACCCTCTTATAAGTCTCTTTTTTCAGTCATATCGCCTGATCTAGTCCCACATTACTGGTATCCTCTAGAGGATCATGAACACATTAATATAGTGTCAGCAGAACTGCAGCTTATGGTCAACTAATAAAAAATATCCTAGCTATCGTAAAGGAATGTTTCAATTCTATTAAAGACACGGAGGCAATGAATAGGCTTTAACTTGCTTCACTTTATTCACCAGCAGCCTTTAAACAACATATGCTTCCAACAACAACCTACATTTCCCACGAGTCCTTGGGAAAAGAAAACAGTTCATCCAATCAGGGCACTGCACGTCCTTATAATAATCCTGGAGGCCCCCTATCTCTCCCTTTCTTTCTGTGAGCAGAGCCATTGTCTCTGAAATTCACTCCTGCTTATTGAATTCTGCCCCGGAGAAAGAAAGCATAGTGTAAAATGTCTGGTGACCAATTATCCAGATACAATCTTTAAAGCAAAATAATGGAAATATCAACCGAAACATATCTCATAAGACAAGTCATAACGAGTCAACATATGCAAGAATTAGATACAATTCAATCACCCAAGAGCACCAAAAGTTTTATACTCCATTGGGTGGGTCTCCTGACCACGTTAGAAGTTTGGGTGGGCTAACACTCGCCTCTGGTGTCCTTAATAGAATTGAAACTTTCCATTATGATAGCTAGGAAATTGTTCATTCAATGTCAAGAACCAAAGGTGGGGATTAGGCTAGTTCAAAGCTTTGCCAACACTAGTGTAGCCAGATTCTGGACTGATTTAAAGTAAAACCTTTTAAAGGTAGTATCTGAAGAACAGTCTGCTGCCTTGAGTATGTCCTCCAGTCTAGCCCCAAAGAAAAAGCTTTAGTTGCCATGGTCCCTCTCACTGAATGAGCCCCAAATCCAGATATATCAATACCAAATTCCTACATTGTTCATCTAACACATCTGGTAAAAGTAGGGTAAGAAACCACTTTATGAGGTTTAGTGAGAGCAATCAATACCTGCATCTCTCCGTGAGGATGAAGATCCTCTGTCATAACTTTGTAAGCTTTTATTGCTTTAACCACACAATTTCAGAACATCCGGAAATGCTATGTATGACACAATCTTTAAATTACACTTTCTTCTCCAAGCAATGTGAAAAGTTACCCCTTCCGGGGTGAATACCCAACCTGTTACATCCAACGCTCATACATTCGAAACCATTCAGGTTGAAATCAATCACAATATGGTGGCTAACTTTGCTGAATGTTGTTTCCTTGACAGTCATCTATTAGAAGGCCATGATTTGATGCCGCTCGCTGACGAGGTTGTGGAAACGGGGAAAATTGCCGCCTGATTATCCGGAGGAGTATTGGAGGAGAACTTTTTAACTTCTTTTACTACCAGGACGAACTCTGGAAGACCGCGCAATTCATCCCTGAAGCCGGGACTGCGAGGCCCAGGCTGCCTTGCAAGCTCTAGGGCAGCGCACCTGGTGCCTCTTCCCGGCTCCTCCCTTCTATTGCCTGTGCCTTAAAAACAACTCGCGGCCCCCGCTTCCCGGGAGCCGCTCGCTGACGAGGTTGTGGAAACGGGGAAAATCGCCGCCTGATTATCCGGAGGAGTGTTGGAGGAGAACTTTTTAACTTCTTTTACTACCAGGACGAACTCTGGAAGACAGCGCAATTCATCCCTGAAGCCGGGACTGCGAGGCCCAGGCTGCCTTGCAAGCTCTAGGGCAGCGCACCTGGTGCCTCTTCCCGGCTCCTCCTCTTTTCTTCTATATAGCCCAGCCTGTTCCCGCGACAGCGGGACGCGACCGGGGCGAAGCCCGGGCCAAGGGCGGGCCCGTTGTAGCCCGTTCGAGACCGAGAGAGACCGGACCGGGCCCCCCCTCTTACATCTGCGGTCCGAACTGTATGTGCACCTTAAATTGCCATTATACTGCCTATATTGCAGGTTGGATATAGTATATATAGGTCGTTTGGAGTAACTGTAGCTGTGCAAATAATATATTTGTATTCCCGTTACCGAGTGTAATGGCAACCAAAGAGGGCAGGAATCATGCTCCTACTGCTAATCTTACGGGTACCTTAGATCATTTTATAGTAAGAGCAAATTCTGTGATCGACCAGGGCATTGTCCTTATGGAACGTAGAGTCTCACAGGACCTCGCCCTGGCTAGGCGTTCATCACTAGGCCTTTTCGCAACTGCCCGCACCCCCAGAGCTATAGAGGGAACTCCTATTTGCGCTGGTACTAAAACATCCACATTGCCCCTCACCCAATTTATAGACGACACATCTCACAGCGATCTTCTGAGCTGTGATGACATGCCAGTTACTCAGAGAGTGTTATCGCCTCCAGCCCTGAGAAATGGACCGTCCCTGCGAAACAAAAAGGGTAGTGTAACAGGGACGGTCCCTAAAACAAAGCCCAAAGCTCCCAGTACAACCAGAATGAAACCTGGGGGAGCTAAACAAGCAAAAAGCCGAAGTCGAAATAACATAACTACCGAAGCCCCTATTATCGCCGCTGAAGGTTCTGGTACTTATACTCTGTACCCAGAGACCACTCACTTAAAGCCTCCCGGGGTACCTTCAGACCAGGTATATGTCCCTCACTCCCCTTCGCATCAAGCAGATGAGGCTACATCAACCCTGCAATTAGATACATTGCTACGCACCCTTCTAGGCCCCCTTGAAAAAAGGTTAGACACCATAGTGACCCACCTCTTAAAGCTTGAATCACAAATTAAGGGCATCTCTGGTAATGCTATAAACAAAGCACAATTACAATGTTCCTGTAATTGTACATCTAAAAATAGGACAGAGGGGCTAGCGACAGATGCTCCTATATCCTGTTCAAATACCCAGCCACCTACTAATTCACATGTTGTATCGCAGGTAGCCCCCGCCAATACACTTAATCCTTCTTTATTACAACATGAAGTTAGACCTACTGACAATCAGCATGCAGCTTCCAACACTTCAGGAATGGCCCAACCGGCACAAGATAGTGGTAACGGAAGGGTGGAACTGAGGGGAGGAAAGGGAGAGGCATTTAGCCCCATCCCGAGACTCGATCTGCCCCCGGAAGCAAGCCCATATGTGGCTGTTCTCACAGGGGTACCAGAAATCAGCGATGCTAGTAGTGAGGATTTTACTTCCCTGAAGAATAAGACTATACAATGGCTTAGTATCCATAGGCCCTTGCCCCCCCACGTTAGAAGCGAGATTATTATGGTTAGAAGGGTGGGCTGGGTAGGACGCACTCCTAAAACTTTTAATGGCGATTGCGTCATAGTCAACTTCAGGGATCCTAGGACAGTAGATTATATTTGTAAGTGGGGATTTTCCAGCTCAGTTACAAAAATAGGAGTATGTTCACTTAATTCTTTCTACCCCAGTGAATCTTCGATGTTACAGGAAAATGGCTGGACCCATGTACCATATTCACGCTGGGGAGGGGGCGATGCCTACACTCTGACACAGCCCTATATCCCCTGTTCAAATAGATTTAGCTACCTTGACCAGGTTGATTGACTGGCCAGGGCTAACAAAGAAACTCAGGAGAATTTTGAGAGTGAGATTATGGCCCAACAGCTAAGTGAGGCAACAAGAGAAAGTAATATGTACTCCCGTAAAGAGGAGTCTTCCCCTAACTCTGCAGGGATTAGTACTGCTCCCCTCTTAGAGAGTAATAGCTGTACCTCCAGTGAGCAGTTCCCCCCAGCAAATCTAGATAGCACTAGTATCCTCTCCTTGCATTCTATTGAAACACATCAACAGGGTTGCCCATCCCACTCATCAGACTCTCTGCCAGCAATTCCGAGCCATGTAGTACACATGATTATTACATCATGGAATGTGGCGGGTCTGAATAGTAAGTTAGAGTGTCCAGAATGGGGCACCTTTGTTGACACCTCTGATGTGATTCTATTTCAAGAGACTTGGGCCAGGGAGGAAGCCCACAGAGTGGGATTTGTGGCCTTCAACATCATGGCCCGTTGGGGAGGCAAAGGACGCCCTTCTGGTGGCCTGACAACGTGGGTGGGTATACACTTGGGCTGCAAGGCGGAAATGATCCAGACTAATTCGGACGACATTCTGTGCGTCCTTATGACATGGCCCTCCTCATATAAATTAGCAGTAATTAATGTATACTCTCGTCCAACCGTATTGGCAAAGGAATCCAGCACTATCGGGGAATTATCAGTATTTCTCGAGTCCCTAAACCGGGACATTCAGTTTGTGATCGCAGGTGATTTCAATTGCCATTATGAGCCCCTTCAAGGGCTGAATGAGGGGGCACTGATGGGAGAGGACGAGTTTTGGGGAATTCCTCCCTGCAACTCTGCTCCAGCAAAGGCATGGTCACCATTGGCCATGCAGATAATGACCCTAACTCTTCATAATTCGGTCAGGGCGGTTAACGGTAGGAAGCCATCTGATATCCCCTCTAAGTGTACCTATAACAAAAAAGATCATCAATCTCACTAAGACTATGTCATGGTTGAGACTAGGCTTTGGCCTAAGATAGTGGACCTGGAGGTACTATTTAGAACGGATAGTGATCATAATGCCCTGATGATGAAGATGGAATCCCCCCTCACTCCAAAAATCTATACGGAAGTTTGTGACGACCCTGGCCTTGTTATTGCCAACAATAGGAGGCGGGTCAAATGGGGGAACTTGCGTGAGAGGAGGGATGCTCTTTCTAGTTTATACACACTTATTCTTCCCTTCCTCATTTTGGCAAATGATATTTGGGCTCATGGGATGCTTAAAGGTGTATCTGGGAACCTGCTTACTGTTCACCAAGATCTGGTGGACACCCTAGCAGGTATTTTTAACCCAATTGTCCCTTTTAACATGACCAGTGTATCCCGCCACTCTTCTTGGTATAATGCCACCTGTAGGAGGTCAAAAACTGATCTAATAAATGCCATTAAAAACGGCACTGACAGGACGTCTATTCATGCTCTCAGGTACTCCTACAAAGAAGCAATGAAACAGGCAAGAATAGCCTGGGACTGGGAGAGATGGCAGAACCTAGCCTCTGCACTTGCTCTTGCTAATAAGGATTCGCGGAGATTCTGGGCCATCGTGAATACAGGGTGTGCCGTTCCGCGTAACGTGATTGAAGTAAATCTAGATGCGGGGGTGTGGGAATCCCATTTTAAATCCCTTTACGCAGTAACCTCTGAATTAGATCTTTTGCCCCTGCATACACCTACATCTATATCTGGGGATGCTGAGGTTCTGGAGTTCTCTATTGAGGATGTTTACACTGTCCTGGGAAAACTGAAGAGTGGTAAAGCACTAGGTATTGATAAACTCCCCGGAGATATGTTTAAAGAACAACCAAAGATATGGGCGCCGTACTTGTGTGCACTATTTAATACCATACTGTGTGGTGCACAGGTTCCGGGCACGTGGCTGGGAGCAGAGATTATACCAATCTTTAAAAAGGGTTCTCCCTTGCTCCCAGCAAATTAAAGGCCCATTAGCCTTATTGATGTCCCCCAAAAAATATTTGCACGACTAATTTTAGATCGTTTGCAGGAGTGGATTAATGAGAATGAAATCCTCTCCCCTTATCAGGCCGGTTTCAGGAGCAAAACATCCACCATGGATCAGATCTTCCGTTTAGTTATGCTGTATTGGAAGACTGTGATAATAGAGGGTGGCAGCCTCTACATGGTGTTTGTAGATCTTCGATCAGCTTTTGATACTGTGCCCAGGGGGAAACTATGGGCTGTCCTCCGGGAAATGGGAGTCCCCAGTGCATTACTGGGGATATTAGTGAGGTTGCACACACAGAACTTCGCACAGGTTAGGTGTGCGAGAGGAGGAGTATTGTCTGCGAGGTTCCCGGTAAACAAGGGTGTTAGGCAAGGGTGCGTCCTTGCCCCTACTCTGTTCTGCTTGTATGTAAATGGGATGATATCCTACCTGGATGCAGTGCCAAACAATGACGCACCTAGGTTGGCAGGCAAGAAAGTCGCGGCTATAATGTTTGCCGACGAAACTCTGCTACTATCCAAGTCACCCATGGAGATACAGCGCATACTGAACGGCTTTAACAACTACTGCTGCGAACATGGTTTACAGATCAACGTAGACAAATCCAAATATATGATATTTAATCCCTCATCGCACACCAGACCTCCACCTATTTTGGATTCAGTTCAACTAGAGAGAGTCCAGACATTCCAATATCTAGGTGTTACACTAAGTGAAAATCTTTCCTGGGGTCCTCACATTGCCAAGTCCCAACTTAAATTGACCCAAATAGCTGGGGGGATACTAAAAATGACTAATGCCTCAACATTCAGGCCCACAAGCCCAGGGCTTGAAATTTATAAATCCAGGGCAAGAGCTGCGGCTTTGTATGGTGGGGAATTATGGGGCCACGTTGCTAGACACGAAATGACTAAAGCAGAGAACAGATTCTTGAGGCAGTTGTTACTGCTCCCCCAAAGTACACCTCTTCTACCATTAAGGCTAGACCTGGGTTTATTCCCTATACAAGAGGAACTATCTATTAAACCCCTTAGGTTCTGGAGGAGGTTATGGTTAACTCCTGAACTGTTGCAGTACAGAAATGAATTACAGGAAATATTGAGTTCAAGCAAGGCTGTGCATATTCCCTGGCTCTTATATGTTAAACAAGAACTGTCTACAATGGGCCTTGTGAATATGTGGCACAAACCGGCAACTGCTTGTAATGAGATTTCCGGGAAATTATTCACTGAGTGCTATAGATCACGATGTAGCAGTGTATGGCTGCATGACTCGCAGAATGGCACTCTGGTTAGATCTTTCCTAGAGATTAAAACTGCATACTCATTTGAAGATTATATGAATGGGTATGGAGAGGATAGCCCTTTCCCATGTGGACAAAAGTGCTTCCTTTCCCACCCTCTAGGAACTCTTTCTATCGCTGCTATCTACAGAAATTAACGAAATCACTTGCCCTAAATATCTGAGGTTATTGAGCCTTTCTGCACGGACCCAAGAAGGCCCTTAGGGCACAGAATAACTGTGGTGGACATTTTGTAGCTGAACAGGTTGGGAGGAGGGGTGGGTTCTACCTGGGGTGGGGGGACGATGTTGGGGTTGTTACGTTAATGACACTATAGCTCCCCCCCGCAGTGGAAGGTCTGGACATACATATTGTATTGCCAATGCTGTATTGGTTGAATGTAAAAAATCAATAATTCTTTTTCTCTTTTTTCTACTTTCTTCTTTTTCATGATATTTTGATTGTTGTGTTGTTTTGATTTGTATTTTCAATAAAACAGATTTGAAACAAAAAAATTCAATGGAGGAACTTAAACCTAAAACAGACTTTAGACTGTAAAAAGTGTGTCTTTTATATAAACGAAAAAAATGTGGTACATAAAGATGCATCCTCATCACTGTGAACTCCGCTGGGTAGTATTGCATTGTTTTCTGGTTTGTTTGTGGCATTACAGAAGACGACCAAGCATATGGAAATCATTTTTTAATCTTTTGTGATAGAGCATACGCTTATCGGATCGTTACCCCACCTTCGGGTTTAAGAGCACAAGTATCCCAAAATATATCTTGGGTTAATTTCAGAAATGCACCCCTCGCTGGGTTCTGACCTGCAAAAACACATCCAATTCAGGGACCTGCCTAAAAAACACAGGTGCTCAAAACGAGTTTGGCTGCCTAAGCAGTTCGGTCCATGTCCCCAGATCTGCACCGTGATACCTCATCTCTACACGCATTGTCTAATCTGTGCGATGCCCAATGCACATCCCTGTGGCAATGGTAGCCTTCACCATGATAGAAAACTGGAAACAGCAGATGAACTGCACAGGCCATCAGCACTACCTTGCAGTGAGATTCTCTAGCCCTGCACTGAATTGGGTAGGAATATCAGAGTCAGTAGAATACAAATGAAATGTAAAGGAAAAAATAAACATACCTTACAAAATATGGTAATTGGGGAGAGGATGTGGCCCAACAGCTGGGGCGGTTGATCTCAAATCTGGGGAACCGGGTTCGAGTCTCGGCAATGACGCTCCACATCCTGTGATTCAGGTCAAATCACTTAATCTCCCCATGCCTAACAAATATGAATGTGTCCTTGTGTAACGCAACTGGTGCTCCTGTAAAGCGCTCCGATACCCAATACCTTCGGGTCAAGTTTGCGCTATATTAAACTCCAGATTTTTTGGGGGGGAATTGCCACCATTTTTTCTTTTTTTTCTTTGGTAAACTTATTTTAATGTAGCTACAGCCTATTTATAAGCGCTTTGGAGTTTGATACAAATGAGAGACTGACAGGGCGATAAATGAATATACTGTTGACTTTGTGAATAATTTACACCCACTTACGCATTTTTGCACATGTTCAAAATCTCAAGTACATATCCATGGAAGTCTTCACAAATCATTGATTTCTAGGCATACTCTTAAGCCACCATAAATACTGAAATGGGCATAGGCGCTGGAAGTAGGGGTGCAGGGTGTGCTGCACTATCTCCAAAATACCCATGATTGAGTTCAGATGGTTAATGATAATTGAGTGATGATGAGGCCTTTAAATTTTGTTTTTATCTTGTCCCTTTTGCTGTCCTTTAAGGACAGATCAAATGTCGGGCTATTTCTTCCGACATATTGGTGCTTATCTTTTAACCTCTCTAGCGGAGTTCGCCAGGGTTGTGTTTTAACCCTGATTTTATTTCTTTTATATATTAATGGGTTGAATTCTTCTTTAGGTAAACAGGGAAAGGATTTTCCGAAAGTGAAAGCCAAATATGTGCCGACTCTACTTTACGCACATGATGGGGTTTTGCTCTCACGCACCCCAAATGGTCTAAGAGGTCTTATAGATGCCTTTGTTACATTTATGGATGATTTACAACTTGAAATCAATATATCCAAGACACCATATATGGTGTAAAAAATAAATCCAGTATTTGTAAAGCGCACAGCTACCCGGAGGCATCCCGGCGCTGGGGGCCGTTGGGAAGATTAAGCGAGCTATTGCCCAGAGTCACATGGTGCTGGGCTGACCTGCCACCAGTGCTGGGGATCGAACCGTGAACCCCAGTGTCCGGTGTCAGTCACCCTGGCCTCAGCGTCACGCCTCTTTCCGTGTGTGGTAAGCACCAACGTAAAACTGGGCCCATGCTGATTAAGGGACAAAATATTAGGCTGGTCAACGAGTTCTCCTATTTGGAAGCAACTTTAGATTCTAGGGGTAGTTGATTGCCCTGTATATCGAAATGCTTGTCATGTTTTAACATCTCTGTGGAGGGCCATATTTGGGTTGGCACGGTGAGTCTGTAATAAACCAATCCTTCCTTTACTGAAGATGTACAAACTTAAATGTTTACCGATTATGACTTTTGGGGCATCTATACAGGGGTATAGGGACTACTCAGGTTTTCAACAGAACGAGAATCATTTTTGCTGGTGATTGCTTGGTGTTAGATCAGATATTTATTTTTTAAATGTGGAACTAAGTCTGGGTTTTTGGGAAGATGGCGTAATCTTGCTCTACTTCTCCTCTGTATTGCGATATGCGGGACTATACATATGGAGTTTAATCAGGATACTATTACTGATTGCTAAGCATGTGATTTGGGGCATAAAAACCCATTGCTAGGTTATATTTGGAGTACTGCTGGAAGCCTATGAAGACCGGAGTTGTACTTCTCTCCACATTTGCTGAATAAAATGGTGAGTTGCTTTGTTAAGAAGGAGTTTTTGAGATTTGCATCTGCTGCTAGAGAAGCAAAGGAATTGGGGAAACAATGTCTGAGAGTTTACATTATGTTTAAGACGTCCAAGGGGACTGAACCTTATCTTTTGCAGGTCAAAAAAGTTTGGGAAAGATCACACTTGACCAGGTTCCAATTGTGCTCTATCAGATGCAACCTTTGTTTCCCTCTGAGACAGTGCGACACAAAATCTTTCTTAGTGTCCCCTGAGATGGTACTTGCCTTTTGACAATGATGCACTTTACCATTTTTTGTAAATATTTGAACCCTTTAGACACAGATATTTATTACGTACTTTAACAACTCAGGGTTTTTGACAATGTTGACCAGCATTTTATTGTCTCAGTATGTGACCCGATGTGTGTTCTTCCGTGGGGGCTTTTAAAAAAACATGCATTACGATGGTGGAACTTTGTAGATTTATGAATATTTTTAAATGTTACGTTTTATCAAGTTATTTAATGTGTAACTGTGTATTTTAATGTGCTGATTGCTCTTTTATGATAATATTTAATAATATGGAGATTGGTGTTTACTTTTCTTTCTCTGACTGAAGTGAACTATCTGACAATCTTGCTGTGATATAGGTCGTGTGAAAGGAAAGGCTGTAGGGTGTGATTTTGTTTTCTAACACACATAATGTAAATACCTGTAAATGAACTGAACAGATATTTCAAAATATTTCACCAATTGGGAAAGCACAAATGAAGCACTTTTTTTGTCATTTTTAAGTGTGATGGAAACAAAGATTTTAATAGTATCAAATCAATACACTTGGTGATGCACAAATGAAATATTTGATGAAACACTATTTAGTTGCATCAGTAAAACTGTACGTCTGTGCAAATTTAGGGGCAACTTCAATTGAAAATATGCTGTCAGTAAAGTGCTGTGTGCTAACAAACTATGCTGCAAAATACACCACCAGCTACACACTACACGGTTATCACTCTCCTGCTGAACACATTTGCTACACTTGTTCTTTGTTTGGTGCTTGGATGTTTTACAATCCCCAAGACTTCAGTGATGCAACCTCAAGTCTCTTTAATCCTCTACCAGACATCCCCTGCCCCTTTATCTCACTTTTGTGACTTCCAGCTTTCTCACTCTGACGGTTTCCACTTAATGGGCTTTTCCCTTTCTTGCTCTCTGTAAATGTCAGATGGAGAAAAATGAGAGCCGGGTCCCCACCAGCAACCACTGGATCAAATTAACCACAGGCAGAACCGCCCTCACTCTGAAAATGATCCAGCATCAGTGCCAATGGGTACCTCCATGTGGTGAATAATTTCACTAGAGTATGCATGCCGGAAATGCGCGAAAACGGCTTTTCTTTATTTTTTATTCCTAAGGGAAAAACACTTTTCCCTTTGGAAGAAAACCTTAACCTGTCCTCAAAAATGTTAGGGGTCATTTTGATTCCAACTGTTGAATGTATCTAGGGAACAGCAAACTTTGTTAATCTCCACAAAATTACATTTGTGACTGTTACCACGGTATGCATGGCCAACCTTATTCTCCTGGAATACACCCTTCCCGCACTTTTTCTCTATGTTTACAACTGCAAAAATCCAAAATATGTTGCCAGCATTTTAATATGCAAACAAATGTTCACAGATGCTGAAATTTTGTGTTAAATTTTCATATGCACAAAAAATATGTGTGAATTATTTCCAAACCGATCTGCTCACAATAGTGAAGTTCCGAAACTAGGATTAGAACCTAGATTCATATGTAGTCTAGTTAACCACTATTTAATATTTCTTCATTCGAGTCACGTTCCCTTTTCTCTCCTCTTACACTAATTCCTTTTCTTTATCCCTTCTTTGCTCTAGTTCCTTATACATTCAACTCCTGCTCCTACCTCTTCTTCTTTTGTCTCCCCTTGCTCTGGTGTTCTTTACTAACAAACAAATGTTTTTCTTTCCCCTCGTCCTTTTTCACCATGTCTCGATTTTCCTCCCTTTTGCCTCTCATTCATTCCCGTCCCTACCCACACATCCCATATCATCTTTTCTTACCTTTATTCGTTTTGTCACAAGTTTCATTTCGTTGGCCTCCTTCCTTGCCTTCATTTTCTCCCATTTTTACAGAGGACACACTGTGCAGAAGCTAGGGCCACTTCATACATTACTGTGAGAACTCTATCTGTTAATACACACCCTGCTTATGAATCACCGCAGGACGTTTGTAAATGAAAGCAAGATTTTTAAGATAAACAGTCCTGGGTTGGGTCTTGGGTTAGGACGGGCAAAATCAACTATTGGGTTGCCTGGAGAATCCTCAGGAAAAGAGGTAGCCCCTGCGAACTACAGAGTACTGGGTCAGTAGCAAAGGAGCTGATGTTTCTGGTGGGAAGAACTGTGTGAATTATGATTAGGGGAGAGACTTTACTCTGCCCAGCTGGCTGAATACTGCATTATGGGAAGGAGAAACTCAGTGTGAACCAGTGAGAGAAGAATAAGTGCCATGGTTCCAACTAGTTTGGCCAATTCTGTGGTGTATTTCAATCCAAGTCTGCGTCGCAATAGTGTGATTAGAAAAAGATCACAACACTCCCTGTTATACTAATGCGCGGGATTAGCCTAGAAACAAATTTAAATTGGAAGTCTAAAACATCATTGTTAACGGTGATACGCACTGTGATGGGCTCTGGAGTTCTATCAATGCCTCACAGAATAAGTGCTCCAGGGTCATTTGTTTTTCATTTGCTTTGGGCTTCGCAGGATCTCTTTAGGTCAGCTCACAGTGGATGCTTTACTAGCATCTGGCTTTGTGTAGTAATGACACCGGACACAAGTGCTTCGTGTTGACAAAGCTTTATTCCGGTCAGCACGACAGCGGCAGCAACGAAGCGTGAACCTCCATCGCCAGCCAGACTCCAACTGTCGCTGGTGGAACCACGCAACAACAACATTCCAAACAGTTAGAACCCTGGGGCTGGACGCAGCCAAGCACAGGGAATGAACTAAACCCATTACAACACACCCTTGTACCCAAAAGATTAAACAAAAGTACAAAATGGATAATGGAAAAAGGAAAAGCAATAAAGGATGTAAAGACACACATCAGGAGTAGGAGAAAAATTTCAGATTAGAACGTAATCGGCCAAATAGCAAGAGATTCGGCGCGACCGGCAAGGGAGGGAAGACTCAGGCCCCAAAGGAGGAGAACTACAGGAAAGAGAACTGGGAGCAACCCCTAAGCTACCACCAGAGCCATCCTCGCAACTCTCAGCCAAGTTGTTGACCCTGAGTTCAACATCACTCATGAGCCAGACGTCACTGGCACTGTTGTCAGAACTACTGCCAAGGGGCCCAGCTGCTTTGGCTCCCAAGTCACTTGCTTTGCGATACAACAAAACCTTGAGCTTGTTCCACTTGTTGCCATTGTCAAGCAAGACATAGTTGCTGAAAGCTTGCTTCACTCTAAAGGGCCCCCAGAACTTGGACAGCTCCTTGCCAGGTCTTCCGTGTTTGATTTTGAGTCAGTCACTAGTGCATACACCCTTCAAGTCGGGACTACCCCCAAAACCCTTTGCAGGTGCAGACTTGGGGGAAACAAGCCAGGTGGGTAAAAGTTTAGTGCCAGGCTTCCTTTCACGCAATTTCTCAAAAGGAGAAATACCAGTCACAGTATGCGCAGTAGTGCGATGAGCCCAAACCATCTCATCAACTATTTCTCTGACACACTTTCCACTCTGAAAGGCCATGGAAATAGTGCCCTTAACTAAGAGATTAGCACGTTCCACCATGCCATTAGCCTGAGGGTTGTAAAGGGCTGTGCGGTGATGAGTGATACCACACTTAACAAGAAAATACCTAATTTTGTGCGAAACAAGTTGAGTGCCATTTTTCGAGACAAGGATACGGGGAAGACCCTCCTCTTGAAACACAACTTTGAGCGGCTCAATGGTCTTGCGAGTCGTAACTTCAGACATTAAACGTACAATCAGCCATTCGGAGTGACCATCAACCATAACCAATGCATTTCTCAACCTCTCCTCCACACCATGCATGGGCCCAAAAAAGTCTAAACAAACAGTACTCCAGGGCAGCCCAGGATCTTTAATGTGCCCAAAAAAAGGGCCTGATCACCGGTCTTGAGTCTTTTCTCACTCTCCAACCACACCTCACAATTAACAATCCAAGAGGTAATCTGCTCATCCATGCATGGCCACCAGAAATTCTCATGCACCCGCTTCTTGGTCATGGTTTGACCGAGATGTCCCTCATGAGCAAGCCCTATAATCTTGGGCCTTAAGGAGGTACGAATTTGTCATTCCTCATCAAAACTTTAGACTCACTGATGCTCAATTCATCCAAAATCTTAATGAAAGGTCTTACAGGTGGGTTAACGGTGAATTCTCGTCCGCCACCTGAGACCAAGCCCCCACCCACACACTCCTCCACATCACCCAAGGAGGCTACAGCTCTGTCCAGTTCCCAACTAGAACTTTCGCTATGACCACCCTTGCTCCTCAAAGACAAGCGAGACAAGCAGTCTGCTTGTGCAATTTTCCAGCCCGGAATGTGAGACACCCTGTACCTGTATTCTTGTAGCTGAGAGTCAAGTCTGGCTAATCTGGCTGAGCCCTTACCGGAGCCTCCTGGACTTAACACCTTAACCAATGGCTTGTAGTTGGTGCAAATGCAGAATTCAAGGCCTCACAAGAAGGTCCTGAAATGCTCGACAGACCAAGCAGCTGCCAGCGCCTCACGCTCGATGACCGAGTAGTTACACTCACACTCGGACAAAGAGCGGGAGGCAAAAGCCACCGTTCTCTCACGCCCGGCATGGACTTAAGACAAGACAGCCCCCAGACTACAAGCACTGGCGTCGACAGTAAGAAAAGTTGAAAGGTGGGTGTCAAAGGGTGCAAGAACACCAGATTCACAAATGTCCTTCCTAATAAGGTCAAAAGCACACTGTTGAGCATCACCCCAGGCAAAGGAACATCCCTTCCTTAACAACGACCTTAGGGCCTCAGTTTTAGTAGCAAAACAGTTGACAAACTTAGCATAATACTCAATTAAGCCCATGAATGACCGTGATTGGTCCTTGTCGAGAGGGACAGGAGCATCACAGATTGCTTCAATCAGGTCGACTTTGGGACGAACACCCAGCCCAGAGATAGTATGGTCAAGGTACTCTATCTCCTCCACCAAAAACCTGCACTTGTCTTTCCTCAGGGTAAGACCAGCCTCCCTCAATCTGCCCAGGATTTCTCTCAAAATGTTGTTGTGCATCTGAATAGACTCCCCAAACATGAGAATATCGTCCTGAAAAAACTTTACATGCTCAAAACCCCTTAACACCTCAGACATGACTCACTGAAAAAGACTGGCAGCAGAAGACAGCCCAAAAGACAGCCTTTTGAATCTAAAGGTACCCTCCTTGGTGATAAACGTTGTGATGTCTTTAGACTCATCATGCAACTTAATTTGGTGATAAGCACTTTTCAAATCAAGTTTTGAAAAGTACTTACCATCCTTAATCAAAAGTAACAGCTCATTAATGTTGGGAAGCGGAAAAGTGTTGGTAACAACATGCTGGTTCAAACTGCAAAGATCCACACAGAACCTGAGCTTGCCATCACTCTTCTTGGTGATAACCACTGGAGAGACCCACTCACTTGCCTCAACCTGTTCTATGACCCCATCTTTGAGCATGTCATTCAAAAATGTTTTGACTTCATCCCTCACAATGACAGGGACCCTCCTTAACTAATGCTTGATTAGGATGGTACCTTTTTTTAATTTATTTTTTATTTTTGTTTTTATTAATATAAAACAAAACAATAATCAGCACAGATATCCCAAGCATATTCACTAGTTACAAAAAAGAGGAGTTCATTCAGAGACATTTCGAGAAATCTTAGAAGCAATCAGAATAAAGCCCTAAGGCACTGTTGTTACATCTTATGGTGCGGACAGATCATCCAGGTCGACACTACGGGGCGGACTACAGATATCCCCACAGTACGTGTTCCAGGCCCCCCAAATCAACAACCATTTCTTCGGGCACCCCCTCGCAACATAGACTGACTTTTAACGGAACATGCACCAGTCCATGTGGGATGGTACCTTCTTTTAAGATGATCTTATGAGTATACCCCTTCAACTCGCCAAGCCCCCCTCCAAAAACATCATCCATCTATCTCAAAACTTCTTCAGTGGATGCATCAGCCAAGCACAAGACTTGACCCTCAGCATGGGGATCGATGACGATGTGAAGGTCAAATTGATGGCCCCAACCCAGGACAGGAGCCCCATCCTCTGTAACATAAACCTTGCCCACCACTTGTCTTGACTTAAAAACAATGGGAGTAGTCAAGAAACCAAGCACATCAATAGACTCCCCCTGGAACCCCCTTGGATTGATGTCCCTAGGCAGGAGTGTAACCTGCAGAGACTCTTTCTTCCACATCCACTTCGGCACAATGGTGTACAGAGAACCACAGTCCACCATCAGTTCCACTTGTTTTCCCAGAAATAAGAAGAAAGCCTTTGGTCGCCGCCTTTTCCCCTCAGCACCGCTGTAAGGAAGGACCATTAACACCAGTTCTTCGCCGTCCCCGACTGTACTCAAGTCCTCAGCGACTGCAACTCTGGACCTGTCTGAAGCTTTGCACATTTGGGCGTAGTGTCCTCTGCGTCCACACTTTCTGCAGTCTTGTTTGTCGCAAAACACCATTTGGAATCACTCGCATGGAAAGAACTGCCATACCTAAAGCAGCCCCTGGACTTTGCACCTCTCAGGAGTCTTGGATTAGACTTGTCGTCAGTAATCTTCGTGGTGAAATCTTTTCTCCCAACAGCAGCTACATCGTCAATTGCACAGTCTTTCTTGCTCATGGCGAGCATTCACCGCTCAGACTCCTCAACCACCTTGGCAATAGAGAAGGCATTCTTCAAAGTGGGGTTCTTTGCAGCCCAAAGTGTTCTTGTGCCTTCTTACTATGGTAATGAACAATCAACTGATCTTGAATGAGTTCATCTGCCATTTGACCAAACTTGCACTTAATGGGCAATTCACGTGAAGCAGAGACAAACTCATCCATGGACTCGTCAGCCCTTTGCGGTCTGGTATAGAACTTGTACTGTGATAGCACAATGTTCTCATCTTTTGCAAATCTCTTCTCAAGGCGTTGCTTGGGTTCCAAGAACACATCCTCAACGGGTTGATTGTGCCTCCCCAGCATCTGAGGCAAATACTTGAAAATACAATGTGCCTCTTTACCTATCGTTCCCAGCAGGAGTCCTTTTTTCCTTTCAGCAGAAAACTCATCCAGAGCAACAATGTAGTTCTCAAAAAGGTCAATCCACTCCTCCCACGGCATGGACGGTTGACCTGGCTGTGCAAGACAGGACGGAGGAATTACTACGGATGAGACTGCCATGCTGAAAAGAAACTCCCAACTAAAATTAAAGTAGCTAAGGTAACAAAACAACACCAACGAGGATCGAAAAACGATAAGGACTGTGCCAAATATGAAGTTGACTTGCAGAATCTGAAGCAGACACACAGCAGCCTTGATTATGACCGAAAATTTCAAAAAGGAGATGTGTAATTGTAACTGCAGCCAGCAGGAGGCTCACACGCCTACAAGAGCCTTTACTCTAACAAGTTACATGACTGCCACTGATGGAGCAGGGTTTTTTCTTTTAAACCAAATACCTGTTTCATTTTCGTATGTCATTATTAAAAGAACTACTGATTAATTAGTAATTACTAAAGATTTGTCAAATCTTGTCTAACCAACCTTATTAACAGAAGAATCACACGTGGGAATGCTATTGCATGGCTAAAATAATAAGTGAATTAAGTTGGTGAGCAAATTGACAGAATAAATGATGTTGCTTATGTGATGTTATTGTGTTTTGCGCTTATAATTAATATGCATTAATGGCTTTTGATGTTGCAAATGGCTAGATAAATACATACACATAAGGGTATTAGCAGGGGAATAACACTGTATAATCATGTCCATGCAGTAATTATGTTTTTGTGTTTTCCTTGCTTAAGTTGACCATTGTGGTTTGCTATAAAATGGCTACCACCCGCAGCCTGCATTCGAGTAGATGGAAAATTTGAAAGGAGGCTGTGCAGTGACTGTGACCTTGTCCTCCCATTGAACTGAAAAGCCATGAACATGACGACAAATCTGGGAGAAATGCCAGATGCCCCTGAACGTGAAGAATTGTTACAAATCCAAAATCCGTCCTGATGAACTTATAATGGTCCCATGGATGAGATACATTTTATCCTAAAGAGACATCCGTAGAAGTAACGAATTAGTTATGGACTTCTAATTTCTATTCATAATTTAAGACTATCAATACGTGAGAAAATTCATCGTTGTATCCCAATGTACCAAGACGACATAATTTCCGCCATTCGACTGTTTTGAAAGATATGTTTGTAACATTTGGAATGTAAATTTGGTATAAATATTAGTAGACTAGAGAGGTTTAGTGCCACTTCTTCCCGAACCAATGATCAGAGCTCCCGATGCTGACGGAGAGGACGGTGACTCTACATAACGGCTAGAAACTTTAATTATTTTGCTGAGGACCAGTTCTGATTTAGAAGACGACTTTTAGCCAGAATAGGTAAATATGAGAGAAATGATCTTGCATTTAATTGGCTTTTCTTACAATTTTAGATAAACAATATTCTGTTTGAATTATTGTGTCGGGTGGTTATTTTATTGTCATGTTTATTGAATATATAGAGTGTTAAGATGTTTTCACCAGATCTATAGCAACTAGTTGATGCCATTGACCTCAGGGTACATGCAGATTGGTTAGGTGGATAAAAGTGTCTCCCCTTATACATGGCATGGATAGAGTGGTAGGATGAATGTTGGTGTTATGGGCCCCACCAGCGTGTGATGTGTGTGTGCGTGTGTGACTGTGAAATCACTCCGTCCGTGGAAGAAGAGGGGATTCGGAAGCTCCGAGCTGCACCAGTTTCTTGGTAGCAGAGGATGGTTTCGATTCATCGACCGCTGGGTTATGTTTTATGTAGTGAGTACGGCTTCTGGGACGTAGGAAGTCGGTGACAGTTCCGTAGTAGGGCAGAGGGAGCGCTGCTTTTGGAAGAGGCGGGATTGTTGGCCCTGTATGTAGACAGGGGAAAACGTGTAACAATTGAAGTTGCGCGTCGCATTGTCTAGGTTCGATGAGGTAGCATCGCCGTGTGTTGCCATTAGAAACGTATTTTCTGTGTGAGAGAAGTGTATATGATAGCGAAGGTTATCTGTGAAGTTCTGGTCTTAGGTATCAGGGGTCCTTATGGCATTCCGATAACGCTTATCACTAGAAAGGTAATAGGTATTCTCTGAGCTCGTTAGAAGGACAGAGCAGAGGTAAGCGCTGCTTTGTTAACGTGTGTGTGATATAATTCTGTAGTAGGACAGACTGTTCGCTGTTCTCGGGAAAGACAGAATTCTGTGTGAATGTACTACATTTTCTGGTGTGAAAGTGTGTGAATGAGAAGGCATTCTGGTTAATTGTGAAACTCTTAGGAGCATTCCGGAGAACACAGTTAATTGGTGCTTGTTAGAAGGGTAGAGTAGAGGGATGTGCTACTTTATCAACAGAAGTAATGATTCCGTAGTAGGGCAGAGGTAAGCGCTGCTCTCGGGAAAGGCGGAATTCTCGTGGGAAAAGTCTTTTGCTGTTCTGTGGCTAGCGAAGCAGACAATGGAGATGTTTGTATGTTGTAACTAACAGACTCGTAGAAGTTGAAACAAAGTCTACCGAGTAGTTTTGTAAAGGAGGGGTAGACGAGAGAGACAGGAGACAGGAGCCGAAGCTGCTGCAGCGACTGCTGACGTCAGGAAGACCGCGCTGTGATTGGACAGTGGGTTAGAACGGTGAAAGCACGGTGATTGGTGTGCTAGTGTACGCCGCGTAAGGATTGGGAGACCTACAGGGTGACATAGACGCTCCAGGATTGGTGCGTTGGTGTAAGTCGCACTGGGATTCGTGGACTGAGTCAGTGACGTAGACGCTCCAGGATTGGTGCGTTAGTGTGAGTCGCGCTGCAATTGGACAGGAGATCGTACAGTTCTAGTAAAGACAAAAGGGTTGCGGAAAATAAGAAAATGTATTACCACGCTGAGGAAAAGAAAAACAAATCCTTGTTTAGTAAGGTTAAGAACTGGTTTGACAAGGATAAGGATATTGTGACTAGGGAAGGACAGTTACTTCCTCCGATAAGAACCCCCGCATCCTTCATGGTTGCGAAATATGGGTATCATACCTGTATTTGGTTGGACAACTGGGTAATGTATACCAAAGAGGATGGAGTTTTAGCTTTCCCGGAGCATGGCTCATTTAATCTGGCCATACTGAGAAACTTACGGGAGAGGATGATGAGTCTAGAGCCTCGGCCTAGGCCAACGCAGTTTGAGGCATTGACTGAATGGGAAGATGAAATGCATGAGCGAGAAAAGCAGAGGAGTGGAGGAAATTACAGGTATATGTTCGGGCGAAAGTATGATCGCGAAACTCATCATGACCGGATGAGAAGATGGCGAGATGCCAGTATGACTGAGGGATTATATCCTGTAAGAACTGCAGAGGAGACAGAAGGGAAAAAGTGTACAGGAAAAGAACATAATGTAGAGACAAGGAGGTATGGGGCGAATGAGTCTGATGATGATGTCTTAGATGACATGTTCTACAAAAGACCACCCCCGTATAGACGAGAACCAGAGGTAGGAACATCAGTTACCCCAATGAGAGACACCCTGCGGATTATAAAGACAGAAGTCATGACCCCTGAGTTGAAAAGCAGTAATTCTCTTGCAGAGAGAGAGAGAGAGAGAAAGGGAGAATGAAATTGAGGATGAAAAGACCAGAGAACTAGCAAGAACCACATTTGAATTGACAGAGAAAATCAGAGAACTGACCAAAAATCTTGAAGCAGTTACGGTGCCTGTAACAATAGGTCCGGTTATGCCTGTGTTCGAAAAGCAGAGGATTGGTGAAGGTGGTTTGACAGTTCCATATGTAGGCAACAGATTGATTGTTCCTCCAGAGCAGACAGAAATGAGAACGGGAGAGAATCAGTGGAGATCAGGAGAAAATCAGTGGAGACATACCATATGTGGAGGAGAGTTGAATGTGCAGAATAACTCAGGTTTGAATTCCGGTTGTGTGGAAGGGAACAGAATGATTGGAGGATCGATCTTAGAACCACAAAGAGTGACCGAACCAGTGGGTGCAGAAAAATCCATGGGGATAACTGCTGAAGATTTGAATGATTGGCTGAAAGCTTTGCAGAGGCAAGAAAAGGAATCCCAGGGAATTGATGTAGCTAGACTACGTATGGAAATGGAGGAGCTGATTGTAGGAACAATCCCTACAGAAACGCTGAAAAATTATCAGGAGGGGGAAATACTATTTCTGTGTAAAAGTATCACATGGAGAGCAAAGAACATATATGACAGGTTGAAAAGAATAGCCAGTGAAATGGGAATCGACATGGAGAAGGTAAAAGCTTTACAAAAGCCTTACCGAGTGGATTTTACAGATAAGGACATTGAGAATCTGAATAATGCAGGCCGGACAGGGCAGATTAAGGAGAGGATTACTTTGCTGAGAAAATGGGGAGATGTGGAGAGATGGAAAGATAGATGGTATAGAAAACGAGAGGATGCAGCAGACAGAACTTACTCAACATTCCCTATGAAAGAAAAGGAGAAAGCAGGGACAGCTTATCCCATGAGGGAGATTCCAGGAGGAGGGTACGTACATGTCCCATGGACCAGACAAGATCTTTTGTCATTTACAAATGACTTCCCTCGACTAAGAGAGAAGCCCGTCGAGTGGTATAGACAGGTTGACAGATTTGTGAAGTTGTCAAAAGTGCTGTGGATCGACCTGAATAGTCTGTTTGATATAATTGTACCAGCAGACTTGTGGACAGAATGTAAGATAGTCATAGACTGGCCCACTAAAGAATACCCGAGAGATCCAAAGACAGGAGCTCCAGACCCGGAGGTCATGAAAAAGTATGAGCAGGTTATGGCTTTCCTGAAAAATAAGGTACCCCCCAAGGAAACAGGCTGGGTTAAAATAGATCGAACACATCAAGAAGTGAAGGAATCAGTCCATGCTTACTATGAAAGGCTAATACTGGTTTTAAACAGTTCAGTGGAGATGAACATCTGGGTGACAAGGATCTGAGCCATTTTGTATATAGATTTGTGTATGGCTTGCGACCTGAAATCAGTGAAATGATAAGGCAGCATACCGTAGACTGGCAGAGCAAAAAGATCGATGAGATCTTGAGACATGCAAAATACTTCAGTGATGAGATTGAGGCAAAGCAAAGGAAACTGAAGGAAAAGGCAATGTGGGCACAGGTGAAAGTTGCAGAAAGACAGGAAGCTCAGTTGGTTGAACAAGCAAATAACCCAGGAAATAAACCCAGATTTGGCCCAGGAAAAGGGAAAGGCAATATTGAGGAAGCAAAGAAAAAGTTTCCCTGCCACAACTGTGGAAAATTAGGGCACTGGAAATCCGAGTGTAAGAATCCACCGTCTACTAATGATGACAATCCATCATTGAATTCACAGGTGCAGAGTGAGGGGTGTGGTCAGCATCAGCAACAGCAGAAGGCTGTTAAGCAGCAGAATCAGGTGCCAAAACCACCCTTGCCACAAAGAAGAGGATCCCAGAAGTACAGCCAGGATTCGGGGTTCTACGATGAAGAACAGGTAAACAAGCCAAAACGCGCAAGCGCTGTGTCACAATATTGGCTAAGGAATGAGGGAAGTGATTCTGAGGGAGACTTCTGACGGTGCCGAAGAGAGGAGGAAGAGTGCGTACTTGGCGCAACTCTAGAAATAGACCAGGCAGGACCTTTTGTAGATGGAAAAAATCGATGGTGAAAGTGTTACTTTTCTAGTTGACACAGGAGCTACGAGATCAACTGTCAGGTCAGCTGATATAAAGAATCTTCCTCTCTCGGATGAAGCAATCCAAGTAGTTGGTGTGTCCAACACACAGATCAAAACTCATCTTACTGAACCAGTAAGGGTTAGAATAGGGAAATTCTCAGACATGCACCGATTCGTGGTGTGTGACACTAGTCCTGTGAACTTGCTAGGCAGGGATCTGCTGTGCAAGATGAATTGCACTATTTTCTGTACTCCAGACGGAATAGCCTTTGAAACACCAGATGAGGATGTCCTATACAGAATGACCCTGGATAACAGGGAAAGTGAGGTTATGGGAACATATGCTGTGTTTAATCCAGATGCATTACCCCCAGAATTAAAACAGACAGTAAAAGCAGCAGTTTGGGATTTTACTGGAGAAGATGTGGGCCTGATGAGAAATGTAGATCCAGTAAAAATTACTGTAAAAGATGGAGTGGTTTACCCAAACATCCCACAATACAGACTGACACCTGAAATAATTGAAGGAATAACACCCATAATTGAGAAAATGATCCAGCAGGGGGTGTTAAGAGAAATATTGAGCAGCCCATGTAATTCACCAATAATGGGACTGAAGAAACCCAAAGGAAAATTCAGAATAGTACAGGATTTGAGAAAAATTAACAAGATTGTTGTGCCATGCTGTCCCATTGTGCCAAATCCATCAGTGATTTTGTATCAGATTCCCCATGATGCAGAATTGTACACAGTAATTGATTTGTGCCATGCTTTCTTTTCAATCCCGTTGCATCACGACAGCCAGCCGATTTTTGCATTTAGATTTGGAGAGCGAATTTTGGCATGGTGCCGAATTCCACAGAGGTATACAGAGAGCCCTTCGATATTTAATCAATTGCTGAAGAAATCTCTGGAGAGTTTAACAATGCCTGAAAATTCGGTTTTGGTCCAATACATTGATGACCTGCTTGTGGCATCAAAAACACGTGAAGCCTGTGAAGTAGACACCATTGCTCTACTGAATCATTTGGCAGATGGAGGGTTAAAAGTATCTCCAGCCAAATTGCAATTCTGCAGAAGAGAAGTCCAGTATCTGGGACATAATATTGAGAAAGGCCTGAGGAAAGTGACCATTGACAGGATTAAAATCATCAGAGGGATGAGAGCCCCAATGACACAAAGAGAAGTAAGAATGTTCCTGGGAATGGTTGGTTATTGTCGTCAGTGGATAAGTAACTTTTCCTTGATTGCCAAGCCACTGATTAAATTGACAAAAAGTGAGGTGAAAGACCCATTGGAATTAAACCCAGAAGAAATGGCAGCATTTAAAGAGTTAAAGAACAGGCTATGTGAAGCTCCTGCCCTAGGAATGCCAGATTACGAAAAAGAAATTGAGCTGTACTGTAGTGAGAGAAATGGATGTGCACTTTCAGTGTTAATCCAGAAACATGGACGTTTGAGGAGGCCAATTGCATACTTCTCATCAACACTTGACCCAGTAGCTGTGGGTTTACCAGGTTGCCTGAAAGCAGTAGCTGCTACATGCAGAAGTCTGGAACAAAGTGAGGGAATTATAATGGGATATCCTGTACGGGTATTCGTACCTCATGATGTGGCAATCCTTTTAACAAGGAGCCGGACACAGTTCATGTCTCATAGTCGGCTGACTAAATATGAGAAAGTCATTCTTGGTGCAACAAATGTGAGCCTTGAGAGATGTGTGAATGTGAATCCAGCAACACTGTTGCCTGATGCTGAAAGTGTGGGAGTGAGAGATGAAGTTGACCATGATTGCCTGGATGTGCTTGATTACTGTACAAAACCAAGACCAGACATAAGAGATCTGCCACAGTCTGAGAGTGATCATGTGTTGTTTGTGGATGGATCTTGTTTGAGAACGGATGAAGGAACACTGAGTGCCGCATATGCTGTGTGTACAGTTTCAGGAGTTGTGGAAGCATCACCTTTGAAAGGAGTTAAATCCGCTCAGGTGGCAGAATTGGTGGCACTCACAAAGGCTTGCAAGATTGGAAGAAATGTGAGAGTGACTGTAATGACTGACAGCCAGTATTGCTTCGGAGTTGTCCATGATTTTGGCCAGTTATGGCTACAAAGAGGTTTCCTGACCTCAAGTGGAACTCCCATAAAGAATGCTGAAGTGGTTGGAAAATTGCTTGAGGCGATACAGCTGCCTAAAGAACTAGCAGTTGTAAAATGTGCTGCTCATGGTCAAGGTGATGATTTTGTCACCCTTGGGAATAAATTTGCCAATGACATAGCACAGTACTGTGCAAGGAATAATCATTCAATTAATCGGAGTAAAGAAAGGGAAATGTCTTCTTGTTCCTTAATGTTTACTAATGTGGTGGGAACATGGGAGGAAGTGAAACAGTTACAGGATGAGGCAGGAGATGAGGAAATGAAAGATTGGGTGAAAGCAGGTTGTGCACCAAAGGAAAAAGACCACGTGTGGGTCTATAGGAATGGAAGACCAGTCATGCCCAATAGCATGTTGTCAACAATGGCACGGATGTATCATGGCCAGAGACACCTGGGGAGGGATGCTATGATAAGGGCCTTTAAGCAGACCTGGTACAATGCAAAATTCAGGCTGATAGCAGAGAGTCTCTGTCAGAGATGCCTGATATGTCAGCAATTCAATCCTGGAAAGAGAACAGTGGTGAGCCTAGGTACAATAGGCAGGGAGGGAGGACCCTTCACAAGAATGCAGATAGATTTCATCGAAATGCCCCAAGTCAACAGATTGAGATATGTCCTGGTGGTAGTCTGTTTGTTCTCCAGGTGGGTGGAGGCATTTCCAACAAGAAGAAATGATGGGATAACAGTGGCTAAGCTACTGTTAAGAGAATTCATCCCAAGGTATGGGTTCCCAGTGACCATTGAATCAGACAGAGGAGGACACTTTTATAATGAAATCATGGGTTTGATCTGTGAAGCATTAAGTGTACAGCAGAAGCTACATTGTGCTTACCGACCAGAGGCTTCTGGTGTGGTTGAACAAATGAATGGTACCATCAAAAACAGAATTGGCAAAATGTGCCTAGCCACAGGAATGAAATGGCCTGATGTCTTGCCTCTAGTCCTAATGACAATTAGGTCTACTCCAGACAGAACAACAGGTTTGAGTCCACATGAAATTATCATGGGACGTGCTATGAGACATGCGTTTGTGCCAGTAAACAAGCTGATGACTATAACTGATGACATGATTTTGGATTACTGTAAAGGCCTGGCTGACGCAGTTCATTCTGTGTTTCACCAGTTTGGAGAAGACGCCACCACACTTGAAAAGAAACCAGCCCATGATCTGAGCCCAGGGGACTTGGTAAGAATAAAAGTCCACAGAAGAAGGAATTGCCTGGTTCCAAGGTGGGGAAGGCCAAGACAAGTCATTCTGACCACAACGACTGCTGTGAAGTGTGCTGGAGTGAAAAATTGGATACATGCAAGTCACACTCTGAGAGTTCCAAATCCAAGTGACGGCACTGGAAAAGAATACTTTGAAGAATCAGATTCCAGTGATGATGCAGACAGTGAGGCAGTAAAAAGGAAAAAGAATCCTGAAAGGGGGGAAAGTGAGTCAAGAGAAACTTTCGTCCCACCAGAAGAAATTCTGAAAAGAACATTGCAAACTTCAAAGACAAGTCCAGATTCTGAAGAAGTGCATGAAATTCCAACTAACAGTGACGAACATAAAAAGAAAGAAAGAAAAGAAAAGAACATTCCAACAGAGGTGACACCTGAATCAAATGAGATAATTGGACAAGTTCCACCTGAGATAATTCTTGAAGAAGAAGGGACAGAAAAAGAAAGAGAGGGACAGATTGCGGAAAAACCCCGAGGAGGTGTAGGGAACATTGACAACAAGCTAGGTGAAGGGACAAGTAGACAGCAAGAAGATTGCGTGTCGGAGACCCGAGGAGGGACAGAAGTAGGGAAATCTCAATTGGTGGAAAAAGAGACTGTTGGAGAAAAGGAAGTTGTTAAAGAAGGAAAGATTGTTGATGAACAAGAAGCAACTGAGACAGAATCTGATGAAAGTGAAAATGAGATACAAGGAGGACGAGTTATGAGAAAGAGAACTTGGATTGGAGAGAGAAACAATAAAGAGGGAAAACAAAAGAGAAATGCTAAAGGAGATCTTTGGTGGGGAAGGCCAAGACAAGTCATTCTGACCACAACGACTGCTGTGAAGTGTGCTGGAGTGAAAAATTGGATACATGCAAGTCACACTCTGAGAGTTCCAAATCCAAGTGACGGCACTGGAAAAGAATACTTTGAAGAATCAGATTCCAGTGATGATGCAGACAGTGAGGCAGTAAAAAGGAAAAAGAATCCTGAAAGGGGGGAAAGTGAGTCAAGAGAAACTTTCGTCCCACCAGAAGAAATTCTGAAAAGAACATTGCAAACTTCAAAGACAAGTCCAGATTCTGAAGAAGTGCCTGAAATTCCAACTAACAGTGACGAACATAAAAAGAAAGAAAGAAAAGAAAAGAACATTCCAACAGAGGTGACACCTGAATCAAATGAGATAATTGGACAAGTTCCACCTGAGATAATTCTTGAAGAAGAAGGGACAGAAAAAGAAAGAGAGGGACAGATTGCGGAAAAACCCCGAGGAGGTGTAGGGAACATTGACAACAAGCTAGGTGAAGGGACAAGTAGACAGCAAGAAGATTGCGTGTCGGAGACCCGAGGAGGGACAGAAGTAGGGAAATCTCAATTGGTGGAAAAAGAGACTGTTGGGGGAGGAGCCTAGCGCGCAACCAAGATGGCCGCGTAGGTGCGAGGCTCCCGAGGACCTCCGCGACCTCCTGCATAAATCCTGACCGAATCCTGTCCTAGATGAGGGGACTGTGTTTGTGAACCCAAACTGAGGTGACGCCCGTTTTCCGTTTTCAATTCGGACTTCGGACACCGGCGGGAGCACCGATTAAGGTTTGCGGCCTTCTCCACACCGGCCCCCCGTACTGGAGTTGTGGGGCGATCCGGCGACAAAGTGAATAACAGCGGCGGGCAAGGCCGGGCGACTCGCGCACCCCGCACTTTCACTTTCGCTTTTGCGCCCTCCTTGCTGCCAGGCGAGGTAGGGTCGCGGTGGTGTGGCCTCGTTGGGGTGCCCTGCCGGCCCGCCGGCTGCGGTCCGTCCTGCGGAGCGGTGGTCGCCCCCCCCCCCAGAGCCCTTGAACGGGATTGTTTACCCCCTTTTTGAGGAGATTGGCTCGATTTGGGGACCGCGACCATGGCCACAAAACAAGATGGCGACCGGGCTAAGGTGAAGTCGACCCGTCGTGGCGCGGCCCATCAATCCAACAACATGGATCGCTACACCCTCCAGAAGGGGTCTCCAGAGGCGCTGCGTAGGTCCCCTACGGGCCCGACTGATGCTCCTGCTCTGCCCACGGACCTGACCCTCCGAGACGTCATGGGCGCCATTGCCGAGATGAAGGCCTCGGTGGACCAGCGCTTTGACACTCTGGCGCAGAAGATCGACTCGGTCCTCGTGGACGTGGGCCTCGTGAGAGCCGATCTGTCAAAAACAAATGACCGGGTCGATTCTTTGGCCCACTCTACCTCGGGCCTCACATCTTACGTGGCGGCCCTCCAACAGGAGGTGCGCAGGCTTGGCCAGGCGAGCGCCCTGATGCATCGTCGACTGGAGGATTCCGAGGGTCGGGCCCGGAGAAACAACGTCCGCATTATCGGGGTGCCGGAAGGACGCGAGGCAGAGACAGCGGATCTGTTTGTGGAGGACTTGGTCCTCACCCATCTCCAGCCTCGGGGGCTGAGTAAATTCTTTGCAGTGGAACGTGCCCACAGGGTCCCCGGGGGTAGGCCTAAGGCCGGAGCCCCTCCGAGGCCTCTCATCGCCCGGATTTTCAATTTCCGGGACAGGGACGCTATCCTGCAGACTTCCAGGCTACAAGGGCCGGTCAGACTTGATAATATGGATATAAATTTCTATCCTGACTTTACTCCGGCGGTCCAAAAGCAGAGACTGAGCTTTCTCGGTGTCAAACGTCGCCTACGGGACCTGAATCTCAAATATGCGATGCTTTTTCCGGCTAAGCTGAGGGTGGAGGTGGATGGCCGCACGCACTTTTTTGATCGTCCCGAAGCGGCCGGGGACTGGCTGGACACTTTGCCCGGAGATCGGGGCCGGGGGGGTGGGGGGGGAACGGTTGGTGGGGAGGGCCCGCCGGATCAGGACTGAGGGACTAATGGTAGGCCCTGCTCTGGACTGTGTTATTGTCACCATTGACTGTTAGGGTAAGTTCCCCTCCTGTGGAGGTCGTGTGGGGTCTCTTGGGGGATCTCCCTCCTCCTCTGGGGGACTAGTTAGTTTTCTTTCTATGGGGCGACAGGCACACTGCACTTTGGGGGGGCTGTTTGGGCTCATGCAGGGGTGCAGGGTGGGGGGAGTTCTGTTGGGATGGGTGGGTTGGGGTGGGGTGTGGTTCGTTCCTACCGCAAGGCAAACCCTTCACTGTATTGGTGTTTTTGAGATGCTCTCGGGGGGACAAATGATGGCTTCTGTATGTGATGGGGGGTAGGGACCTGACTTTGTTGTCCTGGAACGTTAACGGACTGGGTGATAGGATTAAGCGGGGTGTGGTCCTGCAATATCTGAAACGGATTTCGCCTGATGTGGTCTTTTTGCAGGAGACGCACCTCATTGGTAACACCTTTTGTGCCATGAATCGGCGTGGCTATCGTTTGGTGGCCCACTCGGGCTTCACATCAGGCTCACGAGGGGTGGGCATTATGGTCAAGACCTCGCTCCCGCTAGAAATAGACGAGGTGCGCCATGATGAGAGGGGACGCTACACTGTCTTGGTGGGGAGAATGGAGGGCAAAGTAGTCGTCTTTGTCTCAGTGTACGTCCCACCGGGGTTACAGTCCACCACCTTTGCGGACCTGGGACGCCTCCTGCTTGACCTTCCGGGGGGGCTTCTGGTGGTTGGGGGGGACTTCAATGCGGTGGCCTCTGGGACTATGGATCGCTATCCCCCTAGGGACCTCCCCCGGGCACAAGCGTGGCTGTCTGGCCTTTTGGACACACTGGGATTGGTGGACTGTTGGCGTCTAAAGCATCCCACTCAGCTGCAATACACCTTCCATTCGGGGGCCCATGGTAGCCTTTCGCGGCTTGATCATGTCCTTGTCCCTGCGGCCTATGCCGGGAGAGTGGGGGAGGTGCGCCATTTGGCGCGGGGTATTTCAGATCATTCCCCACTCCTGTTGCACTTTGATGTCTTCCCGAGGGGGGAGGGCAGGGTAGCTCCAATCAATGCCTGGTACCTGCGCGACCCCACTATTCGTGCGGACTTGATTAAATCCTTGCAACGGTATTTTGAGGAGAATGTGGGGTCTGTCTCGTCGGCCATCTCCCTGTGGGAGGCTTTCAAGACAGTGCTTAGAGGGGAGGCCCTCTCCTTTATTTCCCATGCCCGGAGGCGCGCACAGGAGGAGGTGACCCGGGTGGAGGCCGAAATTACTGAACTGGAGGGTGATCTGGGGAGTGGGGTGACTGACGCTGCGCTGCACGTTCTACACCTTAAGCAGGCGGCCTATAGGTCCCTCGTCACGGAGGCGGCCAGGGGCCTCAGCAGAGAGCAACAGGGGCGATTGTATGATGTGGGTGATAAGGCTGGCAAGTTGATTGCGTGGTTGGATAAGAAGGAGAGAGCTAGTCGTGTGGTCCCGCTGATTGAGAGAATGGATGGTGTACGTGTTACTGAGCCGGAAGGCATTGTCTCTTGCTTCGCAGATTATTTCCGCGAGGTATATTCCCCGGTTTCTCCCTGCCCGGAGGAGGATTCCCATGCCCTGCTGCGTGACATCGCGCTGCCCTCCCTCTCAATGGAGGACAGGGAGTTGATGGATGCCGCCCCCACCTCGGACGAAATTGCCCTCGCCGTCCGCTCGGTCGCTTCTGGCAAGGCCATGGGCCCGAACGGCATTCCTATCGAGTTGTATAAACTGCGACCGGATGTACTGGCACCCCATCTCCGCGCAATGTTCCTTGCGGCCCACTCGCGAGGCTCCCTCCCGCCGGACCAGCGTCTGGCTACCATCGTGGTTATCCACAAGGAGGGGAGACCGCGAGACCGGGTCACATCCTACCGGCCTATCTCGCTCTTGAACGCGGAGCCTAAAATCCTCGCCAAGGTGCTCGCCAACCGGCTGGTCGGCGTGGTGGGCGATTTGGTCCACCAAGACCAGTCCGGCTTTATTCCCCATCGTAATACGGCCCTTAATCTGCGGCGCTTGCACGGGGTGCTCGCGCGTGTTCCGTTCGTACGGGAGCCGGCCATCTTGGCGTCCTTGGACGCCACCATGGCGTTCGACACGCTCGAATGGCCCTACATCTGGGCGATGCTGGCGAAATTTGGATTTGGCCCGGGATTCATCAGTTGGGTCAAATTGTTGTACTCGGACCCATTGGCACAGGTGGTGGTGAATGGTCGAGTCTCGGCCCCATTCGTGCTGGGACGGGGCACGCGACAGGGTTGTCCCCTGTCGCCGCTCCTTTTTGCACTGGCCTTGGAACCCCTGGCGGAGTGGCTGCGGTGGCACCCTTCTATCCGTGGTCTCCGTTGGACCCCCGAGTATGAGGACCGCGTGTCCCTCTACGCTGACGATATCCTTTTGTACTTAGCCTCCCCGCGCAAGTCACTGATTGTCCTGGTCGATGTTTTGCGCTCCTTCGGCCGTAATTCAGGCCTTGTCATCAACTGGGCTAAATCCTGTGTCTATGTGCTTTCCGGGGAGGCTCCTGTCCTCCCTCGGGGTTGTCCGATCCAGATTGCCTCGCAGGGATTTCGATACCTGGGGGTCTATATTACGCTGGACCCGGTGGCCCGCTACGAGCGAAATCTGCTTCCCCCCCTCCAGCGCTTGAAGGAGGACGTCGCGCGCTGGCGGCGCTTGCCGCTCTCGCCGCTCGGCCGGGCGGCATTGTTCAAGATGATGTCATTACCGCGCTTTCTGTACGCTCTCCAGAACACTATGGACTTGGTCCCGGCGCGCTACTTCCGTGAGGTGGAAAGCTTGCAGCGCCGTCTGTTTTGGGACGGGAGGCCGCGTATAGCTCTGGCAAAATTGACGCTCCCGTGGTACGACGGAGGGATTGCCCTCCCGGATATTAAGCGGTATTACTGGGCCTCCCAGTTAGCTGCAATTAATCACGGTTTCTATGGGCCCGCCCTAAACCCGGCATTTGAAATGGACAAAATGCTCCTGCCCGGTGGCGACTACAATCGAGCGCTCTACACTAGCGTGCCCGATTCCCGCTTGACGGGACCCACGCGTGTCATGGTGCGAGTATGGCACGCGGCTAATGCAGCTATGGGATGGAAGGACCGTTTGACCCGAGCGTCACCGTTGTATGCGTCGGAGAGGCTGGGCTCTTTGTGGACCTCGAAGGGCTTCGAGAGGTGGGACATGATAGGCATCAGTACAGTGGGAGATCTCTGGACGAGGGGAGGATTCAAAACATTCGAGACGCTGCAGGCGGAGTTTCAGCTGCAGGGCAGTGAATACTTTCGCTACCTGCAGATCCGTCACGCACTGGGTTCCGTCTTCCCAGACGTGGCCTCCATCCCGGAGTCCTCCCCCCTGGAGGATAGAGTGCTAGATGGCCACGTTCCGGACAGCACGATCTCCCTCATTTACAAGAAATTGATAAATGACCGCTCGGGCTTACTGACTGGCCTCCGCGAGGCTTGGGTTGCCGATGGGCTGGAGTTGGACGACGAGGACTGGATTTCCGCGGTGGCCTCTCCGAAGGAGGTGGCCATCCCGGCTCGCCTTCGCTTCGTCCAGCTTAAGATACTCCACCGGGTGTATATGACGGGGCCAAGGCTTCTGCGTATGGGCTATGCCGAGGATGGATTGTGTAAGCGTGGGTGTGGTGCTTTGGCGACTTTTTTGCACATTCTGTGGGAATGTCCGAGGGTGGAGCGATTCTGGCGTGGTGTGCATGAGGTCCTGCGAGCGGTTACGCGTGTCGCGCTGTTGCCTGAAGCGAGGAGATGCTTGCTGAATGTGTGGGAACCGACAGATTACTCGGTTCCGCAGACGCGATGGGTGACTCTGGGATATATGATAGCTAAACGTGACATTGCTCAACAGTGGGGATCCCAGAGGCCCCCGGCGGTGTCAGCCTGGAAAGAACACATGGATTAGTGCATGTTCCGAGAAAAGGTGGTGTATGTGGCGCGGGGTAAGCCTGGGGCATGGGTGAAGATATGGGGCCCCTGGAACGCCTACCGCGGGGGTATTTGCGAGCCGCCGTTGTTGCCTCCCACTTCACCAGCTCCATCCCCCTAGTTGACCCCCTCCCTCAGCCTTGGGCACATTGTTCTCCCAGTCCCGGATCTGTTTCCCTTCCCCTCCCTGGATTTCTTTGGATGGTTGGGGTCCCCCACTGGAGGAGCACGTGTCGTCATTTTCGATCGCGGGTTGCCTTGCGGGTGTGGTTTTATGTTGTTGTGTTGTATAAAACGAAACCGTATTGTGGGCTCAGAGTCATGTGGCCCACGTTGTTGATACCTCCTGCTTTATTGTCTCTGCAAAGTCAGGTGCCTTATTGTATGTATGTCATTTGCTTCTGTCACTTTAGCGGCCGGCCGGAAGGTTGTAGGCCCATACTTGTATATATTTGAGATTGCAATAAACGGTTTCAACAAAAAAAAAAAGAAAAAAAAAAAAAAAAAGAAAAAGAGACTGTTGGAGAAAAGGAAGTTGTTAAAGAAGGAAAGATTGTTGATGAACAAGAAGCAACTGAGACAGAATCTGATGAAAGTGAAAATAAGATACAAGGAGGACGAGTTATGAGAAAGAGAACTTGGATTGGAGAGAGAAACAATAAAGAGGGAAAACAAAAGAGAAATGCTAAAGGAGATCTTTGGCCCAACAAGATAAAGAGACTGAGATATCGACTGACACGAGTTAACTCCTCGAAAGCTGAACAGGTGAACGAAGTGTCAAGTCAAAACCAAACGAAAGAAGGGGAAACAAAAATATCTGAAGGAACTAAAAGAATCAGAAAACCAAACCAGAAGTATAAGTCACCAGAATGGACGTATGTGGCACTGCCTGAACAAGGTGAAGAGGCAGACAGTCAAGGAACGCCAGAGGAGGCTTTACTGAAAGTGGTTGAAGAAGAAGAAGCAGTGGGAATCCTGAGAGTTATCTTGTCCGACATTGGAGAAGAGACGGATGTTCAGGACCTAATACAGTTTGATGATGATGAGGAAAGAGTGAAAAGTGATGAAAATCCAAATTGAGTAAATCCAAAGAAGTCACTTGAAGAAGAAAGTGAAGAAGTAAAATTAAGAACTAATAGATTGTAATAATCTGTTGGGTACTTGCTGCTCTAAAAGTTCGGTAGTGGAGTAGAAGAGGCTAAGTCAAAAGACACGGTCAAATTAATAAGATGGCTAACACTGAGAATAATCAAAGTAGATGTACCTTCATGAAAAGATGGTGCAAGATGTGCTGCTGCTGTACAGGATTATTAATGCTGCTTTGGAGCGTGCTTGCTCTACTGATCTCTTTTAGAGTAACAATAGACACGTTAGAAGGACATACTGAGAACAGGACTAACATAGAGAAGAGTTCACAGAAGATAGTTCCAACTAGAACTAGCAATGTATATATACATAAGGATAGGTCTATTAATGATTTTTCTAGCAATGTGTTTTCAAAATAATTGTACGAATATGTAAAGACAATGGATGTAAGGGATTGCTACGTCTGTATGCAATTACTGCTTCTGTTTCGGAGGGAGTGACTTATAATTTCATGTAGTGTGTTGATTAGTATATTTTATCAATTAGGGAAATTAAATTATAATATGTCTAATGTAGATAATATTCTTGGGCAACTGCCTATGAATAAAGAACTGAATCCTGCTAAAGAAGCTAACACTTTAGGTGAGATTTTTTTAGAAACTAGAGAATTAACATTAGAATATGTTTTTAGAAACAATTTAACCTGCAGTTTGAAAGAAGAGAAAACTTTTCTAGACATGGTTGAGAGAAGAAGGTTGAACATGCACAAGAAAGCAGAAGGACATAAAATGAGTGAAACAGTGTGGGATATTGAGAAAGAAAAAGAGTTGAAAATGGAGCCAGTCCAACCATGGCTATAGATGCACCACAGAAAGGCAAACTATGCATTACCAGGAAGAGATCCCAGTATGATTATTATTTCATAGGGACTAGTGAGTGCCATGATACATACTTTATTGCAACCGGATGGGGATTTAGAGGAGGAGAAGATCCAGTTTTTCCGGGAGTGTATTATATTTGTGGGAACAAGGCTTATTACCGTTTGCCTGACCATTGGTTTGGCACATGTTATGTTGGCCTGGTCTTTCCAAAGATTTTTCACATGGATAGAGTAGAAAATGCTGAACATACTAATCCATTAACACGCTATAGAAGAGAAACATGGACAGAAATTGTAGGAGATATTTTTGGAGCTTTAATACCAGCAGTGGGAATTTCATTGAATGCATATGGCATTCGGAAGCTGTCAACAGTGGTGGATCGCTTGTCAACAAGCACCGCTGGAGGCTTTCTTTTGGTAAATACTGAAATGGTTGCTTTACGCGCTATGGCGATGCAAAATCGACTTGCCCTTGACATTCTATTGGCAAAAGAGGGTGGAGTCTGTGGAATGCTGAAAGTTCAACATTGTTGCACTTACATTCCTGACGAAAGCAAAGATCTAAAGGTCTATATCAAAAATATTACTGATTTGCATGAAGAATTAGTACCACTGGAAGCTGAAAGTATCTGGACTAAAATGGCTAATAAGATGATTGCTATTAAGAATTTTGTAGCTAAAATAGGTAGTACCATTTTTGGTAAAATATTATTTCCATTAACGTGTGTAATTGTTGCATTATTAATTCTTAGATTAGGGTGCATGTGTTGTAGATACAGAAGAAATAAAAAGAAAATAATACGAGAAAATGTTAAAAAGAGACAAAAGAAACCAGAAAGAGATCCACAAGAAATAGAATTAGAATAATTGAGGTAAAGCATGTATATAGAAACTAAAAGAGAAGATGATATGGAAACAAGGGTTTAAAAATGAACAAGAAGACATTTTGAATTTCTTCAAAAGGGGAAATTAAATTGATTTTTGGGTTTTGATTTTTGTGGCGATGAGATATCACCAAAGGGGGGATTGATGGAGCAGGGCTTTTTCTTTTAAACCAAATACCTGTTTCATTTTCGTATGTCATTATTAAAAGAACTACTGATTAATTAGTAATTACTAAAGATTTGTCAAGTCTTGTCTAACCAACCTTATTAACAGAAGAATCACACGTGGGAATGCTATTGCATGGCTAAAATAATAAGTGAATTAAGTTGGTGAGCAAATTGACAGACTAAATGTTGCTTATGTGATGTTATTGTGTTTTGTGCTTATAATTAATATGCATTAATGGCTTTTGATGTCGCAAATGGCTAGATAAATACATACACATAAGGGTATTAGCAGGGGAATAACACTGTATAATCATTTCCATGCAGTAATTATGTTTTTGTGTTTTCCTTGCTTAAGTTGACCACTGTGGCCTGCTATAAAATGGCTACCACCCGCAGCCTGCATTCGAGTAGATGGAAAATTTGAAAGGAGGCTTTGCAGTGACTGTGACCTTGTCCTCCCATTGAACTGAAAAGCCATGAACATGACGACAAATCTGGGAGAAATGCCAGATGCCCCTGAACGTGAAGAATTGTTACAAATCCAAAATCCGTCCTGATGAACTTATAATGGTCCCATGGATGAGATACATTTTATCCTAAAGAGACATCCATAGAAGTAACGAATTAGTTATGGACTTCTAATTTCTATTCATAATTTGAGACTATCAATACGTGAGAAAATTCATCGTTGTATCCCAATGTACCAAGACGACATAATTTCCGCCATTCGACTGTTTTGAAAGATATGTTTGTAACATTTGGAATGTAAATTTGGTATAAATATTAGTAGACTAGAGCGGTTTAGTGCCACTTCTTCCCGAACCAATGATCAGAGCTCCCGATGCTGACGGAGAGGACGGTGACTCTACATGACGGCTAGAAACTTTAATTATTTTGCTGAGGACCAGTTCTGATTTAGAAGACGACTTTTAGCCAGAATAGGTAAATATGAGAGAAATGATCTTGCATTTAATTGGCTTTTCTTACAATTTTAGATAAACAATATTCTGTTTGAATTATTGTGTCGGGTGGTTATTTTATTGTCATGTTTATTGAATATATAGAGTGTTAAGATGTTTTCACCAGATCTATAGCAACTAGTTGATGCCATTGACCTCAGGGTACATGCAGATTGGTTAGGTGGATAAAAGTGTCTCCCCTTATACATGGCACGGATAGAGTGGTAGGATGAATGTTGGTGTTATGGGCCCCACCAGCGTGTGATGTGTGTGTGCGTGTGTGACTGTGAAATCACTCCGTCCGTGGAAGAAGAGGGGATTCGGAAGCTCCGATCTGCACCACCACCAGGATTACATGAACAACAGAAGAGACGCGACGAGCTGCTGTGAGTTGCACACCAAAGTTAACTTTCCAAAGACACAGGTGAGAACTGCTTACACACGTACAGCCTTCATGGTTAAATATTTGCAGAAAGCTCTGCTTGCGCTTAAAGAACACAAGCGCTCGCCACAGCGGTGCCTCACATCGAAGTATAGTGTGAGCCTCTGCAGCACTGACACCGACACCGAAGGTACGCTCTCACTTTCTGTCACAGTAATCTCGCTCCGGCCCCGCTCCGCTCCTCACCTCACTTTTGAAACGGTTGAAACTCGGCAAGGACGCACAGCAACTCATGCGCTGCTGACGTTCCCCTTTTCCACGTTCTGCACTCCTCCATAAGCACTCTTCCTGCAGCGTGGCGCTTGACGATATGCACTCGTTGAACTTTGTGTCAGGCGACCCGTTTTTAAGAGGCTCTTCGTTGTGAAACTCGACGGGGCAGCCTCTCACCACCTGCTTCCATGCTTTCGTGCTGCCCGGGTGTCGCTACACATGGCTGGCGATCGTCCCCAAGAAATGTAGTAATGACACCGGACACAAGAGCTTTGTGTTGACAAAGCTTTATTCCTGTCAGCACGACAGCGGCAGCAATGAAGTGTGAACCTCCATCACCAGCCAGACTCCAACTGTCGCTGGTGGAACCACGCGACAACAATCCAAACAGTTAGAACCCTGGGGCCGGACACAGCCAAGCCAAGGGCATGAACTAAGCCCATTACAACACTTTGCTCTTCTGCTCAAGTTGTGGACTAAACTTAGGACACTGGAGAAGCCCTGTCCCTAAATCTTGGCTGAGCCGATGCTGCTGGACCGGCCAAAAGAGGAAAGGTGCTCACCTAATCAAACATTGAGGCCCAAATGACAACTGCTTGAAGGACGATTTGAAAAAGTGAGAATGGCCACGAGCCACAGGAGATGCCACTAACGTTCCCCTAATTGCTGTCAGGACTAAGTATTGGATTACAGGGCATAATGCTATCTGCATAGATACTCAATAAGGCGATAAACAGCATTCACTGTGGGATTTGATCACCTCACTCAATGATGGCATCAAGCTGGTGTAGTGTGTGGCAGAATAATCAGATTGGGAAGGACTTTGCGATATTGGCAGACAGGCCTGTAGAAACTAGGAGGGGGAGGTGGTGGCTAAAAGGACTTGCTTCAGTGGTTAAGCACATCAGTGCCAGTACTAGTCGCTCAAGCAGAGTGGCAGAAGCCTGGCATCTCGCTTTGTTTTATTGGTTATTCTGCTACTGTTTGTAATGCTCACTTAAAATTTGTCCATCACCTTGTTTTGTTTACTCTTTCGTTCATTTTGGCTCCTTACCAGTCCTCCTTACTTGCTTATTGAGTTTTATTCATTTTTTTATTTTCAGTTTCCAACTCCTGCCTATATCGTTTGTAATCAACAACTTCTTCCTTTTCTACTGAAGATTCTCCAAGACTCCTCATTCTCCTCAGCTCTGCTGCACTCTCCGCCCATCTTCCATTGAGGGGTCTGGTAGATAAACTGCCTTCCTCCTCTCTGGCACTACTTACTCTGACAGCATATCTCTTGAGTGATGCTGATGACCATGCCAGCAAACTGTCTGCTCGTGCCATATGCTCCCTGATTGTCTGTGTAAAAGAGGACTTTCTGGTGATTTGGCGAGACTGATACTTCATAGCCACAAGAGTGATTGGCCTGGGATGATTTGCACCACGTTTTCTTCCACTTTCCTTACTCCATTGTCCCTAAAAGTTATAGTAACTTCCCAGTAATTATCAGGGCAGAGGCAAGAATTTCATAAACTTGAGTGGACCATGTCATATTCAAACTTTGGGTCTTGGTTGCCCTGGCACCGGGTCAAATCAGCACCACATGCAGGGTGCTGATGTACAGGACCATCACAGGAATACAGCTGTTGGCGAGTGCCCTACTGCCCTTGACCCATGACAAAGTTACTCAGTCCATCTGGGACACAGGGTTTTTCCCCCTTTATCTTTAGGACCCTGGGTTACTCAGAAATTACAATGAGTTAATTCACAGGACACTTCATATATTTGTAATATTCTCCTTGAGACCTAAAGTCACAGAGTAGTATTGTCCATAGTAAAACACTGAGATTTTAATCTTTACAGATTTTGGTGAGGTAGTGTGATCTCTAGGCCACTGGGGAACTTGCCCATGGACTCTAAACGTAATACTAACTATAGATAGGTACCTACAGCAAAACTGCAAGCACATCTTAATATTAGCGTTTATGCATTTTTATCGTAAGTAAAGACCTGCCCTCTTTTAAAGTTATAGCTCTACAAAACAGTGATAGACTAATTTCTAACTGTGTGTATGTCTAAAAATCTGTAAAAAAAATAATTTTAAGAGCTTCAGTCATAATGTGTCGGAGAACTGGAGCCAAAACTCAGATAAGAATACGTGGCATCCAAAGAGTCGAGCAGTAGTACCTCGGCCACGTCATGCTCAAAAGACACTGGCTGCCTCTGGACCTGCAGAAGAACCCTGACAGAGGTTACGTGAAACAAATCTAAATATCGCACAAAGCAGCTCCATTCAATACTACAGTTTAACATTTGTATCAGATTTTAATTTTCTAAAGCAAACAAATCCTATAAATGAGTACTAAATTCAATAACTTAAAAATGTAAATAACCTGAATTCTGGAAAATGATGTGCATGCAAATGAATAGGGCCACTGGTATTCCATATAGTATCATTTGCGCTTGTGTTAATGACTGATCACTTCCTTAAAGCTGGTGCACGCGTGTCATTTGCACAGTTAATCACCTTTAGGCCTTGAGTTTGAGCCATACCCTTATCCCTTTCTTCACCTACATCAGCTCTTACTTCGTTTTCCACATCCCAAACTGACAGCTATGACAGTAGTAAGCACACACTTGAGGACATAAAGTAAGTTCCTACGAAACACAAATTAGGAACATACACCACAAAATGTGGACCCTTTCAAGGACCAAACCCTCTTTGACAGCCTTTCCGGAAAGGAAGCTTTTCTATTGTATGTATTTGCACTAACTACAGCATACTACATCCCCATATTCTGACAAGTGGGGTAAATTCCACACAGAGAGGCCACCAAGAGACATTTGTGAGCGAATGATAGCAATCATTATTAATATTCAGTCACTGCCTCTTCTTCAAGGCTCAATGCTCAACAAAGAAGACACTACCTCCTATAGCAACTGACCATGTGAAATACCGAAGATGGCAGTGTGACTTGCTGTAGATGCTGCTCTCGATATCTGTTGTTCATGTCTGTTGCGAATGATTGTAATCAAGGAACCAAACCTTCTCCAGGAACAGGTAACAATGTTCACTTTTAAAGACACTGCTCAGGAGGACCATGTAATCCCGTCACTACTGAGAAAACTACTCCACATGATTGGTTCTCATCAGGACATTATGCAACGCAGGTCAGCATGATGTAGGAGGAGGCGGGAAGGTCAGTTTCTTTAGAACAGGCTTAATCAACGAGTAGCTTGCAAGCTATTGGTAGCTCTTCAGCTACCCATGCGTAGCTCTCCTATGTACAGCCCAGCCTACTGAATTACAAGCTTTTGCTTGGTTGAATTAATATAGATATAACTAAACTGAAAAGTGAGTATTTGATATGAAAATGTGCGTACTTTCAAAGCCCAAAATTTCCAATATATATTTCAAACTTGTTAGAGACGGGGGTCTCTATTTGGCAATGGTTTGCACCTTTGTCCAAGTAGGGACCATGCCTTCTATTAAGGATAAGCGAAGGGGTGGTCGTTGCGGTGCTGGCAGATCACGGTGCAAGCGACAGAGAAGGGTAGCGGGAGCTGACGTCGGTCAGCCCAGACTGGAGTCTGGTACAAGGAGGTGAGTCGTGAAACTTACAAGTGGTTCCCCCAGCCACGATGCGGTCACAGGTGTCAAAGTCAGCAGGCAGCGACAGTGTTGGTGAGACCAGGGCAGCGAAGTGAAGCGAGGCAAAGTGCTTGTGCCCACTGGTGATGTGCAAGCAGCGGCTCTGTGGTGGCAGTCGTCGTCGGTGAGACTAGAGCTGCGGTGCGAGATGTGCCAGTGCCTTTAGGACACAGAGCCACTGACGGAGTCGGTTGTGTTTCCCTTCTCTGCGGCAACTGAAACAACAGTTCCAGAAGCGGTACCCAGAGGTTGGTGAAGTCTTTTCAGTCCCTGAGAGTTTAGAACAGGAGACCAGCTGTACTTCAAGCCCTTGTAGATACTCAGCATAAGTAAAGAAAGTTCAGTCCAGTCCTTTCCCTGCCCAAGCGTGAAGCAGCAACTGCAGGCCAACCCAACGAAGCAACAACACAGAAAAGGGGCAGTACTCCTCCTGGCAGCTCTTACAGCTCTTCTTCTTGGCAGTTTCCTTGATTCCAGTGAAAATTCCTTTGTTCTCTCAGGCAGAGTGTGTCGGTGCTTAGTCCAAGCCAGTTTGGTCCTCTCTGGCCTAGCTTCCCAGCAGGAGGTGGAGACAGCATCTCTTCCACTACTCTAAATGCAGCCCAGGTCTATTCAGCCCAGCCCTGACTCATCCAGGAAAGGTAGGACACACCTCAAACCCCCAGTGGTTGTGTGCAGAGAATGCATATCCCCAGCCCCTGTCACTCCAAAGCCAGACAGTCAATCCACAAACCCAGCAGAGGCACACAGGATGCCTAAGCAAGAAAATTACCTTCTTTGTAAAAGTGGTATTTTCAAACACAGAACATAAAAATCATCTCTACTAAAAGGTGCATTTTTACATTCTGAGGCCAGGCATACTAAACTCTATTTTGCGATCTTGTCCTAATGGGAAGTTTGGCTAATAAGATGCTATAAGTAAACTCCCATCCTATCCTATGGGACAGATAGGCTTTCCATAGTGAAAAACGAAATACACTGTAATTCACTACCAGGACATGTCACCCACCCACCAGTACACGTCCTACCTTTAACACACACAGCACCTTTCCCAGAGGGGTACCTTGGGCCTACTTTAGGAGTGATTTATATGTAAGACAAAGGAAGATTAGGGCCTGTCAAGTGGGTGCACTTGCCAGGTCGACATGGCAGTTAAACGCACGCAGACCCTGCAATGGCAGGTCTGAGATACCTTTTCAGGGCTACCCATGTGAGTGTCACAATCAGTGCTGCAAGCCCACAAGTAGCTATGATTTACAGTCCCTGGCACACTCCGTGCACTTTACTAGGGGCTCACCAGTAAATCAAATATGCCAATTATGGGAACACCAATCCATAATAACAATTTACAACATGAGCACTAGCACTTTAACACTGAACAGCAGTGAGAAAGTGCGCGGAGACACTAAACCAGCAAAAATAGAGTCAAAACCGGGAGGTCGGAAAGCAAAAAGACAGGGGAAACACACCAAAAGAAGCCAGGTCGAACAAAACTGATAAATGATAATCATGCAGCATTGGGAGATTCATTATGAATATTATTAGCTTGGCATTATTACCTTGGTGCCAAGGGCATTGCAGCTGTGGTTCTTATGTATTAGTCTTCTAGAGGCATTCATTTTTTTTTTTTAAATGCAAAATTTTACAATAAAGTTTTATCGATAACCGTTTTCCTATATTGTTCCAATTATCCCGTGGATTAGGCTTTCAGTCCACTTACTGCTTGGGCTAGAAAAGGGGTTCCATGTTTGAAACACCCCAGCCGACCCTGTTGATGCTTTTTGGGAGTCCTCGAGATCTGCTTGCCTTAAAAGATTCCTTACTTTTGTCATATATTTTACACCCGGCAAGTCAGGATTATAGAGGAACCTTCCAACCATTGTATCACGGCTTGCCTGCATGTGCAGGTGTTCAATTCGTTAAAAATTGGTTTTAGAAGCCCCCTCCTTAAATCCTTGATTACGGGGCAGGCACACAGCAGGAAAGTTAATGTTTCATTACAAAAACCACATAATCGACAGTGTGCTGCTTGATGGTTGCTTTTCCATGCCGAATGTAGGTCTTTCGAATCATGCATGCCCAAACGGTAATTGGTGAAATTCTTCTTTAACTCAGCACTGAAATGAGTTACTAAGTAGGCCGGAGGCTTTGTTGATATGTAAGAGTTAATCACAGTCCACCCATGCCTGCGTTTCGAGGTAGTTATTTTATCCTCTAAGAAAGACTTCTTTGCTATCTTATTTACCAATTTGCCAAAAACGGCCCGGTCTACCAGGCTATCCCATATCGTTTGTATGTCAAGATCCGCCAATGATTTCCTCAGATGGGCTCCCCATGAGTGTGGAATATCTTGATCCATATGTGTTTTAATCTCATTCCAACATAGAATATTCAATGACCCCGGCTCAGATGCCCGAAATGTATGGCACACTTTCACGAAGCCGCTCATGCTCTGGAATTTCTGATTCTGCAGGCCAAATTCCAGCCGAACCTGGGCTGGGGCGGCGGATCTTGGTAAATTAAAAACAGCTTTATAAGCCTTCATCGGAAGTTCATTTAACAGTTCCACCTCTTTGCCGCACCAAACTATTAGGGCATATGACAATGTCGGTAGAATTTGTGCTGCCATCACTTTTAAAAGATGTGCATAGTTCGGGCAACCCAATTTATTTTTCAGTAATCTGTACGCAAAAATTAACGATTGAGATTTTGCTTTTAAATCCATTTTGTGTTCCTTGTATGTTGCGCCGAGATATTTATAGGCCGCTTTTTCTTCTATAATTGTCCCTTTTACGAACCATTTGAACTTGGTTTTTTTAGGGTCCACGAGACTTACAACCTTAGTTTTATCCTTATTTAATTCCAATCTGTCTTGGTCCAGATAGGTTACTAAGTTGTTAATCGCTCTTTGTAGCCCAATGGGGCTTTGGCTCAGCACCACAATATCGTCTGCGTACTGTAAGAATGTAACAAAGCCTTTTTTACATTACTGCTGGCAATCCTGCACTGAGGTTATCATGGCTGGTAATCTTGCATAGGGTGGCAACTATTATAATCTTTTCTGATGTGAATGGAACCAATAATATTAGTAGCTCTGAATGATTTTCATTGAAAATAAGTAGTTCTTACTACTGAAAAGGTTAGAGACCCCTGCTTTAGAAGCTGTGTATCCTTGACTTCACCACAAAAGACAGTTGTTCCATGGACTCTCATGCAACCATTTCCCCAATAACATTAACTTTTTTCTAAACCAGACTGGAGCCCCGACTTAGATGTTTCTCTAACTTGTATTTATATCTTCATAGTTGGCAGCTCTTTCTGTACTCAATATTTATTCTGATTGCTCTTTGTCTTGCCTACAGTAGATATCTCTCAGGATTGAGGGCTCCAGATGAGATACTCGTAGGTTGTATTTGAATATCAGTGACCAGTTACTTTGGGATTAAAAACGTTTTACTATGTCTATGTACTAATGACCGGCCTATATGCTCTTCAAAGACTAACAGGTGCTTCGGTGGCCAGGTTTGGAGAAGCTGAGGTAGGGTTCTTGCTCCTGCAGTAGAGGACAGAAGGTAATAATCTAAGAGTCGCCTGCCCTACCTGTTCCAGCTGTTCCAGCGATGAGTTCAGAATATGGTTCAGTTCTGCAAACATCCTTGCAAGCCCTGTTTAGGTGATACAGATAGAAGGCAAGAGGTTGAAGCACACAATTATATTATGTTCTGTATATAATATGAAGATTTGTATTTTTTTTTTTTTAACTTTACTTAAATATTTTCAGAGGCACAAAAATAAGACAATCTATAAGCACCTTTCCATCACAAACAGTGTCTAGCTTTAGACATAACAATCATTTCCTAATGTGAGCAGAACTTCAATACAGCAGGTAGAGTTATCAAACCTGAAGCACTATATAGGATATCAAGTTTGCACCAAAAGGTCACTAATCAGCCAGAGTTCTAATGTCAGGAGAAAAAAAATCTAAACAAAGAAAAATACATCATCACATTCCCTGGAATAAGCAGCTTTTTCCTACCATAATAAAACACAGTACCTACCCTTGTGAGGTAACTTCATCTGGCATCCCCTCCTATTTACCAGTCATGCATACTGTGTTCCCCCATAGGATGTATGGTCGCTGCATTGTCGTACCTTGTTAAACTTTGTTCCCCCCCATTATGGCCACTCCCATGGACAGTATCTTTGGAGCAGTCTGCCATTTGAGGGGGTGGGGGTGGGTTGACAGCTAGATCATCTCTGAACCATCTGTGTCCAGTCTGCTACATATTCAGTGAGCTTGTATTTCGCTCGTCAGTTCCATTTGACATTCCTCCACTACATCCCGCTGCAGCATAGTCCTTACCATGCTATCCAAAGGTGGTTTCTTTAGCTTTATGTCATCATTTTGCTAGTATAGCACCCAGTGCAGCATATTTATCTTTCATTTCACCTTTCTTAGCCTTGGAAATTATAGGCAAAAGACAGTGTATGGGTTTCATTTCTGATATGTCCCATGGTTCTAAATGTAATATAGCTAGGTTTCTTGTTTAAAATGTCTCTATTGGGGCATGAAAATGATATGGGCAGGAAGCTATTGTTAGCTTCTTTGCATTTAAGACAGACTGGGAGACATTCTGGGTATATTCTATTTAAGTTCAAGGATGTAAAGTATGTTCTGTGAACATGATTACAGTTTCCTGCTTGAATATTGTATTACTCGAGTTTAGTTTATTTTGCTGACAAGCCTTATCCCACTCTCTATCCAAGAAAGGCTCAAGGTAGTCTGCTTCCAAATGTCATCTGACTAGGGGCAGCTTCGTTTCACAATGCTGTACATATATATGTATGCACAGGCACCTATTACTCCGACCGACGTCCCATCAGTGGCAGCTCTTTGCACAGGCAAACACAGATATTCTCAAACATGGATCAATCAACTAAGGATTTTTGCACAAGCTGATCCATAAGTAACCTACTCATTATTTGTTTATTCTCTATACCTTGCTTAGTATGTTTAAAAAACTGGCATTTCGCAATTCGAACACGCAAAGCCATCACAGTGCAGTACATTTATAGTGTTTGTATCCTACATAAAAAGGAATAATAAAATATTAAATTACACATTTTCGTACAAATGTCCTTGTAAACATATGTGAGTAGCACTCTAACCAGTAATATTCGACCTTTTAAAATCACCTGGCAATTTTCGGAAGACGGAATATGACTGGCAAGATAAATTGCTATTTCTCCAAAGAGAATTCCTCCTACCAGCAATAAAGGCAAATTTTATGAATGAAACTGTGTATTGCACCCCCATCAAATAAGTTTACAGGGACATTTTGAACAAAATAATGTAATATAATATGTTACGACAATATATTTTATACAGCGTTAAAGTTACAAGCGATCTATACTGATTGCTTTGCATCATTTGTGTTTGAACAGTGGAATGGTGGTGCTTTATTAATGTAAAAAAGGTATCTGGAGAAACAAATCACAGAAAGGCAACTTATGGACCAGGCTGTGTCCAAATGCATTGCTGACTAACCTCTTGTTGAGAATACCTCAGTTTGGCAGTGTATTTTCCTCTATTTTAATGGGTTACAGGGACCATTGGTTTATATTGAGCTCTTCATACTGGCTTGCGAGTTTCTTTATAAGGTCATGGAACTACGGAGTGACTTGCAATATCCTTATCATGGCGGTCGGTCAAGGTGTTCCTCAAGGCTCTATACTTGCACCCACATTGTTCAGTCTTTAGTTAGAACTTTTGGGAAATCTCCTTAGTAAATCCGGGATCCACTATCATCTCTATGCGGACGACACTCAAATCTACCTTAAGGTGGCCTCCACTCACGATCTCTCCTTCCTAAGCTCTACTCTCGATTCCATTTAAAACTGGATGTTAACTCATCAACTGATTCTGAGTCCCTCCAAAACTGAATTCCTCCTCCTCACTTTCTCCTCCCCCAGTTCAATCATGGATGGATCAGATGAATCTACTTAACAATAAACCCATCATTGTCGACAGCGCAAAATCCCTTGGTGTCATACTCGACAAAAAACTCAATCTACTCTCCCACATCGATTCCATTGCAAAGTCTGCTCGATACCAATTGCGCCTTCTGCGGGGGATTCGTCGCTTCTTCCCAGAGCACGACCTTAAAACCCTGGTCCAATCGCTGGTTCTCTCCAGATTGGACTATTGCAATTCTCTTCTTACTGGCCTCCCCAAATCCCACCTGTCCCCCCTGAAGTCTGTTCTCCAGTCAGCAGCTCGTTTCATATATGGGGCCAAAAGAAGCAACCACATCACACCCATTTTATCCACCCTCGGTTGGCTTCCCATCGGGGCAAGGTCTATCAACAAGACTGCCTGTATCACCCACAAATCCTAGCACTCCTCCTCCCCTCGCTACCTGGCGAATAAACTGAAACTCTCTGGAGGCTCCAGACCATCACGTAATGCAGAAAATGTATTGCTTGAACCTCCCACTTTCAAGAAGGAAAGATCGATGGCCCAATCCTTTTCTTTTCAGGCAACGCGGTGAGAATCTGGAACTCACTTCCGCCTCAGCTCCGGACCACCACCTCTTCCCAGGCCTTCAAAACTGACCTCAAAGCTCTCCTCCTTCAAAGACACTTCCAAATTTAATTCACGCCTTCTATTTTCTGAAGGAAGCCCTTCCATTATAGGAAATTCTTTTCTCCATGCCTACAGAAGTGCCTTACCAGTGTGTGCTTATGTTTTGAGTGTCTGCCATTTAGTGCAGTATTATACCTTCTACTTGTACTTTGTACTCTTTTGTAACATGCACACGTCACCTTTCCTTTTGTAACGTATCATTTGCTACCTCTTGTATTTTGTTTGCTTTCGATACATGCACAATTGCCACCATTGCCTCATGTAACGTAACGTTTGTTTTAGTGTTTTGAGTGTCTGCCATTTATTACAGTTTTTTACCTCTACGTGTACTTTGTATGCTTTTGTAACCTTCACACGTCACTTTTTCCTTTTGTAACGTATCGTCAGCTACCTCTTGTATTCTGTTTGCTCTTGATACTTGCACAATTGTCACTATTTGCTTTTGTAACATGCTCACTTGTAATTTTTCTCCTCATGTATCATCACTGTTCCTATTGTGAAGCGCTGACACCTTCGGGTAAAGTCCGTGCTATATAAAAACGCATAAAATAAAATAAATAGAGCATATGCGCCGTACACTCGTTTGCTTGGTACACAAATGTACAGTTGAATATAAAATGAAGGTCCTAAAGAATTCTTATTGCGTGCTGCACATTCAAAGAGTATCAGTTATTAGTTTAAAACGTGTAAAACATTTTCGCCACAGCTTTTGGCTACTGTTGCTGCACATGTTTACATGCGCTATTTCACCAGTGGGCTCACGTGCGTGCCACTGCCACCCCTCCCGAGTCAGGTGGAAGGTTCCCCCACAGGGTCTTACCTCCCGCCTCCCGGGCTCATGAGCCCCACTGCCTCCGCTGAGCTCTCTCAACCAGACTTCAACATAAGAAAGCGTGGCGACGCCGTTGAAAAGCTCTAGAAGGGGAGTGGAATGAGCTGTTCTGTCCACACAAACACTTCCAATCCAGTGTGAAAAACACATATAGAACTAGTTTCAAAAAGCACCGCCTACCCGACTGACGCTACAAGGAAGAACCTCGGAAAAGACTCCTGCCGCCCCGGAAATGATTACCCAGCTTCTTAGGGGCCGTGATTGCTCTACGTACACGGAATTTAGTAAACTGTGCTTTGTTGTACACCGTAGCCTTCGCTGTTCCATCACGATAAATGAGACGCTTAGGAGTCCGTTCGACACAGGAAGTTGCACTTGGTGGAAAAAACAATACAGTGACGCTTTATTAGCACGACGGAAAATACAACTATTGCTAATAAAGTAACCTGGCCGCCTCGTCCCTTTTTTGCGACTCAGTCTTTCAAAGACCACTATGAAAACCTTTAAAAAACAAATGAAATCCTCATCAAAATCCATCAAAATCCCAGTTGAAGAAAGGGGATGATAAAAAAAGCTTCCCCTACCCTCCAGTGAAGAATTTCCTCACTGGGGCACCATACTAAGCCAGGTGTCCTCCCTGTGTTTTAGCCCTAATCCTTGGCTAATTCTGGTAAATCTCCCTATTATTCCCAATATAGCCAGTGTATCCCACCTGAGCTCGCGCCCAGATTAATCCACTGCTGTGTCTAAGCACTCAAGAGCCTGGCACTACAAGAAGTACAAGTGGCACCATTTTCAGATGAAAGTTGCAAAAGGCTCAATAAGGGCCACATACGACCTGTCGCAAACAGAGATTCAAGCCTTTTGCAACTGCTAATATGGCTTGTAGCATGTATCGACCCTATTGTGCGAGTCTGTAATCTGTTACCGAATCGCAAAATAGGATTTGCAAGTCACTATTTGGAAGGGGCGTGACAAGGGCGTTCCCTCCTAATAGTGAGTCACAGGGGGATGTACTACTGTTTTGGAACAATAATGCGGTCGCAATACAATTGCAGTATACTGCCTACTTCAAGTAGGTGGTAAGCCAGTCGCAAACGGGAAGGGGTACCCAGGGGACCCCTTTTCATTTGTGCTTGGCAGCTAAAACGTTTTTCAAGAGCAGGCAGCGGTCACACGGGCCACTGCCTACTCTTAAATAAGCATTGGCATAGCCAATAGGTCTCGCTTTTTGGACCGTATACGTTTTTAGCTATGCCGCAGAATATCCTTGGTGCAACAACACCAACACTTGCATGGCTAAACACTTATAAGGTCCCAAAGGAGAGACCTATTGGCTATGCCAATGCTTGTTGTTATTGGCTACTGTCGTTGCAAATTCTCTTACCGCAAATGTACGTAGGTTTGTGATAGTTACTATCTGACAGGTAGTGAAGTGCTGTATCAGATGGAGCTTTAATATAAACCATGAATTCAGACAACACTGATTTTATAACATAATTGGTAAGCCCATTCTTTCAATGTCCTAAATGCGAGCATTTAGTAATTAACTTATCGATTCCTGGTTTTGTGCGTTATTTAACTTAGAGACTCCTGGTTTTGTGAGTTAAAAGTGAGGATATTTCATTTCCGCCTCTTATAACTTAATAGTCCAAGTAAAATCGAAAATAAAATTCTCCAGATTTCTATATTTAATTCTCAATCGCATACAAACCAAAACGTAGCCATGTAATACAATGATATAATCTAAATTAGAAGTTCTTAGCAGAACGTAACATTTTGTGGACTAAAACGCCAGGACTGGTTTGCGAAATCGCACACTATGGGTATACCCGCCAGTTACGAAAGTAAAGAGCGAGGGACAGACAGATCCTTGGACAGTTAATAGAAAAGGGTGAACTTTGCGGCGCCGGTCTATGCGGAACCACATGGAAGAGAACGTGCAGCACATGGGGCAGGAAAAGGTGCTACACCAGGTATATATCGGCGACAGTCGGAAGGGAGCGCGTTAACTACTGTGCGCACAGAACGCAGTATAAGAAGTCAGGAGCGTCCTAACCTTTCTCCCTCCATAAAACACCTCACCTGCCACCCTATAGTAACGTCAAAGAATACTGTAGGATTGTTCGAATTTGATGCCAGGACCGCCATTCTTGTGACCCGGAAATAGAACTGTTTCCGACTGTACCGCGTTTCACGGCAACAGCGATAAACATAGAAGAAAGATAGGAAGTGCGCCGGTTTACGCTCCTGGTATTTATCACAATTAGCATAAGGCTACGTTGTTGGCAGGTGCGCACAATTTTGAGCGGACAAGAAAGTTGGTAAAACGAATGCCTTCCAGAGGAAAAAACATGGCATTGCGAGTAATTAAGCATTGGCCGCGCGGCCGTGAAAGTGATCGCGATCAAGCATCTGTAGTGGGGGAGGGGGAGAAGCGGGAGTTGTGTTGAGTTGTGAGGAAAGACAGATGGCGGCTGTGCGCGTGCACGCTCACGTGCACGCAAGCTTGAGGCCACCAAAAGCCTGTGGTGACACTTTCAAAAGCCGCTTACTAAATGTCCCGCCAGAGCAGCGCATGCGCTGGCTCAGGCGAGACCTAAAAATGAAACTTTAACCCCTTCCCTGCTCATGACGGAACCACTCCGTCATGAGCCACTGGTGCCGTGTGCTCATGACGGAGTGGTTCCGTCATGCTGCGGCCGTTGGCGGCCGCTCCGCCCACGCGGCGCTAATTCCCCGCCTGTGCGGGCGATTAGCACAGTGGGCGGAGACGTGACGGAACCACTCCGTCATGAGCACAGCTCACCCGTGGCTCGTGACGGAGTGGTTCCGTCACGAGCACAGCGCCACCGCACCTGCCCCCAAACCCCCCCCAGCGCCGCAGCGGAATCCCTGCCGCGGCGAAGGGGTTAAGGAACACGGACTGCTTTATTTATAATGCAATCACAGACATGGTGGTCTGATGTCCCCACCCCAGTAGGCCACCATCCCAGTGATAACAAACCATTCCCAATGGGTCTCAATGTGCGACCTACCTCATGAATATTAATGTGGTAGGTCATTTGCGACCCCATTGAGAATCGCTAAATGTGTCTGAAGCACATTAGTACATTTCATTTTGAGACTCGCTTATTGCGAGTCACTAAAAAACACAATTTGCAAGTTGCAAAATTAGGGGCCCTAAATCTATGAAGACTTTTCCAGTTTTTACAGCTGTATCTTCCCAATTCCGCATCAACGACCTGAGGTGACTTCCATTGTTGCGCATCGTTTGTACCATGGTCTGGGGATGAGGAAACTCAGAGACCCGTCTGTACACTGAGGGCCACATGTACGACCAATGCAGTTTGCAAGTTCCTAATTGCAACTTTTTGTGACTCGCAATTAGGAAGTCGCAAAATGCAATGCATTAATATATTTCAGACACATTTAGCGATTCACAGTGGGATCAAAATTGACCTACCTAATTAATATTTATGAGGTAGGTCACAATTTGCGACCCATTGGGAATCGCTAAAACACAGGGATGGTGGCCTGCTAGGGACAGCAGACCACCATGTCTGTGCTTGCTTTTAAATAAAGTCACTTATATATTTTTTTTAATTCAGCCTATTTTCCTTAAAGGAAAACGGGATAAGTATCAAAAAGAACAAGAATTTGCAATGCAATAGGTCATTTATTTTAAACAAGGAACAATGTAAATTCTAATACTGAATTGGAAACCTCGATCCTTTCACAGCAGCACAAAAAGCAGAATTCTGTGAAGAGAACACTGATGGTGTCATAAACCCTGCAACGTGATGTCATCTGGCCCAGGATACATGAAGACTGAGTCAGTAGAGAGGAGGCCGCCATGTTTTCTTTCTTCCTTTCTTTTTCCTTTTCCTTCTTTCCTCCTTTACATCCACCTTCCCTTTACTTTCCCTTTTCCTTTTTCTGTCTCTCTCTCCCTTTCACATTCACATTCCTATCTAGCCAACTGATTACCTCTCCATCCTTTTCCACTTTCCTCTTCACTTCTCTTCTCCATCCCGCCTTCCCTCCCTTATCATTTCTTCCCCTACATTTCTACTTCATCTCTTTCCTTCTTCCTTTCCCACCTTTTCTTTACCATTTCCTTACTATTTTTCCTCTCCCTTCTCCTATCCCTATCCCTATCCCTATCCCTATCCCTATCCCTATCAGGAAACAGTCTTTACTACAACAGAAAAATCACCATGATGGCAGAATCACACGCTGCAGTTATGCGGCTGTTACAACAAATGCAAATAATCACACATTCCTTTACCATGCATGTTGTTATAACGACATGCCTTAGGAAAAGTGGCGTTGCACATCAAAATCCAACACTTTCTCTACTGTCGCGCAGACTGGAGTTGGAATAGTAAAATATACCGTTACAAAGTCAAGTGCTTTCCTTAAGACATGTGGTTGTAACGATATACATGGTAAAGAAACATTTGTTGTAAAGACTGCGGAGTAATGGCATGCATGGTAAAGGCATGTGTTGTTCCGACATACAATCTCCCTCTCCCGCCCATCCATTACCGCCCCATCCTCTCCACTTGTCAGCATCATCTGCGCCCACAAAATCAACTTCATATCCTATGCTAACGACACCCAGCTCATATTCTCTCTCTCCAACAAGATACCAACCACCACATCAGTTTCTCTACATGAATGACCGAAGTTGCCAGATGGATGAAAAACAACTGCCTCTAGCTCAACACAGACAAGAGGGGAGCAGTAATCTTCATCAAAGACACCCTGCTCTGGGACTCGATCTGGTGGTCTGCCAACCTGGACCAACTCCCCTACCGGCAACCCACGCAAAACATTTTTAGAATAGTAATCGACAACCAACTCACCATGACCGACCAAGTGAATGTAGTCTCCATCTCCTGCTTCCATACACTCAAGATGCTCAAGAAGATCTTCACATGGGTTTGACATAAACACTCGCAAAATTGCCACCCAAACCCTCATCACCAAAAAGCTGGTCAATGGCAACACCCTCTATGTTGGAATCATCTCTCAACTGACCACAAGACTCCAGACCATACAAAACTGTGGCCAGGCTCACCCTCAACCTCCCACACACCGTACTCACATCATGCCGCAGCTCAAAGAGCTCCACTGGCTCTCAATCCACAAGCAAGCACTCTTCAAACTATTAAGCAGACATAAAAAGCCTTACGTAACACTAGCTCCACATATGTCAACAACTTCATAAACTTCCACAAACCTACCAGACACTCCAGCTCAGCCGGACCCCTACTCACACACACCTCCACATATGCAGAACCAGAACCAGCCATTGTGCCTTCTCCTGCCTTACTCCTAAAGCCTGGAACGGCCTGTCCCAGTGCATCAGAGCCTCCTCCTCAGTTCTTGCATTTCACAAGAAACTGAAAGACCTGGCTCTTCACCTAGCCTCAAACCTGGCTCAGCCAATTCAGCTCCTGCTTCAGTGGCAGGATACCCTCCCAGGTGTGTTTTGCACTATACAAATAAATATAACTTATTTCATCTTCTAATTTCATTCCCATCACCTATCCTTCTAGATGCTCTTCCCATACTTTCCCTTCCTTTCAACAACCTTCCCTTTCCTCTTACTTACCCTTACCTCCCACCTCTTCTGTAATATCCCACCACATTGTCTCATCTCATTAGACATTGTCTCTTCTCTCCCCTCCTCTTAACCCCCTTCCTTTCCTCCACTTGCACTTCCTTTTCCCTTTCTACCCTTCCCTCACCAAATCTGTCCTTTCCACCTTTTCCTCCCCTCACTGACCTTTTCCCTCACACTTCTCTCTTATCTTCTCAGCACCACCCAGGAATTTACCCTGTCCTTCTCTTCCCTTTCCTTCTAATGCCCTTCCCTTGCTATCCCCTTCCTCTTCCTTCCCTTCTGTTCCCTTTAATCCCATCCCCTTAGTAATGCTTTGCCACTGTTATCCTTTCCATGTCCAGTGCTTTCCATCTTTGTTCCTTCGCATCCCTTTCCTTCTCTTTCAGGCAACAGGAGGGAAGAGAAAGAAAGGAAAGCAGAGGGGCAGAGGTGAGGAAACAGATTAGAAGAAAGACAACTATTGGAAGGTTTGTTGTAAAATTAAAAGGCACTATGGAAAGTGTGGATAATGTAATAGATGGTAGGGAAAATTCTGGGGAAGGAACAGAAGGGTATAAGCTATGTAATGGAATGAAAATCTAGGAAAGGGAAGGAGAAGAAAGGAAGACAAGTGAAGGTAAGAGAGAGGTGAAAAGGGGAAGGGTATGGCTCAGATGTGAAGCAAGGTTCAGGAGAAGAGTGAGGCTGGGAGGAAAAACGCAAAGGAAGAGTAAGCATGTGGAAGGGAGGAAAGGGTAAGGGAAGAGGTTAAGTAAGACCAATGAGGAAGATAAAGGGGAAGGAAATAGAAGGGGGAGCCTATGGAAGAGGCTGGAAAGAAGAGTGGAAAGGAGGTTTTATAGCTGTGGCATGCACCCTTGTTCACAAGAAGTGAGGAAGAGGCCAGGGCAGTGGACATGGTCTAGTGCAACGGTCAATCTGTGATTGCACCTCATTTGTACCAGTTTAACACCCAAATATCGCAATAAGCAATGAAAAGGTGACCAGTTCATCTTTGCAGAGGGCCTTCAACTGCGCAGCAACACGTGTTGCTGCTTTTTCTTAACTTCTGAACCGTTTCAGTAGTGAAAAACTTTTTTTGTTTAATCAGCAGATGATGCAGCAGATAATAGATTAGGTGGCAAATGCAGCATATCTATAATTAGCTGAAATGGCCACAGCCACACAAACGCATATTTCCAGTGGCCCTGGGTATAATGGTTGTAATGCATGGATGGCAACTTTAGTGCAAGGGATCCGAGGAGAACCATACTTTATTTCATGGGATGCGGATGTCTTGGTTTTAACAGCTGCATGGAACTGGAGGTTGCTGAACATCATTCATTATAATTAAAACATACCATTTAAAATAATTAATAATGAACTGTAAGTTCCAAGTAGGATGCTTTCTTTAATTCCAAGGGAGAAAGTGGTCCCTTGATCTTCTTTCATACTATTTTTCTAAAAAGGTTTTTATTTTTAACATTATAACAACAGACACTTCTATTTTAGCAAAATCTGACTCCTGGTTATATTAGATTGCTGTCGTTGTTGACTTCAGTCATGTTGGGGGGCTAGAGGGCCTTGAGAGGCTGAACATGAAGCAGGGTCAAAGATGTGGCTAAAAACAAAATATTCTGCATGTTTTTTTAGGTCTTTCACCATCAGGTAGCTACATATAAAATAACGAGCAGCTTAAATGAAAAATAAATAAATATAAAAGGTTGTTACTCAGTGGAAAATGCACTGTAGTACATTATGAAATATTGATTGGTTAATGTACTGCAGAGGTCTGTGTGCAACCAGAGAGCCACATAATTAAATCTTGATTGGTACAGTGGGGAATAGTGACTTGTGTATTTTTATTGCTATGAGGTCACAGCCTATGACAGAAAGCACTGTGAATATGTAAGTGGCTATTTTATACCTGCATTACACACAGTATAATATAGACTGCTACAAAATGCGCAAAAAGTGTTATGATAAAACAGTGCTTCCAAAATATAGATTTTAGTAATACCCAAACCGACGTAATGCTATTTTTCTTTTTTACAGAACTGTTCTCAACATCTCCTCAGGGGATAGTAAGTGCTATGTAAATACAATAACAATTAAAAGCATGTACTTCACAGCTCAGTTGCTAACTCTTTGCACCACCACTCAAAAAGAAGCTTCAAGTGATTTGATTAATCAATTAAAGCCAGTACCTGCTCCCAAGCATCCCTTACGTTTGCAGATTTCTCTTCAAAATTGCAGATTAAGTCGGTGTGCACATTTGCATTTCTTTCAGGCAAGCTGCCAGAAATGGGGGTTTAGCTGTCTGCCAGGTTTCGGCTTCACAGCACAGGATAGTCCCTGAATGACACTTTAGCTGATGAGGCTTGAGGAATGCACGCCCTACTTCCCATGACTCCATGGCCCTCCTGGGGGTCGCCCCCAGAGATTGAAGACGTTTGGTCTAGTGTTTCTAGGTCCTTCTGCATTAAAGCAACCTCCAGGAAGTCTGCTCTTGCCACAGTTGGGATCCTCAGGCACGGCAGTATAAAAGCTGCGTCCAAGAGTTCCTGGTTTCCAGCAATTATGTAAAATAACCTAAATACTGCATTTGTTGAAGATCCCACTTTTGGTGAAGTTTTGATCTCGGCATGGCTCAACGTCCTGTGATCCTGGGCTGATGATTAATCTCTCAGAGTACTTAGAAAGAGGAATGTGGTCTGGGGTGACGGAACAGCGGGGGAGTTTAAAGGACGCGTTAATGTTGGAGGCAGGTAGAGGTAGACGGGCGCTTCAGTGGGAGCAGTGAGAAGGGAGGGGCATGGGGGCTGTTGTTTTGGTGGCTTGGGTAAAGGCAGCAAAGGGTCTGGTTGCAAGGTTGGGGCGGGGTGCCAGGCTGACCAGGAGGAGGTTTTCTGCGGATAAGAAGAGTGGAGTGGGTCGGGTGGGTTGGAGTGCACTGGGCGTTCCTAGGCATGGGGGGCGGGTGGGGTGGATGGAGTTGCGGTGCCGGGCACTGTGGGGCGCGGCAGCCACAGATGGAGCCGGGGGCAGGGGTTAGAGGAACCAGTTCGGCAATATGGGGAAACATTGGATTGGTTGTGTGGACACGCTGCTGTAAGAAGGGGAGAGAAGGCAACTCGTGGCAGCGGGGGCCTGTGTTACGCCCCTGACTCGTGGTATGGTGGTTTGCGTGGCGCAACAGAGCTTGGTAAAAATATGCCCTCCCCATCTTAATTAAACAAAGAACTCCATCGTGTGTCCATTTCTGTGGTAATATGTACGGCTTGAAGTACCTGTTTGTGATTTTGAAAAGCTCTTCTGTTTTATATACTCCAAACAACGCAAGGCACGTTAAAAATATAAATAAGCACAACAGTCCTCTCGTGTGCAAAAGCGCAATACTAGCGTGAGAAATGCTCGCATCATGGCAACCATGCATACATTTTACTATGCACTTTCAATTTGGAAGAAATGGCTTTCTTATATTTGAATACGTTAAACATTTTCTGTAAAAAATAACATTGTAAATCCTTTAAAAACTATGCACATACATAAAGTGGCATCGTATTGCACTCCGTTAAACCGAAGAATGCAAAACATGCATAATGCTACCATTCGTGCAAAAAAAAAAAAATCCTTCAGAATTGTCAATATTGGTTGCGTTGGCGGCAGATGTGTTTTATTCATATTGCCAGCTTAAGATGCTTAAGAATACAGATGCTATCAGCTACGCACCAGCAAAAGTAGCGTCGGCACCGCTATAAAAACATTTGTTCATGCTGTTTTTGCTGTGGGTAATGAAGCCCTGTCCTCCCCGTGACCCCCTGCGCACTCTAAATCCTTTAAAAACTATGCACATACATAAAGTGGCATCGTATTGCACTCCGTGAAATCGAAGAATGCAAAACATGCGTACTGCAATAGGTCTCACATTTGCACAGGATTACAGGAGATCTGTGTGGGGAAGAGCGCGTGATGGGGTTGAGGGGTGGGGGACAGGAGCTGTGGTGCTTGCCACAGCTTGGAGCTTGGTTGGGCATACGAGGGGATCGGTGTGGGCACGGTGGGGTTGGTTCCAGAGGGTAGGTGCAGGTGGGTTGCTGTGGAGTGTGGTTTGTTTGGCGTTGGCAAGGCAGGGGGGAGGTGCGTGCAGACACCTGGGGATGGCACAGCCGGGATTAAGGCACTATGGAGGGTTGCAAGAGGCTAGGTGCCCACGGAGAGCTGGGGTGGGGGGACGTTTGGGTACAAATTTGAATGGGTTGGTGAAGTTTTGATCTCGGCGTGGCTCAACATCCTGTGATCCTGGGCTGATGATTAATCTCTCAGAGTACTTAAAAAGAGGAATGTGGTCTGGGGTGATGGAAACGGGGGGATTTAAAGGACGTGTTAATGTTGGAGGCGGGTAGAGGTAGACGGGGCACTTGAGTGGGAGCAGCGAGAAGGGAGGGGCATGGGGGCTGTTGTTTTGGTGGCTTGGGTAAAGGCAGCAAAGCGTCTGGTTGCAAGGTTTGGGACAGGGTGCCAGGCTGACCAGGAGGAGGTTTTCTGCGGATAAGAAGAGTAGAGTGGGTCGGGTCAGTTGGAGTGCACTGGGCGTTCCTAGGCATGGGGGGGTGGATGGAGTTGCGGTGCCGGGCATTGTGGGGCGCGACGGCCACAGATGAAGGGCAAGAGTGATTTGCACACAGGGGGCGGGGTTAGAGGCATCAGTTCGGCAATATGGGGAAACACTGGTTTGTGTGGTGCACGCTGCTGTAAGAAGGGGAGAGAAGGCAACTCGGGGCAGCGGGGGCCTATGTTATGCCCCTGACTTGTGGAATGGTGGTCTGCATGGCGCAACAGAGCTTGGTAAAAATATGCCCTCCCCATCTTAATTAAACAAAGAACTCCGTCATGTGTCCGTTTCTGTGGTAATATGTATGGCTTGAAGTACCTGTTTGTGATTTTGAAAAGCTCTTCTGTCTTATATACTCCAATGCAACGCAAGGCACGTTAAATATATAAATAAGCACGACAGTCCTCTTGTGTGCAAAAGCGCAATACTAGCATGAGAAATGCTCGCATCATGGCAACCGAGCATACATTTTACTATGCACTTTCAATTTGAAAGAAATGGCTTTCTTATATTTGAATACGTTAAACATTTTCTGTAAAAAATAACACAGTAAATCCTTTAAAAACTATGCACATACATAAAGTGGCATTGTATTGCACTCTGTGAAACAGAAGAATGCAAAACATGGGTAATGCTACCATTCGTGCCCCAAAAAAATAAAAAACCCTTCAGAATTGTCAATATTGGTTGCATTGGCGGCAGATGTGTTTTATTCATATTGCCAGTTTAAGATATTTAGAATACGGATGCCATCAGTCACGCACACTTTCCCCCAGCAAAATTAGCGTCGGCACCGCTATAAAAATATTTGTTCATTATGTTTTTGTTGTGGGTAATGAAGCCCTGTCCTCCCCGTGACCCCGTGCGCTTTTGAGGTCCGTGCCTGCTTCACAGCTGTCGTGAAGACTTTTCTTATCTGCTTGTTAAATAAACAAGCAGATAAGAAAAGTCTTCACGACAGCCGTGAAGCAGGCCTCCCAGTCTGGATAGGCCGGACAAAAAAGCCAAAAGGAGGCACCCTATAAACTTTATTTCCAATGGCAGGCCACCGTTTAACATAAACGGTGACGCAAGCCAATGGAAATAAGGGGCGGGGCTTCTAGCCCTTTTCTAAAACTCCTCATCTGCAATAAATCTCACCGAGCGAGCTACGCGTGTGCGCAGCAACGCTAGGCGAGACCTAAAAAAGGTACCAGACGGTTTACCAATAGCTGACTGCTCCTCTGGATCAGTAAGGTGCATTTTTACAATAGGTTGCTGGATATGTACTCACTGTCAGTGCTGTGATTCCCTCAACTATTGTAAAAGGTGATTATTTAGGGTGAAAAGACTGTTATTGTTTTAAATTACACTTCTAAAGCACAGTGATTAAGAAGTAAAGACTATTTATTTCTGAGACCCCACTGGCAACCCATGGAGCATTTCTCAATCACTACTGCTATGGATATGTTTGTGAGATATTGAAGGAATGATTTGTTTCAATTTATTTTTGGTCTGAATTAGACAACTATCTCTTATATTTTTTAGTTGAACTTGGTCACTATAGTGATGTCCTAGTTAGTTAACGATTCAGAGTTGCTCAATTTACCTATATTCTGTATTTATTTCCCATAGGAGTTACACTGCATAATACGGGTTCCAGTTGATAGAGAGTCTAGTGGGAAAGTGGGACGTTTTATTTAAAAACAATCATAACATACACTATGTAGTTTATACTCCATGCATAGGTATGTTTATGCCTGCGAAGGTCTCCACCTAAAAAACACATTGTACTCTTGTAGACTCATGACAATACTTGAACACTGAATAAATCTGTAGGATGGAGAACTGATGCATTTACCTTGAAGGGGTCCCGCGGATGCCATGTTTTGTGTTTTTTCTCCACTTCTCCTTTCCCCTGGGTGCTGATCTCTCCCGGGGTTATTATTACTTTTCAGGTGGTAATAGGGCTGAGTTGTCGTAGGGAATCAGCTTCTGACCTTCACATCTCACTCCCACTAGTTTACATAGCCAAGTCAGAATTGGTTGTGTCCAAACGTTACAGGGTAGCATTGGGAAGCAGAAGGGAGAGGAAAGGGTGGAGTAGGGAATAAAAATATATGAAATGAAATGGAGGAGAGATAGGGATAATGGGTAGGCGTGAGTAGGCACAGAGAGTAAGAGAGATGAAACAGGGAAAGGTGGAGGGGTTGATGAAGAGATTGGCAAAAAGGGAAACAAGCAGTTAGGGGCATAGCGATCAGTAAGGAAGGGAGAGTGAAGGGAGAGAAGCGGGGAATAAAAAAGGAAATTGAAAAGGAAAGAGGAATATATGGAGTGCAAGAGTATTAGAGGAGAGGGAAAGGTCAGGAATGGGGAGAGGAAAGGGTAAGAAAGATGAACAGAAGGGAAGGGAAAGGAAGAAAAGAGAAGTCAAAAAGCAACTAGATTAGGGAAGATAAAACAGAAATGAAAAGGGAAAAGAACCCGAAAAGGGGTTGGAAAGGCAGGGTTGAATGGTAAAGAAAATGAAAAGTAGAAGAGAATAGAATAAGGAAGTGAATTCTAGGGAATGGAACGAGAAAAATGCAAAGAGAGGTTAAAGAGGGAAGAGGAAATGTAATCGAGAAGAGAACGGAAGGGATGGGAAGAAATTGATGGGGATGGGATCAAATGGAAGGGTAAGGAATCATTGGGAAAATTAGGGAAAGGACAACACTAGAGAAGGAAAGGGAAAAACGAAAAGGACAGCACAGTGGCGGTATGTATATGGGTATGGAGGCAATGGCAAGGAGGACATCAGCAAGGCAGGGAATGGAAAGAAGGACATAAAAGGGATGAAAAAGAAAGGATGCTAACAGGCAGGAATGGTAAATAAATGAGTGGTATGAGGGAGATAGGAGTGAAAGGAGGGGTAAAAGTGATTTGCCAAGGTAAATGTAAGGAAAGGATGTAAAGTACATAAGGAAGGGGGAGGTTAAAATACATGGAAGCTTAGGGGAGGGAAGGTTTGAAGAATAGAGTGGAGGAAAGAGTAAGGGTAGGAATGAAAAGGAAAGGCAGGAGAGTTAAGAGAAGGGAAATAAAAACAAAGCGCGAAAAAATAGAGGATATGGCGAAGGGATGAAAGAGGGATGTTGGGGAAACAGAGAAGATAAAAACGTTGGGGCAATAGAGTGGAGTGTAGGGAGGCTAGCTAATGAAGATAAAAGGGAAACCTGGTGAAGAATGGGTGGTGAAAGAGTAGAGAAACAGATGAGATTGGATTGGAGAGAAAGAAAATACAAATAAGGAAGAACAGTCTGGGAATATTGGTAAGGAGATGGAAGGGGCTAGGAGTGAAAGGAAGGGAGGTATAGGGGAGATAGAAACATTGAGGGAAGGAAATTGGGGCATGGATTGGAGGAGGGGAAAATAGTATGTCTGGGCAAGGGTGAAGTATGTAAGGGGAGAGACACTAATGAGGGTGAAAGTACAGGAAAGGAAAAAGAGAAGGGAAAAAGAAAATTGGAAAGGAAACAAAGACAAAAGGCAAGGAAAAGGTAAACAGAGACAGGATGGAATAGGAGAAGACACTGTGCAAAACAATGGGAGAGCAACCAAAGCAGAGGAAGAAAGGGGGAATCTTTAGAAAGATAATAGGCTAGGGACTGGAAAGGAAAGGTTAATTCAAACGTAAGGACCGGAACAGGATGGAAATTTGGGGAAATGTAATGTGAAAGGCAAATCTGGTGAAGGCATGAGAGCGAGGACAAAAAGGATGGAGGGAAGGTGAGATAAGGGGAAAGTGAATAGTAAGAATTACAGGGGGAGGTGATGGAAGAGGAGGGGAAGAATTTAAGTGGGGAGTTAGGGAGGGGGAGAAAAGGGCAGGGGAGAGAAGACAAGGGTTAAAGGGAAGGGAGACAACTGCAAAGGAATGGGACATAGTGAACCAATGTTTAAAAGAATGAAGGGTGGCACAGGGAGGGCATGAGACAGACAAGGAAAAGAAGAGAGGAAGGGAAAGGAAAAAAGGAATGGTAAGTCAGGGAATGGAACGAGAGGGAGAAAAAGGGAGGGCATAGAAGAACATGTAAGTGGAAAAAATAAGGGAAGGGAAAGAAAGGAAAGTCAAAGAAAAGGAAAAAACAGTAACATGTAGTAAAGAATAGGATTGGGAACACTAGGAGAACAAAGGTGAGGGAAGGAAAAGGTAGGGAGGGACAGAGGAGAAAGAGAGAAGGGAACGATTGGGGGGGGGTGGTAGGAGGAAAAGGGAAGTGTAGGGAAGAAAAGGAACTGAAATGAAAGGAAAGGCGTAAATGAGGTACTAGGTATGAAACAGGGAAGCTAGGAAGTCAGAGAAGAGGAAAGTATGTAAATGTAGGGGAGGACAATGAGGTCAAAAGAGAGGGATGGTAGTAAAGGGAGATGGAAGTGATGTGGAGTGAAAGGTAGGGAGGGAAGAAAAGAGGATGGGAAAAATGGAGGTAAAAAGGGAGGAGAGAGAAGGTAAATGGAAGGAAAGGGAATAATAAGGTAGTGAAGGGAAAATGGGATGGAAATGGATGGAACAAACCGTATAGGGAAGGATAGGGCTGTGGGAGATGAGAGTATATGAGAATGGGTTGTTGAAGAGAAAAGGAAAGGAAATGGAGAGGAAATAGAACATTAAAGAATATGCAAGCCAGGGAATGAAAGGGTAGAGTAATGGGTGTGAGATTATGGGAAAGGAGATGTGGGAAGGTTGAAGGGTAGCGGAAGAAAAGGAAGTTAACAAAAAAAGGGCGAGGGAAGGAGGATGAGGAAGGGACTGGCAGGGAAAGTGCAAGGGAAGAGAAGGGAATGCAGGATGGAAGGGTGAAACATAGAAACATTGAAGGAAAGTGGATGGCAGGAGAGTAAATTATGCGAGAATGGAAGAGAAGGTGGAAGGGGATAAGAAGAAAAGCAAGTGTGGGAAAATCTTAGGGAAATAAATTCACCAGAAGGTCTAGGGAAGGAAGATTAGAGGATGTGATGGAATGGAAGGGGAGAAACAAAAGAAAAAGTGTATGGGCATTTGGGAAAGGAAGGGAGAAAATGCTGTAGGGAAATTGTAGGTGAAGTGATTAAAGGATATGGAAGAGAAGGGAAGGGAAGGTAATGCTGGTAGAGAAGGAAAAACGAAAGGGAACAAGAAAAGAGTAAAGGAAAGGAAGCAACAATGAGACAAAAAATGAAATTATACTAAAGGGGAGGTGAACAGATTGAAGGGAAGGGGCAAAAGGGAACACAAGATATAAGGAAAGGGGTGAAAGGGAAGAGTAGGGAATAAGAGCAAGGCAAGGTAGGTGGACAGAAAGGTAGGACAGGTAAGGTAATAAACAGAAAGGAATGAATGAAAGTTAGGAGTGGGGAAGCAGCACACAGAGGTGAAGGGTATAGGAATGCAGGAAAGGGAAGGGATCAAAGTGAAAGGAATTGGTGCATGGGAAGGGACTGGTTGAAAGGAAACGAAACAGGAGCTGAGCCAAGGGATGAAATGGGACGTGAAATTTGGAAAGGGATGGTACAGGATGAAAGGTAGATGAAGGGATGAAAAAGAAGTGGAAAAACAAAAGGCAAGGTATAAAAGGGAACAGAAGGTAAGCAGAACAAGGGACTGAAAGGGTATGGGAAGGGATAACATAGATGAAAGGGAAGGAAAAGAAAGAGAAGGTGAGGAAGGGAAAGACAAAGGAAGAAATTAAAGGGAAGGGTAAAAGGGGTCAGGAAAGAGGGAAAGGAAGCGAAGAAAGCTTAGGAAGAGACAATAAGGGCATGCATGAGGGAAGGGAAAAAGGAATGGGTATTAGAAATGAAGCAGAGTGAAAAGGAGACAAGGAATTACATTATATTAAAGAGGAGGCACACAGTTTGAAGGGAAGAGATGAAATGGAAAGAAAAAGATATAAGGGAAGAGTATGGAATCACAGCAAGGGGTAGAAAGAGGGTGGGAATGGCAGGGTCAAAGGGAATGCTATGGAAGCAGGACAAGAGGATGAAAGGGACGTGGATGTTAGAAACGGAAGGGATGAACAGGACAAGCATGGAAAAGAAGAAAAATGGATGGGAAGCAGAGCAAAGGGATAAAAGGGGATTGGACAATGGGGAAGGGAATGGATGAAATAGAAGGATGAGAATGAGAGGGAAAGGATGAAAGAGAAGGTAAAAAAAATTGAAGCAATGAAAGGGAAGGGTAGGGAAGCAAAGCCAGCTTATGAAAGGAACAGGAAGGGATGATAGGTGAGAAAAGGGATGAAATGGAAATCAGGATTCTGTTCCAACCACAGCACTGAGTTTGCTCTGATTGCCGCCACTAGAACACTCATCGACCGCAGAGAAACTGTAGCCCTGATTCTCCCTGACCTCTCTGTGGCATTCAACACCGTCTTTCACAACACATGCATCAACAGACTCTACAACATAGACATACAGCAAGACGCCCTCAAGTGGATCACCTCCTTCCTTACAGGACGCACACAGAGCATCTGACTGTCTCCCTTCACCTCTGCCCCCAAAGACATCATACCACAATGAACACCCGTCAGCCCCACCCTGTTCAACATCTTCATGACCCCCCTCGCACATTCAACTGATCCTCTAGCTCATGGAGGACCCCTCCAACACCAAAACCGACGTCTGCAACACAATGACCGATGTAGCCAAATGGATGATAGACAACTGCCTCCAACTCAACTCAGACAAAACTGAAGTACTGATCTTCGGAAAGAATACCTCTGCATGGCACCACAGCTGGTGACCTACAGAACTTGGACCTACACCCACACCGACCAACCATGCACGCAACCTCAGCATCACACTCGACAGCCAATTGACCATGAAACGACAAGTTAATATAGATGCCTCCTCCTGCTTCCACACACTTCGCATGCTATGCAGAATCTTTAGATGGATCCCAACCAACACCAGAAAGACCGGTACTCAGGCCCTCATCACCAGCCGCCTCGACTTTGGCAACGCCTTCTACGCCGGCATCTCCCCCCAGCTCCTCAGAACGCCAAGGCCATCATGGACCTCCCTAAATGAACCCACATTGCTTCCCACCTGAGCGACCTCCAGTGGCTCCCTATCCAGAAGAGATGCCAGTTCAATGTCATCACACGCCTACAAAGTCCTCTACCACCTAGCACCTGCCTACATAAACCATTAACTAAACTTCCACCACTTGCACTCCAATTTAATTGCCCCCGCACACACACACCTGGTATCCATCACAACCGCAGCAGTGGCTGCTACTTCTCCTACATGGCTGCCAAGACCTGGAACAACCTTCCCCTTCCAGATCCATGCAGCCCCCTTGTTGGCAGACTTCAGAAAGAGACTTAAGACCTGGCTCTTCGAACGAGACACAGCGCTGAGATACTCCTAGGGGTGACAGTGTTGTGCTTTACAAATGATGTTTGATTGGTTAAAGGGATCAAAGGGAATGAAAGTGAAAGGGAATGAATGAAAGGAAATAGAAGAAAATTAATCATCTGAAGAGATTAAATGAAATGGAAAGGAAAGGATGGGATAAAAGAGGAAGGAAAGGAATGGAAAGGAAAGCGAAGGAAGGGAACGGGAAGGTGAGAACAGGAAAGAAAGTCAAGGAAGCATAGGATAGGAAGGGAAAGGAAGAAAGGGAAGAAGGGACTGAGGGACAGAAAAAGAAAAGGAAGTGCCGTGAAGGTGAGACAAGGAATTAAATTATATTAAAGGTGTGGTGAACATATGGAAATAATGGAATGAAACAGAAAGGAAGCAGAGCAAAGGGGTGAAAGTTGATGGGAACGTGGGAAAAGAAACAGAATAAATGAAAGGGAAGGGAAGAGAATGTAGGGTATAGAAGCTGTTCAAGGAGATGGGAAGGGATAAAAAGGATAACATGGGAAAGAGATGTAAGGGAAGGGCCACAAAGCAAAAGGATGAAAGGGAATGAGGAGGCGGGAAAGGCATGGGCAGGGAAGTAGAGCAAGGGGATGAAAAAGGCGGGATGGGGTGAAGGGGGAAGAGATAAAAGGAAAACAATGGATGATACAGAAGGCAAGGTCTGAAAGGGAAGGGAAGGTATGAAAGGGAAGGACGTGTGAAAGAGAAAGGAAGTCAAAGAAAGGGAAGAAAAGAAAAAAGCGAAGGGAAGGGATAAAACAATGAAAGAGAAGAGATGGGTATTAGAACGGAAGGCAAGGGAAGGGATGGGAATGTATAGAAGAGGTAGAAAAGTGTTTGGAAGGGGTAAGAAGGAAAGAGATTAAAAGAAATAAAAGGGAACAAGTATGTTTGAAAGGGAGAGAAGGAAATGTAAGATACAAAGGGAAGTGAAGGGAAAAATTGAAGGGAGGAGACAGGAAGGGAATGAAGGAAGGGATAACAAAAATGAAGCATGGTGAAGGGGAGCCGAGAAATTAAATGATATGAAAAGGGATGTGAATAGATGGAAGGTAAAAAAGGCAAGGGAAGGGAATGTATGAAAATGAAGGGTATGGAAGCAAAGCATGGGGATGAAAAGGAATGGAAAGGTGGGAAAGCGAAGGGAAGGGAGAAAATTAAAGGGAAAAGGATGAAAGGGAAGCAGGGCAAGGAGATAAAAGGAGATGGGAAGGTTGGAAAAGGATGGGAAGGGATGCAAGGGAAGGACAAGAAAGCAGAGCAGGGGGATATCAAGGGATGAAAGGAAAAGGATGAAAGGGTAAAGTAGGGAAGCAGAGCAAGAGTATGAAAGGGGAAGGGAAGATGGGAAAAGAAAGGAATAGATGAGTTAGGGACTAATAGGAAGGGCTGGAAAGCAGAGCAAAGCAATATAATGGGATGGGAAGGGAAATTAAGAAAAGGGAAAGGAACAAAGGGGAAAGGACAAAAGTGAGAGTAAGAGAATAGATGAAAGTGAAGGGTCAAGCGTGAAGGGAAGGGCCAAAAAGGAATGGGAGATAATAGATGAAGCAAGAGATGAAGGGGGAGGAAAGAGATAAGATGTAAGGGATGAAAAAGAAGGACAGGGAAAGGAAGAAAAGGAAAGGAAAGGGATGACAGAATGAATAGAAGGGATAAAAGGAATGGAATAAAAGAAAAAAAAGGGGAGGAATACAAAGGGATGAAAAAAGAAGGGAGGTGAAGGGATGAGAAGGAAAAAGATGAAAGAAAATGGAACGAATTGGATGAAAACGGATGGAAAGGCGGGGAAGGGAATGGAAGGGAAAGGAGTATAGTATAGGAAGGGGTGTGAAGGAAAGAAAAGAAATGCAAGGGAAGGGAATACGTTGAAAAAGGATATGCAATGAAAAGGAAACCGGTCCTAGGATGCTTGTTTCCAGTCCAGGGAGGACCTGACTTGGCAGTTCAGGCTGGACTGTTCCCATGAGGCACCGGGTCAAGACTGATTTGCATATGGCTGGGTTCAAACTGGAATGGCATGGTGAGCAAAAAAAGATGGATTTAGGCCCAGATCTCTGTACTGGGGTGAATGTATGACATTGTTCTGCATTCTGTCCATCAACTGTTGTTTTTGCATTTGTCACCCCGACTGGGACGGGTATGCCCAGACGTGGGTCCCGTGCTCTCCATGCCACTGGAATCAAGCTATCCTGGCTGAAGAGGGGTGAAACCCCGAAACCAGTCCTAGGATGCTTGTTTCCAGTCCAGGGAGGACCTGGCTTGGCAGTTCGAGCTGGACTGTTCCCATGAGGCACAGGTTCAAGACTGATTTGCATATGGCTGGTTTCAAATTGGAATGGCATGGTGAGCAAAAAAACTATGGATTTAGGCCCAGATCTCTGTCCTGGGGTGAATGTATGACATTGTTCTGCATTCTGTCCATCAACTGTTGTTTATGCAATAAAAAGGAAGCGGAGTGAAGAGGAAACAAGGAATGAAATGATATTCAAGAAAAGGCAAACAGAGGAAAGGGATGGGATGAGAAGTAAGGGAAGCAGTGCATAAGGATCAAAGAGGATGGACAATTGGGAGAAGGAAGGGAAGGGAGTGATGAAATGGAAAGGTGTGGAAGCTGAGTAAGGGGATTAAAGTGAGTGGAAAGGTCGGAAATGGAAGGGAAGGGATGAAAAGGAAGAGCGGGGAAGCGATAAAAGGCAGCAGATCAAGGGGAGGAAAAGGGATGAATATGTGGGAAAGGGAAGGGAAGGATTAAAAGTGAAGGGTAGGAGAGCAGAACAAGAGGATGAAAATAAAAGCGAAGAGATGGAATGGAAGGAAATAAAAATGAGAAGGAAGGGAAGCACAGCGAAGGGATGAAACGGGGAAGACGCGAAAGAGACAGGAAAGGAACGGAAGGGATAAGAGTGGGGAAATGACAAATGGGACGTCTAGGAAAGTAGAGCAAGGCAATTGAATGGAAGGGATGAATAGGGAAGGGAAAGGAAGGGAATAGATGAAAGCGACGGGTATTGAAGCAGAGCAAGGGAATGAACAGGCAGGAAGATGAGGAAGCAAAAGAGAGAGATGAAAGGGTAAAGAGAAAAAAGGACACAGAGCCAGGGTATGAAACAGTACGGGAAGGTGAGAAAGGGAAGATATGAAAGGGTATTACAATGAAAGGGATGGTATGAAAAGCGATGATAGGGCAGTAGAGTAAATGAGTGAAAGAGGAAGGGAAAGGAAGGGACACGAGGGAGGGAAAGGGCTGAATGGGAAGGGTAGGGAAGCAAAGCAAGGCTATGAAATAGAATGGAAATGGAAGTGATAAAATTGAAAGTAAGTCAATGGATGAAAGGGAAGGGCTGAGAGGAAAAAGAAGGGCTGAAAAGGAAGAGATAAAAAGGAGGGAAGGGATGAAAGGGAACAGTAGGGAGGCAGAGCAAGGGGTTGAAAGGGACAGGAAGGACTGAAGGAGAAAGGAAGGTGAGGGAGGGAAGAGAAGGAAAGGAATGAAAGGTAAAGGAAGGTAATGGATGGGAAGAGATGAAAGAGGAAAGTAAGGCATGAAAGGGAGCAGAAGGGATGAGATGAAGAAGAATGAAAGGTCATGGGAAGGTGGGAAAGGGATAGGAAGGGAAGAAAGTATAGGATTGAAGTGAAGTGAGAGAAAGGAAAGAGATGGGAAAGAGGGAAGGAAAATGGAAATGTAATGGAAAAAAGCAGAGTGAAGAGGGAAACAAGGATTTAAATGATATTCAAGGGGAGGCTAATGGAGGGAAGAGAGGTATGCAGAGCTAAGAGATGAAATGGTATGGGATGGTGAGAAAGGGAAGGAATGAAAGGGAGGGGTCAGGAAGCAGAGGAAGGGGATACAAAAAAAAGAGAGGGCATTAAATGGAAGTGTAGGGAAGCAGAGCAAAGGGATAGAAGACGAAGGGACTACAGAAAAGAGAAAGGGAATGTAGGAGATAGAGGGGTAGGGACAATAGGAAGGGTAGGGAAGCAGAGCAAAAAACATAAGGGAAGGGATTATTATTATTATTATTGGGATTTATAGAAGTGCATGGTTACCCAACCAAGGACTTCCCAGTGCAACACTACAATGAGGTACCAGGAGCACAGTAGAGACCGATTAAAGTTTTGAGGTTCCTGTGGAAGACGGAGAGCAAACAACACAATCTCAGCTCTGCCTCGAGAGAATTCCATAACTTTGGGTCTAAAAAGAAAAGGCTCGGCCTTTTTGCCTAGCTCTCTTAACTCTAGGAACTACTAAAAGGTCCAATTTACTTGAGCACGGAGAACGGATGGGAGTGTATGGCAGCACCAAGGATCTTAAGTAGGATTGACTAGAGTTTGAAAGACATTTGTGTACATAAACACAGTGCCTTAAATTGGATATGACATTCAACAGGGAGCCAGTGCAACTAGCGAAGCAGGCTAGCCGTAGAGTAAAACTTGGGGGGATGAAGTAAAAGTCTTGTCGCTATCATTATCAGATGGAGGCTGTCGCTCCTCAACTACAATACTCCTCCCATCATGCACCAAATTAGACCACGGTGAGGTGGCCATTTTGAAAGGTTAGCGGTCCATGCAAAACTAACATGAGGCAGTGAGCACAAGCAGACCTGATATTTAAGCAGGATGGCTGAGTCACTTACGTTCACCCACGGAGCCACAGGCAGGCAAAGTATGCCGGGCGAGGGAGTAGCTTTGAGGCAGTAAGTACAGCATAGCCGCTTCCCAGATCACTGAGGACCACAACCCCCTTTTTTTGTTAAACTTCAAAATCTGCAAATTTCATTTATCTCTTCAGAGTTTGACTACAAGCTTCCCTCCCCTCCCGTGCAGAGCTGATGGGGCAAAGTTAGAACAATAATAAGTACTTTTTTTAAAGCTAAATACTCTCACAAAATGTATTTAGTGTTTCACTGACAAGCAGACATACTGCATGTTTTTTTGGAAAAAAGCGCCTAGACATGACAATATTATAAAGTGTGTGTATTCTGTTATTTGTTGTGTACTGTCTAGTCCGTATACATTTTTTTACACAGAGTGAAAGGCACCGTGACAATGTCACCCTGATAGAAAAATATATCACACATTTTTCCACTGGATGGTGATGTGGTTTACAACACTCAACATGCCAGTAATTTAGCCCATGTTATGTGTACTTTTATGTTTCCAGAATGAATTGAGACATCTTACCAAATAGGTAGAATTGAAGCATCATACCAATTGGGTATCGTATAACGCACAAAGATATAGCATGCATAGGCACTTAAGCATACAAGAGCCAATATTTAGCAGTGGTATTAGGGATCAATCGTACTTGGTCCTGAAGAAAAGCCGAAGGGGAAGGCTTGAAACATGTAGACCAGGAGTAACACATACATTATATTGTGCACCTCCAACACCCTCTTTTATAACAATACCAGCCACAGGATTCAATAATGTTTAGGTCCCTAGTGGCAGGTTTTTTTTTTGATTTGTTTTATTTTATATATTCTTTTTATTAACAATGTAGGTGGGGTGGTCAATGCATACAATCAATAGATCATCAAATACATGTGTTTCACACTTACGCAGGCATTAGGTTATTACGCACATCATTACAGTGAGAGAAAATAACAAATATTTAGGATAACAGATTAATACATCAGGGAGTCAGTGGTTCTTCAGGGGGAGGTAACATTTGGGGGTTCACATATGTTGCCACGATAAGTGTTCCATTTTATCCAAAGTGCTATCCACTTTCGAGGGCAGCCACGTGACACATAAACAGTTTTTTCCCTTATCATACACCAATCCATGTCGGTTTTCCACGCAGAGAGTGTTGGTGGTGTTGTTGCGCCCCATAGCCGAGCGATATTCCACTTAGCCACCATCTGGCCGAGCGTTGACCAGAGTTTGCCTTTGGTGCATAGATCTGTGGTCTCCCACACATTTAGTAGACACCTTTTGGCTTCGAGCCGCATTTCAACCCCCCATACATCACTCATACATTTATGTATCTCCTTCCAGTAGTTGTGGATTAGAGGACACTCCCAGATAATATGTAAAAAGGACCCCTCTAGGCCACAGTTTCTTTTACACAACCCCTCTTCGCTCCTGCCCATAAGAACCAATCTGGGGCCTGAAAGATACACACAATGTAGTATTTTCAATTGGACCAACCGAAGTTTTGCTGAAATGGCTTCCTCCTTCGGCGAGGAAAGCGCTTCCTGCCATTCCTCATCATCCAATTCCAGGCCGTCCCGCCCCCACTTCTCCCTCAATGCCGTAAGGGGATCTGGTGTATTGTGTATTAACTTCTTATATGTGAGTGAGATAGCTTTTTCGGGTAGGTGCCCGTCCAGCAGCCTGTCCTCGAGTGGGGAGGACTCTGGTATCTGGGACCCAGTCGGAATATTAGCCTGTAGGGAGTGCCTAACTTGCATGTATCTAAAGTATTCTGATGCGGCTAACTTGTGAGTTTGTTGTAATGAGGCAAAGGTAAGTATTCAGTTTGGCCCCCAAAGGTCCCCAAGACGTGAGAGTCCGGTTAGGTCCCATTTATCGAACCCTTTAGTGCGACCTAGCGTGCCCAATGCTTCAATATCCCACAGTGGAGTGGCAAGTGTAAGCCGTTTCTCCCATCCTAGAGCGCGGTTAACTGTGTGCCAGATTTGTACTGAGAGCTGTGTGGGGCCTGTCAGGGGGAATTTATTAGGTCTGGAATATAGTGCCCTTGTGAAGCTGCCATCTGGGAGAATCCACCTGTCCATCTTATATCCGGGGTCATCATCCCCTCGATAAATCGAATGGTTTATAGCAGAGAGGTGCGCTGCCCAATAGTATTTTTTGATATCAGGGAGCGCTATTCCTCTGTCGTACCAGCCGAGTGTCAATTTCTGAAGCGATATACGCGGTTTACCATCCCAGAGTAGTGCTCTCTGGGTGGATTCAATGTCTTTGAAAAATTTGTGTGGAACCGGGTCCCGGAAATTCTGGAGGTCATAGAGGAATCAAGGTAAGGCCATCATTTTAAAGAGGGCTGCTCGACCCAACAATGATAGTGGAAGCGTCTTCCAGGCATCCGTGTCCCGCTTGAACCTCTGTAAAGGTGGAAGGAGGTTTCTCTCATTGTGGATCTTAGCATCCGTGGAGATGAAGATACCTAGATATCTGAATCCTTCCGTTACCGTTTGGATTGGGCAGTCTTTCGGGACCGTGGGGGGGTCGCCGTGTAGGACATAGAGCAGAGATTTGCTCCAATTGATTCGATTCCGAAGCTTGTAAAAATGTCAAGGACCACTCTCAGTGACTTCCGAGGGGAGGCCAGATATAGGATGATGTCATCTGCATAGAGTGAGATCCGATCTTCCCACTCTGCTGCCCACCTTAGTCCTCTAATGGAAGGGTCTCTCCGTATCCAGGCTCCCAGTGGCTCAAGGGAGAGTGCAAAAAGTAGCGGCGAGAGAGGACACCCATGCAAGGGCGAAGACAGTTGAGATTGTATTGTTTACCACAACTTGCGCCAGTGGTTCAGTATAGAGGAGCCGCACCCATCCAATAAATTTGGGCCCAAATCCCAGCTTTCGCAAGACTGCCATTAGATATGCCCATTCGAGGGTGTCGAAGGCCATGGTTGCGTCCAGGGAAACCACAATGGCGTCCTCTTGGATAGAGGTGTGGCGCCCCAACACACCGTGAAGCCTTCTAAGATTAAGTGCGGTGTTCCAGTGCGGCATAAAGTCCGATTGAGCGGGGTGTACAAGTTTGGCTATTACTCGCTGCAGCCGAAGTACCAGCAGCTTCGCCAGGATTTTTGGCCTGTACGAGGTACATTCATGTTTGGTTTCCCCGCTTTAGGTATAGCCACCAGTGTGGCGATACGTTGGTCTCGTGGGAGATTGCCCATTTCTTTGCTGTCTTCAAACATGCTCTTTAGATAAGGGGCCAACTTGTCAGGTCTGAGTTTGTATAATGCAATGGGCAGACCGTTAGGGCCCAGAGCTTTCCCTGGTTTTAACACTCTGATCGCCGTAGCTATCTCGTCGGTAGTAAAAGGACTCTCCAACTCGTCTGTTTCAGAGTCAGAAAGGGTAGGTAGTTGGATGTCCGCTAGTAGGGCTATGGAGTTGTCTTTAGGGAGTGCCGAGCCACTCCGGTACACTTGTGAGAAGTGAGTAGCGAACTCGTGCACTATGTTATGGGGTTCTGTTAGCACCGCCCCGGAAGTACTCTTAATCTCCGAGACCCGCCTGTTCGCCCTTTCCTAGGGTTTTGGCAGCATCAGTAGCTAGTGCTCTGTACTCGGCTTCTTTAAGCTGCATTCTATGGAGAGCGGATTGGTCCTCGCCTTCCCTTGCTTCCTCCTCGAGGCGAACAAGGTCTCGTTCACATGCGACCAACTGCTTAGTATTTTCTTTACGCAGCCCAGTTATGGCTGAGAGGGCATGGCCCCTAATCACTGTTTTGAACGCTTCCCATAGGGTAGAGGGGGAGTGGACTGTGCCATCATTATCCTGAAAGTAGTGGTCAATGTTCTGAGTGAGTGCATCTTTAATCTCTGGATTGCGGATATACCACGGGTTAATGGGTGCTACGCAGCCCACCCTTTTTTCCCCAATAGTGAGATGTGCCCACAAGGGAGAGTGATCAGATATACCCCTCGCTAGGTGTCTAATTTCTTGTGTAACAGCGTTGTGTTGCACGGGCATAAGAATATAGTATATCCTGGAGAATGTGTGATGGGACCCTGAGAAGAAGGTGTACTGTTGGAGGTCTGGATGGCGCATTCTCCAAAGATCTGCAAGGCCAAAAGCCTCAACGAATTTGAGAAGCCAGTTGTTCCCAGATTTGATATCTCGGGACGGGTGGCAATCTAAAATCCCCGATACAACCGCATTGAAATCTCCACCCAGAATGAGTTGGCCTTCAGGAAGGGAGAGCAGGAGTGTCCCTAGGTCTTTATACGATTGGGTCTGAAGACTTGGTGGGATATATACCGCAAGTAGCGTAAGAGTGTGTCCCTCCCATTGCCCTGAAACCCCAGCAAAGCGCCCTAATGGATCCACCCATGTGTGTTTGATGCTAAGCGGGAATGAGCGTCTGAGTAGGATGCTGACCCCACATGAGCCGGAGGTGAAGCCAGCGTGCGCCACCATTGTGTAGCCCCACCTGTTTAGAGCCTTACAGGAGTTACCGTTTAGATGTGTCTCTTGGAGCAATGTAACGTCTGGGGAATGATGCTTTATGTATTGGAGCACTATGCTTCTTTTCACCGCATCCCCAAGTCCATTGACGTTCCAACTGATAAGTTGTAAACCTTTATCCCACTGCATAATCGTTGCAAAAGATCAGGGCTGTATCATGCCCGCGTAAAATGCGGCACAACCAAAGCATGTAATGACAGTTCCTGCATGACCAAACATCCGCCCTCAAATCCTCCCCCCTCCCACTTTGGCAGAACAAAATTTTACATTGACTAAAAAGAACGTTCGTAACCCAAAATCGTCCACCCCTGCTACCCTGCAACATAGGTTTAAAACTACCCACATCCCCAACTAGCAGAGTGCCTTTCGCCCCAAGAACAAATCAAACAATTGACGGGGGAAAAAGGCGCTAGTACCGATCCCAGTCGCCTAGGGAGTGCCCCACCCCAAGAAAATACTTATGAGAGTAACAGTAGAATATTTGCCAGGGAAGTCGATCCCACATCTTACAAGACATCCGACGCCCGCCCCAACATCAAGAAGTGTATACATTACAGTTCGTTGAGGTGGGTCTGCTCGACAGTAAGAACAGTGTTCAGAAAGTTCAGTCTCTTTGGACCATTAGCTTCCCATGGCTGCTGGACCTTGACCTCCAAGAGCACTGGCTCTGTTTGTCGACTTCTGATCTTCCGTCTGCTGACCCAGGCGAATGGATGCGGGTGTCTCTCCATTTGTCACTCGTTGCCACTTTTGATTTCCGAGTGGCCATCCTGTCCAACCAGTCTTGTACCTCTGACGGGGCCATAAAGAAAAGGGATTTGCCGTCAACTATGATTTTGAGCTTCGCAGGAAAGAACATCATGTATTTAATTCCTCTTGCTCTGAGCTCTCTCTTGACCCCATCAAAGGAGCGTAGTTCCTGCTGAACCTTCAGCGTGAAGTCGGGAAAGAACCACACTGTCGCATTTTCATACTGTAGATCTCCTTGCGCTCGAGCTGCTTGGTGGATCTCGTCACGGTCCCTATAGTTGAGTATTCTAGCGATTATAGTCCTGGGTGCCGCTCCCGGGTTTGGGCCTAGGGACTGGCACCCAGTGTGCCCGCTTGATCGTGAATAGTGAGGAGAGCCGCTTCGGTTTAAGGTGATGCAGGATTAGGTCCTCCAGGAATAGGTCCACACTTGGTCCTTCCGAGCCTTCCGGGACCCCAACTACCCTAATATTGTTGCGGCGGGCCCTCCCTTCCTGGTCCTCAAGCCTGAATGCCATCTGACGGTGCTGGTGAACCAACTGTTGTACCCGCTCTGCAAGCTTTTTCGTGGATGCCTGCAGTTCCAGAACATTCGTTTCATTTACTGTGACTCTGTCCGACGTTTTATTCATGTCTGCTCTCAGCAGGTTCATCTCAATGGAGACTTTGTCGATTTTAGTCTCGAGTGTAGCCCCCAGCACCTGGATGGCCGCCATGATGGAAGTGAGAGACGGTTCGTTTTCTGCACCGCTCCCACCCTGGGCTCCCTCGTCCGTGGCATTGTGCTTTGGGACTGCATATTTATCCAGTTTGTTTTTCTGCACTGCAGTGCTGCCCTTGGGCTTCATTGTGAAAGCGTTCGTGACTAATTGACCCAGTGGAAGTGCTACGTTTCCACCTTCACAGTTCCTGGATTTGAACAACGTTGCAATATCGTACCACAAAAGTCCCAGTCCGCACCGTGAGGATGAATAGGTGCTGGATATACACAAGGGGAGGAGGACCAGTAAGGGGGCTACAGTGTGTCCTGGCAGTCTTTCACGCAGACGGTGTAGGCACAGTAAGGGATGTCTTGAGGTGGAGTACGACCCGGTTGCCTCTGATTCACAAAGAAATTAAGCCCCTCACTGTTGTATGTTGTTAGGCCTGCATGTGTGTAAGGTTTGCATGGATGGCACTTAAGAGATCGGACCTGTGTATCTCCTTCGCCCTTGGTCCCAGAAAGCAGCAGGGGGAGGGTCCCTCCTCCCCAGAGCTCCGTACCAGAAATGCACAATGTACCACACTGGGGGGTGCTCGCACCGAGCAGGGTGTGCTGTGAAATGCCACCAGGTTGCGACCCCCTCGGGGCGTACCAGCCAGGATCAGCCACCACAACTGGTTCCCTGGGTCTCACCAGGCGCAATCACCGGAGAGATGGCACAATCAGTCAGGCCCGTGGGACCCGAGCAGTCAGTCGCCTGCTCGGCGGTCCCCTATTGTCAATGCACCGCAGGTCTAGCGCATGCCGGCGGAATCCCCGGGCCCAGCACTCTAAAACCACCACTTTAGTTTCCGCTGGGCATAGCAAGCAGTCCACAACAGTATTTACGCCCTGTCAGCAGTGCTCACCGTCCGCCGATCTACGGACCGAGCCTGTCTTGTTAGGCCTCTGCACATCAGTCGCCACCCATACAGCGTCTTACTGAGATGCAGGGAAGGCCAGGGTCGCAAGCCGCACAGCGGGTACCTTCGGAGTGCCTCCTCAGATTGTCCCGATATACCTCCGCCGCAGGAGGCACGAGCACCTTCTGTTGAGCCCTCCAGTGCTGGGTGGGGCCCTCCGCCGACTCCTCGCTCGTCGCGATACCCCCGTTTGAATATGCGATGCCCTTCCGGTATTCAGCCCAGCACCGTGCTGTAGCGCGGATGGTCTCCAGGGACCCCAGCAGTGAACGCTCCCGCTCTCCACAATCACCGAGACTCACCCCGGCCGCCAGCACCGGTGGACGCAGGTAACACACAACCCTGGGCTCCAATGAAACTTATTCGGTGTTGGCGGGGTCCCTCGTGTGAGGGTCTGGGTCGGGAATGATTCCGGAGGCGGCCACGTAACACCACCAGGCCGCGCGCGGCCTTTACTGGCGATCACAGCCGTCTTCTCGATGCCCGATTCAGCCCCGGGCGTCTCTCTGCGGCTCGATTTTTCACTCTGACTGTTCCAGAGTGGTTTTGGGGACAGTGTGGGGTAAAATCAAGTACCCTCAACCGGATTCATGACGGATGGTTGGAGTGAAGGGCTTTTCCCCCGGCGGAGCTCTGCCTTCAGGCGGCCATCTTCGTCGGCGCCAGGCCACGCCCTGTCTTTTTTGGAATTTTTGTTCACTATCTCACTGACCCTTCCACTCCTATCTTTTAGTAATAGAGCTCACACCTTCCAGAAAGTACTCCCACGTCTCCGTCGGTTACAGCACGCCCCGTCCGCAGCGGGGTGGGAAGAACCCTATGATGAAGCATGCCACCAAGGGACCTTTTGGTGGTTGAGGGTTATTTTAAGAAAAGTACATCTTTTCCTTTATGGAATACTTCTATATCTGGAAGGATATCAGTTTAAGCTTACTAGTGGATTTCTTTTGATTATCTATTTGATACAGGAGGCAAGGTCCACTACGTACCTCTCTCTCCCTCTTCTTGATTAATGTGATAATTATACAGCGCACAGCTTTGGGAGCTTTCTTATCTCTATCCAAAAAGGTTACCCCCTCTTTTCCTTATATTGTCTATCAATCTAATCTTCCTCAGCCGTGAGGAACAGAACACACACTCCACCGTCATGACTGTAATCACAGGCCTCACCTTTTCAAACGAGTTGAGAGGATCCTAGCCACAATAAGCCCCTTTGAAGGTTTGAATAACCCAGACCCTAACACAGATAGCACAGACTGGGATGAACTAACAGCTTTAAGAAGAACCCAGATAAAGACAGCCCTACACAAGCTTATGATGACAGAATATCTACGGGCAAATGCCACCCCACAAGGTCTCATAGTGAGAAATTAGCCCTTCATCTTTACGCATGACAAATCCTTCAAAAAAGATTGGTCCCTCATTTCATTGCACTGCACACGAGATTGGCTGACCTTAAAAATAAAAAACAACTGCCCGAATTTCACAAGAACTCAAAACAGAAATCCAAACGATAGAAGTTAGATCAAAGAGCTATCAGTCAGTCAGCACTTTGAAGAAAAGACTAGAAGAGCTGAATCAGACCCTTAATGACTTCGAGATCACTCTGAAACAGAGAAAATGCAACAAACTTAAAAAGGACACCAGCAAGTTCAGCCTCGAACGGGTATACACCTACATCAGGGACAACTACAGACCTCCAGATAAATATCAGGACTTCCACACCACTGTAGATACATCGGATACCGGCTCAAACAGTTTGGGCTCAAGTAGGGAAAGCAGAACCAACTACCAAGGAAGGGGGCAAGGCAGAAGAGGAAACTATTGAGGACCAAGGGGGTGGGGCCCCTACCAATGTCCACCCACATATCCGATACCTTTCTTTTATGGCCCCCCTGTCATTCAAGGCCCACCTATGCCCTTTACCCATTGGAATCCTGCACTACAAGACTTTCATAACTATCCACAGAAACCTTTGTTATGATCATGCCAAGGATGAAGGAGGAATCGCACGTGGAAGAGGAATCAAGTGCACTGGGCAACAGAAGAGGAAGAAACAAGAGTGTCAACCAGGAGCATGACAGGAGCCCAGAACAACCAACCTACAACGGGTAGCCTTGTGGCGAACCTGACCAATTTTGTCCTGTCTGAGACTCAAATGGAGGTCCTCGAGAAGGGTTTAGGTTCCGTCCCGACCCAAAGGTTGGACAAATTCAAGATGTGCATCAAAGTGAATGAGTTTATTAGAAAACTGAAACATAAAGCCTTCTTTGCCAACAAGGAAGCAGTTGGCTCAACACAGGATGGCACAGGGTTGAGACTGAAGTTCACCTTCACTCCCCCAAACACTAGCTTGCTAGTGGAAATTTTGGCATTTGAAAAAGCTGTGCTGAAGCATATAGAAAGTCTAAACCCAGATGAAACAAAAGTGTTTCATAATACCACAAGAGAACAGAAACAAGCAAAAAGGAGTTGGTAAACAACAGAGACCCGGTCATAAAACCAGCCGACAAAGGTGAAACCATAGTCATTAAAACAGCAGTTGCATACCACCATGAATGTATAAGACTTCTACCAGACCCAAGAAACTATGAAGAACTGACAGCAGATCCAACAGAAACCCTAATGGTACAGATCGCGAGCATGGTAGAAGAGGCCCTCGAACACAATTGGGATATCGCAAAAGGAAGGCGAATTACTGATAAGTAAGGACCCAGTCATACCTTAATTCTACACAATACCAAAAATCCATAAAAACTTAACACATCCACCTGGACGACCCATAGTTTCAGGTATTGGGTCAATCCTGGAACCACTGTCGAAATTCCCTGATGCCTTTTTAAGACCACTAATTAAAAAAACTGACACTTACCTGCAAGATACCAAGTACGTCCTTTGAATCTTACAGGACAAACCTTTCGATCCTAATACAGAATTACTAATGGGTCTAGATGTGGAGAGCCTGTACACTAGCCTCCCACATGAGGAAACACTAAACATTATTATTATTATTATTATTATTAATATTATTATTAAGGAGTTTGTAGAGCGCACAGCTACCCCCAATGGGAGTGTCCCGGCGCCGAGGCAGACTGTAGAAGACAGGCGAGAAAAATGAAAACTAGGTGCTGGTGAAAAACCAGGTTTTCAGGGCACGCCAAAATGTTAGTTCTGTCTCCAATAAGCGGATGGAGAGTGGCAGGGCATTCCAAAGTTTAGGGATTCTAACCGCAAAGGCTCTGCCACCTGTCCTGGCCTTACGGAAGCGGGGAATGGCAAGGAGACACTGGTGGTTAGATCTCAGGGTCTGGTCGTGATGGTAGTGTTGGAGTCTAGCTCTCAGATACACCGGGCCTAGTCCCCGGTATGCTCTGAATGCAAGGGTAAGGGCCTTGAATTCAATGCGCTTGAGAACAGGTAACCAGTGTAGGATCCTCAGGTGAGGGGTAATAAAGTGTTGGAAAGGTATTTTATAAATCAATCTGGCAGCAGCATTTTGAATTATCTGCAGACGCCGAGTCAGATAGGCTGGAGCACCCAGATAGAGACTGTTAGCGTAGTCCAGGTGGGATGTGATTAGAGCATGGACAACTGTGCAACGGCATTTCAGGGGAAGGAAGTGTAAGGATTTCCACAACGTGTGAAGCTTTCCAAAGCATGAGGAGGAGACTTGCCTGATTTGGGGTTTGCAGGAGAGTTTGTTGCCGAATCTGAAACCGAGATTTCTCACCCAGTTGACAGGCTCAGGAAGAGGATTCATCTCCCGTGGCCACCAGAGCACGGTGGGGGGGGGGGGGGGAGATATTTGGTTGAAAAAAAAGTACAGCGGTTTTGTCTGAGTTAAGCTTGAGGCAGTTCAATGACATCTACGCAAAGATGTAACTCAGGCCGTTTCTAAAATTGGAAAACGCAGCTTCCAAGTGCTCCTCGAAGGAGAACACCAGTTGGGTGTCATCAGTGTAGGAGACCACCCTCACCCCGCACAATTCCACCAACGCCGCAAGAGGTGAAGGGTAGGCATTGAAGAGGAGAGGACTCAAGGGAGATCCCCGTGGAACCCCGCAGAGCAAGGGTTTCACGTCCGAGATAAAAGGATGGAGAAAGACTTATTGAGACCGGTTCCCCAGAAAGGACCCGATCCAGGACAAAGCCGTGCCCTGAATACCCGAGTCTCTTAACCTATCCATAAGAATAAGGTGGGCAACCATGTCGAAGGCCGCGGACAGTTTGAGTAGCACAAGCATAGCTGCTTTGCCCAAATCGATACTCTCGTGGATACTCTCGGATACTTCAAGGAGGGTAGTCTCCGCGCTGTAGCCAGCTCTGAAGCCAGATTGTCAGTCATGAAAATGCTTTCTAGATTCCAGATGGTTGGAGAGTTGCTCCTGGACAATTTTTTCGAGATTTTTTGCGGTAGCAGGGAAATGGGTCTAAATTTTTTTAAAGCAGCGGGATCAGCATCAGGTTTTTGGAGGATCGGCAGAAGATAAACCTGTTTCGACACTGCAGGGAAAGTCCCTGAACTCAAAGAGGCATTCCAGATCTGATTCAGTGGGGCATTGATGCGTGGTGCCAGGAGTTTAAAAAACTGAGCTGGGCATGGATCGCCAGGAGAACCTGATTTGCAAGTTAAGAGTTTTTGAAGTGAAGCGTCAAGAGAGAGAGGGCAGAAAGTGGTCATTGCATCATTCCTGACCGATAGGGCTGTAGGCTCTGGGGTGAACTGAGGGGAGGGGGGGAAGGTGGTATATATAGTGGGGATTTTATCCTGAAAGAGGTCTGACAGTTCTGTGCACAGAGCGGCCATAGGGAGCACTGTACTGGCAGTGGTGGATGGCTTAGTGAACTCTTTAACAATTTTAAAGAGAGTTTTAGCTGAATTTCCCGCTAAGCGGGTCTTATTGGTGAAATAGTCTCTCATAGTGGAGTGCTTGAGTTTGTGAAAATCTTTCAAGGCTTTTTTATATGCCATTTTAGCCGCGGGGTCATTGGATAATCTCCAGGAATGCTCCAGTTTTTTGCAGTGGCTTTTCTCAACACAGAGCTCAGGAAAGAACCAAGGGGATGATGGTCTCTACCTAGAGGATGAGACAGGTCTAAGGGGGGCAATAATGTCTAACGCTGATGATAACCAACTATTGAAGATTACTGAATCTGAGTCTGGGTTGCCTGACAATTGGAGGGGTGTAGTAGCGAGTACTGGTGCCATACTATTAATAGTGATGTTGCATTACAGCCTTCTATTTTCTAAGATTTTATAAGGCCTGGAAATACTGGAGTTCAGTGCCAGTCTGAAAGGTACTAAGAAGTGATCCGACCATGTGAGCGTTAAGGGGTGCTCAACTATTAGATTGGAATTGTTAATAAAAATAAGGTCTAACATATGGCCAGCAGAATGCGTGGGGCCATTAACTAGCTGTGTCATGTTCAGGCCGTCTAAAGTGTCGGCCAAATGTCTGGCTTTGGTGCAGTTATAATCCTCCATGTGGACGTTGAACTCCCCTAGAATCGTAAAATTTGCATGCTTGAGCGAAAGGTCAGCAACAGCTTCATAAATTCTAACATGCACCCGACTAGGGAGTTAGGGGGTCTGTAAACCAAACATCATTGAGGAAGTCCTGTTTAAAATTGACTGGGAATACCAAACACCACGGAACATCGTGATGGAGTGCTGCAAACTCGCCCTAACCAAAAACTTCTTCTAGTTTGAAGATTCTCTCTACCTACAGAAGCACAGGACCAGCATGGGGAGCACCTTTGCCCCCAGCATTGCAGGGCTATATGTTCGCAACCTAGAGAAACACAGGATCCTCCCACAAAAGTAACCCCTTCTTGTCCCACATCAGCCTGTGGAAACGATACATTGATGATGTTCTGGTAATATGGAGGGGAGATGAGGAAACAGCACAGAAATTTCGTACATGGCTGAATTATCAAAATGACTTTCTGAAATTTACAAACACCACCTCCAATCAAGAACTAGTATTCCTGGATCTCAATATCGTCAGTCAAAGCGGCACACTAAAAAGGACTACACATATCGAGCCAAAGGCAAAAAATTGCCTTTTGGTCTATGATAGTTTCCACCTAAGTCATCTGAGAAACAACCTCCCATTTGGCCAGTTCTTACGTCTGAGAAGGAACTGCACGGACAACAAAGACTTCAAAGAGCAAGCAGTGGACCTGCACCAAAAACTGGTAGAAAGGAACTACCCAACACAATTCATAAACATGGCAATGAAACGTGCTGAAAATAACAGTAGAGAAGGTCTACTGGAGATAAGACCACCAAACCCAAAGGAAGACAGACCCATCTGTATCTCTACTTATAACACAGCTAGTAATCAGGTGAACAAAATAATCAACAAACATTTAGGCATGTTGAATTGTGGGGAGCTTCTTTTTCCAAAACCCATGTTCTCACCCAAAAGAGGCAAGAATCTGAAGGCTCTATTGGTACACACTAGACCACACAAAGTCGGAGAAGAAGGGACACAACAACATTTTCTAAGCCCCCTGTCTAGACATTACCCATGTGGGACATGTAGTGTCTGCAATCTCACCACCAGAAGTAAAAAGATATGGTTCAATGACAACACTGATTGGGAACAACGCAGTTTTACCAATTGTAACAGTAAAAACGCGATCTACATGATCACCTTGCACATGACAATTACATTACATAGGTATGACGAAGAGGATGGTGAAGATCCGCAATTGTGAACACCGGTGTAACTTACGTTGTGAAAGGGCCACGACCAAAATGTCTGCATATTACATTGACAAAAAACATACAGTGCAAGACTTACAGTGGACTGTAATTGAACACATTCCAAATGAATCGCAACTTTTTGAAAAGGAACAGCTATGGGTTTTACGTTTGAAAACCCACACAAACGGGTTAAACTATGGAATCTTGTGGAGCCAATTTGCATAACCAGATTTCTTTTCCCCCTGAAAAACTACATGCCTCGACATAACCACCAACCATGTCATTCTCCACTTACAATATTTTTCTAACATCAGCCACCAATACCCCATAAAAGAGAATAGAAACGGTCTTTTTTTTAAAACACCTGTAATACTGTATGTCTGCACAAGAACACTGATAATATCACAAATATCATGGAGTATTATTATCAGATGGAGGCTGTCGCACCTCAACTACAATACTCCTCCCATCATGCACCAAATGAGACCACAGTGAGGTGGCCATTTTGAAAGGTTAGCGGTCCATGCAAAACTAACATGAGGCAGTGAGCACGAGCAGAGCTGATATTTAGGCAGGATGGCTGAGTCACTCAAGTTAACCCACGGAGCCACAGGCAGGCAAAATTCTGGGTGAGGGAGTAGCTTTGAGGCAGTAAGTACGGCATAGCCACTTCCCTGATTACTGAGGACCACAACCCCCTTTATTTGTTAAACTTCAAAATTTGCAAATTTCATTTATCTCTTCAGAGTTTGACTACAAGCGTCCCTCCCCTCCCGTGCAGAGCTCATGGGGCAAAGTTAGAACAATAATAAGTACGTTTTTCAAGCCAAGTACTCTCACAAAATGTGTTTAGTGTTTCACTGACTAAGAAGCACAACGAGTAGACATACTGCATGGTTTTTAGGAAAAAAGCACCTGGACATGACAATATTATAAAGTGAGTGTTTTCTGTTATTTGTTGTGTACTGTCTTGCCCATATACATTGTTTTACACAGAGTGAAAGGCACCTTGACAATGTCACCCTGATAGAAAAATATATCACACATTTTCCCACTGGATGGTGATGTGGTTTACAACACTTAACGCGCCAGTAATTTAGCCCATGTTATGCATACTTTTATCTTTCCAGAATGAATTGAGACATCTTACCAAATAGGTAGTGTTGAAGCATCATACCGATTGGGTATCGTATAATGCACAAAGAGATACCACGAATAGGCACTAAAGCATACAGGAGCCAATATTCAGGAGTGGTATTAGGGATCAATCGTACTTGGTCCTGAAGAAAAGCCAAAGGGTAAGGCTTGAAACATGTAGACCAGGAGTAACACATACATTATATTGTGCACCTCCAACACCCCCTTTTATAATAATACCAGCCACAGGATTCAATAAAGTTTAGGTCCCTAGTGGCAGGTATTTTTTAGAATTTTTGTTCACTATCTTACTGACCCTTCCACTCCTATCTTTTAGTAATATATCCCACACCTTCCAGAAAGTGCTCCCACGTCTCCGTCGGTTGCAGCACGCCCCGTCCGCAGCGGGGTGGGAAAAACACTATGATGAAGCATGCCACCAAGGGACCTTTTGGTGGGTGAGGGTTATTTTAGGAAAAGTAAATATTTTCCTTTAAGGAATACTACTATACCCGGAAGGATATCAGTTTAAGCTTACTAGTGGATTTCTTTTGATTATCTATTTGATACAGGAGGCAAGGTCCACTACATACCTCTCTCTCCCTCTTCTTTATTAATGTGAAGGTTGGAAAGGGAGACAAGGGATGAAAGGGTAAGGTAGGGAAGTAGCACAAAGGGGTGGAAGGGATTAAAAAGGAAAGAGAGGGATTAAAGAGAAGTGGAAGGGAAAGGAAAGGAATTAAGGGAAGGAGAAGAAATGGAAAGGATTTAAGAGGAAAGAAGGGAAGGGATGAAAGGGAATTAAGTAGAAGGTATGAAAGGGAATGGAAGGGATTTCGCCCCGCACACTCCACGGAGTCCGTAGTGCTATCGGTCCTTGACAACCTCAGAGAAGGTATGGACACTAACCATCCCCAGGCCCTGGTACTCCTCGACCTTTCCGCCGCTTTTGACACGGTTGATAATTCCATCTTACTCTCTCGTGTCGGAGCGGCGGGGGTCGGTGGCTCAGCTTTGGTCTGGCTGTCCTCCTTCCTGACGGACCGCACCCAGGCTGTTCGCTTGGGTGACTACTCGGCGGACCTCCGGAAGGTGCAATGCGGGGTTCCCCAGGGTTCTTCCCTCTCTCCTCTTTTATTTATTTTGTACATTGCCCCTCTCATCTTTGCTCTTCAGCAAATGGAGGTCTCCGTCTACAATTACGCAGATGACCTCCAGCTTATTTTTACTTTGTCCCCCTCCCCTGAGTCAATGGCGAATTTCCAGTCGATCATGATCTTTATCCGGGACTGGATGAACTACAACCACCTGAAGTTAAACCCAGACAAAACTGAGCTGGTTCTGACAGGTGGTTGCACCAGTCCCTGGACCCCGTCTTTCTGGCCCCCCTCCCTAGGTCCCCCCCTCCTTCCTCTTCCTCCGTGAAAACTCTAGGTATCAAATTGAACGACCAACTCACTCTGCACTCCCAGGTCAACTCCGTTGTCTCTTCCTCCTTCCTTTCTCTCCGCACCATCCGCAAAGTCTCTCGTTTCTTTTCTTTTTCTGCCCTAAAACTCATTGTCCGGGCGATGGTAATTTCCCGCCTAGACTATGGCAACGCTCTATACTACGGCATGCCCGCCTACAGCATGCGCCGACTACAACTTGTCCAAAACCAGGCTGCCCGCCTGGTCCACAATCTGGCCAAATTCCACCATGTCACACCGCTCTTGAAATCCCTGCATTGGCCCCCTATACGAGAACGAGTTCAGTTCAAGATAGGATGTATCACCTTTTTAGCTCCGGCCGGCGCAGCCCCTGCGTTCGTCTCCTCGAAAATCAAAGCTTACGCCCCCCGTCAGGGAATTACGCTCATCGTCTTTACAATTGCTGACAGTTTCCCGCTTTAGGTGTAAAAAGTGGGGGGGCACGAAATTTTCCACACTTGCCGCTGTCTTCTGGAACTCTCTCCCCGCCCACCTTAGATCTTCCACTCAATACCCGCACTTTCGCAAGGCGCTCAAAACCTTGCTTCTCTCACAGGCTTTCCCATTATAATTGCTTTATTTTTCCCCTCCTCCCTGACCCTCTTGCCCTCTTGGGCTCAGTACTTCATAGCGCCATGAAACCGCTAGGTGTCCGTGCGCTTTATAAATATTTTAAACTCAAACTCAAACTCAAAGGGGATAAAAGGGAATTGGAGGGATGAAAGAGAATTAGAGTGAAAACAATAGGACAAAAGAGAAAGAAAGGGAAAGTAAGTGAAGGGATGAAAAGGAAGAAAAGCAATAAAGGGGGAAGGGGAGGTGTGAAAGGGATTAAAGGAGAGGATAGAGAAGCAGAGCAAGGGGATGTAAGGGGACGGGAAGGTAGGAAAGGGAAGGGATGAAAGGGAAGTATAAGGAGCCCAAAAAGGGGATGAAAAGGGGCAGAAAGGGGAGTAAGAGGAGAAAGAGGAAGGAAGGAGATGGAAGCAGAACAAACAGGTGAAAGTCGGTGAAAGGTGGAAATTGGAAGGGAAGGAATAGAGCGCAGAGAAAGGATAGGGAAGGTAATGTGAAGAAAGGAATGGAAAGAGAAGAGAACGGAAGAGAAGAAAGGAAAGGGTAGAGTATGAGGGAAGGGAAAAGGAAAGAGTAATGGAAAGGAAGCAGTGCGAAGGGTAGAGAATGAATTAAATGGGAGTCAAATTGAGGGAATGGAAGGGGTGAAAGTGAAGGGAAGCAGAGCAAGGGGGTGGAAGGGAATAGTAAAATGGGAAAGAGAAGGGATGAAACCGAAGGGTAGAAAGGGAGGTGGATAAAAGGGGGAAAGGAGGTGGGAGGGATAAGAAAGGCTAAAAGGGGAGCTATGAAATGGAAGGGGTGAAAGTGAAAGGAAGGGAAATGGTCACAGGGATGGGAATAGATGGGAGGGATAGGGAAGCGAGGCAAAGGGATGAAAGGGGATAGTAAGTTGGGAAATGGAAGGGTAGGGGTAAAGGGTAAGTGAAATTGTGAAAGGGAAGGGTAGTAAGTATAGCAGGGGGATGAAAGGGGATGGGAAAGTGAGGCAAGAGAAGGAATGAAAAAGAAGCACAGCAGAGCAAGGGCATGAGAGGGCATCTGAAGCTTGGAAAGGGGAAGAGTGAAAGAGAAAAGGAGGGTAGGGATGAAAGAGAACAGGAGGGAAGTAGAGCAAGGCAGTGAAAGGGGATTTAAAGGTTGGAGAAGGGAAAGAAAGAGAAAGTATTTAAGGGATGAAAGGAAAGGGTAGAGAAGCAGTGCAGGGGGATGAAAGGAGTGGGAAAGGTGAAGGAAAAGTAAGGGAAAGGAGTTAAAAAAGGGAAGGGTTGTAAAGGGAAGGATAAAAGAGAAAGAAAGGGAAGGGATGAAAGAGAAAGAAAGGGAAAGGATGAAAAGGTAACAGGAAGCGGTGGAAGGGACGAAAGGGAAGGATAGGGAAGCATATCAAGGGCATGAAAGGGGCTGGGAAGGTGAGAAAGGGAAGGGATGAAAAGGAAGTATAAGGAAGCCATAAATGTGATAAAAGGGGAGAGGAAGATGAGAAAGAGAAGAGAAGGAGAGGGAAGCAGAACAAGGGGATGAAAAATGGTGGAAGGTGGAAAAGGGAATGGGAGGAAGAATGGAGCAGCGAAATGATAGGGCAGGTAGCGAAAAGAAAGGGGAGGAGAATGGAAGGGAGAGGATGGAAGGGAAGGGAAAAGGAAAGGGGAAAGGAAGCAAAGTGAAGGGGAGACAAGGACATTATATTAAAGGGGAGGTGAATGGAAAGAAGCGGAGGGGTGAAAAATGATGAGGGATGGGAAACAGAGAGGGCAATAGAAAGGAAGAAGAGTGAAGGGGAGACAAGGAATTACATTATATTAAACAGTAGGCTAAAGGAGGAAAGGAATTAAAGGGAAGGGGAGCAGAGAAAGTAGATAGAAGGGGACATTAAGGTGGGAAAGGGAAGGAATTTAAAGCAAAGAAAAGAAAGGTAGATGGAGGAAAGGTGCAGAAAGGTGGGAAAGAGAAGGTACTGGATAAAATTAAAAAGAGAGGAGGGATGAAATAGAAGAGATGAAAGGGAAAGGATGGATAGGGGTCATAGAGAAGGGAAGAGATGAAAAAGGGTGGGAAGTTGGGAGAAGGAAGGGTAGGGGAAAAGGGAAGGGAAAGCTAGGAATTAGAGCAATGGGATGAAAGTAGATGGGAAAGTGATGAAAGAAGGGAAATTCATGGAAGGGAATGGTGGGGAAGTAGAGCAAGGGGATGAAAAGGGATAGGAGGGTGAAGAAGGGAGGAAATGAAAGGGAGGGGAGAGAAGACAAAAGTAAAGGGTAAAAAAAGCAGAGTGAAGGGGAGACATAAATTATATTAAGGGAGAGGGAAGGGATAAGAGGGGATGAGGGAAGAGAAAATGAGAGGGCAATACAAAGGAAGCAGAGTGAAGAAGAGGAATTACATAATGTTAAATGGGAGGATAAGGAGGGAGGGGTGAAAGGGATGGGAGGCAGAGCAGGGAGAAGGAAGGGAACATTAAGGTGGGAAAGGGAAGGGAAAGAATGAAAACAGGGAAGAAAGGGAGATGGATGAAAGGGGGCAGGAAGGAGGAAAAGGGAAGAGATAAAACGGAAAGGATGAGGGGTGAAATTAAAGGGATGAGAGGGAAAGGGGGGCAAGGGGTGGAAGAGAATGGGATGGATGAAAGGGAATGGGAAGATGGGAATGGCAAGGGTAGAGGAATAAGGGAAGGGAAATGTAGGAAGTAGGGAAAGTGGATAAAAAGATGAGAAAGTGATGAAAGGAAGGAAATTGATGGAAGGGAATGGTAGAGAACTAGAGCAAGGGTATGAAAATGGATAAAAAGGGATGTGAGGAAGGGATGGGAGTCAAGGAAAGAACAGGGAAGGGAAGGAAAGGAAAGGGTTGGGAATGAGAAGGAAACATGGAAATGAAGTGATTGAAGGGATGACATGAAACAGAAGGGCACAGAAGCAGAGAGCAGCAAAAGAGAAGTAAAAATAAGGCAGGAAAGGCAAATGGAAAGTTTGGAAACTAAAGGGAATGGAACAGAAAAGAAAGGAATGGTCTGGGAATTAAAAGTTAGGGAATGGGAGATAAGAAGAGTGGAATGAAGGGAAGATAAATTATTGGGTGAAGGGTAGAAGAGGTTGGTTACTGGAGAAAACGGATAGTAAATGTAAGGATGGAAGAGCAAAGGAAAGGTCAGAGAAGGAAAGAAAAGAGAAAGGAAGGGAAGGGAAGGTGGATGGGTTGGTAAATGGAAGGGATGTGACTTGAAGGGGAAGTGAGGGCTAAAGTGAAGGAAAATGAAGGGATGGGATTGAAAGGGAATGGATAGGATATGGTGGTGAGAGATGAGTAGGGAAAAGGTATTTAAGGGAAGGCAATGGAATGGAACGTGAATGGAATTCCGCTAGGAGAATGAATGAGATAGATTTGAAAGGAAGGAAATGACAGAAAAGGAAAGGAGATGACGGGAAGTATAGTGAGGGCATGCTAGAGAAAGGCTGAGGAGGGGGATTAAGAGAGATAGGGAGAAAGGTAAGGGGGAAAATCAAATAAAAGAGTAGAGAAAGAAAGGGTCAAGGGTGGGATGGCAAAGGCATGGAATGACCAGGTGAGATGAAGGTGTGTGGTATTTTTTGATGGAATGGTGATGACAAGAGGGTGTGGGTGGGGTGAATGAATAACGGTTTAGGGCATTTTGGGGTTTTAATTTAATTTTAAACCACTTTCAAGTCGGTATTTAGGTCTTGCCTAGCGTTGGAGTGCGCATGCGCTCCTCGCTCTGTGAGGCGTATTGTAATTGATAAAATTTCAGAAGGAGACTTGAAGCCATGCCCATCTTTTTGATTGGCTGGCATCATCGTTTATCTAAAACGCTGGCCTCTGATTGGAAATGAGGCTTATTTCTTACTGCCCGGTCTCCTTTTTGGACGGCCCATCCCGACTGGATGTTTTACTTGCCGCGTGACACGGTCTCCTTCATTAGTCATGTCGGCACTATGTTTTTCCAGTCGCCTTTGGCAAGGGCGGCCGCATGTTTATTTTTGCATTGCGCTTTCACTTAAAGTGAAAGCGCGATGCAAATTTAAACAAGCGGCTGCCTTTGCGCAATGGCGAGAGCTTTTTTTTCTTAGCGGCCCGTGTTTATTTTTACATTGCGCTTTCACTTATGCGGAGTGCTTTTACTTTAATAGTGGCCAAACCTCCCCCCCCATCACTCGCGGGACAATAACGGGCATTATTTGTACACAGAGCACGCAATGCGCGCTTTCACTTTAATAGCGGATGCCAGTACTGAAGTACCGCTGGGTGGTTTGTTTTTTTTAACTTTAATTCAATGCGCGGTGCTCGCTTCAGGGACACCGCAATCTGTTTATTATTATATTTTTTTTACTTTAAGCCTAGCGCTTAGCTGCTGCATGCCCCACCTCCCCAGGGTGGGCGGTCTCCTGCTCTGGAGTGCAGAGATACCACCTCCGAACTAAGTGACGGGTTGTCTGGGAGAAACCAGCGGCCCGTGCCCTAAATAGCCACAACCGCCCAGAACACGCCAGTGGGTTTGCAGAGGTGCGATGTGAAGCTCTTTGCACCTTGGACCCCTCCCCTGTTCTACAGTGCAATGCCCCCCGGCAGAGATGAACCACCGCGCACCCTGCAGACTTGTTTGATGTGCCTATTTGAAAGAGGCGGCATTTGCATGCTAACCATCACCTTTGTCTTTTAAAAACATCCAAAATCTTCGTACTTTATGGTTGAAGGCTGGCCGGGGGAGGGAGGAAACGTTTTACGGCGGGTTATTTTACGGGCTACATTTTTCAGTTATTTCTCTCTGCCGAGCGATATCAATGTGAGGGGGTGGGGAAAGAGATGGAATCGAAATCAAATCAAAGGAAAAATATGTGATATGCCTCTCATATCACTTTCTGCACCACCCCCATACAGAGACGCACTTGAGAGACTGGCACAATTTGTGCTGCCATCTCTTAGCCGTACGGCCATGCATTGTCTGTGTGTCATGCCCACTCTGACATCGTGCCCACTCTCGGCACTGGTACTCACTCTCAGCACCCGGGTCCACCACTCTCAGCACCCGTGCGCACCACTCTCAGCACCCGTGCTCACTTAAGCGAGAGGGGAGTTCCTTCTACCAACTGGAGGACAGGGAAGCTGCTCTGGTCAATTTCCGGGTGCTTTTGAGGCTACATGTATACATTTTAACCAGTCGGAGAGCACGCCTCTAAAGTTCAGGGAGGTCGGGGTGCCCGTAGTGTGTTGTTATGTTCTAAATGTGTGCAGACATCATTAAGCGCATGCCTTCAATGCATTTCCGGTATAGTATACAAACCTTTTTAATCAATGTCGCCGCATTGCAAGTCGCATAAAAGACATCTCTGTTGCCTCATTAGGGGAGGTAAACCTGGGTAGAGTTCTGGTGCCTTTAAAGGCATGGGTCGCAGCTCAACAAAAACACAGCATGTTAGAAATATGGGGATGTCTGGTTTTCAAGAGAGACGAGAGAATAGCTCTGTGCAGAGAATGGAGCATAAACTGCAGGTTACACGTTCAAGTACTAACGGGGCTGACTAATCTTTCATCCTTCTGAATTCGCTGCAGTGAGCTCCAGTGTGCGGAATAATAGTGACACCCTTTTTTTGAGATGCAAAGTCATTTAGTTTGAGCTGTGTGACACATTAATAACCAGTATATCCATTTCTTTATTAATATACAAGCAATAACATTTTCCCTTTTATGATATTATACAAAATTAGAACTATAAAATACCGTAAAAAATGAGCAGGTGCTTAAACTGCAGAAGGAGAAGCATACAAGCTCTTATAAAGGAATTCAATCCAGTCAGAATTCATCTCTCTCAGTATCCGGGTGTGAAAGCGCTCAGAAATATTCGAACATGGAAGTAAAAGTTTGCCCGCTCATGTCCTGTATATTATTTGCACAGTTAAATTCATGATTTATTATTCAATGAGAACACGCTGCACTTTAAAATGCATTTTATTTTTTTTAACTAAATGAACGAGCATTGATAATGCATTTGATTTCGCTAACTCTGTATGTAAATTTATCACTGTACTTCCACAATGTTATTATTGTCCCGATGTATTAATGGTGTAACGTTTTTTAATTAACTTGGCACATTAGAAATAAACCTGACCTAAAGGACTTGAGCACGCGCTGTCCAGCTGGAGTAACACAGATTGGAGCACTGGCCTGGAACCGTCACAGCGTCGGCATGAGTTCACATCAGAGCAGATGTAATTAATGGCGTGGCTTAAAAACACTTATGCTAAAAATCTGTGCTTAGCATAGTATGCCACAAGACTGGTATTTTGCTGCTTCTTTCATTGCGTCCAGATATAAAATACAACAAGTAACATTACACCTACAACAAGCCAGGACTATTGGCTTTGTCAATGGATGTTAGTTACATAAGATAAACAAGCATTTGCATTGCAATAGGTCTCACATTTACGCGAGTTTGAGCTATTGTATTGACTTTGCAAATGACAATGCCTTTTATTTTTGTTTTCGTTTTTATAACATAAATAAAGGCATTGTCATTGACAATGCCAATAGCTTAATCTCGCCTAAATGCGAGACCTATTGCATTGCAAATGCTTGTTCAGTTTGGCTTTCAGTACGATTTAAATTGGGGTATTAACTCACCATTGCCCCCCTTGTCCTCCCCTCGACCTCTTCCATGTCTCGACCAGGCCCTTCCATCAGCAGTGGTCCTTTCTCGCTAGACTCCTTGTTGTCCGATGCCGCAACTCCCTGGTTACAACCCTTTTATACCACTGGCATGTCACAATGGGGGAACTTTCATCATGTCACCATGACATCACTCCGCCGCGGGTGATACCATATATTTCTAGGCCGAGGGGAGCAGCGCAAAATATGGAGAATATCCTTTTCCTTGACAGGATTAACCATTAAGTTCCTAAAACTAAACCAATCGTGCGCCTGAAAATATAACCCCATGTTTCCTAACATATTGACTCAACAACGGCTCCTCATCGCTGCAGTAGTGGTCTGCCCCGTGTGGCTTCTCTTGTCTTCACGTGCCCTGTTCCTCGTGACATCACAATGCGGGCCTACTGCATCACTAGCATTCTCGTCACGATGTGCCGCTTCTGGGGCTGCTATGATGGGATGAAGGCTTTCAAATCAATTACAGTGTTTACATTTCCTCCGTCCTTGTTTAAAATAAATGATCAATTCAACATAAGGCTCGTGCTCTCAGTTTGTGTGCCCAGACCTTCTCCAGTTTATTTACAGAAGCATTTACACTGACCACATCCGTATCAAACTCGCTCGTCCCTCTGGTAATAATGTTCAGTTACAATTACCTACTTCGCTCCTCAGAATAAATTCTGATTTCACTGGTGTACAAATCGCAGAAAAGTAAGAGATTCACGAAATGTCACAATTTGTGTGTGTGTGTGTGTGGGGGGGGGGGGGGGCTTGGTGGAACGCTCTTTGAGTCTCCTATTTTAAACCCTGCCCTATGTTGCGTCGTCTTAAGTCGTTCCTTACACCTCTGTAGATGTAACATCTGGGGCTGGCTGTGGTTCTCCCCGCCTCTCGCGAGTGCACTGCTGTTACAGATGTTTTTCCTTCGGTGGGGCCCCTCCTGTGCCTTGACAGGACACTCGCTCTCCTGCATCCGATGCTGTTTCTTCCACTTTGAAATCACCAGCTGGGATTTCCGATTCCCTCTCCCCAGGTCTGGTTGGGTCCCCTCTCATCAGGTCTGATAAAGATGGAAAATTCCTTATATTTGGTGGCACAACCAAAGCGTTTAAATAGAGCAAGTTCCTAGCCACGAGCACGAAATGATCGTACTCTCACGACGCATGGCTTCTATGTGCTATGTACACAGGGATCGGTATGTGCTTTTTGGGATGATAACCTGCAGAAGGAACAGGCTCCTCTCCGCCCTCCCTGTCTGCCCACAGCTAGCCCGAGCTCTTTAGTTGTTTCACGGTATTCGGTGGTGGTCCCACCCTACGTGGGTAAACATGTGGGATGTGTGACTGTATTTTTCTGTATACGTCACAGAGGTCGTTTTGCTGCTCCACCCTACTCTCTGTCTTGAATAACTGGCTACATGGGGCTGCAAGGCCCCCCACATCCTAACCTGATGTTTACAGAGAGAGAGGTAAATCTTGCATTAAACCATTCATGATACCAGCGGTCAGAGTGCCCGACCAGGTGTAAGCCATCCCACTGCTGCTTCCATTCAGAGGGGACTGGAATCTTTGGCATGCACCCATCTCGCGGAGGTTAGCACGCGGAAACACAGCCAACATAAGGAAATACTCAGGCCTTGCCTAGATTGGTCCCCGCACCGGCCAGAAACTGTCTTTGCATAGTCCCATTATGGCACCAGGCCCCACCCTTACCACAACAGAGTATGCATGCATAAATAAATACACAACACAACTTTTGTTTGGGAAAAATATTGCTGCAGGTTTATTCCATACAAAAGTATGCAATATGGTGGGTTATCTTACGGGCGATCCAAGGGCAGGCAGCTGTATAAACCTATGCTGCCCTACCCGCCTGATGAGCCACGCACTGTGGAGAAACCAATCAGCGCTACCCTTATGGGGGTGATCCCCTTACTGGATCACGGGTGATCCCCTTACTGGATCATGTGACACATTGGTCCCTTATTACTCCCGCCCTTTTCAGGGCGGAGCGTAGCAAGGCAAACCCCCGGTTGCTCAGGCCCACAACCGCCCGAAGGACTAACGGGGCGCCGAAGTAGTTGTTCCAGGACCCTCCACACGAGGTTCCTGTGATTTGGCTCTGGCACCCCTATTGTGCTCTTGCAGAGGTAAACTTTCTGTACCCATATGCTTCCAGATCGCCCTGTAACTCTGCCTGCAACGACAAAGAAAAACATTACAACATCCTATGTAATTCGCCTGCCAACCCCACGCCGGGTAAGCGGTAGGGTGGGAGACGGCGTGTCCGGCGCAAAGAGGACGCCAAGATGGCCGGGGGAGGCATAAATACCTCCCCCTCCTCTTTGTGCCGGAAGTGACGTATCTGGCCAGGGGACTCCTCCTATAGTCCCCCGTATTAGTGGGGGTGGGGGAGTGCCAAATGCGACTAAGGGTGGCCGCCCGCTTAGGGTGGCCCCCTGCGGGGGCCGCGGGCAGCCGCATAGTCCCATTATGGCACCAGGCCCCACCCTTACCACAACAGAGTATGCATGCATAAATAAATACACAACACAACTTTTGTTTGGGAAAAATATTGCTGCAGGTTTATTCCATACAAAAGTATGCAATATGGTGGGTTATCTTACGGGCGATCCAAGGGCAGGCAGCTGTATAAACCTATGCTGCCCTGCCCGCCTGATGAGCCATGCACTGTGGAGAAACCAATCAGCGCTACCCTTATGGGGGGTGATCCCCTTACTGGATCGCGGGTGATCCCCTTACTGGATCATGTGACACATTGGTCCCTTATTACTCACGCCCTTTTCAGGGCGGAGCGTAGCAAGGCAAACCCCCGGTTGTTCAGGCCCACAACCGCCCGAAGGACTAACGGGGCGCCGACGTAGTTGTTCCAGGACCCTCCACACGAGGTTCCTGTGATTTGGCTCTGGCACCCCTATTGTGCTCTTGCAGAGGTAAACTTTCTGTTCCCATATGCTTCCAGATCGCCCTGTAACTCCGCCACAGCTCTGGAGGGGGCTACCGTCGCCTAAAGAGCACCCCCACCAAAACAGTTCCTTTCTCACTGCCACCTGCAACTTCCCGGGCCATATTCATGTCCTGTAAGAACAGATCCAAGCCCACCTGTGCCATGTGCACCCCAACTTTGTCACAATAAGCTTTGGGGTTCGCCCGGCATGGCTCATGCCTGATGAAGCCAAAGCCCCTTGCCCTGCGAATTTGCGCATGGAGCGGTGCATGCTTCTCTGGGAATGACCATTGCCTCGCATGCCCTGCAAGGATGTGATGGCCTCACAGGAAGCACATAAGAACATACCTTTGGCCATAAGAAACTTGAATAATGTCAGGAGCCATTCCAATAGCTCTAACTTTAACAATGCCAAGACTATTGCATTATAAATGCCTGTTTTTGTTAGGCGCGGGGAGATTAATTGATTTTCCCAGAATGACTGGATGTTCAGCGTCATTGCCGAGACTCGAACCAAGTTCCCCAGATTCGAGGCCGACGGCCCTAGCCGTTAGGCCAGCTCCTCTCCGTTTGCTTTGGCAGGGAGCAAATCGTTGAAACTGACATTCTACCCTAAAGGGTGGAACCACATAACCCACGGGACCACGGACTTGTGTGTATATTACCAGTGATACTCTTAGAAATTAAGGTTCCCAGGGTCAAATGAGGGCTGTCCCGCCATGGACTGAGACACGGTCACTGGGTTTCCCACTTGACCCCTACAGGGTGGTGATACTAACATCCCCCAGCAAAAGCTGAAAGTCTTTGGTTGCTATCATACCACCTGTGTCCTTTGAATCACCCCCATTTCCTCCCTGCAGTAGTTATACTGGTAAGTGGGCAATCAATTCACCATCCCTCCTTTCCTGTCAGACTGGTGCCTGTTCGGTTTTATCTGTGGTGGCTGTCCACAGACTTCCTAAGCAGCCGTACTGCTAAAATTGTGAGCAGTTGCTAACATTGATGGGAACTCACGCTTGCAACTACAGTGAGTATTTAAATTATTATGATCCGAGTGTCCGGTCGAACTATGCACAGGTAATTGACACTCTCCCACGTGTAGTCGCTGTGAAACGTTTGAAATAGTCCATCAAATTCAGCCAGTCACCCTCCTAGGTGGAGACTTGCCCTCCCAACTACTGCTAGTCTAACCCCCGGTCATACCTCCTGCTCAGTTGAATTTGGAAATTCAGGACACTGCCAACCCCAGGGACCTATTACTGGGCTGTGTATATGCGGCCCCAGATGACCTTAAACAATTTGCTTTGATTGGATGGGTCTTACCATGGACTGGCTGCAAACCCGCCTGCTGCCCCGGCTAAGTGCGGGTGAATATGTCTAACACGGGCTACCTGTACCCTGCCCTTGCATGCAGAGGGCACCTATAGCTGCATCTACCATACCTAGCAAGACACGACAAGATAGCGAGCCCTATCCACACAAAACCAATATTAAAACATGGTCCCTTAGGGGCCGAAGCCTTGACCTTGCCCTCAGTTGTGTGACCTGGATTGCTCAGACCGGGCGACATGAGGGCACAAAATCATGTGTACCCGTTCTTGTGCCACACTTGCAGGAGGATTAGTATGCTCCTTGCCTGTTTGCTTGGAATTAGTGATGGTCCCTCGCGGGGTAAAAGCTCAGGGCCTTATCCCTGAAGCTTGTCCATCTATACTTCCCCAGGAAATCTAGCTAATCGTACGCCTGCCTAATACCCAGGGCTGGCTGGTTTAATGCTTTCCAAATTAAACTGTCCAACCAAATGAGGCCATGTACTAAAACTTTACTGGGTTGTCTCAGGTTTCTTTTAGCGCTAGAAACGCCCCCAAGTGTACATGATACCTGTTTCTATATGGTGCCAGCAGATGTTCCTAAAGGCCCTTGTAGCCCATTGCCCCATGCAGTCTCAAAACATTTCGCGGCACCTCTTATGCGTTGTAATTGCCCAGAGTAAGTGTAAAATTATACTTTCCCACCAATGGGCTGGTAACCGGTGGCCAAGAAAGACAGAAACCGGGCATAACCTCCCCGTTTCCTACAGTATTGCAATGATTCTCTTGCACCAGTATGAACTGTGCCACATGCATCCATGCCCTATCATCAGTTGCTATGCAGCTGGCAATCCAATTCAATGACTTGTATGTTTGTGGGCAACCAATTCCATATGCCGGGATTTCACCACTACTATCTATGATGCTGAACCTGGACTTGCAAGGCAAACCTGAATCGACGATCGTCCCATGCTAATCGCCACATTTCCAACCCCTCAATATCGTCTAACTTACTGAGGGCACGACGAGGACTCGTGGGACGGAATAACGGTCTGAAGCATTAGCGCCAATTAAGAAACCGCCAGGAAACATCGACATCATGCCAAAGGGGGGGGGGGCCCTTCCCTGAAGAATGGCCCCCTATCCAGTACACCCCCATAATACTGCAACCCCGACGTACACCCGGGGAGCCAACATGCGACTTTGGTAAAGGTGAAAGAACGTGCAGCTTACATCCCTGCAACCCAGGCATAATACTAAGTTATTCCCACAGATCAATATAGGCGACCAAAAGGACCGCCGAGCCCAGCTGTGCCACATCCAAGAAGAACCATCTACAGTTTGAAGACCACTGAGGGGAGAAGTACAGTTCCCGCGTACTTCGCAAACCATAACACTAACGAGGAAGTAGACGTCTCTGGCGTGCCCACTTCGGCCTCCAGACATGCACGAGCGCTAGGGGGAAGTGAGGGCAGAAAACAAAGACCAACTGATGCCCCGGGTGGGCTTGCATCCCTAGTCTTGGTGGGAGCACACACAGCGTCCCTGGGAAAAGCTGGCTCTACATACCCATAGCAAACCGTGCCCATCGCGCCTTGCTGCTGCGCACACGCCACATGCTCCGCACAGCCCCCAGAGCTGAGGTGTAAGCATACTCCGCGCTCCTGTAGGGGCAATCGGCAGCTGAACTAGCTGTTGCTGTGTTAAAGTATTGAAAGCCCGACCCCGTCCGCGCTTATTGGATGGAATCCTTCGGAATTTGGACGAGTGTGTCTATGCAATGTCAGTAACCTTCCTCAAGGTGGGCATGAAAGAACGGGCAGTCTCAATAAAAAGCCCTTCAAACAGGTGTCCCCAAAAATTTCTGACGATGGCGGCTGGTAGTACTACCACATGTGTGATTGAAAACAAGTAAATGCACTCCTGACCTCAACCTTCAGGGTGACCTGTTTTAAACGCCTCAGAGCCACCCACGCGTGCTGAATAAGGCCATGCCCTTGCCTAATATTTTGCCGCTATGTCAATGCGTCCCTGTATTTCCTACAAAAGGAGCACTAACCTACAACAAGCCTAACCATTGTCATAGTCAATACTTCTATTTGCATAAGGTAACTAGGTCACCATTGAGGCTACGTTGCATAGCCAAACGAGAGCTAGCCGCCTCCATCCATAGCTGCCAAGGTTTCATATTGCTATGCATGACATTTGATAATTTCCGCGCCATGGACATTCAAAGACTATAAATGACACTTCCTTGGGAGCAAAATCAATCAATGATACGGCGCATATCCAACCTACCCATGCACATTTCGGAAACATGTTAGGGCAGCGGGACCTGTGATGTGATCTGCCGGTATAGATCAAATTCTCTCGCTGGCTCCAAAAGTCAACCCCATCATGGGAAAGAACTCCCACTCAGTCTGTACCCCTAACTGTATTTGCATTGAGTGGTCCTATAATGAAATTAAACAAATTGTGTGCTTGTGTGAAGGCGTCTGCGAAGCATGGTTCATGTCGTGGCTGCTCAAACACGTGACGTATCCTGTGCTGACCTCAACACTGTGGGACTGTTGTTAAATGGACATGCTCCCTACGGCCTAATATTAGTCAAACATTGCAGCACATGATAACGGAAATAAATTCCACTATATCTCCTCCATATTACCACTTCTTTCCGACTTAGTGATGGTACCACAGCCCCAGTGCCAACTGGTGGCGTACCATATGCAACATGGGCAAGCATAGAACTAGTGACTGTCTTATAATGTACTAGAAGCAACAGGTTCTATATTAGACCCTCAGCCGGCAAGGCATCCTTAAATGTGCATCGCAGACTCCCTGTATAAAGTTTTGAATTAAGCCACAGCATGGCCTTATACTAGAACGAGCTGGCGATAAAGGAGAATCACAAAAGCCGCGGCACAGTGCCACCCGGGGGCATAAACACCTTATAGCACTCTGGAATATACACCCACAAACAATAGGGTGTTCGTACGTAAAACAACCAACAACGAAACCCGCGGGCAGGCCAGCAGACTCACTCACACCGAGGCCAGCATGCCCATACACAAGAACAAGCTGGCGATAAAAGAGAATCACAAAAACTGCGGCACAGCCCCTGTCACTGTGGCACTGCAGGAGGCCTACAGGGTCGTACCGTTCTCCTGACCACCACAGTACCAACCACAGTCCAAACCGCAACTCCCTCCATGCAGCCAATGGCACACTGGCCTCTATGTACTGCACAATGCTTGTTTGAAATTAAAGGGGGTGGGGTCCAACGCCTCCCTCGTGTGCAGGATTGTAACCTTACCCCGGAATGCATCCCCCTCATACTTCCCTTCAATGCACACCGAGCGAGTATCAGGCTGAAAGTTGCTCAAAAGCATGCAGAGACTTGGACCGACTGAGAGGCAAGACCACTAAACTGGAACAAATAAAATATGACCACTTATCACCAAGACATAGCCGCCTGCTGGAAAGTCAGGGATTGGTGCTACGCTCCCATATCAATGGAGTGGCTCGGGACAGTCAACACGGCCGGAAGCCAGGCTTAGCCTTATCGCGGCCCTACAATGGGGGAGCTCTGACTACTGTTGGGAAGACTCCGGTTGCCCTGGCCGTAAATGGATTGCCCTGGGGGAAAAAGGCAGCCTGATGCTGTCGACGCCGCCATACGCCAAATAGCAGACATCTGGCCTGCAGCACAAACAGTGAGTGTCCCGTACAGCACAGCACAATGCAGAGGTGATTAACTTAAAAACAACGATTATTGGTTTCTGGGCATGTTACACCTTTATGACAATGAGCAGCCCTATTGACCAGTTATGAGGGGATACCCCCTTTGCAACGTTCCTGCAATGTGCAAATTCTCCCAGACTCCCGGCGGAAACACCGACACTGCTCATTCACCGGACAGCGGGGGACCGGTATTTAGACCAAACCGTTAGCATGTCTACCTGCCTGTGCTGCTAAGCATGTATGCCGCATAACGAAAACACTGTGCCGATGAGCGCGATACCCCTTGGCTACTGCAGAACAATGTTGCCCCGAACTTGCAGCATTAAAACTCTCTCTTTCCCAGGGAACAATGTAGAGAGACCTGTAACATGCAGAGCTCATGATGCATCCAGTGCGTGTCATGTGGCCATCACATACAGAGATGAACTAATTACACAACGTGCGTAGAAACAACATTGCCCAGCAACACTACATGTAGTCAGCGCAGACTAATGCACAAGAGGGTCGAAAATGTGCATATGCCTGAGTGATCGCAACGCTGCTCATGCTTCGGGTAATCAATCGACGCAATGGACTGCGTTTAGAAGTAAGGCCACCGGGATAACATGTTAAAAGTATCCTACTAACATGCACAACCAACAGGGTGGTGAATCACATCAAGTTACGGTACAGTAATAACACGCCTGTGTACAATGGGATCTCAAACATTTCTACCATGAGACCTACTTGAGCCTAATGAAGCTATTAATGCTTTGATAAGGACCACATCAAACAGGGTTACATTGGTGGCCCACCTGGGCCAGAATACTAGCAATGAACACATCTGTGCAGTGTATTGAGTGCATTGCCAGCCCCTATTACCTGTTCCGCGCTAACACAATGATCCTGATGCAGCCTACTTAACTTCGCACAGACCTTTTATGCATATAGGCTATTCAAGATGTAAACGCGGCACGCGAAGCAGGGTCGTGCCGAAGGTACCCAGCCAACAATGACCCCCAGTATTGCCACATGATCCCAACTAAACCCGTCTTCTCCTGCAATCTCCTCCTATAAAGACACGAGGGCGCGCCCCCCGCATAATCCCGCGGGACGCCTCCCACCGCGAGCCGCATCTCGCCTGTAACTGGCGTGGCCCGAATACAGTGCAGGTAAGAATAGTAGGAATCTAAGTACTAAGGGAAACCATAAAATGAATTAGGCCAGCCACACTTTCATGAATGGATACAAGAGTAAGCCACTGTCCATCGCCATATTAGCCCCATGAGCCGCATATGCGAGCAGAAAAAAAAAACCCAAAAACCTTGAATCTTTTAAAACCAAACTGCTTCGCGCCCTTACCGTCGCACGACCATTAAAACCCGCACCATTTCCAAATATTGTTTGTGGCAAGGCGGGATCAAAACCGTACTAATATATACTTCGACAGTACCTTAACAGTCCATTCCGTCACCTCTGTGAGAGCCTGCACCACTAAGCAACAAGCCGCATCCCCCGCCTAAGGCATCGGCACACCCCCCTCCGCCAGTCGTTCTTGACTTGGCACAATAGCTAATGCTAGCCTCTTAAATAGCCTAATTTATCGACAAAAGTAACAGAAATGTAAATGTCCTGTATTTGTAAAGTGCAAACATTCACCCGAAGGTGTCAAGGCGCTGGGGGCCGTCGGGAAGATAAAGCAAGCTATTGCCCAGAGTCACAATTAGTTTATAGTGGGGCCCTGCGCAAGGACTCCGATAAGCAGGTGATTCCCTGTTGTGTCAATGAGCCAACGATGGTGGGTAAAAGAAAGATTTATTAAGATAAATCTATTTACGTAAGACCCACACGCAGGTGGAACAATGTTAAGCATAAGTTAAGGTCGTAATGACGAACATTCCATAAACGTCATATTTATACTGTAACAATCGTCACAGGGGTGAAAGGATGTGATTGGTGGGGAATGAACAAAGGGAAAGAAGGTAGGATGTAGGTAAGGAAGGGTGGTAGAGAATTAGGAGTACAACATCTCCCCGCTTTATAACTGAAACCAGAAAATCAGTACATAACAAAATCTTTTAAATGTTTAGGTTTCTTACACATTCTTCTATTAGAAATTTCACTATTTTGTGATGAACCAGGTAAATGATCAATTCAGACATTTTCTTTAATTTGTTCATCCATGGGAACAACATTAGTAGAAGATTCAGGAAATACAAAATTATCATTTTCCACCATAACAGGAAAATCAGTCTCAGAATTTGTTATTAATTCGTTTAAATGACATTGGCTCGAATTCGCATCTCTACTAGAATCTTCATAAAAATCAAAATTCGTTTCAGATTCATTTTTATCATTATCTTTAAGAAGTATTTTTTCTTGACCTGGTTTTAGTCCTACAACATCACTTTTACTCCACCAACCCTTTTCGCCAAGAAAGACAGAACCATCAGTTACCTTTATAATCTTGTACGGTTGAGTAAAAGTTGATTCTCCTTTTAGTACCTTATTTGGTTTTTTTATGATGACAAAATCACCAGAATGAAATGTTTTCTTTTTAGTTTTGTTTGAAACATCGTGGTACTCTTTAGTTAATATTTGTTTGTCAACAATTTTTTGTTGTACATTTAACTCTGAGTCATCAATTCTAGTACACTTAGTTTTGTCTTGATACCAATTTTTAAGTTTTGGTGTTAACATGGTATTACTCTTTCTCCCTCTCATAAGAAAGAATGGTGTTTGTCCTGTAACCTTATTTACTGTGTTGTTGTAACCACTAACTTTTTCCTTTATACATTTTTCAACTGGTATTTTAGATGCTAAGGCCTGTTGAATACCTTCTTTTAGAAATCTATTTACCCTTTCCACCTGACCATTAGAAGAAGGACTGTACAAAGGTGTTTTCTCTTGTTTAACACCCAGACTTTTCAAAAAGTTGCACATTTTTGTGGAAACTAATTGTGTTCCATTATCAGATACCAAGATTTTAGGTTGACCTTCAACAGCAAATGTATCTTCCCAAAAAAATATTACAAATTCAGTCGTAATTTTAGACATAAATCTGTAGCAAATCCATTTTGTGTAAGAATCAGACAAAACAACCAGGTATTTACAGTTTTCATCCAAAGATATGAAAGGTCCAGAAAAGTCAATGGCTATCTTTGACCATGGCCCTCTAGGTATATCCACTAATTGCAAATCATTTTTTCTAACCTTCCAATGTTTATCTGTCCTAAGACATTCTTCACAAAAATCTATGTGGTTATTGACGTCTGAACTTAAACCTGGCCACCAATAATGCTCTTTCAATATTTTTTTTGTTGCTGTGGATCCTGGATGACCTTTATGTGCAATGCAAATTAGTTATTTTTAAGATTGTTAGGTGGAATAAATAAATCATGTCTCATTAAAAGACAATTAGCGAAAGTCAACTCATTGGATAAGTGGTGATAACACTTCAAGTTATTATTCAAATTTCGCACTGGTGGCCACTTAGTATTAATAAAACCGATTATTTTTTGCAAAGTTGTGTCATTTTTTACACTTTCAATCCATTCATCCTCTGATATATTACCTATATTTACACTGACCACATCCGTATCAAACTCGCTCGTCCCTCTGGTAATAATGTTCAGTTACAATTACCTACTTCGCTCCTCAGAATAAATTCTGATTTCACTGGTGTACAAATCGCAGAAAAGTAAGAGATTCACGAAATGTCACAATTTGTGTGTGTGTGTGGGGGGGGGCTTGGTGGAACGCTCTTTGAGTCTCCTATTTTAAACCCTGCCCTATGTTGCGTCGTCTTAAGTCGTTCCTTACACCTCTGTAGATGTAAAATCTGGGGCTGGCTGTGGTTCTCCCCGCCTCTCGCGAATGCACTGCTGTTACAGATGTTTTTCCTTCGGTGGGGCCCCTCCTGTGCCTTGACAGGACACTCACTCTCCTGCATCCGATGCTGTTTCTTCCACTTTAAAATCACCAGCTGGGATTTCCGATTCCCTCTCCCCAGGTCTGGTTGGGTCCCCTCTCATCAGGTCTGATAAAGATGGAAAATTCCTTATAATTGGTGGCACAACCAAAGCGTTTAAATAGAGCAAGTTCCTAGCCACGAGCACGAAATGATCGTACTCTCACGACGCATGGCTTCTATGTGCTATATAGTGGCCGGGTACACAGGGATCGGTATGTGCTTTTTGGGATGATAACCTGCAGAAGGAACAGGCTCCTCTCCGCCCTCCCTGTCTGCCCACAGCTAGCCCGAGCTCTTTAGTTGTTTCACGGTATTCGGTGGTGGTCCCTCCCTACGTGGGTAAACATGTAGGATGTGTGACTGTATTTTTCTGTATACGTCACAGAGGTCGTTTTGCTGCTCCACCCTACTCTCTGTCTTGAATAACTGGCTACATGGGGCTGCAAGGCCCCCCACATCCTAACCTGATGTTTACAGAGAGAGAGGTAAATCTTGCATTAAACCATTCATGATACCAGCGGTCAGAGTGCCCGACCAGGTGTAAGCCATCCCACTGCTGCTTCCATTCAGAGGGGACTGGAATCTTTGGCATGCACCCATCTCGCGGAGGTTAGCACGCGGAAACACAGCCAACATAAGGAAATACTCAGGCCTTGCCTAGATTGGTCCCCGCACCGGCCAGAAACTGTCTTTGCATAGTCCCATTATGGCACCAGGCCCCACCCTTACCACAACAGAGTATGCATGCATAAATAAATACACAACACAACTTTTGTTTGGGAAAAATATTGCTGCAGGTTTATTCCATACAAAAGTATGCAATATGGTGGGTTATCTTACGGGCGATCCAAGGGCAGGCAGCTGTATAAACCTATGCTGCCCTACCCGCCTGATCAGCCACGCACTGTGGAGAAACCAATCAGCGCTACCCTTATGGGGGTGATCCCCTTACTGGATCACGGGTGATCCCCTTACTGGATCATGTGACACATTGATCCCTTATTACTCACGCCCTTTTCAGGGCGGAGCGTAGCAAGGCAAACCCCCGGTTGCTCAGGCCCACAACCGCCCGAAGGACTAACGGGGCGCCGACGTAGTTGTTCCAGGACCCTCCACACGAGGTTCCTGTGATTTGGCTCTGGCACCCCTATTGTGCTCTTGCAAAGGTAAACTTTCTGTACCCATATGCCTCCAGATCGCCCTGTAACTCTGCCTGCAACGACAAAGAAAAACATTACAACATCCTATGTAATTCGCCTGCCAACCCCACGCCGGGTAAGCGGTAGGGTGGGAGACGGCGTGTCCGGCGCAAAGAGGACGCCTAGATGGCCGGGGGAGGCATAAATACCTCCCCCTCCTCTTTGTGCCGGAAGTGACGTATCTGGCCAGGGGACTCCTCCTATAGTCCCCCGTATTAGTGGGGGTGGGGGAGTGCCAAATGCGACTAAGGGTGGCCGCCCGCTTAGGGTGGCCCCCTGCGGGGGCCGCGGGCAGCCGCATAGTCCCATTATGGCACCAGGCCCCACCCTTACCACAACAGAGTATGCATGCATAAATAAATACACAACACAACTTTTGTTTGGGAAAAATATTGCTGCAGGTTTATTCCATACAAAAGTATGCAATATGGTGGGTTATCTTACGGGCGATCCAAGGGCAGGCAGCTGTATAAACCTATGCTGCCCTGCCCGCCTGATGAGCCATGCACTGTGGAGAAACCAATCAGCGCTACCCTTATGGGGGGTGATCCCCTTACTGGATCGCGGGTGATCCCCTTACTGGATCATGTGACACATTGGTCCCTTATTACTCACGCCCTTTTCAGGGCGGAGCGTAGCAAGGCAAACCCCCGGTTGTTCAGGCCCACAACCGCCCGAAGGACTAACGGGGCGCCGACGTAGTTGTTCCAGGACCCTCCACACGAGGTTCCTGTGATTTGGCTCTGGCACCCCTATTGTGCTCTTGCAGAGGTAAACTTTCTGTTCCCATATGCTTCCAGATCGCCCTGTAACTCCGCCACAGCTCTGGAGGGGGCTACCGTCGCCTAAAGAGCACCCCCACCAAAACAGTTCCTTTCTCACTGCCACCTGCAACTTCCCGGGCCATATTCATGTCCTGTAAGAACAGATCCAAGCCCACCTGTGCCATGTGCACCCCAACTTTGTCACAATAAGCTTTGGGGTTCGCCCGACATGGCTCATGCCTGATGAAGCCAAAGCCCCTTGCCCTGCGAATTTGCGCATGGAGCGGTGCATGCTTCTCTGGGAATGACCATTGCCTCGCATGCCCTGCAAGGATGTGATGGCCTCACAGGAAGCACATAAGAACATACCTTTGGCATAAGAAACTTGAATAATGTCAGGAGCCATTCCAATAGCTCTAACTTTAACAATGCCAAGACTATTGCATTATAAATGCCTGTTTTTGTTAGGCGCGGGGAGATTAATTGATTTTCCCAGAATGACTGGATGTTCAGCGTCATTGCCGAGACTCGAACCAAGTTCCCCAGATTCGAGGCCGACGGCCCTAGCCGTTAGGCCAGCTCCTCTCCGTTTGCTTTGGCAGGGAGCAAATCGTTGAAACTGACATTCTACCCTAAAGGGTGGAACCACATAACCCACGGGACCACGGACTTGTGTGTATATTACCAGTGATACTCTTAGAAATTAAGGTTCCCAGTGTCAAATGAGGGCTGTCCCGCCATGGACTGAGACACGGTCACTGGGTTTCCCACTTGACCCCTACAGGGTGGTGATACTAACATCCCCCAGCAAAAGCTGAAAGTCTTTGGTTGCTATCATACCACCTGTGTCCTTTGAATCACCCCCATTTCCTCCCTGCAGTAGTTATACTGGTAAGTGGGCAATTAATTCACCATCCCTCCTTTCCTGTCAGACTGGTGCCTGTTCGGTTTTATCTGTGGTGGCTGTCCACAGACTTCCTAAGCAGCCGTACTGCTAAAATTGTGAGCAGTTGCTAACATTGATGGGAACTCACGCTTGCAACTACAGTGAGTATTTAAATTATTATGATCCGAGTGTCCGGTCGAACTATGCACAGGTAATTGACACTCTCCCACGTGTAGTCGCTGTGAAACGTTTGAAATAGTCCATCAAATTCAGCCAGTCACCCTCCTAGGTGGAGACTTGCCCTCCCAACTACTGCTAGTCTAACCCCCGGTCATACCTCCTGCTCAGTTGAATTTGGAAATTCAGGACACTGCCAACCCCAGGGACCTATTACTGGGCTGTGTATATGCGGCCCCAGATGACCTTAAACAATTTGCTTTGATTGGATGGGTCTTACCATGGACTGGCTGCAAACCCGCCTGCTGCCCCGGCTAAGTGCGGGTGAATATGTCTAACACGGGCTACCTGTACCCTGCCCTTGCATGCAGAGGGCACCTATAGCTGCATCTACCATACCTAGCAAGACACGACAAGATAGCGAGCCCTATCCACACAAAACCAATATTAAAACATGGTCCCTTAGGGGCCGAAGCCTTGACTTTGCCCTCAGTTGTGTGACCTGGATTGCTCAGACCGGGCGACATGAGGGCACAAAATCATGTGTACCCGTTCTTGTGCCACACTTGCAGGAGGATTAGTATGCTCCTTGCCTGTTTGCTTGGAATTAGTGATGGTCCCTCGCGGGGTAAAAGCTCAGGGCCTTATCCCTGAAGCTTGTCCATCTATACTTCCCCTGGAAATCTAGCTAATCGTACGCCTGCCTAATACCCAGGGCTGGCTGGTTTAATGCTTTCCAAATTAAACTGTCCAACCAAATGAGGCCATGTACTAAAACTTTACTGGGTTGTCTCAGGTTTCTTTTAGCACTAGAAACGCCCCCAAGTGTACATGATACCTGTTTCTATATGGTGCCAGCAGATGTTCCTAAAGGCCCTTGTAGCCCATTGCCCCATGCAGTCTCAAAACATTTCGCGGCACCTCTTATGCGTTGTAATTGCCCAGAGTAAGTGTAAAATTATACTTTCCCACCAATGGGCTGGTAACCGGTGGCCAAGAAAGACAGAAACCGGGCATAACCTCCCCGTTTCCTACAGTATTGCAATGATTCTCTTGCACCAGTATGAACTGTGCCACATGCATCCATGCCCTATCATCAGTTGCTATGCAGCTGGCAATCCAATTCAATGACTTGTATGTTTGTGGGCAACCAATTCCATATGCCGGGATTTCACCACTACTATCTATGATGCTGAACCTGGACTTGCAAGGCAAACCTGAATCGACGATCGTCCCATGCTAATCGCCACATTTCCAACCCCTCAATAGAGTCTAACTTACTGAGGGCACGACGAGGACTCGTGGGACGGAATAACGGTCTGAAGCATTAGCGCCAATTAAGAAACCGCCAGGAAACATCGACATCATGCCAAAGGGGGGGGGGGCCCTTCCCTGAAGAATGGCCCCCTATCCAGTACACCCCCATAATACTGCAACCCCGACGTACACCCGGGGAGCCAACATGCGACTTTGGTAAAGGTGAAAGAACGTGCAGCTTACATCCCTGCAACCCAGGCATAATACTAAGTTATTCCCACAGATCAATATAGGCGACCAAAAGGACCGCCGAGCCCAGCTGTGCCACATCCAAGAAGAACCATCTACAGTTTGAAGACCACTGAGGGGAGAAGTACAGTTCCCGCGTACTTCGCAAACCATAACACTAACGAGGAAGTAGACGTCTCTGGCGTGCCCACTTCGGCCTCCAGACATGCACGAGCGCTAGGGGGAGGTGAGGGCAGAAAACAAAGACCAACTGATGCCCCGGGTGGGCTTGCATCCCTAGTCTTGGTGGGAGCACACACAGCGTCCCTGGGAAAAGCTGGCTCTACATACCCATAGCAAACCGTGCCCATCGCGCCTTGCTGCTGCGCACACGCCACATGCTCCGCACAGCCCCCAGAGCTGAGGTGTAAGCATACTCCGTGCTCCTGTAGGGGCAATCGGCAGCTGAACTAGCTGTTGCTGTGTTAAAGTATTGAAAGCCCGACCCCGTCCGCGCTTATTGGATGGAATCCTTCGGAATTTGGACGAGTGTGTCTATGCAATGTCAGTAACCTTCCTCAAGGTGGGCATGAAAGAACGGGCAGTCTCAATAAAAAGCCCTTCAAACAGGTGTCCCCCAAAAAAAATTTCTGACGATGGCGGCTGGTAGTACTACCACATGTGTGATTGAAAACAAGTAAATGCACTCCTGACCTCAACCTTCAGGGTGACCTGTTTTAAACGCCTCAGAGCCACCCACGCGTGCTGAATAAGGACATGCCCTTGCCTAGTATTTTGCCGCTATGTCAATGCGTCCCTGTATTTCCTACAAAAGGAGCACTAACCTACAACAAGCCTAACCATTGTCATAGTCAATACTTCTATTTGCATAAGGTAACTAGGTCACCATTGAGGCTACGTTGCATAGCCAAACGAGAGCTAGCCGCCTCCATCCATAGCTGCCAAGGTTTCATATTGCTATGCATGACATTTGATAATTTCCGCGCCATGGACATTCAAAGACTATAAATGACACTTCCTTGGGAGCAAAATCAATCAATGATACGGCGCATATCCAACCTATATGTAAAGTAACAACAAAAGAGGAAGGGTAATAACACGACTGGTCCCCTCAAGGGAAAGTATATAAACCAACGAAGTCAGTGTAGTGTCAAGAATGCACTAACCATCCAAGAAAGCACGGGTCTCCAGAGTCAGAACCTACCCAATATGTTACAGGGAGGAAAACAGACCTAAGGAGGTAATACAAGTTATGTATGAAAAGCCCTCACTCACCAACCTGGTTGGTGACATGCTTCATCATCGGGCTCCACCGGGTATGGCCGAATGCCATCCCAGTGTGCTGCAACGCCCGGTTACTGCGGAGCGGGATTGAGTGTGGTGACAGTGAATTTAAAATTCCCAATTGAGCCAAAAAAATAGTTTAATAGTTTTGCTAATTGGAAAATTAAAAAATAAAAAGGAGTGAGGGTCAAAAAATAACAGACCGGGTTCACTACATGGCGGTCAACATGTTTCTGCCTTTATGTGTGATCTACAGGCTTTCATCAGGACCAGAGTGGGGGTGTGGGGGCCCCGGTGGTATGAACGCGCTAAGGTTCACCCTACCGTGGGCTGCTGTGTGAAAAATTATTTATAAACACAGGTAAAAATCCGCCAAGAGATATGATGGTGGAGAGAAACGAGTTTACTTGTGAGGCAAGACCGTTCGTCGCCTCAGGGATCCCGGGGTGGAGGTGCGAGCAAATATGGCACACCGCCCTCGCTGCTCGGCACCCGTTCGGAACCTACAATGCCTCGAGCCACGCCCCCACACCCCCACTCTGGTCCTGATGAAAGCCTGTAGATCACACATAAAGGCAGAAACATGTTGACCGCCATGGAGTGAACCCGGTCTGTTATTTTTTGACCCTCACTCCTTTTTATTTTTTAATTTTCCAATTAGCAAAACTATTAAACTATTTTTTTGACTCAATTGGGAATTTTAAATTCACTGTCACCACACTCAATCCCGCTCCGCAGTAACCTGGCGTTGCAGCACACTGGGATGGCATTCGGCCATACCCGGTGGAGCCCGATGATGAAGCATGTCACCAACCAGGTGGCATAAACACCTTATAGCACTCTGGAATATACACCCACAAACAATAGGGTGTTCGTACGTAAAACAACCAACAACGAAACCCGCGGGCAGGCCAGCAGCCTCACTCACACCGAGGCCAGCATGCCCATACACAAGAACAAGCTGGCGGTAAAAGAGAATCACAAAAACTGCGGCACAGCCCCTGTCACTGTGGCACTGCAGGAGGCCTACAGGGTCGTACCGTTCTCCTGACCACCACAGTACCAACCACAGTCCAAACCGCAACTCCCTCCATGCAGCCAATGGCACACTGGCCTCTATGTCCTGCACAATGCTTGTTTGAAATTAAAGGGGGTGGGGTCCAACGCCTCCCTCGTGTGCAGGATTGTAACCTTACCCCGGAATGCATCCCCCTCATACTTCCCTTCAATGCACACCGAGCGAGTATCAGGCTGAAAGTTGCTAAAAAGCATGCAGAGACTTGGACCGACTGAGAGGCAAGACCACTAAACTGGAACAAATAAAATATGACCACTTATCACCAAGACATAGCCGCCTGCTGGAAAGTCAGGGATTGGTGCTACGCTCCCATATCAATGGAGTGGCTCGGGACAGTCAACACGGCCGGAAGCCAGGCTTAGCCTTATCGCGGCCCTGCAATGGGGGAGCTCTGACTACTGTTGGGAAGACTCCGGTTGCCCTGGCCGTAAATGGATTGCCCTGGGGGAAAAAGGCAGCCTGATGCTGTCGACGCCGCCATACGCCAAATAGCAGACATCTGGCCTGCAGCACAAACAGTGAGTGTCCCGTACAGCACAGCACAATGCAGAGGTGATTAACTTAAAAACAACGATTATTGGTTTCTGGGCATGTTACACCTTTATGACAATGAGCAGCCCTATTGACCAGTTATGAGGGGATACCCCCTTTGCAACGTTCCTGCAATGTGCAAATTCTCCCAGACTCCCGGCGGAAACACCGACACTGCTCATTCACCGGACAGCGGGGGAACGGTATTTAGACCAAACCGTTAGCATGTCTACCTGCCTGTGCTGCTAAGCATGTATGCCGCATAACGAAAACACTGTGCCGATGAGCGCGATACCCCTTGGCTACTGCAGAACAATGTTGCCCCGAACTTGCAGCATTAAAACTCTCTCTTCCCCAGGGAACAATGTAGAGAGACCTGTAACATGCAGAGCTCATGATGCATCCAGTGCGTGTCATGTGGCCATCACATACAGAGATGAACTAATTACACAACGTGCGTAGAAACAACATTGCCCAGCAACACTACATGTAGTCAGCGCAGACTAATGCACAAGAGGGTCGAAAATGTGCATATGCCTGAATGATCGCAACGCTGCTCATGCTTCGGGTAATCAATCGACGCAATGGACTGCGTTTAGAAGTAAGGCCACCGGGATAACATGTTAAAAGTATCCTACTAACATGCACAACCAACAGGGTGGTGAATCACATCAAGTTACGGTACAGTAATAACACGCCTGTGTACAATGGGATCTCAAACATTTCTACCATGAGACCTACTTGAGCCTAATGAAGCTTGTCCCGGGCAACAACCTTATTAATGCTTTGATAAGGACCACATCAAACAGGGTTACATTGGTGGCCCACCTGGGCCAGAATACTAGCAATGAACACATCTGTGCAGTGTATTGAGTGCATTGCCAGCCCCTATTACCTGTTCCGCGCTAACACAATGATCCTGATGCAGCCTACTTAACTTCGCACAGACCTTTTATGCATATAGGCTATTCAAGATGTAAACGCGGCACGCGAAGCAGGGTCGTGCCGAAGGTACCCAGCCAACAATGACCCCCAGTATTGCCACATGATCCCAACTAAACCCGTCTTCTCCTGCAATCTCCTCCTATAAAGACACGAGGGCGCGCCCCCCGCATAATCCCGCGGGACGCCTCCCACCGCGAGCCGCATCTCGCCTGTAACTGGCGTGGCCCGAATACAGTGCAGGTAAGAATAGTAGGAATCTAAGTACTAAGGGAAACCATAAAATGAATTAGGCCAGCCACACTTTCATGAATGGATACAAGAGTAAGCCACTGTCCATCGCCATATTAGCCCCATGAGCCGCATATGCGAGCAGAAAAAAAAAAAAAAAAAACCTTGAATCTTTTAAAACCAAACTGCTTCGCGCCCTTACCGTCGCACGACCATTAAAACCCGCACCATTTCCAAATATTGTTTGTGGCAAGGCGGGATCAAAACCGTACTAATATATACTTCGACAGTACCTTAACAGTCCATTCCGTCACCTCTGTGAGAGCCTGCACCACTAAGCAACAAGGCGCATCCCCCGCCTAAGGCATCGGCACACCCCCCTCCGCCAGTCGTTCTTGACTTGGCACAATAGCTAATGCTAGCCTCTTAAATAGCCTAATTTATCGACAAAAGTAACAGAAATGTAAATGTCCTGTATTTGTAAAGTGCAAACATTCACCCGAAGGTGTCAAGGCGCTGGGGGCCGTCGGGAAGATAAAGCAAGCTATTGCCCAGAGTCACAATTAGTTTATAGTGGGGCCCTGCGCAAGGACTCCGATAAGCAGGTGATTCCCTGTTGTGTCAATGAGCCAACGATGGTGGGTAAAAGAAAGATTTATTAAGATAAATCTATTTACGTAAGACCCACACGCAGGTGGAACAATGTTAAGCATAAGTTAAGGTCGTAATGACGAACATTCCATAAACGTCATATTTATACTGTAACAATCGTCACAGGGGTGAAAGGATGTGATTGGTGGGGAATGAACAAAGGGAAAGAAGGTAGGATGTAGGTAAGGAAGGGTGGTAGAGAATTAGGAGTACAACATCTCCCCGCTTTATAACTGAAACCAGAAAATCAGTACATAACAAAATCTTTTAAATGTTTAGGTTTCTTACACATTCTTCTATTAGAAATTTCACTATTTTGTGATGAACCAGGTAAATGATCAATTCTGACATTTTCTTTAATTTGTTCATCCATGGGAACAACATTAGTAGAAGATTCAGGAAATACAAAATTATCAGTTTCCACCATAACAGGAAAATCAGTCTCAGAATTTGTTATTAATTCGTTTAAATGACATTGGCTCGAATTCGCATCTCTACTAGAATCTTCATAAAAATCAAAATTCGTTTCAGATTCATTTTTATCATTATCTTTAAGAAGTATTTTTTCTTGACCTGGTTTTAGTCCTATAACATCACTTTTACTCCACCAACCCTTTTCGCCAAGAAAGACAGAACCATCAGTTACCTTTATAATCTTGTACGGTTGAGTAAAAGTTGATTCTCCTTTTAGTACCTTATTTGGTTTTTTTATGATGACAAAATCACCAGAATGAACTGTTTTCTTTTTAGTTTTGTTTGAAACATCGTGGTACTCTTTAGTTAATATTTGTTTGTCAACAATTTTTTGTTGTACATTTAACTCTGAGTCATCAATTCTAGTACACTTAGTTTTGTCTTGATACCAATTTTTAAGTTTTGGTGTTAACATGGTATTACTCTTTCTCCCTCTCATAAGAAAGAATGGTGTTTGTCCTGTAACCTTATTTACTGTGTTGTTGTAACCACTAACTTTTTCCTTTACACATTTTTCAACTGGTATTTTAGATGCTAAGGCCTGTTGAATACCTTCTTTTAGAAATCTATTTACCCTTTCCACCTGACCATTAGAAGAAGGACTGTACAAAGGTGTTTTCTCTTGTTTAACACCCAGACTTTTCAAAAAGTTGCACATTTTTGTGGAAACTAATTGTGTTCCATTATCAGATACCAAGATTTTAGGTTGACCTTCAACAGCAAATGTATCTTCCAAAAAAAATATTACAAATTCAGTCGTAATTTTAGACATAAATCTGTAGCAAATCCATTTTGTGTAAGAATCAGACAAAACAACCAGGTATTTACAGTTTTCATCCAAAGATATGAAAGGTCCAGAAAAGTCAATGGCTATCTTTGACCATGGCCCTCTAGGTATATCCACTAATTGCAAATCATTTTTTCTAACCTTCCAATGTTTATCTGTCCTAAGACATTCTTCACAAAAATCTATGTGGTTATTGACGTCTGAACTTAAACCTGGCCACCAATAATGCTCTTTCAATATTTTTTTTGTTGCTGTGGATCCTGGATGACCTTTATGTGCAATGCAAATTAGTTATTTTTAAGATTGTTAGGTGGAATAAATAAATCATGTCTCATTAAAAGACAATTAGCGAAAGTCAACTCATTGGATAAGTGGTGATAACACTTCAAGTTATTATTCAAATTTCGCACTGGTGGCCACTTAGTATTAATAAAACCGATTATTTTTTGCAAAGATGTGTCATTTTTTACACTTTCAATCCATTCATCCTCTGATATATCACCTAAACCTAGTATAGTTGCATCAATGGGAGCAACAAGACACTCCACTTCCTCCTTTTCGTTCTCCCCAAAATCATTAATCGGTAATCTTGAAAGGAAATCTGCTCTAGAATTGTCTTTTCCTGGAATATAATTCACAGTATAATTATATTCTTGCAATTTTGAAATTAATCTAACAAGTCTAGATGATGCCTTATTGTTACCTCTACCCGTTCCTTCCAACATATATATTAAAGGCTTATGGTCTGTAACAATTTCAAATTCTTTGCCCCATAAATAAGTTTTTAGTTTTTCTACAGCCCAAACACATGCAAGGGCTTCTCTTTCAATGGTACTATAAGCCAATTCAGCCTCTTTTAATCGTCTTGAAAAAAAAACCACTGTAGACTCTTTCTTTTGGTTTTTTTGACTAAAAACTGCACCTATACCTATAGAACTCGCATCTACAGTTAGTACATTTTTACTGTCAGGATAATAAGGTAATAATGTGGGTGCACAAAGTATTGATTTTTTTACTTCTTTGAAAGCTTGTATCTGTTTCTCCTCCCAAATAAACTTTTCACCTTTCCTTAAAAGTTTCCTGAAAGGTTCAACCTTTATGGCATAACCTTCAATAAATCTTGAATAGTATTCACACAAACCCATAAAGGATTTTAAAGTGTCTTTATCATTAGGGAATGGTGCATCTTTAATTGCTTGCACCAAGTCATCTTTTGGTTTTATTCCCTCCGACGTTAACTGATGTCCAAGATAATCAATTTTATCTTGAGCAAAAATACACTTTTTTTTAGTTACTGTCATTCCTTTTCCTTTCAATCTTTTAAAACTTCATTTAAGATGTTATTGTGTTCACTTAATGTTGGAGCATGTATTAAAATATCGTCCTGAAACTTTTCCACACCTTTGATATTTGTAAAAATAATGTCCATCATCTTCTGAAACACACTTGCAGCTGATGCAAGTCCAAAAGGTAACCTTACATACCGATATGCTCCAAAAGGAGTTACAAACGTAGTAAGATCTCTTGACTCTTCTGCCAATTTCACCTGATGGTTTGCTGATCTAAGATCAATCAACGAAAATATTTTTGACCCACTAGTGGACGCTAAAATTTCATTAATTTTTGGTAACGTGTGGCAGTCCACAACAATACTTTTATTCAATGATCTCAAGTCAGCACACAATCTTAATTCGCCATTTTTTTTTTTTGTGACGACAATGGCTGAAACCCATTCAGAGGAATCAGTTTCCTCTATAACACCCTCATCACAAAGTTTTTCTAATAATAACTTCAGTTCTTTCCTTACAGATAATGGTACTTGTCTAACTTTGTGTGTGATTGGTATAGAATTTTCTTTTAATTTGATTTTGTGTTCAAACCCTCTTACACAACCAATATGGTCCTCAAAAACTTCCTTGTTATCTTCCAGAACAGTATCCAGAGTTTTGAATTTTCTATTTAAACTAATCATGTTACAAAAATGTTCATTTAATACAATAGGTTCATCTGATCCTGGCTTTAAAATGACACCAAGTTTAGCAAGATCTTTCCAACCTACAATATTACGTCCTTTTTTGGCCACATAAACTTTAGTATAGATTACTCTACCTTTAAAATCTAAGAAATCTTCGAAATAACCTACCATTTCAATTTCAAATTCCCCAAACGCTTTTGGGTTTACATCACTTTGTTTTAAACTACAATCTTCCCAGAGTTCATCAAAAGTTTTATCGGAAATTATGGTTATAGGTGACCCAGAATCAGCCATTATCTGTAATTCAATTGCACCAATGTGTACACAACCCAAAGGTGCTCTTATTCTATTTTCTTGTGCATCAATAGACAACACAATATTTGAACACATTTCCTCATCAAAATCTTCTAATGCATTCACTTTCACTCTACTAGTTATACTACTCTTATTATTTTTACAAGAACTCGTTAAATGTCCAACTTTTTTACACTTTCCACAACTCTTACCAAGTCCCGGACATTTTTGAAAGTTAGCTAAGTGTTCTTTAGATCCACATCTGTAACAACTGTAACTTTTGCTTTCTCTCGTGTTATAATTTATGTTTACATTCTCATACCTTGGTTCATATTTTTTTTTTCCTGCAATGAAAAAACATTGGTACTTTTTGTAGTATCTCTAGACAACTCCATTGTTGATATTAAAGAGCGTTCGATCCCTTTAGCAATATCAATTACTTCCTGAAGAGACGGATTTCTGCATGCTAGTAAGCGTTCCTGTATCTTCTTTGTAAAACAATGGAAAACGAACTGGTCTCTTATATAAACATCTACCATATCTTTAAATTCACATTTTGTTGCCAGAACTCTTAGTGCTGCAATATATTCTTCTACCGTTTCACTTTCCATTTGCTTGCGCATTGCAAATATATGTCTGCCTACCATTATGTTAGGTTCCTCTGAAAATTGTTTTTCCATGCGCTTAACTGCTTCAAAATATTCATCCAAATCATCAATCTCACCTGCTGGTTGCTCAAACTCTGGTAAACTGTCGAAAATTTCCTGACCAGCATTACCGAGTAAACCAAACATTATTGCTTTTTTTCTTTCTGCACTATACTCTTTTCCATCTATTGCCACCAAATAGTTTTCAAAAGCTCTGTGCCAATTTTTCCATCTCATTGGTGGTTTTCCTGCCTCACTTAAAAAACATGCCGGTGTGCAGATTGCATTACTTTGCGCCATAATTGTTTTTGTCAGACTTTTTTTTTCTGTTTCTTCTTTTATCTCACTCATTGAAAGCAGGTTTATTTCTTTATATTAATTTGAGTTAAATGTAGGCTGTTTTTAGTTTATAACATTTAACATTTAATTGTGCGTTGTTTCAGTTTTTTCTTTATTCTCCCTCGTTTTTTTAAGGACTAGAATTAAAAATAAGCTTGCTCCGTTAATTTTCCGCTTTGAAGTCAATTTCACATTTCCAAATTGGCCGCACGCATTACGTTTGCGTGCTGCGTAGATACGGACGCTTGGAAGGAAAACAGAACAGCTGATCAGCAGGAGGATACGTCACGACTAAGGCTCGAGGCAGGGCTCTGCACGCTCGCGCTCTACTAACGGCATTCCCAACTGCCAAACCGAAATCTCCTCAAGACTTTCTCCGTTAACTCCAGGTATTTTAACAACGCGCTTGCAGAAATATGCGCACGATAAATATCTTGTTTGCCGTTCTTTTCCTTGTTTCCTTCCGTTGAAATCCGTTTTCATCAAGTCAAACATTAATTAAAAAAAAATATATAATAAATTCTTCAATTTCCTTAGAGTTTCGCGTCGTGGGTCTTCAAATCATCCTCGTCGCCAAAATTGTTGTGTCAATGAGCCAACGATGGTGGGTAAAAGAAAGATTTATTAAGATAAATCTATTTACGTAAGACCCACATGCAAGTGGAACAATGTTAAGCATAAGTTAAGGTCGTAATGACGAACATTCCATAAACGTCATATTTATACTGCAACAATCGTCACAGGGGTGAAAGGATGTGATTGGTGGGGAATGAACAAAGGGAAAGAAGGTAGGATGTAGGTAAGGAAGGGTGGTAGAGAATTAGGAGTACAACATTCCCAAAACCCCACGCGCGGCCCGCGCATCCCCCTTTCCAAAGGATTTCGGGCGCCAGCAAGAAAAACCCCTCCCGGTGGTTTGCCCAGAATCAAAAGACGTTGAGGCCGAGACTCCAACCCAGTACCCAGCAGTTCCAAGGTCGACCGCTCAGGCCGTTATGCTACATCCTGTTATAAATGGACTCGCACAGTGCCCTCCCGTGGGGACCCGATGGCCCGCAGCCAATGCCGAGACTCGGCTCTTCCGTGTTACCGCGGGCCCAGTCGCGCACAGCAAACGAATGGAAAACAATCGTGGACCGATCAGATCGTCAGCCATGAGCGAACTCGAAACGCCGCTCAACACTTCAATTAACCACCCGCACCTCGTTGCACATGAGAATGTCTTTTTAATACATCCACGGCGCGCCCCATTACCACCCGGCACTCGAAGGATGGAGAAAGACACATCCACAAAGCTGCTGTTGCCGCACATAAATTCCGACCTGACATATAAGTACATCGGCTCGGTCTCGAAACCTGGCTCGAACCCCCACCGGCGCGAGCGAGGTCAACTTCCCGTACGCAACCATACAAAACCAGCAACCACCTCAAAAACGCCCCCTCCTGCGGGCAACAGACCACGCCCGGGCCCCTCAAACCTCCGGTGGCATGCTCAGTACCACGACGACCGCCTCCAATATACTATGCTGCCCAAAGGAAATATACGCCAAATCGTGCTCAAACAATATGGTGCGATATAGGCGCGGCCTCAATGGCCGCAACCCCCTCCCCCCGACGCCAACAGACCATGCTGGGCCGCCCAGCTATGTCGCACCAGACTGGGGTGACCGGGGGCCTGGGAGGGATTCCAACTCACCGAAACGAGCACGCCGTGAAAACCGGTGTGAAGGGCAGCAAGGAGGACCCGGCGCTGGAGCGACACACGACGTGGCGAAAGAGTCCAGGTTAGGTGCTGGAGCAAACATGACGTGACAGACGGCGTGTCCGGCGCAAAGAGGACGCCAAGATGGCCGGGGGAGGCATAAATACCTCCCCTCCTCTTTGTGCCGAAAGTGACGTATCTGGCCAGGGGACTCCTCCTATAGTCCCCCGTATTAGTGGGGGTGGGGGAGTGCCAAATGCGACTAAGGGTGGCCGCCCGCCTAGGGTGGCCCCCTGCGGGGGCCGCGGGCAGCCGCAGATTGGTGGTTCGTTTCTGAAGAGGACAGTGGGCTCTGAGTGACTGGCTTCTTCCAGGGCAATTTACCCCTTCGTTCTCTACCTGACCCAGCCACGTGAAGAACCGACTGACCAGGCGCGCTGCCTGCAAGACCAAGTGATGAATCGTGTAGCTGGGAGGCATCCTTCCGCAGTGGTCACAGACCTTTGCTGTCGGTAGGAGGAGGTCCTCCATTTTTCCTGTGTCGCTATGGTACACCTGCGGGGCAGGAGTTCCTTTGTCAACAGGTTCGGCACCTCTTGCATCGGGAGACTGCTCGATATGCCATTGACAGCAGTGTCAGTGATGTGGAAATCCAACTCTTTTCCAGCTTGATGTTGCAGGCCACAGGGCTCTTTGCTTTCCCCAATCCTTTGTAGGTCGAGCCTGGGCAGCGCATGCGCAGCTCTGCAAGGCATGCTATATTGGAGTATATATTTGAAGCCCCGCCCACACTCCGCCCAAATTTGTCATTGGCTTGTGTCATTGTCCTTTGTAAATGCTGACTTCTGATTCGTTATTAGGCTTGTTAGTCCCTCCTTAGCACCGCCTTCTCTTCATTCCTACTTCCCATGAGGACTCGCCCTTTTACTTCGGTTGTTACAGGGTGAGTCTTTTTAATCTGTAAGCACTATGTTGAAAAGATGATTCCTTGAGGTGAAGAAGGACGCTGAAGCTTGAAGTAGTGGAGGCTTGAGTTTATTTCTAGTAGTAGGTATAAACAACTCATCCACCCAACTGTCAGTAAGATAATGATCTCACTGCCCACTAACATTCCACAGCTGGCTTAGTCCTGACATTCCAGAACACCAGGCATCATCAGACTGAAGTACATAGACATATGTAATTACATGAAAAGAAAGCCATTACAACATATCTCCCTCCTTTACACCTATACAGAAAATACATAACAATAAACACAATAACATCATGTGGCATTAATCAAGTGACATAGTCCTTCAAATGAGAGGGAAGACAAGAATTTCTCTTGGGGCTTATATAGACCTCCGGAGCTCCTTCCCCTTCCGTAACAGTGTGAGGAAAGCTTGATGTTACATCAGTATTGCATATAGCAACACGACCTAGATTCCATACCCTGTGATCACTAGTTCTTATAGCATTCTTGAACACCTTAACAACCTTTAACGGTTTGGTGAATTTAGATCCAGACACAGCAAAGCCTGGTCTTTTGATCCGAACCCAATCACCCACCTTAACCTTTGTGGACTTAACAGCATGACGAACATCATAGTTTTCTTTACTCTTAGAGCATTTCAAATCTTCCTGTTCCTGCCATGATGTAGAGTCAACCTCACGAGATCTGCCAGAAAGAAATTTATTTACCCATGGTGGATCTAAAAAAGTAACAGGGTCCCTTCCACGAAACAAAAGAAAAGGAGACTTCCCTGTAGTGGTATGTGGGGTAAATCGAAACACACACACTCTTTTCAAAACCTCCTCCTGCCAATTAAGACCATTGGATTTTGCTAAAGACACCGTTTCCTTCAAGACTCTGTTGAATCTTTCCACTGTACCATTGGATTCTGGGTGATACAAAGAACATTTCTTGTGAATAATGCCACAATCACCAAGAAAAGTCTCCATCTCTCTCGACACAAGTTGCACACCATTGTCTGTAAGTAAGGTCTCGGGAATTCCTTAATCACACTTAACAGAGACAAAGAATAACAGAAAAAAGCAAATCTTGCAGTCAAGGATGCTAGAAAGTGGGAAAATCAATAGATTTTATAATACTGCCCTCACACACCCGAAAGTGTCATGCTTCATCATTGGGCCGCATCATACACCAAGGTGCAGACCAACACCTTTGGTGGAGCGCAATTGTTTTAGAGTGAATGATGAAAGATGGTGGTGAGGGTAGAGTATAAAGACAGAATAGTTAGAATAAACACAAATTTGTGCTTCTCAAAGAGAAAGACAACAGATAGTCTCTCAAAGTCAAGGGACCAAAAGAAAAGCAGAAAGAGATTTAAAACTGTCTAGGGGTTGACTCTCGCACTTTATTCATGTCAACCTCTGGCAGGGTTAAAATGAAAGGAATGGGGTATCCAGGGCAGGTAACGACCCTATAATCCCCCTGCTAAAACCAACATGTTTCTGCCAGCTATTCGTGTGCCCAGCCGGGTCACTCTGGCATTCATCAGGGTGTTGGTCCCTATGGTGTACCCCTTGTCGAGTACTTATTACCTTAGACGTTCGGGACAATATACCCGTCTCGCTCTTTTAGGAAATTCCAAGAGGAGGAACATATCTATAGGAGGAAGAGGAAAACAGTGGATAGTCATTCCCTCCAAACCTCTTATTCTAAAAATGAAACATCATTCTATGTCCCACGCATCCTTCATATGTGAACCATGTTATCACACTGCAGCCCATTTCCCAGCACACCCAGTAGCCACACTATGGGAAACACTCGCACCCAGACCCTTCCGCAACAGGTTCGCGGGTATAACGGGTCACCTTTGTGCTTATGTGTCCTGATAGTGATCCGAATAACACCCCCACGCTATTGATAAAAACATGCTCTGTACAGTACCAAAAACTGTGTCATCCCCCATTTTTATGGTCTCTCTCACCCCTTCTGTGTGCCCATATATACATTTAACATAGACATACTCACAAGGGTTTACGAAAATTTTTCTAAACCCGGGGCTGCGGGGGCGGGTGCTCTTGTAGTCACACTCTGCATAGGAAAAATGGTCAATGACTCCGAGCAAAAGACTCGTTTGTATGCCTCAGAGACTTTTATTATGGAATTGCTTTTTTCGTCAAAGAGACCTATTGCGTATTTCAGTTCCTTGCCTTTCACATCCTAGTGTGTTCCGGGCGGTAGTTGAAGATTTGTAAAGACAACTACCCAATAATCGCAATATTTGCGGTTTATTCGTCCCCACACAGTCTCTCCTTTCGAGCGATCAAAGCACTTAATTCAGTGCATCTAGAGCATTAATTCCACTCACGCATCAAGAAATAAATAAACGCTTACTACTCCAAAGAGGCACCCGTTCCTCTTTCCCCTCGTCAGTCCTCTGCCGATGTGCTGCACTTCTCTAGTGACCTTTTTAAACACCGGGGAACCTTGTTTCCGTACAGACGCGGTCAACCACGCCCCTTCTGTTCGTTACCCAGCACCCTCGCTGTATCCATGCAATAGAAAGAGGCCTTCTAGATGCTCTCTTGCCCAGTTGTTTTCAAGGCGGCCATCTTTGAATTTCTACCGGTTCTTTACAAAGTAGTTAACCTCGAGGTATTTCTCTCGGTTCTGGAGGAAAGGCGGGGAGGGTTTTTATATACTCGTATTTAATCATGCTCCCGAGTATTAATTAAGGGTATAATGTCCCTATCATATATGAGAGAGCAATATGTTCAAAGACTGAAATTTTATTTTCTTCTTTATTCCTTTCTTCGCAGTCAATACAGATCTTATATTCATTATATTATATCAGATCCTATTGTGTGATACCATACAACTGGAACCATGGGATTCCATCGTTTAGTCCTATGGTATGGCTTTTCACACGCTCTACCCATCTCTGTTCTCTCAGTAGTAGGAAGCTGGAAGTGTCACTCACATTCTGCGGAATAAAGGGTTTGTCCACCACTAGCCACCTCAAGTCTTTCTCATCATGTTTTTGTTCTAGAAAGTGAGCTGTAAGTTTCGTGTTGGATTTACCACAGCGTATTGTGCTCATGTGTTCTAAAATTCGAACTTTTACTTTTCGTGTTGTCATGCCCACATATAATAGATTACATGGGCACCTCAGAATGTAAATGACATTTTCAGTGTTACATGTGGTGTGCTGTCTAAGTTCCCACGGACTCCTCAAACCAATGTCAATGTTTTTCCCATTAATTGACAAGGGGCAGGCTCTACACGATCCACAGGCATAATGCCCAACAATCGGGGGTACAAAATGTGGGCCCAAACCCAAGTGACCCACTTCTCTTGTTGGTCTCGGGCGAGTATTTACGATTATGTTCTTAATACTCGCACTCTTCTTAAAAGCAAATAAAGGGACAGGTTGGTTCAGTCCATTTGAATTAAGAATCTGCCACTTCTTATGGATGATTTTTTTAAGGTTGTTTGAAACTGTGTTGTATGTGGTCACACAAATACTCCTGTCTGTGGTCTCTCTCTGATTGGTCTCCAAGAGAACATCCCTGTTGCAATTCCTTGCTCTTTTTTAGGCCTTTTTAATTACACCCTCAGGGTAGTCCCTACTTCTTAGCTTCTCACTCAGGAAGGTTGCTTCCTTTTTGTACTCTTCCACATGTGAACAGTTCCTGCGAAGACGCAGAAACTGTCCATAGGGAAGATTCTCTCTCAGGGTCCGTGGGTGGAAGCTCAGAAAAGATAGTAAGTTGTTCCTATCTGTATCTTTGTGGAACACACTACTAGTCAGACCCCCTCCCTCGGCTTTGATATTCAAGTCGAGAAAGGGGAGAGTGTTGTTCGTGATTGATCCAGTGAAGAATAGGAAAGGATTTCTCAAATTGAGCCAAGTTAGGAAGGTCTCAGCCGAGGCCCTATCCCCCGCCAAATTATCAAAACATCGTCTATATACCGATGCCAATCCCTTATGTTGTTAAAAAAAGGGTTGGTCGGTTGAAAGATGACATCTTCCTCAAACTTTTAGACATACAGACACGCCACACTGGGGGCACATGAGCTCCCCATAGATGTTCCGTGGGTCTGTAGGTAGAACTTATCTTCAAACTTAAAGAAGTTCTGGGTTAGTACCATCTCTAATAGGCAGAGAATAAAAGCCCTTGGTGTCTGAAAAGCCCAATCCTCCGAGAACAGTATGTTTTCAATCACCCTCAAGGTTTCTTGTTGGGGGATGTTGGTATATAGAGATTCTATATCCAACCCTATCAACAGATCTTTTTCTACATCAAACTCAAGATCTTTAATGAGATTAAGTACTTCTCTAGTATCTTTTAAGTAGGCTGGCATCTTTTGAACAAGGTGTACCCACCGATGGGCCCCCCACAATTCTTCCAGAAAGACTACCCTCCTTTTTTAGAGAGAGGCAGGGGGAGAGGCAGGGGGAGACAGAGAGCACAGAGAACACAGAGGGTGCAGTGGGACGATCTGAATCAGAGGATCACACGCAGCATGGCCCGGGAAGGGGAACCGAGCACGAGCAGGGAATAAATCTGGTCATGAATTTGAGCAAACTAACCCTTACACCAACACAGGAGAGAGTATTAGCAAAAGGATTGGGTTTCGTACCCACTAATCAACGCGATAACTTCAAACTTAAGTGCGAATTAGCTGGTTTCTTTCGAAACATCCGATTAAAAAAATGTTTCGAGGGAAAAGAAACTGCTAACACTGGAGGTGACACAGGGTTTAGAAACAAGTCGACCTTTGTCCCCACTCTCAACCAGTTGCCACCTGAAGTAGGGGTATTTGAACAAGCAGTATTGAGAGAGGTAGATCTATTGGACGCAGGAGGAGCAAGGCGACCATTCTTCAATCTTTCCAAAGTGGAAAACAAGGCCCTACAAGAACTCAAAAATGAGAAATCGATAGTGATAAAACCAGCGGATAAGGGCGGGGCGATACTTATAACACCCAATGTCTCCTCCTCCTTAATGATAGGAGGAACTACACCATACTTGAGAGGGATCCTACAGAAAATTTGAGGATTAAAATTGCCTCCGTTTTGGAAGAAGCGTTGTCAAATGATTGGATAAGCCAGAACCAGGCTGCGTTTTTAAGTAAGGATCAACCAACAGTACCTTACTTTTACACCTTGCCTAAGGTACATAAACCAACACGACCGCCCCCGGGGCGACCGATCGTATCAGGTGTTAACTCAATTCTGGAACCCCTGTCCAAGTTCTGTGATTTCTACCTGCGCCCAATTGTTCAAAAGATGCCAGCCTACTTAAAAGATACTAGAGAAGTACTTAATCTCATTAAAGATCTTGAGTTTGATGTAGAAAAAGATCTGTTGATAGGGTTGGATATAGAATCTCTATATACCAACATCCCCCAACAAGAAACCTTGAGGGTGATTGAAAACATACTGTTCGCGGAGGATTGGGCTTTTCAGACACCAAGGGCTTTTATTCTCTGCCTATTAGAGATGGTACTAACCCAGAACTTCTTTAAGTTTGAAGATAAGTTCTACCTACAGACCCACGGAACATCTATGGGGAGCTCATGTGCCCCCAGTGTGGCGTGTCTGTATGTCTCAAAGTTTGAGGAAGATGTCATCTTTCAACCGACCAACCCTTTTTTTAACAACATAAGGGATTGGCATCGGTATATAGACGATGTTTTGATAATTTGGCGGGGGGATAGGGCCTCGGCTGAGACCTTCCTAACTTGGCTCAATTTGAGAAATCCTTTCCTATTCTTCACTGGATCAATCACGAACAACACTCTCCCCTTTCTCGACTTGAATATCAAAGCCGAGGGAGGGGGTCTGACTAGTAGTGTGTTCCACAAAGATACAGATAGGAACAACTTACTATCTTTTCTGAGCTTCCACCCACGGACCCTGAGAGAGAATCTTCCCTATGGACAGTTTCTGCGTCTTCGCAGGAACTGTTCACATGTGGAAGAGTACAAAAAGGAAGCAACCTTCCTGAGTGAGAAGCTAAGAAGTAGGGACTACCCTGAGGGTGTAATTAAAAAGGCCCAAAAAAGAGCAAGGAATTGCAACAGGGATGTTCTCTTGGAGACCAATCAGAGAGAGACCACAGACCGGAGTATTTGTGTGACCACATACAACACAGTTTCAAACAACCTTAAAAAAATCATCCATAAGAAGTGGCAGATTCTTAATTCAAATGGACTGAACCAACCTGTCCCTTTATTTGCTTTTAAGAAGAGTGCGAGTATTAAGAACATAATCGTAAATACTCGCCCGAGACCAACAAGAGTAGTGGGTCACTTGGGTTTGGGCCCACATTTTTTACCCCCGATTGTTGGGCATTATGCCTGTGGATCGTGTAGAGCCTGCCCCTTGTCAATTAATGGGAAAAACATTGACATTGGTTTGAGGAGTCCGTGGGAACTTAGACAGCACACCACATGTAACACTGAAAATGTCATTTACATTCTGAGGTGCCCATGTAATCTATTATATGTGGGCATGACAACACGAAAAGTAAAAGTTCGAATTTTAGAACACATGAGCACAATACGCTGTGGTAAATCCAACACGAAACTTACAGCTCACTTTCTAGAACAAAAACATGATGAGAAAGACTTGAGGTGGCTAGTGGTGGACAAACCCTTTATTCCGCAGAATGTGAGTGACACTTCCAGCTTCCTACTACTGAGAGAACAGAGATGGGTAGAGCGTGTGAAAAGCCATACCATAGGACTAAACGATGGAATCCCATGGTTCCAGTTGTATGGTATCACACAATAGGATCTGATATAATATAATGAATATAAGATCTGTATTGACTGCGAAGAAAGGAATAAAGAAGAAAATAAAATTTCAGTCTTTGAACATATTGCTCTCTCATATATGATAGGGACATTATACCCTTAATTAATACTCGGGAGCATGATTAAATACGAGTATATAAAAACCCTCCCCGCCTTTCCTCCAGAACCGAGAGAAATACCTCGAGGTTAACTACTTTGTAAAGAACCGGTAGAAATTCAAAGATGGCCGCCTTGAAAACAACTGGGCAAGAGAGCATCTAGAAGGCCTCTTTCTATTGCATGGATACAGCGAGGGTGCTGGGTAACGAACAGAAGGGGCGTGGTTGACCGCGTCTGTACGGAAACAAGGTTCCCCGGTGTTTAAAAAGGTCACTAGAGAAGTGCAGCACATCGGCAGAGGACTGACGAGGGGAAAGAGGAACGGGTGCCTCTTTGGAATAGTAAGCGTTTATTTATTTCTTTTTTTTTTTTTTTTTTGAAAAACCTTTATTACAATTTCAGAGAAATACAAGTATGGGCCTACAACCAATAGGCCGGCCGCTAAAATGCAGTGTGACCCTAGGTACAGCTGGAGCATTCACGTCTATGAAGCCATAAAAGGGGGTCACTGGAGAGTAAATCCTTGCCGTCGGCCGCAGTTGTAGTCCATGAACAAACAAAGGTTTCATATTTTTAAGAAACGAAAAACAACAAACACACAAGGCAAGGAATTTTAAAGCAGTAGCATGTGCCCATCGTGTCGAGGGAGTAAACCAACCCGGGTAAACAGAGGGGGAGGGGGGCAAGGCCGAAGAAACCAAACTCGCATGTCGCAGGAGCGTACAGGAATGCGCGGGCTAGGGCGACAGCGCGGCATCTATCTCACGCGTCTGAGGCGGGGCACATATATCCCCGCGATAGGAGTTCCAAGGACCCCACACCTTACTCCACTTGCCAGGCTTGCCTCTCGCCACGTACACCGTTTTCTCTCTGAACATACACCAGTCCATGTGTTCTTTCCACTCGCTGACCGTGGGCGGCCTCTGGGAGCCCCACAATTGTGCAATGTCACGCTTCGCTACCATATAGCCCAGAGTCACCCACTGCGTCTGCGTCGCATTGTAATCAGTAGGCTCCCAGACATTCAACAGACATCGCCGTGCCTCCGGCAACAAGGCCACATGCGTGACTTCTTCTAACACCGCATGCACTCTGCACCAAAACCGAGTCACCTCCGGACATTCCCACAGGATATGGAGGAAACTCCCCAGTAGCCCACAGCCTCGCTTACACAGCCCATCCACCGAATATCCCATACGCATCAAACCAGGCCCCGTGACGTACACTCTGTGGAGTATTTTAAGCTGGACGAACCGCAATCGGGCCGGGATAGCCACCTCTTTCGGGGAGGCCACCGCTGACACCCAATCCTCGTCGTCCAGCTCCAAACCGTCGGCAATCCAAGTCTCCCGCAATGAGGCCAGCAAACCCACCCGATCATTAATAAGCTTCTTGTAAATCAGCGAAATGGTGCTATCCGGCACATGGCCGTCCAAGACCCTGTCCTCCAACGGGGAATTCTCCGGAATAGCCGCCGCGTCCGGAAACACGGAGCACAGGGCATGATGAACCTGAGCATACCGATAGTATTCCCTATCATTCAACTGATATTCAGTTTTCAGCATGTCGAACGTCTTGAATTTCCCTTTCGTCCAGAGATCCCCTACCGTGCTGATACCAATCGTATCCCACTTCTCAAAGCCTTTCGTAGTATACAGATAGCCCAAGCGCTGAGATGTATACAATGGTGTAGCCCGAGTCAAGCGATCCCTCCACCCCATCGCCGCATTTGCTGCATGCCACACCTGTACCGCGACCCGCGTCGGGCCCGTCAACCGCGCATCGAGGGACCCCGAGTATAATGCTCGATTATAGTCACCGCCCGGCAATAGCAATTTGTCCATCTCAAAAGCCGGATTCAAAGTGGGGCCATACATCCCGTGATTGACGGCAGCCAACTGGGAGGCCCAGTAGTATCGTTTGATGTCCGGGAGGGCGACCCCCCCCATCGTACCATGGCAGGGTTAGTTTGGCAAGAGCAATCCGCGGCCGCCCATCCCAAAACAATCGACGCTGGAGACACTCCACCTCCCGAAAATAACGGGCCGGCACCAGGTCCATGGTGTTCTGTAGGGCGTACAAAAAGCGTGGCAGCGACATCATTTTGAACAGCGCTGCCCGGCCAAGTGGCGAGAGCGGCAGCCGCCGCCAACCCGCCACATCCGCCCCTAGGCGCTGGAGGGGGGGGGAGAAGATTCCGTTCGTAGCGGGCCACTGGGTCCAGTGTTATAAAAATACCCAAATAAGTGAATCCCGACGTCGCAATCTGGATAGGGCACCCCCGCGGAAGGGGGGGGGCCTCCCCGGAAAGAACGTATACACAGGACTTAGCCCAGTTGACGACCAATCCGGAGTTGCGACCAAAGGAGCTCAAAACGTCCACCAACACAATGAGCGATTTGCACGGCGATGCAAGATACAAAAGTATATCGTCCGCGTATAGGGAGACCCGGTCCTCGTATTCCGGCGTCCATCTAAGACCACGCATCGAGGGTTCCCATCGCAGCCACTCCGCAAGGGGCTCCAAACAAAGCGCAAATAGGAGAGGCGACAGCGGACAACCCTGTCGGGTGCCCCTGCCCAAGACAAAGGGAGCCGATACCCGTCCGTTGACCACTACCTGTGCCAGCGGATTGTCATAGAGCAATTTCACCCAACCGATGAACCCCGGGCCAAAACCAAACTTCGCCAATGCTGCCCAGATGTATGGCCATTCCAGGGTATCAAACGCCATGGTAGCGTCCAAGGACACCAAGATGGCCGGCTCACGAAGGAATGGAGCGCGAGCAAGGACGCCATGCAACCGCCGCAGGTTCAAAGCGGTATTGCGATGGGGTATAAAGCCGGATTGATCCTGATGAACCAGGTCGCCCACAACCCGGATCAGACGATTGGCCAGTACCTTGGCGAGGATTTTAGGTTCCGCGTTTAACAAGGAGATGGGCCTGTAAGAAGCACATCGATCCCGGGGCTTCCCCTCCTTATGGATAACAACAATGGTAGCGAGACGTTGGTCAGAGGGGAGGGAGCCTGCCGCCCTAGCCTCAAGGAACATGTCCCTGAGATAAGGCGCAATAACATCTGGCCGCAACTTGTATAATTCAATGGGGAGTCCGTTAGGACCCATGGCCTTGCCCGATGCAATCGAGCGGATGGCCAAAGCAATCTCATCTGGCGACAGGGCCGCATCCATCACTACTTTATCCTCATCGGACAAGGAGGGCAGAGCTACGTCTCGAAGCAGCAGTCGAGAGTCTTCCTCCGAGCGTTCCGAGACCGGAGAGTAGACCCCGTGAAAATACTCCGCAAAGCAATCAACTATATCACCGGGGTCCGTCACACGCACACCGTCCACCCTCTCAACCTCCGGTACCACTCGACTCGCTCTCTCCTTCTTATCCAACCAAGCAATCAATTTCCCGGCCTTATCACCCATATCATACAAACGTCCCTGTTGCTCCCTGCTCATACTCCTAGCAGATTCAGTAACCAGCGCCTTGTAGTCGGCCTGCTTGAGCTCCAAGATATGCAATCTGTCATCCGTTACACCTTGCTCCAACTCACTCTCCAACTCAGTAATCTCATTTTCTAGCCGAACAACCTCCTGCGCAGCGCATTTTTTGGTGGAGGAAATGAGAGATAGGGCCTGTCCCCTGAGCACCGTTTTAAAGGCCTCCCAAAGGGAGATGGCGGAAGACACCGACCCCACGTTGTCCTTAAAGTAATGTTCCAGAGACTTGACCAAGTCTGCACGAATCGTGGGGTTTCGTAGGTACCAGAGTTGATCGGCGCCACCCTCCCCTCCGCCCCCAGGGCGATATCTAGGTGCAACAAAAGGGGGGAGTGATCTGATATACCGCGTGCCAAGTGTCTCACCTCCCCGATCATCCCAGCTTGGGCCGCAGGAACTAGCATATAGTCAAGCCTCGAAAGACTACCATGGGCCCCAGAATGGAAGGTATACTGCGCCTGCCCAGGGTGTTTCAACCGCCAGCAATCTATCAGTCCCAGGGCATCCAGAAAACCCCCCAGCCAACTCTGGGCCCGAGGGAGGTCCCTAGGGGGGTATCGATCCTCAACTCCGGAAACAACAGCGTTAAAATCCCCCCCCAGGACCACCACCCCCCCCCGGGAGCCCAAGCAGCAGACGTCCCAAATCAGCGTAGGTGGCCGTCTGCAGGCCCGGCGGGACATAGACCGTGACCAGCGTAATCAACCTACCCTCCCACCTCCCCACCAGCGCAGCGTAGCGCCCTCTGTCGTCGTGGATCACCTCATCCACCACTAACGGGAGAGAGGTCCTGACCAAAATGCCCACTCCCCTCGAGCCAGAGGTGAAACCAGAATGGGCCAGAAGGCGATACCCTCGTCTGTTCATGGCATGGAAAGAGTTCCCTATGAGGTGTGTTTCTTGCAGGAACACAATGTCTGGCGAGATACGTTTCAGAAACTGCAGGACTACCCCCCGCTTTATCCTGTCCCCCAGCCCATTCACATTCCAGGAAAGAAGTTTCAGCCCCCTACCCCCCATCCCTCCCAGCACAGAACATCCCCCTCCCGGGTGGCACAATCATAGTAGAACAGCATGAAATATTATCCCGCCTTGTGAAACAAACAAACAATCCCCAACCCCGTCCCATCAACCCCAACAAAACTCCCCCCTCCCTGCACCCCTGCGTGAGCCCAAACAGCCCCCCCAACCTGCAGTGTGCCTGTCGCCCCATTATAAAATTCACTACAAAAAGGACAAAAAAAGAACCCCAGAAGGAGGAAAGGGCCCCAGCAAGCCCCCCGCAACCTCCAAACACCACGGGGCAAAGTGTCAACAACTGGAGTCCGGTGCAGCCACAGGTGCAAAACGTTACCAAAGCAGTCCAGCGCCAGAATCACAGTTCCATTCCTACTCCGGCGAACCTTCTCCGCTCTCCGTCATCCGCCCCTCCGGCTCCCGACTCTTGGGCAGGGCATCCAGCCACTCTCCCACCGCCTCCGGCCGGTCGAAGAAGTGTGAGCGACCATCTAGCTCGACTCGCAGCCTAGCCGGGAAGAGCATCGCATACTTGAAGTCCATGTCTCTCAAGCGCCGTTTGATGGCCGAGAAACCCATCCGTTGCTTTTGAACCGCTTGCGTAAAGTCTGGGTAAAAGCTAACATTAGAGTTCTCAAATCGTAATGGCCCCGCCACCCTCGACGCCTGCAGGATAGCGTCTCTATCCCGAAAATTAAAAAGTCGGGCAATGATCGGCCGCGGGGGGGCACCCACCTTAGGCGCACCCCCTGGAACCCTGTGGGCCCGTTCCACGGCGAAGAATTTGCTCAGCCCTTTGGGTGCTAGATGAGTCACCACTAGATCCTCCACAAAGAGGTCCACAGCAGACTCCTCCGATCGTTCGGGCACGCCGATAATGCGGACGTTGTTCCGCCTGGCCCTGCCTTCAGAGTCCTCGAGGCGACGCTCGGTCAGGTCGCTTGCGAGCTGCAACCTCCGCACCGTCGTCTGCAAAGCGGCCACATCCACCGTTAGGCTCGACGCCGCTTGGGCCAACGAGTCGACCCGGTCGTTGGTTTTCGACAGGTCTGCTCTGACCAAGGTGACATCGATCAGCACCGAGTCCAACTTGTTGGCCAGAGTATCCAGTTGCTGGTTCACGGTCACCTTCATCTCCTCGATGGCCCCCATGACATCCAGCAGAGTCAATTCGGGTGATGCGCCCGAGGCCTCCTTGGGCGGCTCAGGCGATTTACGTGATCCACTAGGGGATCCCTTTGGCTGAGCATAGCGGTCCATATTGTTGGCCTGAGAATAGGCTCCCCTCCGGGTAGATTTGGGTTTTAGCTTGTCGCCATCCACTCTTGTCGTCATCGTTGGCGATCAGCAAGGTCAGCACCCTCCAGCACACGGAGGAAGGCCCGGGGATCCGGGCCGCTAGCTGATGTCCAGGCTTGGCACTCCGCACTCGGTGCAGCTCTCCTGATGTCTCCTCAACAGTTTCGGTCGGTCAACTCGAAACCGAAAGTGAAAGTACGATTTCCAGGGCAGGCCCAGCCTGGCATGCCGCTGTTGTTCACTTTGCAGCCGGGCACCTCACCAACCCGAGTCCGGGACCAAAGCCGGAGAAGGCCGCAAACTTCAGGTCGCCAAAAAACCAGGTTCCCGGAGTCCAATTTCGATTTGGAAAACGAGTGGCACCTTAGCGTAAGATCATAGACAAAAGCCCATCGAAAAAATCAGGATTATGACAGGATAGACGTGGGAGGTTGCGGAGGCCCTCGGGAGCCACAAGCCTACGCGGCCATTTTGGTTGTGCGCTAGGCTCCTCCCCCCGTTTATTTATTTCTTGATGCGTGAGTGGAATTAATGCTCTAGATGCACTGAATTAAGTGCTTTGATCGCTCGAAAGGAGAGACTGTGTGGGGACGAATAAACCGCAAATATTGCGATTATTGGGTAGTTGTCTTTACAAATCTTCAACTACCGCCCGGAACACACTAGGATGTGAAAGGCAAGGAACTGAAATACGCAATAGGTCTCTTTGACGAAAAAAGCAATTCCATAATAAAAGTCTCTGAGGCATACAAACGAGTCTTTTGCTCGGAGTCATTGACCATTTTTCCTATGCAGAGTGTGACTACAAAAGCACCCGCCCCCGCAGCCCCGGGTTTAGAAAATTTTTCGTAAACCCTTGTGAGTATGTCTATGTTAAATGTATATATGGGCACACAGAAGGGGTGAGAGAGACCATAAAAATGGGGGATGACACAGTTTTTGGTACTGTACAGAGCATGTTTTTATCAATAGCGTGGGGGTGTTATTCAGATCACTATCAGGACACATAAGCACAAAGGTGACCCGTTATACCCGCGAACCTGTTGCGGAAGGGTCTGGGTGCGAGTGTTTCCCATAATGTGGCTACTGGGTGTGCTGGGAAATGGGCTGCAGTGTGATAACATGGTTCACATATGAAGGATGCGTGGGACATAGAATGATGTTTCATTTTTAGAATAAGAGGTTTGGAGGGAATGACTATCCACTGTTTTCCTCTTCCTCCTATAGATATGTTCCTCCTCTTGGAATTTCCTAAAAGAGCGAGACGGGTATATTGTCCCGAACGTCTAAGGTAATAAGTACTCGACAAGGGGTACACCATAGGGACCAACACCCTGATGAATGCCAGAGTGACCCGGCTGGGCACACGAATAGCTGGCAGAAACATGTTGGTTTTAGCAGGGGGATTATAGGGTCGTTACCTGCCTTGGATACCCCATTCCTTTCATTTTAACCCTGCCAGAGGTTGACATGAATAAAGTGCGAGAGTCAACCCCTAGACAGTTTTAAATCTCTTTCTGCTTTTCTTTTGGTCCCTTGACTTTGAGAGACTATCTGTTGTCTTTCTCTTTGAGAAGCACAAATTTGTGTTTATTCTAACTATTCTGTCTTTATACTCTACCCTCACCACCATCTTTCATCATTCACTCTAAAAAAATTGCGCTCCACCAAAGGTGTTGGTCTGCACCTTGGTGTATGATGCGGCCCAATGATGAAGCATGACACTTTCGGGTGTGTGAGGGCAGTATTATAAAATCTATTGATTTTCCCACTTTCTAGCATCCTTGACTGCAAGATTTGCTTTTTTCTGTTATTCTTTGTCTCTGTTAAGTGTGATTAAGTCTGTTTGAGGGAGTCAGAGACAGTGCTGTCCCTCGTCTCTTCTACTTTGTGGGTTGATGCTCGGGAATTCCTTCCCTGGCAATAATGTCTTTTAAACATTGAATAACCGTGTTAGAATTAATATTCCTCACAAAAAATACTTCTGGCCACCTTGAAAACAAATCCATGACTACTACAACAAACGTGTCAGAACCATCTCCATGAATGGGCCCTAAAATATCAAGAGCAGTATCCTTCCAGGGACCACACGGACGAACTCTCTTTTCCATGGGCTGTGTCCTGGTTTTCAAAACCTTTTCACTGAGAGCACATTGGACACATTCTCTGACTAAATGTTCAATCTGTGTGTCCAAACCTGGCCACCAATAGCTAGAACGCACTCTCTCCTTAGTTTTGTGCCTCATGCGCCAAATCCAAGACCTCTTTCCTTAAAGAGGCTGGGGGTACCAATTTGTGACCTCTCAACAACAATCCCTCACAACTTGAAAGTTGATCTTTAACCAACCAGAAATCTCTCACTGAGTCACTGCCTTGATCTTTATGGTGCCATCCCTCACAGATCAATTTGGAGACTTCTTGAATAGTATCATCACACTTACAAGCATCTAACCACCTCTCACGAGAAATCACCTTATAATCCACTCCACAGACAAAGTCCTGAGGAAGATTAAAAGATGGATCTGAATTCTGATCCAACTTGTCTTGTTGCTCGTCAGGAACTAACCTTGAAAGAGTATCAGCAACAACATTCTCTGACCCCGGAACATGTTTGACAATGAAATTAAACCCTTGTAATCCAACTGAGGAAATATGAATTTTGTGATCAGTTATGTCCCCTATCGTAGACCCCAACGGCTCCATGTGCATGCTATAAGTACATGTATGTTCCCTCCTATTCCACTTTTGAAGACGCAAATATATGTGCGTCCACCGTCAACATGTCCTATTTCAGATCCGCCATGAATGGGTCAGATATTCCATTCCTAAGTATGAAAGGCCACCGACTTTATGTGGTTCACTTTCCACATTTTACAGATTCAGGCGAGTAGGCCCGAATTCTGTCATCAAGCCTTTTCCTGCCTTCTGCCTCTGAAAGCTCCAGTCTGAGCCCGCATCTGTGACCATGAACTTTGTCTTACTCCCTGCGCGGCTAACGGTGCCTGATCCAGCCTGTCGCCTGCCAAAAACTGTATTTCACCTTCGAGATTATCTCCTTCGCTCCTCATCCGATGCATTCCTGTCTAGTAGTTTAGGTAAACATTCTTCCAGCTCCCGTGCAAAGGGCCAGGCCTCGCTGCCCTCATGCAAATAATTCATAGCCCCGTTACCATGGAATATTCCTACCCCCTCGCATCTAGTGTAGACACTCAGACGCTTGTACACGCACTAACAGTCAGTATAGTCAGTATAGAATAAGATTCTATCCTAAGAGACCTCTCTTTTTGGATAACACAGTTCTTTAAACATAGGATATTAGATATGATTTGGGATTAGGTTGACATAACCCCAGACTTCTGTCTCCACATGTAGAGCTAAATGTCAAGTCCCCTTCACCCTCTAGTTGCACGTCAATCACACGTCATGCGGCTGCGCGCGCATCTCTGCCAACTATTTCTGCTGACATTGCAGGATTCTCTTATGGATCCACCCACTTATGACATCATGTATGATGACGTTTATTAAATTACGCCCTCTATTAGCTACGTATGCACCTTTTATCAGCTGTTACGCCTCTTGCATCTGTTTCACTGTAATGTATTTTCTATAAAACTGCCTATCTGTCAATAATATATGTTCCTTCCTTCCTGAACTTTCGTGGTGATGGAATAGAAGGCCCACAATTCGAATTGTATTCCTTTGTATAGGAATAAAGCCTTTTTAAACCCTCTATTATATTTACCACACAACCACCCATTTTGAGATTCTGGGAGATATAGAGTCAATTCCTTTTTTAGTTAGTATCTCACAAAGAGGCTTGTGATCCGTTCTTATAACAATTGAAGTGCCCCACAAAAACTTTTTTAATTTCTTAATAGCCCAGTGTACTGCAAGGGCTTCACGTTCAATCACAGAATAGCGGCATTCGGCCCCTTTCAAACACCTAGATATGAACATGATGGTATTCTCAGGCAGGACACCCCCTTGATACAAGACTGCACCAATACCTTTAAGGCTTGCATCAGTAGATATAATAGAGCTCTTGCTGGGGTCAAAATTCTTTAAGTTAGGAGCATTCTGTAATTTCATTTTTATGTCATTAAATTCTCTATCACACAAACTATTCCAACTAAATTTCTCCCCTTTCCTTAACAAGTTTCTCATGTTGAACGTGACCTCAGCAAAATTCTTTATGAATTTATTATAGTATTCAGCCATACCTAAAAATCTCATGAGTTCCTCCTTGGAAGAAGGAACAACAAGGTCTTTAATGGTGTTTACTAGATCAGCTTTTGGAACTACCCCTTCCGCACTTATAGTATGGCCCAGATAGTCAATTTTGCTGAGACCAAACCTACACTTTTCCTTCTTTACAGTCAAATTGTGAGAGGTAAGTTTGTCCAACACTTGCCTAACCCTTCTTTCATGCTCAGCAACAGTAGATCCATATACCAAAATGTCGTCTTGGTACACACAAACCCCAGGGATGTTAACTAAGACCTTTTCCATGACACGTTGAAAAACTGAGGCAGCAGACACCAGCCCAAATGGGAGTCTAATAAATCTAAATGTCCCAAACGGAGTGATAAAGGCGGTTAGATCTCTGGAGGACTCATCAAGTAAGATTTGATGGTACGCTGATGTTAGATCAATGGTACTAAATATCTTTGCCCCACCCACCATACTCAACAGCTCAGATATGTTAGGTAAGGGATATTTATCTACCTGAACACATTTATTGAGTTGTCTGAGGTCAACACAGAGCCTCAAAGAATTGTCCGGTTTTCTTGCGGCCACCACCGGAGCAAGCCAAGATGTTCCCTCAACCTCCTCAATTATACCCTGGGACTTCAGTTTATTTAATTCCTTAAGCATGTCTTCCTTGACAGTGAAAGGAACATTTCTGACTTTACAGGAAACAGGAGCAGAGCCAGGAAAAAGTTTAATCTTATGACAGTAACCCTTAAGGCAGCCTAGTTTGTCACCAAAAACCAGTGGATATTGGCTTATCAAAAGAGTTTGTAGTGAAGCACTGTCCACCACAGACTCAACACTTTTCCTTTCTTTGAGAATGATAGGAGGACTGCTGTTGGGGTCTAACATGACACCAAGATCTTTTTGGTGCCACCAGCTGATGATGCTATCACCTTTTTTTGAAACATAAACTTTCCCACTAGCAAAACGTTCACCGTATTCGATTAGACCATTAAAGTAACCCCTTAACTCAATGGGATCGCCTCCATATGCAGTTGGACGAATGTCTGGTTTCATTAGTTTAACTTTCTTGCACAAATTATCTTCAAACAATTTGCTAGAAATGATAGTAATCTTGGCTCCTGAGTCAAACAAAACCTTAGTTCTGTGACCCTCCACCAAAATGAAATCAAGAGGTCCCTCAGCCCCAACTTGGACCACAATTTGTCCACACTCAAAATCATGTTGATCTGATGTGTTGCCATCAGAGACCTCGCTAACTTTCTTCTTTAAATTTTTGAATCTACAGGCACTCACAAAATGACCCTTCTTCTTACAATGAGAACATGTAACATTTAGTGCAGGACACGACTTATCATTTGCCCAATGTGAAGTGCTATTGCATCTGTAACACTTCCCACCCTTGTTAGGATTCTCACTGGGTTTATTTGTACTCATTTCTTTAAGTCGTGTCTTTACGTGAGAGTCACCCTTGTCTGTTTCTTTCCTTGACGCCGAATGTGTGTTAACCACTGACACCTCTTTGTTAAGATCTTTCTTGATCACCTTTACACATTGTAGAGAATGTTCTATTCTCTTAGCGACTACAAGAACCTCATCCAAAGAAGGTTCATCTTTCATCCAGAGTTCATCACGTACTTTCTCAGATACGCAACCAAGCATAAACTGGTCTCTTATCCTTTCATCCGTTAGTGCGTCAAACTTACAACTGGAAGCTAAGCGTCTAAGTTCTGTTATATAATTTTCTATGTTTTCTTCCTCTTTTTGCATACGCTTGCCAAAATGATATCTTTCTAAGATAGTGCTGACTTTTGGCAAGTAATGAGCATCAAGTTTATAAATACATTGCTCATACTCATTAAGACCAGAACTAGAACTACTAGGGACATCAGGTAAATGGTCAAAGACATCTTGACCTTCAGACCCAAGACAATGCATTAATAAAGCTGTCTTCCTCTCCACACTTAGGGCCTCATGTAGGTAGCCAAATACCGGTCGGTAACGGCCGATTTTCGGTAAATATGCCGTTACCGACCGGTATTCAGACAAGTGAGATGTAGGAGTCCAAAAACCACTTTTCGGTAAATATAAGGCGGTAAATACCGATTCATATTTACCGAATTTCTAAAATACCGAATCAGATTTACCGAATACATAATTAACGATTCGGTAAACATGAAGTGGTAAATATGAAGTGGTAAAATTTAAAATGACATGTAGGAGCACTCGGTAATTAAGAAATCCAGGAAAATCGGTAAATAAGAGTCGGTAATTAACACGGATTGAAAGCAGGTGGTAACCATCAACAATGCATATAGGCAAACCCAAAATGCAACAGCGTGGACAACATGGCCGCCATGTACGTCATTGCAAGGCGCCTACGTCTACAGGCAGCAGGACTGAGGGTGTGGCGACGGGAGGAACAAATCTACAGACAGCGCATCACACTATTCCAGCTGACTGATGCAGAGATACATGAGAGGTACAGGCTACACCCCGAAACCATCATGGACTTAATCAGGGACCTTCACCCACTCCTGGACCAGCCAATAAGAAGGGCGCACGCCATACCCCCACATGTGCAGGTGCTCTGCAGCCTACATCTGTTGGCATCCGGCAGTTATCAGGTGGTGATAGCTGCGGTGGGTGGGGTATCCCAGAGTTGCCTGTCACGTTTCTTCAGGAAGTTCCTGGATGCCATGATGCAGAGAATGCACCACTACATAAGCTTCCCAAACACACAGGCTGCACTGCAGAAAACAAAAACAGACTTTTATCACATGGCACAGTTCCCCCATGTCATCGGCTGTATTGATGGTACACACATCCCAATCTGTCCACCAGCTGATACAGAGCACATCTACAGGAACAGGAAGTCCACCCACTCCATCAATGTGCAGGTGATCTGTGATGCAGGGAACATCATCACAGATATTGTTGCAAAGTTTCCTGGGAGCACCCACGACTCTTACATCTTCCAGAATAGTGGGATCTACACACGACTGAGTGCCGGAGAATTCGGAGAGGGATACCTGCTAGGTAAGTAACAGTGACGCCCCTTGAAACCTGCAAATCATAGTGTATAGAGGCATGTTACTGATGGTTCCCTTTCACTCATCCAGGCGACAGTGCATATGCATGCCGGTCATTCATCCTCACTCCCTACCTACACCCAGCAACCCAGAGTGAGAGACGATACAACGTGGCACATAAAACAACACGCAATGTGGTGGAGCGCACGTTTGGACTACTGAAGAGCAGGTTCCGCTGCCTGCACAAGAGCGGAGGCGCACGCCAGTACAAACCCATCACCTGCTGCAAGATTATTGCCACTTGTGCAATGCTGCACAACCTTGCCACGAAAAAAGGTACAGATGTGGAACTAACATATTTTGAGGACAACGAGGATGAGTCAGGCCAGCCAGAGGGCAACGCAGCTAGAGTGCCAACTGCAATCGATGGGAGAGAGAGACGGGCAGAGATCACATGCAACTATTTCTGAGTAAGTGAGGGGACACAGCGAGTTGTGAGAAGTACTGACGTAGTTTTAATGTGGCACCACGCCATGCACATGAACAGGCCAATCAGGCAATATACCATCTATACAAGGAGTATGTCCAGGGTTACGTCACCCAATGGGAAGTGGCTTAGCAGGGCTACATCAATGTTTGCGCATACGCGCTGCAGTGGTGGATTGCACGGCCTGTGCATCCTCACTAGAGCCAACCCCAAGCCGCCTGCTGCTCCTGCGTGCTTCTGGGACGGGGGGTGTGATGCTGCTGCTGGTGTCGATGCTCTCCGCAGCATCCCCTGCAGCAGTTGTCGACGCCTGACTAGTCAATAGCACCCCTAGTGCACTTGTCACCTGCACCATCCCCCGAGACAGGTCGCTGCAGCACTGTGTTAGGCCCTCCTGCATCGTCACAGAGCGCCGGCACAGTAGAGAAGTCGCAGTTGCCAGACGGTTGAGTGCCCTGCTGGTAGTGTCCCTTCTCTGGCGTTCCCGGCGCCGTGCTTCGATGTCAGCATCTAATTTGCTGCACAACTGCTGGATTGACTGGGACATGTCCCGAATGCCCGCAGCCATGCCGCTAATGTTACTGTCCATGTTGACTAATGTTGTCCTCATCACCCGCATGTACCTCTGGACTGACATGACTGCCTTTGATTGCAGGCGCTGTTGCTTCAACATTTGGCCCTCGAGACCCAAGAAGACACCATGGCCGTCAGTGGGTGCTGGTGGACTCTGGACACGCGACCTGCGGCGCCCTCTTGCTCCCGTCTGTGCTGCCTGTGAGGTGTGGGGCACAGTGGCATGGCTCCCTTCCTGGGGCCCGGTGCGGTCTTCTGGGCCCATGCTGTCGTCTGACGAGGTGTCTAAGGCTCGTAGCCTGGCTGCTGGACGCCTCCTCATTCTCACACCTGCAAGCGGAGATGTGGCCGGTGATTCGAACATGAGTGGCGATGCTGGCTCTGGTTGTGGTGATGCTGGCTCTGGTTGTGGTGATGCTGGCTCTCGGTGAGGTGATGCTGGCTCTGGGTGCGGCGAGGCTGGCTGTGTTGGTGGTGCGGCTGCCAGTGGGCCTGCTCCCTGGTCTGTACTTGTGCTGGCTAGAGGTGATACTTGTGGCCGGTGTGCCGTCTCTCCTGCAGCATGCCCTGTCCTGCATGATGTCACATCTGTGGACAGAAATACAACATTGGCTCAGTGCCCCCGAAGGGCTGCATTGCAAGCGTCACAATAAAACATTTCACATTCCAATATGTCCTCTGTCTCCTTGTGCCTCGAGTGCGTGACATGCCTTGTTGCCCTGTGACATTTACGTCATGGTTAGTGTTGCCCTGACTACATCTCCCGGAATGCATTGCCTGTCTGCACTGACACGTGTGGACTGCAGTGTGATTCTCGTTTCACAATGGGGGATGTGGGATAGGGGTAGGGGGGGCTACATTGCTGTGCTTTCGTCTTACCTTGGTGTGTTGCGGCTCTGGCAGAGCTGTCGGCGTCCCCAAGACCCACGACGCTCTCCTGCTGGATTGTGGCCGCCACCAGCTCCTCCAGTTCGGTGAGGGCAGGTGCCCTGTTGGTTCCACCTCCGGTCTGGCTGGCCTCCTTCTGGATGTCGCCCATCTTCCTCTTGGTTACAATCCTCAGGTCATACCAGCGCTTTTTGAGGACCTCAATGTCCCTGTGGGTCACTCCCACAGCATTGACCTGCGCCTGGATGGCCAGCCATATGTTGCGCTTTTCCGCCTCAGGCACTTGCAGGGATTGCCTTCCAAACAGCTTCTGGTGCTGCTTCACCACCTCCTCCACCAGCACCTGGAGTTCCTTGGGGCTAAATTTCAGCTTCCTCCTCCTTTCCCCTCCGTCTTTCTGTGTTCTCTGGCTGGACATGCTGTTCGTTTACCCGCTCGCACATGCAACGGCTCCCTGCCTCTCCTCTGCACTCCAAGCCTCTCCAGGGTCGGCTAATTATGTACACCTGCCTGGGTGTGGCCACTTCGGCTAATTATGTACACCTGCCTGGGTGTGGGCACTTCCTGGTTGGGTGGGCTGTGGTTGCACAGGATTAGCTGTTTCGTCAAGTCATGTGATTTTATTTAACGAATCCGTACATACCGATTCGGTATTTTCCGATTCGGTAAATACCACCTCGGTATTTTCCGATTCGGTAAATACCACCTCGGTATTTACCGATTCGGTGAATTCCGATTCGTGATTACCGAATGTTACCGAATCGGTAACTGTTACCGAATTTTTACCTACATATAACTTACCGATTCTAATTTACCGATTCGGTACGGCTCGGTATTTAAGAACCGGTAAATTTTATTTACCTACATGAGGCCCTTAAAGAGGTACCACAGACACGAGCATAGCGCTCGAAAACCTTCTTCCACTTGGACCATTTAATGGTAGGGTCACCCGGAGATTGCAGAAAAAACGGGGCTGCAGTGACGTTTTGCATGTTACAAAAGAAACGTTGAAGAGAAGTGCAAAATTAAACAAACCTTATGAAACCAGTAGAGGTAATTAAACTAGTACTAAATAACAGACATACTGCACAAACTACCTAAGGAAATTGTGTTGATTGAGTACAATGAATAAACAAGGAATTACCCTTGAGTATTTTAGAAAGTACTTCTAGCTTGAACGAAACAAGCCATATCGTGTAAAACTTCTCCAATAACCAAGTGTACTTGTAGCAAAGAGCTGTGCGTATCAGCGCCGTTAAACTATAGACAGATGACACACCAAACATTAAAATGAAGGCTGTGGATGACGGCGTTAGGCTGTGCTTGTCGGCGCTGTTAAGTAAAGACAATTGACACGTTAAAAGTTAAGAAGAAGGTGCTGTGCGTGTCAGCGCAGCTGTTAAACTACGAATAGATGACACACCAGATGTTGAGCTGAAGGCTGTGGATGACGGCGTTAGGCTGTGCGTGTCAGCGCTGTTAAAATAAGGACCATTGACACGCCAGAATGAAAGCAGTGGATGACAAGGTTAGGCTGTGCGTGTCAGCGCCGTTAAAAATAAAGACAAATGACACGCTAAAAGTTTAGATGAAGGTGCTGTGCGTGTCAACGCAGTAAAATGAATATGAACACTTCATGGGAGTTCGCGAGTATGTCCGCGTTATGTACGTTCAGTAATAAAGTTAAGAACATTCAGCGTTGACTCTCCTTTGAAAAAACACTACGTGAAATGTTTGTGACGATGATTGCTTAGCAACGGCCTCCTTGTGTTTCAGCGAATAGGATTTTGTTAATCCACCTAGCAGCCAATCAGGATTCAGCTTCTTCAGCAACCAATCCAGGAGAAGTAGAGAATGTTGTGTACTACGCGTTTCATGCCTCATTCCAGTCACCATGCGTTCCAGATAGTGACGAGAGGTATATCGAACTTCAAGGTGTCATGGCAACTTTATGCCGATAACGACAAGAGCGCGTGTAGCAGCGCGAGGGCTAACGTAAGTTAACTGATTTCGCCGAAATGCCAAAGTTAATGTGCAGAAATATGCTATTTAAACACCCATAGTTTCGTGGGAGAGAAACTACCACCGCTATCTGGTTATCTCTCGAATGTAGAGACATTAGGTGTTAATAAAGTTTAGAGGAGTTTTTAGAGTAGTCGCGCAATGCAGAGCAGAGGCAGGATTGATAATGGATGCCTTATTAGGGTAATTTGAAATAAGGAGCGTTCTTACTTGATATCAAAGTCCTCTTGAAGCGAACAGATGAATGTTTGTAGGTTTCGCCAGAGAGAAGATGAGAGTTGGAGTTGAGTTGAGTTCCCAGTCGTCGCCAGTGTTGAAAAGATGATTCCTTGAGGTGAAGAAGGACGCTGAAGCTTGAAGTAGTGGAGGCTTGAGTTTATTTCTAGTAGTAGGTATAAACAACTCATCCACCCAACTGTCAGTAAGATAATGATCTCACTGCCCACTAACATTCCACAGCTGGCTTAGTCCTGACATTCCAGAACACCAGGCATCATCAGAGTGAAGTACATAGACATATGTAATTACATGAAAAGAAAGCCATTACAACACACTATTTGCTTTAATGAGTTTCTTACTGCAGGAGGGCAGGAGGGGCAAGCATTTGCAATGCAACAGGTCTGGCATTTGCGAGAGTTTAAGCTCTTGGCATTGTAAATGGCAATGCCTTTTATTTATCTGTTTTAAAAACAACACATGAATAAAAGACATTGCCATTTACAATGCACATAGCTCAAACTCGTGTAAATGCGAGACCTATTGCATTGCAGATGCTTGTTAATATCTACATTTGGCTGCAAGTTTTTAAAAGATCTAGCAAAGTTATAGTTGTCTCTTTTTAAAATATTTTTATTACATTTTTTACTATTTCAATACATTGCCAACTGCATACTGCAACAGGTGAATGCCTGGTATTGGTATCATATTTAGACAATGAAGGAGCATGGCGTTACACAAGGGCCTTATGTCCAGCGATCTCTCACAACTAGCCCCTCCCCAAGAGTGGGTCAAGGCTTTCGTAGGTGGTCAGTACATTTGTACTGTCTCCAATAGACAAAGGGAAAACATAAACTAGTAAATTCAACCACAGTACTAACGTAGCAGGTGATGCTGTATCAACGCCTGCTCCCCCGAGGCTGACGCATGCGTCTGTCCCTACAGCGGGACGCAGCCACCTTCATTGTCCTCCATCCCACCTTTCATCCAATGGGTCCTCAGCAGTCATCATAACCTTTCATCTCCCTCCTCAGCAGGTTCCAGCTCCTCTCCTTTTCCCCTCATCCCGCCCCACCAATCCTGTGCAAAACAATCCCTCATTCTGTTAATGGGCGGGGCGCTAATTGGTATTAAGATCTAGTTAGTCCGGATAAGTGTTCCCAGGGCACTAGGTAGTCCATCCTGTCTCCCCTGGACCGTCGAGCAGTGTAAATGGCCAACCCCACCCTAGCCCACTCAACCATGTCAGTGCACCATAGGTTCGGGGGTGCTGCCGCCTCAGATTTCCAGTTCATGGATATACATCTTTTCACGAGGATCAAGGCAAGGCTTTGAAAGCGTGCAAGGCCCCTTGCATTTTTTTATTGACAGGACTCACATCAGGCAAGCATTGGAGAGGGTCTGGAGGGAATGGGCATGCAGTCACTTTCAATATCCATTGTACTGCCTGTGACCAGAACTGAGATATTGTCGAAAAGGATGATACCATGTAGATAAAGTCTGTGGTGTCTGCCATACAGCAGGGACACGAGGTCCTTGTCCCTCGATACATCCTCCACGGGTCGGATTGCCAATGCGGGCAGTCGGGCATGTGCCGATGGGCTGGTGCTTGAGTGCCAACAGGGGGTTGCTTTTTTTAGGGCCTCTGTCAACTTCCCACAGTGTGCGAAGAGGCCAGGTGTTGTTGCGGCCTTTGGGGCATTCTCACCTAGTGGTCAGTTCTCACCACGGCCCCCATTGGGCCAGCCCATTACAGAAGTGAGGCAATGTCATTCACCTTTCACCTGCCCCCTCCTCCGCTAGGGCTTCACATTTAGGTCATAGTGGAAGGGGGTGTGGAGTGCACAAAGGCTGAAAGTCCTCGTTGGAAGGCCAGGCTAGGTCAGTTGTTGTGGTCATTTTCACCTCGACATGGCTGGTTCAATTTAATTAAGCAATCTACCCAGCACATACCCAGTTTATTTTGTGTACTTGTAGCATGTACTTGCTGGAGAGAACTGTGTTTTGTCTAGTCATGTTTAACTCATCAATAATTTAGCAGAGAGGGTTTATATGCCTGCTGCAAACACAACGTGTAGCTTGCAGATCAAACATTTGTATTTTATGTAGAAAGGTCAATGGGTTACTTCTTAGACGTTCTTTTGTTACTTGCAGCTTATAAATTATAATCACTGCCATTGGAATTATGCGGTAGGGAGGACCAAATTTTGTGGCAGTTGATTACATTTTGGGGCAAGAAAAGACAGATTATGCAACTTTTTTATGGTATGGTTTCATTATTTTGGCACTTTATATCATTGTCATCCCAGTCTGGGAAAACGTTTCGGCCCGTTAGTATCAGTTCAACAGTCAAATATAGCAATAACAACTGAAAGATGACCAGTCAACACGTGTCACCAATTTGTTTAGTAACTTTTAAAGAGACTAAGCTAGAAACCACTTTTTCCTTAAAATCTGCATATTATGCAGTAGATGAAGAATTAAGTGGCAAATGTAGAAAATCCATAATTACACAGAAAATGCAGTGGCTGCTAAAGCACATCATAACAGTGTCCCTAGTTATAATCCTTCCACTGCAGCACAGTGCGCTATGATGAACCAGCATCAAGGAGCTGCATGCAAACTGCAAAGCATAGACACTTATTTCATTTTTAATCAATCTTTCTTTATTTTGATATTGCTAAAAAAGGGTTCTTTGGGTAGCACTAAACTCGCAATAGTGCAGACAACCCCAACCACTGCATTATATTTTAATTCTTGTCTGTGTTTCACTAGACCAAGCACTCTTAACATACCAATATGGAAGATATGCTACTTTTGCACCTTGCAACCATCATTGTCTTATGTAACATTTCCTATGAATTGATTTATAGAAATGTTTGATTCATTTTCTGTGTACAATATGTGAGTATGATGTAAATCGCCATGTCACCCTACACTGTGACACATAGCGCTATCAAAGAAATTAAGTAAGAAAATAAATTATGCATGTCCCTTACATACAGGGGTTGAACAAAGTCAGAAAGCTGCTTTGAAAGTGCAGTAGTGTAATACTTGCTCTTCATTCCAGTGAGCAAGCAAAGTGAGCATGCTCAACTTCCAGGAAGGTCATGGGGTGTCTCCTCCAGAAAACTTTTTTTAAAAGGAGGTTAAATAGTGTATTTTAAAGCAGGATTTTCACATAAACTTGCTAGAAAAATATTGTCTCTCACAGTGCACTTACTAAATACTGAAGTTCTTTAAAGGTGTACTAAGTCAATGAAAACGTTTGACCCCATTTAGTTCAAAATGTGCAGCGGGTGCCCCTATATGTTATATAATTATCTCCATGTGTCAGGGCTAGAACTATTTTGGTAAGGATGGGTCCCATATGCCATGGGCACTCTGTTAATGCCAAGAATTACATACAATATGCCAGTGGCACAATGTAGCCATTGACTGCATCCATATATATGTAATGGGTGATCCAAAAGTCAAAATTACCACTAGAATGTCAAGGCCAGAATTTTGTTGTGGTTGCCTGCATACCCCGGCCAATATACCATGGTTGTCCTGACTAATTTTCTGAATTATCTTGAGTATGGTAGCACCATAATTTTGCTATGGGTGTCCCATAAGCCAAGAATAATCTCCAATATGCCAGTGTCAGCCTTTTACCACTGGCATCCCATAGACAACAAACTACCTCTAGTGTGCCAGCACCAGCATTTTTCACGGGTGCTGCATCCCATAAGCGAAGATTGATCTCCAATATGCCAGTGCCAGTTTTTTACCACTGGCATCCCATAGACAACAAACTACCTCTAGTGTTCCAGCACCAGCATTTTGCAATGGGTGCCGCATCCCATATGCCAAGAATTACCTCCAATATGCCAGTGCTTGCATTTTGCCATAGTTTTCCCTTGTACTGAGAATTATGCAGAGTATGTCAGGGCCGGCATTTTGCCACAGCTGTTCCATATGCCAGGAATTACAGCTTGTGTACCTGCATTTTACCTAGGTGCATCATATAGCAAGAATTACCACCTTCACTCTTCTTCATTCTCACTCACTCAGTCACTCTAGCTCACACTCACTTGCACTCACTTTAGCTCACTCTCTAATTCTAACTTAGTCTCACTTATTCCCACTCCCTCTGATTCACTAAATCTTTCTTAGTTACACTATCAATCATATACACAGCACACATACACTCTCACACAACATTTCACAGGGATTTATTTTACTTTCTTACCTTCAGCTACCTCACCTGTTGAGCTTCAGATAATGGTATTGGATACACCAGCCTCGGGAACTGAAGCACAAAGTTGGAGTCTGCACAGTGATGCATAGACTTCAGCTGTCAGTTTTTTGCTTTATTACCTCATCTTGTCAGGAGGTAGGGTGCGGTGAATGAGGCTCTTGCCAACCCCTCTCCCTGTGATGAGATGGGAGAGGATGAGCTGACAGCATGCCTGATGAGTAGCCCTAAGCACAGTATAGATTACCACAAAACACCCAGGGCTTACCTGTACCAGTGACACTACAGCATGCCACTAATGAGGAGGCCTTTTTTTTTAGTCCTCATACATGCCATCAGCGAGACCACTCTAGAGGCAGAACTTCCACCCCCTCCGACACACACCTCTAAAGAGGGCAACCTGGTGGGGGCTTGACGGAAGGCGATGCATCCTCCCAAAAGTACATCTGTGTCATGTTCCCACTCCCGTTCACAGCACCTAAGCACCGTTACTGTGGAGGACCGGACCACAGACCTCTGACATAATCATAGGACAGATGTTATCTCCCTCTCCAGGTCTCTAATGCTGCCCAGATTTTATCCGCACTAGAATTGTCGCAGGCCATATCAGATTGACTAACTGTGATGATGTTTTTTAACCAAGCAGCAAAGGAGGGTGGTATTTCCAGCTTCCAAGATTTACAAATTTCCCTCCTTGCAATAATTACTATCTAAAATGCAAATTTTGACGCAAGAGCATTAAGGCCGTAATTCCGCAAGAGACCAAATAAGATAAGCCTGATATTAACTTCAACCTGCATATATAACACATCCCGGAGAAAGCCACATACCCTCTGCCAAAAGGGGTCAATTTTCGGGCAGTCCATAAACATGTGAAGATCATCGGCAGCTGGATACTTGCATCTGGGGCAATATCAGCTTGTAGAAGACATCTTGGAAAGTTTACCCGGGGTCCAATAAACTCTATAAGTATTGTACAGATGGTTCCTCCTTAAATTGGCTGGTTTAACCACAGACTGTAGCATAGAGAATGAGTCACACCAGAGTTTCAATAAGTCATTTTCAAGGAGAACGTCACCCCACCTACTCTCCACCTCTAGGTCAAGACAGTCTCCTGTGTCTATGAAGGTCCCATACCAAAATGACACTTCCCGTTTCCATGGTCCTGATCTCGAGATAGAGTCGATAGATATGCCTGGGTCTTCATTGTACCAAGGCTGAGTTGCCCACGATGCAGATAGTTGATAGAATTTAAATCGAGTTAGTGTTCCACCAGTTATATTGAACAAGGAGTCCCAACTGATCAATTGAAAATCTTTCTGGAGGTCACCCCATGTCTTAATGCCAGCTAATCTAAGTGGTTGTGACAGTTGATCTTGGAGGCATAGTGGGGTACCGGGGGAGTCCCAAATTGGGGCCTGAGGTGTATAATATGATATTCGTAGTATATTCCTAACAAACCCCCATTTCTTAATGCAGTTAATAGGATTTTAAGACAAACTTTTTTGTAAAACTTAGGGTCCCCGAATTTATAGAGAAAAAACTCCTGCCCTTGCAGAATATCCTCAATAGTGCCTGAAACAAACGGCCCATGGACGAAGAATCAGTCTTATTTGCTAACATTCTAAAATTTTTAAAATGAAAAGCATGACAATAGGAAAGTTAATCAGGAAGAGCAAGGCCTCCTCTCTTCAGTCCACTCCTGAGTTTTTTCCATGCTATTCTTGGAGTTTTGGTAGCCCAAATAAATGACCCAATTTTCCCTTGAAGAGAGGCAATATCTCTAGAATTAAAAGAAAGTGGAATTGAGTTGAACAGAAAAGTAACCTTAGATAGTATTATCATTTTAATGAGATTCACCCTCCCATATATATTCAATGGTAGATTCGCCCAACGTGATAATAAACTACCCACCTCCTTGGCGACCTTCTCCCGGCTGATCTTAGGGGTATCTATCAGCTTCTGTGCTAAGTGGATCCCTAAATATCTCATCCGACTCCTTACTCCTGGTATCAGATTTACACAGTTCAAACTCATTATCTCAGTCTTTTCTATATTAATTCCATAGCCAGAGATCTTACCAAACTCCTCAGCTAATTTAAAAAGCCTAGGTATTGCTTTCAAGTGATCAGAAGTGTACATTAAGAGGTTATCTGCCTAAAGAACCACCTTAAGTTCTAAGTCAGCAACCTTAAAAGGCAAAATAAGAGGATCTTTTCTAAGGGAGCAAACAAAGGGTTCAATATATAAATTAAACAATAAAGGTGACAGGGGGCAACCCTGTCTAGTACCTCTTGAAATATTGAACCATTCCGATAAGGTGCCGTTAACCAACTGGCACATGCATCAACAAAGACTTTTGCGATTCCTTAATTGCGATTTTTAAGGAATCACAATTAAGGAATTGCAAAAGCCTATGCATGTAGGAATTGCTATAAAAATAGCGATTCCTACAAATTCCTTAATTGCGACTCGCAAATTGCGAGTCGCAATTAAGGAATGCCGTCCCATTCATTCCTATGGGCCTCCAGGCCCATAGGAATGAATTGGAGATTGCATGAGCAAATTGCGAGTACCAGTATGTACTCGCAAATTGCTCATGCAATTTCAAGGGTGTCAAAATGACACCCTATTGCACCCCTGAAATTGATCTGTGCACATATGTTGCACACACACATGCTCTTAGGGCATGTGTGTGCGCAACATGAAACTTTGAAAAATGCACAAAAGTGCATTTTTCAAAGTTTTTGCAACTTCATGGTAGTTTGCTCCCCCTATTAGCGAATTTTTTTAACTTTAATGCATTGCATTTAAGGAATCTCAATTTGGGATTCCTTAAATGCAATCGCAATTTAAGGAATCGCTATTTAGAGATTCCTTAAATTGCGATTTTTGCATTTGGGATGATGCATCCCAAATGCAAAAATACCGGTCGCAAGGGGCAGATTCTGCTGATCTGCCCGTTTGCGACCAGTTTTCTCGTTGATGCATGTGGCCCCAAAACTTTTGCTCGTGGTGCTGAATAGAGGGATTTAACGGCTCCAATAAAGTTAGTAGGAAAACCAAAACTACGCATAGTCTCCCAGAGATAGATCCATCTAACCTGGTTGAACGCCTTAGCGGCGTCGATTGCAACAAGAGTTAACGGTAGTTTACTTTCCATTGCATAATCTATTGCACCTATAGCTTGAAAGGTAAGCTCGTTTAGCTGCCTCCCAGGTATAAAACCCTTCTGGTCCGAGTGTACAATAGTTTTAATAATTTTTGCCATCCTAGTAGCTAAGATCCCAGAAAAAATCTTAAGGTCTACATTAAGCAACGAAATAGGCCTAGCATATCAAGGGCATGAAAGGGGCTGGGAAGGTGAGAAAGGGAAGGGATGAAAAGGAAGTATAATGAAGCCATAAATGTGATAAAAGGGGAGAGGAAGATGAGAAAGAGAGGAGAAGGAGAGGGAAGCAGAACAAGGGGATGAAAAATGGTGGAAGGTGGAAAAGGGAATGGGAGGAAGAATGGAGCAGCGAAAGGATAGGGCAGGTAGCGAAAAGAAAGGGGAAGAGAATGGAAGGGAGAGGATGGAATGGAAGGGAAAAGGAAAGGGGAAAGGAAGCAAAGTGAAGGGGAGACAAGGACATTATATTAAAGGGGAGGTGAATGGAAAGAAGGGGAGGGGTGAAAAATGATGAGGGAAGGGAAACAGAGAGGGCAATAGAAAGGAAGAAGAGTGAAGGGGAGACAAGGAATTACATTATATTAAACAGTAGGCTAAAGGAGGAAAGGAATTAAAGGGAAGGGGAGCAGAGAAAGTAGATAGAAGGGGACATTAAGGTGGGAAAGGGAAGGAATTTAAAGCAAAGAAAAGAAAGGGAGATGGAGGAAAGGTGCAGAAAGGTGGGAAAGAGAAGGTACTGGATAAAATTAAAAAGAGAGGAGGGATGAAATAGAAGAGATGAAAGGGAAAGGATGGATAGGGGTCATAGAGAAGGGAAGAGATTAAAAAGGGTGGGAAGTTGGGAGAAGGAAGGGTAGGGGAAAAGGGAAGGGAAAGCTAGGAATTAGAGCAATGGGATGAAAGTAGATGGGAAAGTGATGAAAGAAGGGAAATTCATGGAAGGGATTGGTAGGGAAGTAGAGCAAGGGGATGAAAAGGGATAGGAGGGTGAAGAAGGGAGGAAATGAAAGGGAGGGGAACGGGAGAGAAGACAAAAGTAAAGGGTAAAGGAAGCAGAGTGAAGGGGAGACATAAATTATATTAAAGGAGAGGGAAGGGATAAGGGGATGAGGGAAGAGAAAATGAGAGGGCAATACAAAGGAAGCAGAGTGAAGGAGAGGAATTACATAATGTTAAATGGGAGGCTAAAGGAGGGAGGGGTGAAATGGATGGGAGGCAGAGCAAGGAGAAGGAAGGGAACATTAAGGTGGGAAAGGGAAGGGAAAGAATGAAAACAGAGGGAAGAAAGGGAGATGGATGAAAGGGGGCAGGAAGGTGGAAAAGGGAAGAGATAAAACGGAAAGGAGGAGGGGTGAAATTAAAGGGATGAGAGGGAAAGGGGGCAAGGGGTTGAAGAGAATGGAAGGGATGAAAGGGAATGGGAAGTTGGGAAAGGCAAGGGTAGAGGAATAAGGGAAGGGAAATGTAGGAAGTAGGGAAAGTGGATAAAAAGATGAGAAAGTGATGAAAGGAAGGAAATTAATGGAAGGAAATGGTAGAGAACTAGAGCAAGGGTATGAAAATGGATGAAAAGGGATGTGAGGAAGGGATGGGAGTCAAGGAAAGAACAGGGAAGGGAAGGAAAGGAAAGGGTTGGGAATGAGAAGGAAACATGGAAATGAAGTGATTGAAGGGATGACATGAAACAGAAGGGTACAGAAGCAGAGAGCAGCAAAAGAGAAGTAAAAGTAAGGCAGGAAAGGCAAATGGAAAGTTTGGAAACTAAAGGGAAGGGAACAGAAAAGAAAGAAATGGTCTGGGAATTAAAAGTTAGGGAATGGGAGATCAGAAGAGTGGAATGAAGGGAAGATAAATTATTGGGTGAAGGGTAGAAGAGGTTGGTTACTGGAGAAAACGGATAGTAAATGTAAGGATGGGAGAGCAAAGGAAAGGTCGGAGAAGGAAAGAAAAGATAAAGGAAGGGAAGGGAAGGTGGATGGGTTGGTAAATGGAAGGGATGTGACTTGAAGGGGAAGTGAGGGCTAAAGTGAAGGAACAGGAAGGGATGGGATTGAAAGGGAATGGATAGGATATGGTGGTGAGAGATGAGTGGGGAAAAGGTATTGAAGGGAAGGCATTGGAATGGAACGTGAATGGAATACCGCTAGGAGAATGAATGAGATAGATTTGAAAGGAAGGAAATGACAGAAAAGGAAAGGAGATGACGGGAAGTATAGTGAGGGCATGCTAGAGAAAGGCTGAGGAGGGGGATTAAGAGAGATAGGGAGAAAGGTAAGGGGGAAAATCAAATAAAAGAGTAGAGAAAGACAGGGTCAAGGGTGGGATGGCAAAGGCACGGAATGACCAGGTGAGATGAAGGTGTGTGGTATTTTTTGATGGAATGGTGATGACAAGAGGGTTTTTGAAATTAGGAGGATCCTGAGTAGTGCATGGGGTGAATAAATAACGGTTTAGGGCACTTTGGGGTTTAAATTTAATTTTAAACCACTTTCAAGTCGGTATTTAGGTCTTGCCTAGCGTTGGAGCGCGCATGCGCTCCTCGCTCTGTGAGGCGTATTGTAATTGATAAAATTTCAGAAGTAGACTTGAAGCCATGCCCATCTTTTTGATTGGCTGGCGTCATCGTTTATCTAAAACGCTGGCCTCGGATTAGAAATGAGGCTTATTTGTTACTGCCCGGTCTCCTTTTTGGACGGCCCATCCCGACTGGATGTTTTACTTGCCGCGTGACACGGTCTCCTTCATTAGACATGTCGGCACTATGTTTTTCCAGTCGCCTTTGCCAAGGGCGGCCGCATGTTTATTTTTGCATCGCGCTTTCACTTAAAGTGAAAGCGCGATGCAAATTTAAACAAGCGGCTGCCTTTGCGCAATGGCGAGAGCTTTTTTTCTTAGCGGCCCGTGTTTATTTTTGCATTGCGCTTTCACTTATGCGGAGCGCTTTTACTTTAATAGTGACCAAACCTCCCCTCCACCCCATCACTCACGGGACAATAACGGGCATTAATTGTACACGGAGCACGCAATGCGCGCTTTCACTTTAATAGCGGATGCCAGTACTGAAGTACCGCTGGGTGTTTTTTTTTTTTAACTTTAATTCAAAGCGCGGTGCTCGCTTCAGGGACACCGCAATCTGTTTATTATTATATTTTTTTACTTTAAGCCTAGCGCTTAGCTGCTGCATGCCCCACCTCCCCAGGGTGGGCGGTCTCCTGCTCTGGAGTGCAGAGATACCTACTCTGAACTAAGTGACGGGTTGTCTGGGAGAAACCAATCGGCCCGTGCCCTAAATAGCCCCAACCGCCCAGGAGACGCCAGTGGGTCTGCAGAGGTGCGAAGTGAAGCTCTTTGCACCTTGGACCCCTCCCCTGTTCTACAGTGCAATGCCCCCCGCAGAGATGAACCACCGCGCACCCTGCAGACTTGTTTGATGTGCCTATTTGAAAGAGGCGGCATTTGCATGCTAACCATCACCTTTGTCTTTAAAAAACATCCAAAATCTTCGTACTTTATGGTTGAAGGCTGGCCGGGGGAGGGAGGAAACGGTTTACGGCGGGTTATTTTACGGGCTACATTTTTCAGTTATTTCTCTCTGCCGAGCGATATCAATGTGAGGGGGTGGGGAAAGAGATGGAATCTAAATCAAATCAAAGGAAAGATATGTGATATGCCTCTCGTATCACTTTCTGCACCACCCCCATACAGAGACGCACTTGAGAGACTGGCACAATTTGTGCTGCCATCTCTTAGCCGTACGGCCGTGCATTGTCTGTGTGTCATGCCCACTCTGACATCGTGCCCACTCTCGGCACTGGTACTCACTCTCAGCACCCGGGTCCACCACTCTCAGCACCCGTGCACACCACTCTCAGCACCCGTGCTCACTTAAGCGAGAGGGGAGTTCCTTCTACCAACTGGAGGACAGGGAAGCTGCTCTGGTCAGTTTCCGGGTGCTTTTGAGGCTACATGTATACATTTTAACCAGTCGGAGAGAACGCCTCTAAATTTCAGGGAGGTCGGGGTGCCCGTAGTGTGTTGTTATGTTCTAAATGTGTGCAGACATCATTAAGCGCATGCCTTTAATGCATTTCCGCTATAGCGTACAAACCTTTTTAATCAATGTCGCCGCATTGCAAGTCGCATAAAAGACATCTCTGTTGCCTCATTAGGGGAGGTAAACCTGGGTAGAGTTCTGGTGCCTTTAAAGGCATGGGTCGCAGCTCAACAAAAACACAGCATGTTAGAAATATGGGGATGTCTGGTTTTCAAGAGAGACGAGAGAATAGCTCTGTGCAGAGAATGGAGCATAAACTGCAGGTTACACGTTCAAGTACTAACAGGGCTGACTAATCTTTCATCCTTCTGAATTCGCTGCAGTGAGCTCCAGTGTGCGGGATAATAGCGACACCCTTTTTTTGAGATGCGAAGTCATTTAGTTTGAGCTGTGTGACACATTAATAACCAGTATATCCATTTCTTTATTAATATACAAGCAATAACATTTTCCCTTTTATGATATTATCCAAAATTAGAACTATAAAATACCGTAAAAAATGAGCAGGTGCTCAAACCGCAGAAGGACAAGCATACAAGCTCTTATTAAGGAACTCAATCCAGTCAGAATTCATCTCTCTCAGTATCCGGGTGTGAAAGCCCTCAGAAATATTCGATCATAGAAGAAAAAGTTTGCCCACTCATGTCCTGTATATTATTTGCACAGTTAAATTCATGATTTATTATTCAATGAGAACACGCTGCACTTTAAAATGCATTTTATTTTTTTTAACTAAATGAACGAGCATTGATAATGCATTTGATTTCGCTAACTCTGTATGTAAATTTATCACTGTACTTCCACAATGTTATTATTGTCCCGATGTATTAATGGTGTAACGTTTTTTAATTAACTTGGCACATTAGAAATAAACCTGACCTTAAGGACTTGAGCACGCGTCGTCCAGCTGGAGTAACACAGATTGGAGCACTGGGCTGGAACCGTCACAGCGTCGGCATGAGTTCACATCAGAGCAGATGTAATTAAGGGCGTGGCTTAAAAACACTTATGCTAAAAATCTGTGCTTAGCATAGTATGCCACCCGACTGGTATTTTGCTGCTTCTGTCATTGCGTCCAGATATAAAAAACACCAAGTAACATTACACCAACAACAAGCCAGGACTATTGGCTTTGTCAATGGATGTTAGTTGCATAAGATAAACAAGCATTTGCAATGCGATAGGTCTCGCATTTACGCGAGTTTGAGCTATTGACTTTGCAAATGACAATGCCTTTTATTTTTGTTTTCGTTTTTATAACATAAATAAAAGGCACTGTCATTTACAATGCCAATAGCTTAACCTCGCCTAAATGCGAGACCTATTGCATTGCAAATGCTTGTTCAGTTTGGCTTTCAGTTCGATTTAAATTGGGGTATCAACTCACCATTGCCCCCCTTGTCCTCCCCTCGACCTCTTCCATGTCTCGACCAGGCCCTTCCATCAGCAGTGGTCCTTTCTCGCTAGACTCCTTGTTGTCCGATGCTGCAACTCCCTGGTTACAACCCTTTTATACCACTGGCATGTCACAATGGGGGAACTTTCATCATGTCACCATGACATCACTCCGCCGCGGGTGATACCATATATTTCTAGGCCGAGGGGAGCAGCGCAAGATATGGAGAATATCCTTTTCCTTGACAGGAATAACCAATAAGTCCCTAAAACTGAACCAATCGTGCGCCTGAAAATATAACCCTGTGTTTCCTAACATATTGACTCGACGGCTCCTCCTCATCGCTGCAGTAGTGGTCTGCCCCGTGTGGCTTCCCTTGTCTTCACGTGCCCTGTTCCTCGTGACATCACAATGCGGGCCTACTGCATCACTAGCATTCTCGTCACGATGTGCCGTTTCTGGGGCTGCTATGATGGGATGAAGGCTTTCAAATCAAGTGCTTACATTTCCTCAGTCCTTGTTTAAAATAAATGACCAATTCAACATAAGGCTCGATCGTGCTCCCAGTTTGTGTGCCCAGACCTGCTCCATCTTATATACAGAAGCATTTACAATGACCACACCCGTATCAAACTCGCTCGTCCCTCTGGTAATAATGTTCAGTTACAATTACCTACCTCGCTCCTCAGAATTAATTCTGATTTCACTGGTGTACAAATCGCAGAAGAGTAAGAGATACACGAAATGTCCCAATTTGTGTGTGTGTGTGTGTGGGGGGGGGGGGGGCTTGGTGGAACGTTCTTTGAGTCTCCTATTTTAAACCCTGCCCTATGTTGCAGGCAGTCGTTCCTTACACCTCTGTAAATGTAACATCTGGGGCTGGCTGTGGTTCTCCCCGCCTCTCACGAGTGCACTGCTGTTACAGATGTTTTTTTTCTTCTGTGGTGCCCCTCCTGTGCCTTGACAGGACACTCGCTCTCCTGCATCCGATGCTGTTTCTTCCACTTTGAAGTCACCAGCTGGGATGTCCGATTCCCTCTCCTCAGGTCTGGTTGGGTCCCCTCTCATGAGGTGTGGTAAAGACGGAAGGTTCCTTATATTTGGTGGCGCAACCAAAGCGTTTAAATAAAGCAAGTTCCTAGCCAGGAGCACGAAAAGGTCGTACGCTCATGACGCATGACGCATGGCTTCGAAGTTCTATACAGAGGTCGTTTTGCTGTTCCACCCTACTCTGTCTTGAATAACTGGCTATATTGGGCTGCAAGAAAGACAGAAAGAGAGAGAGTGTAAATCTTGCATTAAACCATTCATGATACCAGCGGTCTGGGTGCCCGACCAGGTGTAAGTGATCACACCGCTGCTTCCATTCAAAGTCTACTAGTATCTTTGGCATGCATCAATTTCGAGGAGGTTAGCAAGCGGAAACACAGCCAACATAAGGAAATTCTCAGGCCTTGCCTAGATTGGTCCCCGCACCGGCCAGAAACTGTTTTTGCAGATTGGTGGTTCGTTTCCGAAGAGGACAGTGGGCTCTGAGTGAGTGACTGGCTTCTTCCAGGGAAATTTCCCCCTCCATTCTCTACCTGACCCAGCCACGTGAAGAACCGACTGACCAGGCGTGCTGCCTGCAAGACCGAGTGATGAATCGTGTAGCTGGGAGGCCTCCTTCTGCAGTGGTCACAGACCTTTGCTGTCGATAGGAGGAGGTCCTCCATTTTTCCTGTGTCTCTTGGTACACCTGCGGGGCAGGAGTTCCTTTGTCAACAGGTTCGGCACCGCTTGGATCTGGAGACTGCTCGATATGCCATTGACAGCAGTGTCAGTGATGTGTAAATCCAACTCTTTTCCAGCTTGATGTTGCAGGCCGCAGGGCTCTTTGCTTTCTCCAAGCCTTTGTAGGTCGAGCCTGGGCAGCGCATGCGCAGCTCTGCAAGGCATGCTATAGTGGAGTATATATTTGAAGCCCCGCCCACTCTCCGCCCACATTTGTCATTGGCTTGTGTCATTGTCCTTTGTAAATGCTGACTTCTGATTCGTTATTAGGCTTGTTAGTCCCTCCTTAGCACCGCCTTCTCTTCATTCCTAACCTCCCATGAGGACTGGCCCTTTCACTTCGGTTGTTACAGGGTGAGTCTTTTTAATCTGTAAGCACTATTTGCTTTAATGAGTTTCTTACTGCAGGAGGGTCAAGCATTTGCAATGCAACAGGTCTGGCATTTGCGAGAGTTTAAGCTCTTGGCATTGTAAATGGCAATGCCTTTTATTTATCTGCTTTAAAAACAACACATGAATAAAAGGCATTGCCATTTACAATGCACATAGCTCAAACTAGTGTAAATGCAAGACCTATTGCATTGCAGATGCTTGTTAATATCTACATATGGCTGCAAGTTTTTATAAGATCTAGCAAAGTTATAGTTGTCTCTTTTTAAAATATTTTTATTAAATGTTTTACTATTTCAATACATTGCCAAATGCATACTGCAACAGGTGAATGCCTGGTATTGGTATCATATTTAGACAATGAAGGAGCATGGCGTTACACAAGGGCCTTATGTCCAGCGATCTCTCACAACTAGCCCCTCCCCAAGAGTGGGTCAAGGCTTTCGTAGGTGGTCAGTACATTTGTACTGTCTCCAATAGACAAAGGGAAAACATAAACTAGTAAATTCAACCACAGTACTAACGTAGCAGGTGATGCTGTATCAACGCCTGCTCCCCCGAGGCTGACGCATGCGTCTGTCCCTACTGCGGGACGCAGCCACCTTCATTGTCCTCCATCCCACCTTTCATCCAATGGGTCCTCAGCAGTCATCATAACCTTTCATCTCCCTCCTCAGCAGGTTCCAGCTCCTCTCCTTTTCCCCTCATCCCGCCCCACCAATCCTGTGCAAAACAATCCCTCATTCTGTTAATGGGCGGGGCGCTAATTGGTATTAAGATCTAGTTAGTCCGGATAAGTGTTCCCAGGGCACTAGGTAGTCCATCCTGTCTCCCCTGGACCGTCGAGCAGTGTAAATGGCCAACCCCACCCTAGCCCACTCAACCATGTCAGTGCACCATAGGTTCGGGGGTGCTGCCGCCTCAGATTTCCAGTTCATGGATATACATCTTTTCACGAGGATCAAGGCAAGGCTTTGAAAGCGTGCAAGGCCCCTTGCTTTTTTATTGACAGGACTCACATCAGGCAAGCATTGGAGAGGGTCCGGAGGGAATGGGCATGCAGTCACTTTCAATATCCATTGTACTGCCTGTGACCAGAACTGAGATATTGTCGAAAAGGATTATACCATGTATATAAAGTCTGCGGTGTCTGCCATACAGCAGGGACACGAGGTCCTTGTCCCTGGATACATCCTCCATGGGTCGGATTACCAATGCGGGCAGTCGGGCATGTGCTGATGGGCTGGTGCTTGAGTACCAACAGGGGGCTGCTTTTTTAGGGCCTCTGTCAACTTCCCACAGTGTGCGAAGAGGCCAGGTGTTGTTGCGGCCTTTGGGGCATTCTCACCTAGTGGTCAGTTCTCACCACGGCCCCCATTGGGCCAGCCCATCACAGAAGTGAAGCAATGTCATTCACCTTTCACCTGCCCCCTCCTCCGCTAGGGCTTCACATTTAGGTCATAGTGGAAGGGGGTGTGGAGTGCACAAAGGCTGAAAGTCCTCGTTGGAAGGCCAGGTCAGGTGTTGTGGCCATTTTCACCTCGACAGGGCTGGGTCAATTTCATTAAGTAATCTACCCAGCACATACCCAGTTTATTTTGTGTACTTGTAGCATGTACTTGCTGGAGCGAACTGTGTTTTGTCTAGTCAGGTTTAACTCATCAATAATTTAGCAGAGAGTGTTTATATGGCTGCTGCAAACACAACGTGTAGCTTGCAGATCAAAGATTTGTATTTTATGTAGAAAGGTCAATGGGTTACTTCTTAGACGTCCTTTGTTATTTAAAGCTTATAAATTATAATCACTGCCATTGGAATTATGCGGTAGGGAGGACCAAATTATGCGGCAGTTGACTACATTTTGGAGCAAGAGAAGACAGATTATGCAACTTTTTGATGGTATTGTTTCATTATTTTGGCACTTTATATCATTGTCATCCCAGTCTGGGAAAACGTTTCGGCCCGTTAGTATCAGTTTAACAATCAAATACATCAATAACAACTGAAAGATGACCAGTCAACACGTGTCACCAATTTTTTTAGTAACTTTTAAAGGGACTAAGCTAGAAACCACTTTTTCCTTAAAATCTGCATATTATGCAGTAGATGAAGAATTAAGTGGCAAATCCATAATTACACAGAAAATGCAGTGGCTGCTAAAGCACATCATAACAGTGCCCCTAGTTATAATCCTTCCACTGCAGCACAGTGCGCTATGATGAACCAGCATCAAGGAGCTGCATGCAAACTGCAAAGCATAGACACTTATTTCATTTTTAATCAATCTTTCTTTATTTTGATATTGCTAAAAAAGGGTTCTTTGGGTAGCACTAAACTCGCAATAGTGCAGACAACCCCAACCACTGCTTTATATTTTAATTCTTGTCTGTGTTTCACTAGACCAAGCACTCTTAACATATTATACCAACCAATATGGAAGATATGCTACTTTTGCACCTTGTAACCATCTTTGTCTTATGTAACATTTCCTATGAATTGATTTACAGACTTGTGTGATTCATTTTCTGTGTACAATATGTGAGTATTTTGTAAATCGCCATGTCACCCTTCACTGTGACACATAGCGCTATCAAAGAAATTAAGTAAGAAAATAAATTATGCATGTCCCTTACATACAGGGGTTGAACAAAGTCAGAAAGCTGCTTTGAAAGTGCAGTGGTGTAATACTTGCTCTACATTCCAGTGAGCAAGCAAAGCGAGGATGCTCAACTTCAAGGAAGGTCAAGGGGTGCCTCCTCCAGAAAATTTTTTTTTTTGAAGGAGGTTAAATAGTGTATTTTAAAGCAGGATTTTCACATAAACTTGCTAGAAAAACATTGTCACTCACAGTGCCCTTACTAAATACTGAAGTTTTTTAAAGGTGTACTAAGTCAATGAAAACGTTTGACCCCATTTAGTTCAAAATGTGCAGCGGGTGCCCCTATATGTTATATAATTATCTCCATGTGTCAGGGCTAGAACTATTTTGGTAAGGATGGGTCCCATATGCCATGGGCACTCTGTTAATGCCAAGAATTACATACAATATGCCAGTGGCACAATGTAGCCATTGACCGCATCCATATATATGTAATGGATGATCCAAAAGTGAAAATTACTACTAGAATGTCAAGGCCAGAATTTTGTTGTGGTTGCCTGCATACCCCGGCCAATATACCATGGTTGTCCTGACTAATTTTCTGAATTATCTTGAGTATGGTAGCACCAGAATTTTGCTATGGTTGTCCCATATGCCAAGAATGATCTCCAATATGCCAGTGCCAGTATTTTACCACTGGCATCCCATAGACAACAAACTACCTCTAGTGTTCCAGCACCAGCATTTTGCAATGGGTGCCGCATCCCATATGCCAAGAATTACCTCCAATATGCCAGTGCCTGCATTTTGCCATAGTTTTCCCTTGTACTGAGAATTATGCAGAGTATGTCAGGGCCGGCATTTTGCCACAGCTGTTCCATATGCCAGGAATTACAGCTTGTGTACCTGCATTTTACCTAGGTGCATCATATAGCAAGAATTACCACCTTCACTCTTCTTCATTCTCACTCACTCAGTCACTCTAGCTCACACTCACTTGCACTCACTTTAGCTCACTCTCTAATTCTAACTTAGTCTCACTTATTCCCACTCCCTCTGATTCACTAAATCTTTCTTAGTTACACTATCAATCATATACACAGCACACATACACTCTCACACAACATTTCACAGGGATTTATTTTACTTTCTTACCTTCAGCTACCTCACCTGTTGAGCTGCAGATAATGGTATTGGATACACCAGCCTCGGGAACTGAAGCACAAAGTTGGAGTCTGCACAGTGATGCATAGACTCCAGCTGTCAGTTTTTTGCTTTATTACCTCATCTTGTCAGGAGGTAGGGTGCGGTGAATGAGGCTCTTGCCAACCCCTCTCCCTGTGATGAGATGGGAGAGGATGAGCTGACAGCATGCCTGATGAGTAGCCCTAAGCACAGTATAGATTACCACAAAACACCCAGGGCTTACCTGTACCAGTGACACTACAGCATGCCACTAACAGGGAGGTCTTGAGGCCTGGCAGGATCCAGAGGCCAAGGCTAGGACTTTGCTTGTCCTGGTCAATCTCGCTGATGACTGTTGCAGGTGCCTCTATGCGCCTATGCCACCCATGATGTACTGCCTCAGGCCGCAGCGAGGGTGGGCATATTTTTTATTATACTAGTAAATAATAGGTTAGTATTAATTACTGTTATTATAAAAAAAAAGAGGCCGAAACGAGGGCGAGAGCTACTGAGAATAAGTTTTATTCTATGAAACCCGTATGTAGTGAATCAAGAGGAGGAATTTCAGAGCCGCTTTTTCTCTTCCAGTTGTCACTGTAGGTTATTTTCCTAGTGATCCTGGCCTAACCCCTTCTGCCCCTTCGATTTGTACTAGATTTCTGATTGATGTTATAATCAGAGTCCAGGATTTAGTTGATTGAGAGCAGGATTCTTGCAACCTTGTACAAGGCGCTGAGACTGAAATAAGTCTTCAGTTTTTACAGCTAGTGTTTCCAGTCTTCACCAATGCTCCTGACCCTTCAAGCTAAAATATAAAATGCTTAATGTACCACAAATTGACACAAAGGGAGATGGAGGAAAGGCGCAGAAAGGTGGGAAAGAGAAGGTACTGGATAAATTTAAAAAGAGGAGGGATGAAATAAAAGAGATGACAGGGAAAGGATGGATAGGGGTCATAGAGAAGAGAAGAGATGAAAAAGGGTGGGAAGTTGGAAGAAGGAAGGGTAGGAGAAAAGGGAAGGGAAAGCTAGGAATTAGAGCAATGGGATGAAAGTAGATGGAAAAGTGATGAAAGAAGGGAAATTCATGGAAAGGAACGGTAGGGAAGTAGAGCAAGGGGATGAAAAGGAATTGGAGGGTGAAGAAGGGAGGAAATGAAAGGGAGGGGAAGGGGAGAGAAGAAAAAAGTAAAGGGTAAAGGAAGCAGAGTGAAGGGGAGACATAAATTATATTAAAGGGGAGGGAAGGGATAAGAGGGGATGAGGGAAGAGAAAATGAGAGGGCAATACAAAGGAAGCAGAGTGAAGGAGAGGAATTACATAATATTAAATGGGAGGCTAAAGGAGGGAGGGGTGAAAGGGATGGGAGGCAGAGCAAGGAGAAGGAAGGGGACATTAAGGTGGGAAAGGGAAGGGAAAGAATGAAAGCAGAGGGAAGAAAGGGAGATGGATGAAAGGGGGCAGGAAGGTAGAAAAGGGAAGAGATAAAACGGAAAAGAGGAGGGGTGAAATTAAAGGGATGAGAGGGAAAGGGGGGCAATGGGTTGAAGAGAATGGAAGGGATGAAATGGAATGGGAAGTTGGAAATGGCAAGGGTAGAGGAATAAGGGAAGGGAAATGTAGGAAGTAGGGAAAGTGGATACAAAGATGAGAAAGTGAAGAAAGGAAGGAAATTAATGGAAGGGAATGGTAGAGAAGTAGAGCAAGGGGATGAAAATGGATGAAAAGGGATGTGAGGAAGGGAAGGGAGTCAAGGAAAGAACGGGGATGGGAAGGAAAGGGATGGGAATGAGAAGGAAACAGATGGAAATGAAGTGATTGAAGGGATGACATGAAACAGAAGGGTACAGAAGCAGAGGGCAGCAAAAGAGAAGTAAAAATAAGGCAGGAAAGGCAAGTGGAAAGTTTGGAAACTAAAGGGAAGGGAACAGAAACAAAAGGAATGGTCTGGGAATTAAAAGTTAGGGAATGGGAGACAAGAAGAGTGGAATGAGGGGAAGATAAATTATAGCGTGAAGGGTAGAAGAGGTGAGGAGGTTGGTTACTGGAGCAAACGGATAGTAAATGTAAGGATGGAAGAGCAAAGGAAAGGTCAGAGAAGGTAAGAAAAGAGAAAGGAAGGGAAGGGAAGGTGAATGGGTTGGTAAATGGAAGGGATGTGACTTGAAGGGGAAGTGAGGGCTAAAGTGAAGGAAAAGGAAGGGGTGAGATTGAAAGGGAATGGATAGGATTCGGTGGTGAGAGAAGAGTGGGGAAAAGGTATTGAAGGGAAGGCAATGGAATGGAACGTGAATGGAATACCGCTAGGAGAATGAATGAGATAGATTTGAAAGGAAGGAAATGACAGAAAAGGAAAGGAGATGACGGGAAGTATAGTGAGGGCATGCTAGAGAAATGCTGAGGAGGGGGATTAAGAGAGATAGGGAGACAGGTAAGGGGAAAAATCAAATAAAAGAGTAGGGAAAGAAAGGGTCAAGGGTGGGATGGCAAAGGCACGGAATGACCAGGTGAGATGAAGGTGTGTGGTATTTTTTGATGGAATGGTGATGACAAGAGGGTGTGTGAAATTAGGAGGATCCTGAGTAGTGCGTGGAGTGAATGAATAACGGTTTAGGGCATTTGCGGGTTTTAATTTAAATTTAAACCACTTTCAAGTCGGTATTTAGGCCTTGCCTAGCGTTGGAGCGCGCATGCGCTCCTCGCTCTGCGAGGCGTATTGTAATTGATAAAATTTCAGAAGGGGACTTGAAGCCACGCCCATCTTTTTGATTGGCTGGCGTCATCGTTAATGCAAAACGCTGGCCTCCGATTGGAAATGAGGCTTATTTGTTCCTGCCCGGTCTCCGTTTTGGACGGCCCATCCCGACTGGAGGTTTTACTTGCCACGTGACACGGTCTCCTTCATTAGTCATGTCGGCACTATGTTTTTCCAGTCGCCTTTGGCAAGGGCGGCCGCATGTTTATTTTTGCATCGCGCTTTCACTTAAAGTGAAAGCGCGATGCAAATTTAAACAAGCGGCTGCCTTTGTGCAATGGCAAGAGCTTTTTTTTCTTAGTGGCCCAGTGTTTTTTTTTGCATCACGCTTTCACTTATGCGGAGCACTTTTACTTTAATAGTGGCCAAACCTCCCCCCCCCAGCACTCGCGGGACAATAATGGGCATTATTTACACACAGAGCACGCAATGCGCGCTTTAACTTTAATAGCGGATGCCAGTAGTGAAGTACAGCTGGGTGTTTTTTTTTTTAACTTTAATTCAAAGCGCGGTGGCCGCTTCAGGGACACCGCAATCTGTTTAATATTATTTTTTTTAACTTTAAGCCTAGCGCTTAGCTGCTGCATGCCCCACCTCCCCAGGGTGGGCGGTCTCCTGCTCTGGAGTGCAGAGATACCTACTCTGAACTAAGTGATGGGTTGTCTGGGAGAAACCAGCGGCCCGTGCCCTAAATAGCCCCAACCGCCCAGGAGACGCCAGTGGGTCTGCAAAGGTGCGAAGTGAAGCTCTTTGCAACTTGGGCCCCTCCCCTGTTCTACAGTGCAATGCCCCCCCCCCGCAGAGATGAACCACCGTGCACCCTGCGCAAGAGGCGGCATTTGCATGCTAACCATCACCTTTGTCTTTAAAAAACATCCAAAATCTTCGTACTTTACGGTTGAAGGCTGGCTGGGGGAGGGGGGAAACGTTTTACGGAGGGTTTTTTTACGGGCTACATTTTTCAGTTATTTCTCTCTGCCGAGCTATATCAATGTGAGGGGTGGGGAAAGAGATGGAATCTAAATCAAATCAAATTAAAGAAAAAATGTGTGATATGTCTCTCGCACCACTTTCTGCACCACCCCCATACAGAGACGCACTTGAGAGACTGGCACAATCTGTGCTGCCATCGCTTAGCCGTATGGCCGTGCATTGTCTGTGTGTCATGCCCACTCTAACATCGTGCCCACTCTCTGCACTGGTACTCACTCTCAGCACTCGGGTCCACCACTCTCAGCACCCGTGCCCACCACTCTCAGCACCCGTGCTCACTTAGGCGAGAAGGGAGTTCCTTCTACCAACTGGAGGACAGGGAAGCTGCTCTGGTCAGTTTACGGGTGCTTTTGAGGCTACATGTATGCATTTTAACCAGTCTAAAGTTCAGGGAGGTCGGTGTGCCCGTAGTGTGTTGTTATGTTCTAAATGTGTGCAGACATCATTAAGCGCATGCTTTCAATGCATTTCCGGTATAGTGTACAAAACTTTTTAATCGATGTCGCCGCATTGCAAGTCACATAAAAGACATCTCTGTTGCCTCATTAGGGGAGGTAAACCTGGGTAGAGTTCTGGTGCCTTTAAAGGCATGGGTCGCAGCTCAACAAAAACACAACATGTTAGAAATATGGGGATGTCTGGTTTTCAAGAGAGATGAGAGAATAGCTCTGTGCAGAGAATGGAGCTTAAACTGCAGGTTACACGTTCAAGTGCTAACGGGGCTGACTAATCTTTCATCCTTCTGAATTCGCTGCAGTGAGCTCCAGTGTGCGGGATAATAGCGACACCCTTTTTTTGAGATGCGAAGTCATTTAGTTTGAGCTGTGTGCCACATTAATAACCAGTATATCTATCTCTTTATTAATATACAAGTAATAACATTTTCCCTTTTATGATATTATCCAAAATTAGAACTATAAAATACCGTAAAAAATGAGCAGGTGCTCAAACCGCAGAAGGACAAGCATACAAGCTCTTATAAAGGAACTCAATCCAGTCAGAATTCATCTCTCTCAGTATCCGGGTGTGAAAGCGCTCAGAAATATTCGAACATGGAAGAAAAAGTTTGCCCGCTCATGTCCTGTATATTATTTGCACAGTTTCCTATATAATGCATGTTGGCCGTCAACCAAAAAAGAAGTTCAATTTTAAATTGAATGATGTTTTGATCCCTACCACCCATACATTCTCTTATCTAGGTATCTTATTTGATACCAAACTTAATTGGGCTCCACATTTGGCCAAGAAAAAGGGGGAAATGACTAGAGTCAATGCCTCCATCTTCAATATTGCCTCTAAACTGGGGAATAAACCAAATGTGGCTATGATGAAATTATATAACTCTAAATCCATAGCCACTGCAGTATATGGTAGTGAGATATGGGGCTACATAAATGGCGAACAATTACAAATAGTTGAAAATAATTTTTTAAAGCGTCTGTTATGTGTTCCAGGTAGCACCTCGAATTTAATTGCACATGAAGAACTTGGTTGCCAGTATTTATCCGACATTGTTGGTTTAAAACCATTGTTATGCTGGGTAAAACTATGGTTAAGTGATGAAATTCCTTTAACACATTTGATAGTGGAAGATCTTATATCACTTGATCATGCCATGTGTGTACCTTGGCTTAAATACTTGAAGTCCCAATTTTTGAAACTTGGCTGCCTGAATCTGTTTGATAAACCAAGGGATATAGTTAAGGGTGATGTAGCAGCAATTAAGAAAGTTTTTTCCATGAATTGTATTGCTCTAAGAGATGAAGTTGAGCTTTTAAAACCTAATGTTAGAAAGTATATTATGCTGAGTACCTGTGACTCTATGGAAAAGTATCTAACATGCTCCTTTACCTCACATGAGAAATTTTTGCTGACCCGATTTAGGTTTAACATCTTCCATCATCTTTTATTTAGACCCACGTCAGAGATTTTTAAGAAACCTGCAGCTCCCTGTGGCTGCGACGGGAAGTCTCCACAGGATATGCTGCATTTTATGTTTTTATGTACATTTTATGAATATCCCCGTAGGCGATACCTTGTTACTCTTTTAAAGAAATTAAATTTTAAACAAATTAGACCTGCCTTTATGTATTTACAGATGCTGCACTCGGATAGTGTCCTCCAGGTGTTAGAATTTTTAAAATTGACACTGAGATTTAGAAAATGTTTAGATGAGTAACTGTAACTTTCTTTGAACTATCAGTAGCCCATTGCACTAATGCACTTTTTTTTCTGCACTGTTTTGCCTTTGCACTCTTTTATGGAATTTATGTATTATATGTTTTTGTGATTGATTTTGTAATTAATGTGATGTTTTTAATATGAACTGTTTATTGATGTGTACTTTTATGGATTGGAAAATATCCGAAATAAAGTCATTATCTATCTATCTATCTATTTGCACAGTTAAATTCATGATTTATTATTCAATGAGAACAGGCTGCACTTTAAAATGCATTTTATTTTTTTTATCTAAATGAACGAGCATTGATAATGCATTTGATTTTGTTAACTCTGTATGTAAATTTATCACTGTACTTCCACAATGTTATTATTGTCCCGATGTATTAATGGTGTAACGTTTTTTAATTAACTTGGCACATTAGAAATAAACCTGATCATAAGGACTTGAGCAGGCGCCGTCCAGCTGGAGTAACACAGATTGGAGAACTGGGCTGGAACCGTCACAGCCTCGGCATGAGTTCACATTCGAGCAGATGTAATTAAGGGCGTGGCTTAAAAACACTTATGCTAAAAATCTGTGCTTAGCATAGTATGCCACAAGACTGGTATTTTGCTGCGTCTGTCATTGCGTCCAGATATAAAAAACACCAAGTAACATTACACCTACAACAAGCCAGGACTATTGGCTTTGTCAATGGATGTTAGTTACATAAGATAAACAAGCATTTGCATTGCTATAGGTCTCGCATTTACGCGAGTTTGAGCTACTGACTTTGCAAATGACATAGCCTTTTATTTTTGTTTTCGTTTTTATAACATAAATAAAGGCATTGTCATTTACAATGCCAATAGCTTAATCTCGCCTAAATGCGAGACCTATTGCATTGCAAATGCTTGTTTAGTTTGGCTTTCAGTTCGATTTAAATTGGGGTATTAACTCACCATTGCCCCCCTTGTCCTCCCCTCGACCTCTTCCATGTCTCGACCAGGCCCTTCCATCAGCAGTGGTCCTTTCTCGCTAGACTCCTTGTTGTCCAATGCTGCAACTCCCTGGTTACAACCCTTTTATACCAATGGCATGTCACAATGGGAGAACTTTCATCATGTCACCATGACATCACTCCGCCGCGGGTGATACCATATATTTCCAGGCCGAGGGGAGCAGCGCAAGATATGGAGAATATCCTTTTCCTTGATAGGATTAACCATTAAGTCCCTAAAACTGAACCAATCGTGCGCCTGAAAATATAACCCCATGTTTCCTAACATATTGACTCAACAACGGCTCCTCCTCACCGCTGCAGTAGTGGTCTGCCCCGTCCCTTGTCTTCACGTGCCCTGTTCCTCGTGACATCACAATGCGGCCCTACTGCATCACTAGCATTCTCGTCACGATGTGCCGCTTCTGGGGCTGCTATGATGGGATGAAGGCTTTCAAATCAATTACAGTGCTTAAAATGTCCTCCTTCCTTGTTTCAAATAAATGATCAATTCAACATAAGGCTCGTGCTCTCAGTTTGTGTGCCCAGACCTGCTCCAGTTTATATACAGAAGCATTTACACTGACCACACCCGTATCAAACTCGCTCGTCCCTCTGGTAATAATGTTCGGTTACAATTACCTACTTCGCTCCTCAGAATAAATTCTGATTTCACTGGTGTACAAATCGCAGAAGAGTAAGAGATACACGAAATGTCACAATTTGTGTGTGTGTGGGTGGGGGGGTGGGGCTTGGTGGAACGCTCTTTGAGTCTCCTATTTTAAACCCTGCCCTATGTTGCGTCGTCTTAAGTCGTTCCTTACACCTCTGTAGATGTAACATCTGGGGCTGGCTGTGGTTCTCACCGCCTCTCACGAGGACACTGCTGTTACAGATGTTTTTCCTTCGGTGGTGCCCCTCCTGTGCTTTGACAGGTCAGTCGCTCTCCTGCATCCGATGCTGTTTCTTCCACTTTGAAATCACCAGCTGGGATCGGTATGTGCTTTGTGGGATGATAACCTGCGGAAGGAACAGGCTCCTCTCCGCCCTCCCTGTCTGCCCACAGCTAGCCCGAGCTCTTTAGTTGTTTCACGGTATTCGGTGGTGGTCCCTCCCTACGTGGGTAAACATGTAGGATGTGTGACTGTATTTTTCTGTATACGTCACAGAGGTCGTTTTGCTGCTCCACCCTACTCTGTCTTGAATAACTGGCTACCTGGGGTTGCAAGGCCCCCCACATCCTAACCTGATGTTTACAGAGAGAGAGAGAGCGTGAATCTTGCATCAAACCATTCATTATACCAGCGGTCAGAGTGCCCGACCAGGTGTGTCATCCCACTGCTGCTTCCATTCAGAGGGGACTGGAATCATTGGCATGCATTGTGCACGCATCTCGCGGAGGTTAGCACGCGGAAACACAGCCAACATAAGGAAATACTCCGGCCTTGCCTAGATTGGTCCCCGCACCTGCCAGAAACTGTCTTTGCAGATTGGTGGTTCGTTTCCGAAGAGGACAGTGGGCTCTGAGTGACTGGCTTCTTCCAGGGCAATTTCCCCCTTCGTTCTCTACCTGACCCAGCCACGTGAAGTACCGACTGACCAGGCGTGCTGCCTGCAAGACCGAGTGATGAATCGTGTAGCTGGGAGGCCTCCTTCTGCAGTGGTCACAGACCTTTGCTGTCGATAGGAGGAGGTCCTCCATTTTTCCTGTGTCGCTATGGTACACCTGTGGGGCAGGAGTTCCTTTGTCAACAGGTCTGGCAGTGGCACCGCTTGGATCTGGAGACTGCTCGATATACAATTAACAGCAGTGTCAGTGATGTCCAACTCCAACTATTTTCCAGCTTGATGTTGCAGGCCGCAGGGCTCTTTGCTTTCTCCAAGCCTTTGTAGGTCGAGCCTGGGCAGCGCATGCGCAGCTCTGCAAGGCATGCTATATTGGAGTATATATTTGAAGCCCCGCCCACTCTCCGCCCACATTTGTCATTGGCTTGTGTCATTGTCCTTTGTAAATGCTGACTTCTGATTCGTTATTAGGCTTGTTAGTCCCACAGTACCGCCTTCTCTTCATTCCTAACCTCCCATGAGGACTGGCCCTTTTACTTCGGTTGTTACAGGGTGATTCTTTTTTAATCTGTAAGCACTATTTGCTTTAATGAGTTTCTTATTGCAGGAGGGTCAAGCATTTGCAATGCAACAGGTCTCGCATTTGCGAGAGTTTAAGCTTTTGGCATTGTAAATGGCAATGCCCTTTATTTATCTGTTTTAAAAACAACACATGAATAAAAGGCATTGCCATTTACAATGCACATAGCTCAAACTCGTGTAAAGGCGAGACCTATTGCATTGCAGATGCTTGTTAATATCTACATATGGCTGCAAGTTTTTATAAGATCTAGCAAAGTTATAGTTGTCTCTTTTTTAAATATTTTTATTACATTTTTTACTATTTCAATACATTGCCAAATGCATACTGCAACAGGTGAATGCCTGGTATTGGTATCATATTTAGACAATGAAGGAGCATGGCGTTACACAAGGGCCTTATGTCCAGCGTACTCCCACATCTAGCCCCTCCCCAAGAGCGGGTCAAGGCGTTCGTAGGTGGTCAGTACGTTAGTACTGTCTCCAATAGACAAAGGGAAAACATAAACTAGTAAATTCAACCACAGTACTAACGTAGCAGGTGATGCTGTATCAACGCCTCCTCCCCCGAGGCTGACCCATGCGTCTGTCCCTACAGCGGGACGCAGCCACCTCCATTGTCCTCCATCCCACCTTTCATCCAATGGGTCCTCAGCAGTCATCATAACCTCTCATCTCCCTCTCTCATCAGGTTCAAGCTCCTCTCCTTTTCCCCTCATCCTGCCCCACCAATCCTGTGCAAAACAATCCCTCATTCTGTTAATGGGCGGGGCGCTAATTGGTATTAAGATCTAGTTAGTCCGGATAAGTGTCCCAGAGCACTAGGTAGTCCATCCTGTCTCCCCTGGACCGTAGAGCAGTGTAAATGGCCAACCCCACCCTAGCCCACTCAACCATGTCAGTGCACCATAGGTTCAGGGGTGGCGCCGCCTCAGATTTCCAGTTCATGGATATACATCTTTTCACGAGGATCAAGGCAAGGCTTTGAAAGAGTGCAAGGCCCCACATCAGGCAAGCTTTGGAGAGGGTCCGGAGGGAATGTGCATGCAGCCACTTTCAATATCCATTGTACTACCTGTGACCAGAACTGAGATATTGTCGAAAAGGATTATACCATGTATATAAAGTCTGCGGTGTCTGCCATACAGGAGGTCTTGTCCCTGGATACATCCTCCACGGGTCGGATTACCAATGCGGGCAGTCGGGCATGTGCTGATGGGCTGGTGCTTGAGTGCCAACAGGGGGCTGCTTTTTTTAGGGCCTCTGTCAACTTTCCACAGTGAGCGAAGAGGCCAGGTGTTGTTGCGGCCTTTGGGGTATTCTCACCTAGTGGTCAGCTCTCACCACGGCCCCCATTGGGCCAGCCCATCACAGAAGTGAAGCAATGTCATTCACCTTTCACCTGCCCCCTCCTCCGCTAGGGCTTCACATTTAGGTCATAGTGGAAGGGGGTGTTGAGTGCACAAAGGCTGAAAGTCCTCGTTGGAAGCCAGGCCAGGTCAGGTGTTGTGGCCATTTTCACCTCGACATGGCTGGTTCCATTTCTTTAAGTAATCTTCCCAGCACATACCCAGTTTATTTTGTGTACTTGTAGCATGCACTTGCTGGAGAGAACTGTGTTTTGTCTAGTCAGGTTTAACTCATCAATAATTTAGCAGAGAGGGTTTATCTGCCTGCTGCAAACACAACGTGTAGCTTGCAGATCAAAGATTTGTATTTTATGTAGAAAGGTCAATGGGTTACTTCTTAGACATCCTTTTGTTATTTGCAGCTGATAAATTATAATCACTGCCATTGGAATTATGCGGTAGGGAGGACCAAATTATGTGGCAGTTGATTACATTTTGGGGCAAGAAAAGACAGATTATGCAACTTTGTGATGGTATTGTTTCATTATTTTGGCACTTTATATCATTGTCATCCCAGTCTGGGAAAACGTTTCAGCCCGTTAGTATCAGTTTAACAGTCAAATATAGCAATAGCAACTGAAAGATGACCAGTCAACACGTGTCACCAATTTTTTAGTAACTTTTAAAGAGACTAAGCTAGAAACCACTTTTTCCTTAAAATCTGCATATTATGCAGTAGATGAAGAATTAAGTGGCAAATGTAGAAAATCCATAATTACACAGAAAATGCAGTGGCTGGTGAATCACATCCTTCCAGTGCCCCTAGTTATAATCCTTCCACTGCAGCACAGTGCGCTATGAACCAGCATCAAGGAGCTGCATGCAAACTGCAAAGCATAGAAAGTCCTCGTTGGAAGCCAGGCCAGGTCAGGTGTTGTGGCCATTTTCACCTCGACATGGCTGGTTCCATTTCTTTAAGTAATCTTCCCAGCACATACCCAGTTTATTTTGTGTACTTGTAGCATGCACTTGCTGGAGAGAACTGTGTTTTGTCTAGTCAGGTTTAACTCATCAATAATTTAGCAGAGAGGGTTTATATGCCTACTGCAAACACAAAGTGTAGCTTGCAGATCAAAGATTTGTATTTTATGTAGAAAGGTCAATGGGTTACTTCTTAGACGTCCTTTTGTTATTTGCAGCTTATAAATTATAATCACTGCCATTGGAATTATGCGGTAGAGAGGACCAAATTATGCGGCAGTTGACTACATTTTGGGGCAAGAGAAGACAGATTATGCAACTTTTTGATGGTATTGTTTCATTATTTTGGCAATTTATATCATTGTCATCCCAGTCTGGGAAAACGTTTCGGCCCGTTAGTATCAGTTTAACAATCAAATACATCAATAACAACTGAAAGATGACCAGTCAACACGTGTCACCAATTTTTTTAGTAAGTTTTAAAGGGACTAAGCTAGAAACCACTTTTTCCTTAAAATCTGCATATTATGCAGTAGATGAAGAATTAAGTGGCAAATCCATAATTACACAGAAAATGCAGTGGCTGCTGAAGCACATCATAACAGTGCCCCTAGTTATAATCCTTCCACTGCAGCACAGTGCGCTATGGACCAGCATCAAGGAGCTGCATGCAAACTGCAAAGCATAGAAACTTATTTCATTTTTAATCAATCTTTCTTTATTTTGATATTGCTAAAAAAAGGTTCTTTGGGTAGCCCTAAACTTTCAATAGTGCAGACAACCCCAACCACTGCATTATATTTTAATTCTTGTCTGTGTTTCACTAGACCAAACACTCTTAACATATTATACCAACCAATATGGAAGATATGCTACTTTTGCACCTTGCAACCATCCTTGTCTTATGTAACATTTCCTATGAATTGATTTATAGACTTGTTTGATTCATTTTGTGCACAATATGTGAGTATGATGTAAATCGCCATGTCACCCTACACTGTGACACATAGCGCTATAAAAGAAATTAAGTAAGAAAATAAATTATGCATGTCCCTTACATACAGGGGTTGAACAAAGTCAGAAAGCTGCTTTGAAAGTGCAGTTGCTCTGCAATTTCAGTGAGCAAGCAAAGCGAGCATGCTCAACTTCAAGGAAGGTCATGGGGTGTCTCCTCCAGAAAAAAACTTTTTTTAAAAGGAGGTTAAATAGTGTATTTTAAAGCAGGATTTTCACATAAACTTGCTAGAAAAACATTGTCTCTCACAGTGCACTTACTAAATACTGAAGTTCTTTAAAGGTGTACTAAGTCAATGAAAACGTTTGACCCCATTTAGTTCAAAATGTGCAGCGGGTGCCCCTATATGTTATATAATTATCTCCATGTGTCAGGGCTAGAACTATTTTGGTAAGGATGGGTCCCATATGCCATGGGCACTCTGTTAATGCCAAGAATTACATACAATATGCCAGTGGCACAATGTAGCCATTGTTTGCATCCATATATATGTAATGGGTGATCCAAAAGTCAAAATTACCACTAGAATGTCAAGGCCAGAATTTTGTTGTGGTTGCCTGCATACCCCGGCCAATATACCATGGTTGTCCTGACTAATTTTCTGAATTATCTTGAGTATGGTAGTACCATAATTTTGCTATGGGTGTCCCATAAACCAAGAATAATCTCCAATATGCCAGTGTCAGCCTTTTACCACTGGCATCCCATAGACAACAAACTACCTCTAGTGTGCCAGCACCAGCATTTTGCACGGGTGCTGCATCCCATAAGCAAAGATTGATCTCCAATATGCCAGTGCCAGTTTTTTACCACTGGCATCCCATAGACAACAAACTACCTCTAGTGTTCCAGCACCAGCATTTTGCAATGGGTGCCGCATCCCATATGCCAAGAATTACCTCCAATATGCCAGTGCCTGCATTTTGCCATAGGTTTCCCTTGTACCGAGAATTATGCCGAGTATGTCAGGGCCGGCATTTTGCCACAGCTGTTCCATATGCCAGAAATTACAGCTTATGTACCTGCATTTTACATCATATAGCAAGAATTACCACCTTCACTCTTCTTCATTCTCACTCACTCAGTCACTCTAGCTCACACTCACTTGCACTCACTTTAGCTCACTCTCTAATTCTAACTTAGTCTCACTTATTCCCACTCCCTCTGATTCACTAAATCTTTCTTAGTTACACTATCACTCATATACACAGCACACATACACTCTCACACAACATTTCACAGGGATTTATTTTACTTTCTTACCTTCAGCTACCTCACCTGTTGAGCTGCAGATAATGGTATTGGATACACCAGCCTCGGCAACTGAAGCACAAAGTTGGAGTCTGCACAGTGATGCATAGACTCCAGCTGTCAGTTTTTTGCTTTATTACCTCATCTTGTCAGGAGGTAGGGTGCGGTGAATGAGGCTCTTGCCAACCCCTCTCCCTGTGATGAGACGGGAGCGGATGAGCTGACAGCATGCCTGATGAGTAGCTCTAAGCACAGTAGAGATTACCACAAAATACCCAGGGCATACCTGTACCAGTGACACTACAGCATGCCACTAATGAGGAGGCCTTTTTTTTTAGTCCTCATACATGCCATCAGCGAGACCACTCTAGAGGCGGAACTTCCACCCCCTCCGACATACCCCTAATGAGGGCACCCTGGTGGGGGCTTGACGGAAGGCGTAGCATCCTCCCAGAAGTACATCTGTGTCATGTTCCCACTCCCGTTCACAGCACCTAAGCACCGTTACTGTGGAGGACCGGACCACAGACCTCTGACATAATTATAGGACAGATGTTATCTCCCTCTCCAGGTCTCTAATGCTGCCCAGATTTTATCCGCACTAGAATTGTCGCAGGCCATATCAGATTGACTAACTGTGATGATGTTTTTTAAGCAAGCAGCAAAGGAGGGTGGTATTTCCAGCTTCCAAGATTTACAAATTTCCCTCCTTGCAATAATTACTACATAAAATGCAAACTTTGACGCAAGAGCATTAAGGCCGTAATTCCGCAAGAGACCAAAAAAGATAAGCCTGATATTAACTTCAACCTGCATATATAACACATCCCGGAGAAAGCCACATACCCCCTGCCAAAAGGGGACAATTTTCGGGCAGTCCATAAACATGTGAAGATCATCGGCAGCTGGATACTTGCATCTGGGGCAATAATAGCTTGTAGAAGACATCTTGGAAAGTTTACCCGGGGTCCAATAAACTCTATAAGTAGTGTACAGATGGTTCCTCCTTAAATTGGCTGGTTTAACCACAGACTGTAGCATAGAGAATGAGTCACACCAGAGTTTCAATAAGTCATTTTCAAGGAGAACATCACCCCACCTACTCTCCACCTCTAGGTCAAGACAGTCTCCTGTGTCTATGAAGGTCCCATACCAAAATGACACTTTCCGTTTCCATGGTCCTGATCTCGATATAGAGTCGATAGATATGCCTGGGTCTTCATTGTACCAAGGCTGAGTTGCCCACCATGCAGATAGTTGATAGAATTTAAATCGAGTTAGTGTTCCACCAGTTATATTGAACAAGGAGTCCCAACTGATCAATTGAAAATCTTTCTGGAGGTCACCCCATGTCTTAATGCCAGCTAATCTAGTGGTTGTGACAGTTGATCTTGGAGGCATAGTGGGGTACCGGGGGAGTCCCAAATTGGGGCCTGAGGTGTATAATATGATATTCGTAGTATATTCCTAACAAACCCCCAATTTCTTAATGCAGTTAATAGGATTTTAAGACAAACTTTTTTGTAAAACTTAGGGTCCCCGAATTTATAGAGAAAAAACTCCTGCCCTTGCGGAATATCCTTCAATAGTGCCTGAAACAAACGGCCCATGGACGAAGAATCAGTCTTATTTGCTAACATTCTAAAAAATTTTAAATGAAAAGCATGACAATAGGAAAGTTAATCAGGAAGAGCAAGACCTCCTCTCTTCAGTCCCCTCCTGAGTTTTTTCCATGCTATTCTTGGAGTTTTGGTAGCCCAAATAAATGACCCAATTTTCCCTTGAAGAGAGGCAATATCTCTAGAATTAAAATAAAGTGGAATTGAGTTGAACAGAAAAGTAACCTTAGGTAGTATTATCATTTTAATGAGATTCACCCTCCCATATATATTCAATGGGAGATTCGCCCAACGTGATAATAAACTACCCACCTCCTTGGCGACCTTCTCCCAGCTGTTCTTAGGTGTATCTATCAGCTTCTGTGCTAAGTGGATCCCTAAATATCTCATCCGACTCCTTACTCCTGGTATCAAATTTACACAGTTCCAACTCATTGTCTCAGTCTTTTCTATATTAATTCCATAGCCAGAGATCTTATCAAACTCCTCAGCTAATTTAAAAAGCCTAGGTATTGCTTTCAAGTGATCAGAAGTGTACATTAAGAGGTCATCTGCATAAAGAGCTACCTTAAGTTCTAAGTCAGCAACCTTAAAAGGCAAAATAAGAGGATCTTTTCTAAGGGAGCAAACAAAGGGTTCAATATATAAATTAAACAATAAAGGTGACAGGGGGCAACCCTGTCTAGTACCTCTTGAAATATTGAACCATTCCGATAAGGTGCCGTTAACCAAAACTTTTGCTCGTGGTGCTGAATAGAGGGATTTAACGGCTCCAATAAAGTTAGTAGGAAAACCAAAACTACGCATAGTCTCCCAGAGATAGATCCATCTAACCTGGTCGAACGCCTTAGCGGCGTCGATTGCAACAAGAGTTAACGGTAGTTTACTTTCCATTGCATAATCTATTGCACCTATAGCTTGAAAGGTAAGCTCGTTTAGCTGCCTCCCAGGTATAAAACCCTTCTGGTCCGAGCGTACAATAGTTTTAATAATTTTTGCCATCCTAGTAGCTAAGATCCCAGAAAAAATCTTAAGGTCTACATTAAGCAACGAAATAGGCATATATGCCTCAATTTTTTGAGGATCTTTATCTTGTTTTACGATCAAAGAGACTGTTGCTTCCAGCCATGAGGGGGGGATCGCTTCCCCGTATAGAAATATACTGTTGAAAAGCGTTTTTAAGACCGGCACCACTCTGTCTAATAAGACCAAGTATATCTCTACCGGGAGCCCATCTGGCCCCGCGGGCTTACCCCTACTCAATTTTTTTTTTTTTTTTTTTTTTTGGTTGAAACCGTTTATTGCAATCTCAAGTATATACAAGTATGGGCCTACAACCTTCCGGCCGGCCGCTAGAGTGACAGGAGCATCTGACAAACTTACAAAAGGGCACTTGGCGTTGCAAAGAAGTAAAGCAGGAGGCATCAACAACGTGGGCCACATGACTCTACGCCCACAATACGGTTTCATTTTATACAAACACAACAACATAGAAAAACCACACCCGCAAGGCAACCCGCAGTCGAAGGTAACCACACGTGCTCCTCAAGTGAGGGACCCCAACCATACACAGGAGTCTAAAGAGGGGGAAGGGAAACAAGTCCAGGACTGGGGGAACTCTGTGCCCGGGGCTGGGGGAGGGGGTCAACTAGGGGGACGGAGCCGGTGAGGCAGCAGGCAGCAGTGGTGGCGCGCAGATACCCCCGCGGTAGGCGTTCCAGGGGCCCCATATTTTCACCCACGCCCCAGGCTTGCCCCTCGCCACATACACCACCTTTTCTCGGAACATGCACCAATCCATATGTTCTTTCCAGGCCGACACCGCCGGGGGCCGCTGGGATCCCCACAGTTGAGCGATGTCACGCTTAGCAATCATATATCCCAGAGTCACCCATCGCGTCTGCGGAACCGAGTAATCAGTTGGTTCCCACACATTCAGCAAGCATCTCCTCGCTTCAGGCAACAGCGCGACATGCGTAACCAGATGCAGGACCTCGTGCACACCACGCCAGAATCGCTCCACCTTCGGGCATTCCCACAAAATATGCAAAAAAGTCGCCAAAGCACCACACCCACGCTTACACAACCCATCCTCGGCATAACCCATACGCAGAAGCCTTGGCCCCGTCACGTAAACCCGGTGGAGTATCTTAAGCTGGACGAAGCGAAGGCGAGCCGGTACGGCCACCTCCTTCGGAGAGGCCACCGCGGAAATCCAGTCTTCGTCGTCCAACTCCAGCCCGTCGGCAACCCAAGCCTCACGGAGGCCGGTCAGCAGGCCCGAGCGGTCATTAATCAATTTTTTGTAAATGAGGGAGATCGTGCTATCCGGAACGTGGCCATCCAGCACTCTATCCTCCAGGGGGGAAGACTCCGGGATGGAGGCGACGTCTGGGAAGACGGAGCCCAGCGCATGACGGATCTGCAAGTACCGAAAGTATTCACTGCCCTGCAGCTGATACTCCGTCTGCAGCGTCTCGAATGTTTTAAATCCCCCTCTCGTCCAGAGGTCCCCCACTTTACTGATGCCAATCGTGTCCCACTTCTCGAAACCCTTCGAGGTCCACAGGGAGCCCAACCGCTGAGGCGCATACAACGGCGACGCCCGGGTCAAACGGTCCTTCCACCCCATAGCTGCATTGGCCGCGTGCCACACCCGCACCATGACACGCGTGGGCCCCGTCAAGCGGGGATCCGGCGCGCCAGAGTAGAGCGCTCGATTGTAGTCGCCACCGGGCAGGAGCATCTTGTCCATTTCAAATGCCGGGTTCAAGGCGGGCCCATAGAGGCCGTGATTAATTGCAGCTAGCTGGGAGGCCCAGTAATACCGCTTAATGTCCGGGAGGGCAATCCCCCCGTCATACCACGGGAGCGTCAACTTCGCCAGGGCTATACGCGGCCTCCCGTCCCAGAACAGGCGGCGCTGTAGACTCTCCACCTCACGGAAGTAGCGCGCCGGGACTAGGTCCATAGTGTTCTGGAGAGCGTACAGGAAGCGCGGCAACGACATCATCTTAAACAATGCCGCCCGGCCGAGCGGCGAAAGCGGCAGGCGCCGCCAGCGCGCGACGTCCTCCTTCAGGCGCTGGAGGGGGGGAAGCAAGTTTCGCTCGTAGCGGGCCTCCGGGTCCAGCGTGATATAGACACCCAGGTACCGAAACCCCTGCGAGGCAATCTGGATCGGACATCCCCGCGGGAGGACGGGAGCCTCCCCGGAAAGCACATAGACACATGATTTAGCCCAGTTGATGACAAGGCCTGAGTTACGGCCAAAGGAGCGCAGGACATCAACCAGGACAATCAGTGATTTGCGCGGGGAGGCTAGGTACAAAAGGATATCGTCAGCGTAGAGGGACACGCGGTCCTCATACTCGGGGGTCCAACGGAGACCACGGATGGAAGGGTGCCACCGCAGCCACTCCGCCAGGGGTTCCAAGGCCAATGCAAACAGGAGCGGCGACAAGGGGCAACCCTGTCGCGTGCCCCGTCCCAGCGCGAACGGGGCCGAGACTCGCCCATTCACTACCACCTGTGCTAACGGGCCCGAGTACAACAATTTAACCCAGCTGATGAATCCCGGTCCAAATCCAAATTTCGCCAGCATCGCCCAAATGTATGGCCATTCGAGCGTGTCAAACGCCATGGTGGCGTCTAAGGACGCCAAGATGGCCGGCTCCCGCACAAACGGAACACGTGCGAGCACCCCGTGCAAGTGCCGCAGATTGAGGGCCGTGTTGCGATGGGGGATAAAGCCAGACTGGTCTTGGTGGACCAAGTCGCCCACCACGCCGACCAGTCGGTTGGCGAGCACCTTGGCAAGGATTTTGGGCTCCGCATTCAAGAGCGAGATAGGCCGATAGGAGGTAACCCGGTCTCGGGGTTTCCCCTCCTTGTGGATCACCACGATTGTAGCCAGACGTTGGTCCGGCGGGAGGGAGCCCCGCGAGTGGGCCGCCAGGAACATCGCGCGGAGGTGGGGTGCCAGTACGTCCGGTCGCAGCTTATACAACTCGATAGGGATGCCGTTCGGGCCCATGGCCTTGCCAGATGCGACCGAGCGTATAGCGAGGGCAATTTCGTCCGAGGTGGGAGCAGCATCCAACGACTCCCTATCCTCCACCGAAAGGGAGGGCAGCGCGATATCTCGAAGCAGGGCATGAGAATCCGCCTCCGAGCAGGGAGAAACCGGGGAATACACCTCGCGGAAATAATCCGCGAAGCAAGAGACAATGTCTTCTGGCTCGGTGACACGTACACCATCCATCCTCTCAATCAGCGGAACCACACGACTCGCTCTCTCCTTTTTATCCAACCACGCAATCAATTTACCAGCCTTATCACCCACATCATACAGTCGCCCCTGTTGCTCTCTACTGAGGCCCCTGGCTGCCTCCGTGACGAGGGCCCTATAGGCCGCTTGCTTAAGGTGTAGAACATGCAGTGCAGCATCCGTCACCCCACTCCCCAAATCACCCTCTAGTTCAGTAATTTCGGCCTCCACTCGGGTCACCTCCTCCTGCTCGCGCCTCCGGGCATGGGATATGAAGGAGAGGGCCTCCCCCCTAATAACTGTCTTGAAGGCCTCCCAGAGGGAGATGGCCGAGGGGACAGACCCCACATTCTCCTCAAAATACCGCTGCAAGGATTTAATCAGGTCAGCACGAATAGTGGGGTCGCGCAGGTACCAGGCATTGATTGGAGCTACCCTGCCCTCCCCCCTCGGGAGGACACCAAAATGCAACAGGAGCGGGGAGTGATCTGAAATACCCCGCGCCAGATGGCGCACCTCTCCCACCCTCCCAGCATAGGCCGCAGGAACAAGGATATGGTCAAGCCGCGAGAGGCTACCATGGGCACCCGAATGGAAGGTGTATTGCAGCTGCGTGGGATGTTTTAAGCGCCAGCAGTCCACCAATCCCAATGTATCTAAGAGGCCGGACAGCCACGCCTGCGCCCGGGGGAGGTCCCTAGGGGGGTGACGATCCATAGTCCCAGAAACCACCGCATTGAAATCCCCCCCAACCACCAGAAGCCCCCCCGGAAGGTCAAGGAGGAGGCGCCCCAGGTCCGCAAAAGTGGTGGACTGTAGCCCCGGTGGGACATACACTGAAACAAAAACAACCACTTTGCCATCCATTCTCCCCACCAAGGCAGTGTAGCGTCCCCTCTCATCATGGCGCACCTCATCTATTTCCAGCGGGAGCGAGTTCTTAACCATGATGCCCACCCCCCGCGAGCCAGACGTGAAGCCCGAGTGGGCCACCAAACGATAGCCACGCCGATTCATGGCACAAAAGGAATTACCAATAAGGTGTGTCTCCTGCAGAAAGACCACATCTGGCGAAATTCGTTTCAGATACTGCAGGACCACACCTCGCTTAATCCTATCCCCCAGTCCATTAACGTTCCAAGACAACAAAGTCAAATCCCTACCCCCCATCACATATAGAAGCCATCATTCGTCCCCCCGAGAGCACCTCAAAAACACCAATACAGTAAAGGGTTTGCCTTGCGGTAAAAACGAACAACACCCCACCCCAACCCACCCGTCCCAACAGAACTCCCCCCTCCCTGCACCCCTGCATGAGCCCAAACAGCCCCCCCAAAGTGCAGTGTGCCTGTCGCCCCATAGATGAAAACACTAACTAGTCCCCCAGAGGAGGAGGGAAAGCCCCCAAGAGACCCCGTACGACCTCCACGGGAGGGGAACTTACACAATCAGTCGGTGATGACAATAATGTTGTCCAGAGCAAGGCCTACTATTAGTCCCTCAGTCCTGATCCGGCAAGCCCTCCCCACCAACCGCGCCCCCCCCACCCCCCCGGCCCCGATCCCCGGGCAAAGTGTCCAACCAGTCCCCGGCCGCCTCGGGACGATCAAAAAAGTGCGTGCGGCCATCCACCTCTACCCTCAACTTCGCTGGAAAAAGCATCGCATACTTGAGGTTCAGGTCCCGTAGGCGACGTTTGACTCCGAGAAAACTCAGTCTCTGCTTCTGGACCGCCGGAGTAAAATCAGGATAGAAGTTGACGTCCATATTGTCGAGTCTGACCGGTCCTTGTTGCCTAGAAGTCTGCAGGATAGCGTCTCTGTCCCGAAAGTTGAAGATCCGGGCAATGAGAGGCCTCGGAGGGGCTCCGACCTTAGGTCTCCCTCCGGGGACCCTGTGGGCACGTTCCACTGCGAAGAGTTTACTCAGCCCCCGGGGCTGGAGACGGGTGAGGATCAGGTCCTCCACAAACAGATCCGCCGCCTCCTCCTCACGTCCCTCCGGCACCCCGACAATGCGAACATTGTTCCTCCGGGCCCGACCCTCGGAATCTTCCAGTCGACGATCCATCAGGGCGCTCGCCTGGCCCAGTCGGCGCACCTCCTTTTGGAGGGCCGCCACGTCCGTTGTGAGGCCCGAGGTGGTGTGGGCCAAAGAGTCGACCCGGTCATTCATCTTGGACAGATCGGCCCTCACCAGGCCCACATCCACGAGGACCGAGTCAATCTTTTGCGCCAGAGTGTCAAAGCGCTGGTCAACTGAGGCCTTCATCTCGGCGATGGCGCCCATGACGTCCCGGAGGGTCAGATCCGCGGGCAGAGCAGGAGCATCAGTCGGGCCAACAGGGGACCTACGCGGCGCCTCTGGAGAGCCCTTCTGGAGGGTGTAGCGATCCATGCTGTTAGACTGAGGGGCTGCGCCACGGCGGGTCGATTTCACCTTTGCCCGGTCGCCATCTTGTTTCGTGGACATGGCTCCAGTCCCCAAATCGTGCCAATCTCCTTGAAAGGGGCTGACAAACCAGTTCACGGGCCCCGGGGGAGGGCGACCACGGCTCCGAAGGGCGGATCACAGCTGGCGGGCCGGCAGGGCACCCCGATAAAGCCACACCACCGCAGGCCGCCTCGCGACCCTACCTCGCTTGGCAGCAAGGAGGGCGCGAAAGCGAAAGTGAAAGTGCGGGGTACGCGAATCGCCCAGCCGCGCCCGCCGCTGTTGTTCACTTTGTCTCCGGATCGCCCCACAACTCCAATCCGGGGGGCCGGCGTGGAGAAGGCCGCAAACCTCAATCGATGCTCCCGCCGGTGTCCGAGGTCCGATTTGGAAACGGAAAACGGGTGGCACCTCAGCTCGGTCTAACGAACACAGTCCCCTCGTCTAGGACAGGATATGGTCAGGATTTATGCAGGAGGTCACGGAGGTCCTCGGGAGCCTCGCACCTACGCGGCCATCTTGGTTGCGCGCTAGGCTCCTCCTCCCCTACTCAATTTTTTAAGTTGATCCCTAATTTCTCCTTCTGAAATGCCGTTTGATAAGTACAACCTATCTGTTTCAGAAAGGGAGGGAAGATCATTCTAGTCGAGCCATATTATAACATCCTCCGGTCTGTAGTCAATAGCTTCCTTATATAGATCTTGCATGAAGGATCTGGCCTCCTCCCTGATCTCATCATCTTCCTGTAATAAAGCTCCAGACCCTCTTTGGACCAATCTCTTAATATGATTCCTGACCCTATCTATTCTGGATTTCCAGGCCAGCAGGGAGCCAAATTTTTCGCCATAGGCGAAATGCTGTAGTTTACTGGCATCCCATTTATCTTTCAAGATTTTATCAGCCTTGGCTTGGAGATCAGCTTGAAGAGAGATCAAGTCTCTCTCTAAAGATGGTATGAGACTTCGGGCGGTCAGAACTGCCTGTTGTAATTCCTTCTCCTTCTCTTTGATTTTCCTCCGGCTATCTTTATCAGCTTCTTTAGCTATTCTACTTCTATTGATCATTAATGAACTCAATATTCCCCTCAGATAGGCCTTAAAAGATTCCCACATTATTATTTTTTTTTTAAACTGTTTTTATTATTTTCATGTTCAAGGCGTATACATTTCCGACATACTGATGCATATACATATAATCAGTACCTTTGCATTCATGAAAATTGTGACACTTGGTTTTATAAAATCACCAACATTTCCTTAGATTGATAACTGTCTTCACATTACAATTTTAACTCTTCTCCGTTTCCGTTATCTGAGTCCTCCTCAGCTTCGAGGTCAGGGGGTTCACAAATGTTTCCCCTGTATATATTCCATGCCCCCCATATCTTGTTCCATTTCCCCGGACAGCCCCGACTTATAAACACTGCTTTCTCTGCCACCATAGCCAAATCGAGATCTCCACACCAGGCGGCAAGTGACGGTGTCTCTTTTGCTCCCCATTTTTGTGCGATGTTGCGCTTTGCCACCATTATCCCTAGTGTTACCCATTCCTGTGCTGGGCGCGTGAGATCATTTGGCTCCCATACATTTAAAATGCATCTTCTAGGCTCGGGCGCCAGCGATATATTCACCACTTGTTATTTGGTCCTCATCACTTTTACCCAATATTCCATTATCTTGGGGCATTCCCACAAGGTATGGAGGAAAGTGCCCTCTTCCCCACAGCGTCTCAGGCAGTACGGATGTGATGCCGACCCTATTGTGTAGAGGATACGTCTAGTGTAATAAGTTCTATGTAGGATTTTTAATTGCACAAGTTTTAACCTAGACGGTATCCCCACCTCCCTCAGTGACGCTAGCGCCTCCCGCCATTTATAGTCGTCGAAATCGCCGACATCTCGCGACCATTTTCCCCTGAGCACCCCGTGAGGGTCGGGGAGGTTGTTCACTAACTTTCTATATGTGAAAGAAATGGCTCGTTTCTGCATACAATCTGTTAGAAGTCTATCCTCCAGAGGGGTGGCCTCGGGGACCTCCGTGCCGGGTGGTATGGCCGCCTGCAGCGCATGTCGAATTTCAAGGTATCTAAAGCGCTCCGAGGGCGCTAGTTCATATTGTGCCCTGAGATGCTCGAACGTGGCGATCCCTCCCTTATACCACATATCCCTCACTGTTGATATTCCAATTGTATCCCACTTGTCAAACCCCTTGCAACGCCCCAGGCCGCCCAGCCGCTGCGTCACCCACAGAGGGGTGAGTTGTGTTAATTTACCTGCCCATCCCATTTTTCCGTGTGCTTCGTGCCAGATGTCAATCGTCTGCCGAGTGGGTCCGAGTAGCAGTGGTGTACATTGATTCCCACATTATTTGATCACTTGTGGAGGCTATATTGATCCTTAAAAACTCCTCTATTTTCCCATCCAGCTCAACTCTCACACTTTGATCTAGTAACAAGGTCCTATTTAAAGTCCACCTCCTCTGACACTCTTTAAGCTTAAGATTAAGTTTCAGCTCAACTATAGAGTGGTCAGATATTGAAACAGGGATATAGGCTATAGATTTAAGATCTGAGAGCAGGGACTGATCTGCTAAAAAGTAATCAATCCTGGAATACTGTTTATATTTCTTGCTGTAAAAGGAATATTCCCTAATATTCCCTTTGTCTGCTCTCCACAAATCCAACATCCTAAATTCCTTAACAAGAGTCTTGAGTGCCGAGAAGGTTCTGGGGGGAACATTATATTTTACCTTAGATGTGCGGTCCAATTGAGAATCCCAGACCAAATTAAAGTCTCCTTCAAGTATAACTGGGGAGGATGTACTTAGCAAACAGGCCTGAAGATCGGGTTGTCCTCATTCGGCCCGTAATAACCAGCACATACTATTGATACCCCGCAAATAGAAAGTGTTGCTACTATCCACCTCCCGGATTGATCACTGGCCCAGTTCTCTATCTTGATCCCTCTATTGCATCTTATAAACATAGCCACCCCTCTTGTGCACCCCCTCTGATCTGATGATATAACCTCCTGCACCCAACTAAGTTTATTAAAACTTTGTTTACATTCCTGAGCTTCCAGGTGGGTTTCCTGCAATAAGAAAATATGGGCCTCGCTCCTCATCAGCAACTCACACACCCGAGAAAACTTCCCAGGGTTCCTAAGACCATTTACATTCCAAGAAAGGAACTTAATCTCCCGTATACTACCCATAACTAATCTGGGAGGGAGGTACCTGTCTAGAGCCGTTCTGTTTTTTTTTTATTTGTATGAGGACAATTTTCCATACACCCCTACCCACTCCCTCACACCCTCCCCACCTGTCCCGCCCTCCCCCGAGGAACCCACCATCCATCCCTTGGTGTCAACCCCCATGTGGAAACCTCCCTAGAAAACTACTCGGCGACCTCTCATTCCTCATAGAAAGACCAATAGTAATGGTTTCCCATCAGTTATTTACTCTAAATTATGTTTTATAAAATGTTTTATTATTTTTTTTTCTTTTCTTCCTCTTCTTTTCCCCCTTCTCCTTTCCCCCTTTTATTCTTCCTTCCCCTTTTTTTCTTTTTTTTTTCTCTTTCTCTCCACCTCTCCAAACCCCCTGCACAAAACCCCTGTAGAGCTATCCTCTCATCTGCCCCAAAAGGGCATCTACAGTCTCTGGGGAGGTGAGATTATACATTTTGTTATTCCACATTACCCTAAGTAATGCAGGAAACTTCATCTGGACCTGTGCACCTAAACTTCTAAGTTCTGGCATTCTAGTGCCGAGCTCCCACTGTCTTTGCGCAGTTCTAGACCCTATATCTGAGCGGATTTGGTAGACCCCAGCCTCATGATGTAATGTCACCCCATGCAAGGATCTTCCTAAAATCAGCTCCTTAACTGCGTAGGTCTGAAAATAAACCAAGATCTTCCTCGGGGCTTTCCTATCTGGATAAAGCTTGAATGGATCCCTGTGTACTCTCTGGATCTCTGATTCTAGATCAATGTCCCCGCGGTCTTTCAGAACTCCCTCTCTCAGCAGCTTACAGATAAAGGTCTTAATGTCGCCCTTCTCCGCACCCTCCGGGATCTTAAGAATCCTCAGGTTGTTTTTGCGGGCCTGCGTTTCGAGTCTCTCCAGATCCAACTGTAGTGCTTGATTCTGTGACTTTAGAGCTACGATATCCTTCATGTTCCCTTGCACTGATTCTGTTAGAATTTTTACTTCTAGTTCAAGGGACCCAGTCCGTATGGAAATGTCATCCAGCTTAGACTCTAGTGCTTCACATTCCTCATGAATACCCCTCTGGTTTGCCTCTGAAATTGCGAATTTGGATAGCAAGTCACTTCTAAGGGTCTGGAGAAAGGATCCCAACTGTAACCCATCCTTATCTGTCTCTCCATTCCCAGAAGTAAATGCTGACTGGCCTTCATGTTCAGCTTCTGGGCCCGCCCCATCCCTGTGGCCCCCTTCCCTAGGCTCTAAGCCTTTATTTCGTGGGTTTACCTGAGTAGGCGTTGGTATAGGCACTTAAGAAGGCGTGGTCAAAACCTCCCCTAGACTGGGAGCATTCAGCAAAATTGTAGGGCTCCCTACAATTGATCCAGATCCGGATCCCTTCCCGTTTTCCTGGATCCTAACTGAGAGGGAAACCAAATTCTCCAAACATTCATGGGGAGGGAAGGTGCCATTCTGAGCCGAAGCCGGAATAGATGGAATAGACGGCTGGACTACTTCCTCTGATACAACAGACAGCTCCATTATTTTAAAATAGGTCTTAAGTGAAGGAGTGGACTTCACAGGAGCGCAATTTACTTTCGTGCCTCTAGGTCTCACAGTGTCTCTGGGCTTAGCGTTTTTCTTTTTGCGAGGAGTCGTAGGAGCAACGCCCTTTACACCCTCTAGGGGATCCAGAGTGTCACTAATCTTGGACCCAAACTGGGTCCGAGACCGCAGCTGATATCTATTTTTTAGAAGAAGAGCCTCTGATAATGAGACCCCCTTTTCTGTCCCACTCTTACTCAGGGGGTACCGTTTTCTAGAGGCATCACCAGAAATATTACTCCCCTTACTCAGACCTGAAGCCAGCTCACCCCTCTGACGCAACAATGGTTTAAAACTAGAGCCTGAGTTGAATAAACTGAGAGCCATACACTCCCGTGCCACTTTCTCTTCAAAAAAGCTATTTTCCAACCTTACAGTATGTCCAGAGGAGCACCATGGGGGCCGATTACCTAAGGTTGCGCGCTGAACTCTGCCATTGTTCCTCCCTCGGCAGTAGGTCAATGCTGCTGCTGCACGAATCTGTGTCCATCGTCGTGATCGGTGAGCACCGAACCCATCATAGGCAATAGACCCCTCCTCTAGTGCCTGAAACATCCGAGTCTCCCGAGTCTCCAGGGTCCGAGTGCCCGCCGTCGTCAACTCCTCTACGCACGCCCCAGCTGCAAATGCAACCGCGACCGCTTACTCAAACGGGGAAGAAAAAAAAAAAAGTCGGAAAAGAACGGGAAAGGACGCATCCTGCAGCGCGCAGTACAACCCCCGCATCGCCGGCACCTTCCATCCGAGTAAGCTTCATAGAGGTCTACTATATCCCATGTAGAATCAAGAGGATGCCGAGCCCTTCACGGGAGGTCCCGCGACCGGCGCTAACCTGCCGCCATGTTCCTCACAAACTCCCGGACTTTGGTGGTCCTGGTCAATCTCGCTGATGACTGTTGCAGGTGCCTCTATGCGCCTATGCCACCCATGATTTACTGCCTCAGGCCGCAGCAAGGGTGGGCATATTTTTTATTATACTAGTAAATAATAGGTTAGTATTAATTACTGTTATTATAAAAAAAAAGAGGCCGAAACGAGGGCGAGAGCTACTGAGAATAAGTTTTATTCTATGAAACCCGTATGTAGTGAATCAAGAAGAGGAATTTCAGAGCCGCTTTTTCTCTTCCAGTTGTCACTGTAGATTATTTTCCTAGTGATCCTGGCCTAACCCCTTCTGCCCCTTGGATTTGTACTAGATCTCTGATTGATGTTATAATCAGAGTCGAGGATCTAGTTGATTGAGAGCACGATTCTTGCAACCTTGTACAAGGCGTTGAGACTGAAATAAGTATTCAGTTTTTACAGCTAGTGTTTCAAGTCTTCACCAATGCTCCTGACCCTTCAAGCTAAAAATGTACCACAAATTTCTCCAAAAATGAGCCTCTTGATTTAATTTAATTTAATTTAATTGTGGGTTTATATAGCGCTAGAATCGACTCCCGGAGGAGTATCTCCGCACTTCGACTGCTGGGGAACACGTCCTGGCTCACCCTGAGAGATGGTCCCTAATGGGTATCTCTAAGGTGCGACCAAGCATCCCCCGCAGTCTGGGGGGGCCGTTGTGAAGATGAGGCAAGCTAATGCCCAGAGTTGCCGAGTGTGGTCCCTGACTGGAGTAGGCACCGAGGCGAGAATTATCGAGCCCGCTGACCCTGGTCCACGACCCTGCCGCGTCAGGAATCGAACCCTGGTCCCGGGCCGTCCTCTGCTTACGGGTCTGCCACCTCTAACCAGTGAGCCACACCTCTCCACTGATGCCAACCAAGCAATGTTTTGTGAAATATGGGCCACTATTTTGGGGCTGCCCAGGCCTATTTTTGGTCCCAATCCGACCCTGGATATGATGGCTTGTAACTGGGTCATGCTGCAGTGACAGTACTGTGGCAGGATCCAAATACGATTCAATAACAGCCAGTTGCAGGTGTGGTCTGATATCCTCCAAGACGTGGTCTCAGTAATAACCCACAGTAGATCATGCAGTGCTTTAAATGGGCCGGTACTATCCGGTAGGGAGTACTGGCACTTTTTTATTTTGACAGGGAGAGTATCGGCACTTCTCAAGAGAAATGCTATACTTTTAATTGGAGGGTACCGGCACTTCTCAGAAACAAGCAGATACCCTGCTAAAGAGTACCTGCAGCACTTCTATTTTTCCATTTCAAGCACTCTGTATGGATGAATTTGAGGCTTTGAACCCCAGGACAGAATTCTGTCGTAGTCACAGGAAAATCTGTTAAATTCTGTTACTTGTGAACCACTAGAGGGCGCTTTATACCGCTACATAAATAACAATGTATTATTCCATTCTTAAGCACCGTCAAGTACGTGCTGTAAATTCCATTTAAAATAAATGAGTGACAGTACAGAATGCCGCTTCAGCCATAGAAAGAAACGGACATCGCAGCTATCCTTAAAAAATAAACCAAAATAGAAACTAAATGTGTGTGTTAAATGAGAGCAACCAACAACATAAAAGATACAACGAGGCAATTAAATGCAGTTCTTCTATGTGAATTAGTCTGCTTTCTAATAAGGACCAGTGACTAATTCTGCAGCGGAGCACACTAAAAACGAACTAGTGTGTTCAGTCGCCCATTCTGAAAACGGAGATATGTGCTTAAATTACAGAAATTTGCGAGGGCAGATTTTGATAAACCAGAACTGTGTGCTCTACTTGGTCCCTTATTGCCGCCACGCCGTTATCCTGACCCCCCCCCCCCTCCCCCCGGAGTCCGTGGACCATTCGTAAACCTTCTCATCCATAAAATGGCGCCTGCAACATGTTCTCTTCACGGTAACCATTCGTGTTCGAATGTCCGAAAAGTAACTGAATGTTAGTGGATCCTGAAATGGTTGGATGGAAAATTAACCCCTTGTTCAATTAGATTCGTTTTAAATTCGAAAGGTGGTTCACAAACAGTTTCGAGAACCCAAAGATGCAAGTATATACAGTGCTTTAAATGGAAAAAAATAAGTGCAGGTACTCCTTAAAGTGAGCTAGAGGTGTGGCAGGTGGGCGGGGCTAAGGGCAAGACATAACTATACATAATGACTTCTATGCAAGTTGCAGTGCATATTAAAACACGAGAAATGTGTTTATGTAAACAAAACAGGTTACCTCATTACACAATATGAAAGCCAAACAGGATATGTTAACATATATATGTATATAATATCCACTATCCATCCTGCTCCCATCAGAAGAAGGTGTAGTATCCACCGACGTGGGGTAGCGGTATAGTCTACCCGCGTCGGAGGTGAGGTGCGAGCGCTGACGCATGTCAGGCGCTCGGTATAAATAAAGGGGCGTGGCCCGCGAACGGCAGTCGGGACCACGCTGGAAACTGAATCGTGTGTCCGGGTCATTTACTGCGCGTTACAGCGCGCTAGCCACGAGGCCTCTGGCGTATAGGCCATCACACTGGCGACGAGGGGCAGAAACGACCCCATGCTATGGTGCTGACAGCCATCTCTTCGTGCACCACTACTGTGCCCTCAACCCTGGCTCCTTGCTGTCTCGCCTGGGTGCAGCTCACCTGCTATGTGCCCTAGGCAGGTTGTGAGACCCCATGCTCGGCCCCTTTCCTCGGGGGTGTGCCTGCTGATGGGTGTGTGCGTCGCACGTGACCGGCGGAGCCTGCGGATGTATGCGCCCGGCACCCTGGTGAGCGGAAGACCCCGTAGCGAGGCCTGACACGGCCAGGCCGCTGGAGAAGCCCTGAGGGTGTCCAACCTGACCTCAGCCAAGCGGCTGCCACTGTCCCAGGAAGGTAAGCAGCGCACGTGCTGCGGAGTGTCTTTGCGACTGCACCAAGATGGCGTCGATTCCCGCCATTGAGCCGTTTGTGGTCGACGGAGCTTCCTCCTCTCTTGCCCCACGATGGAGAGACTGGACCGATCGTCTCCAGATCTACTTCGAAGGGGCGGGCATAGCCCGTGAGCGGCGCAGGGCCCTACTCCTCCACCTGGGAGGCAAAGACATCCATCGCATTTACAAGACGTTGGTGGAGGCTACACCAAAGACCTACGCCACGCTTCTCAATGCCCTGAATGCGCACTTCGAGCCGATGGCGAACAGGGACTATGAACGGTTCATATTTCGCCAGGCCAAGCAGGAAGCAGAAGAATCGCTGGATGCATTCCATGGGCGCCTGAAGGAACTGGCCAGCACGTGCGGCTTTCGCGACGAACAGGAGGAGATCTGAGGTCAGATTATACAAGGATGCTACTCGTCGAAACTCAGAGTCAACATTCTTCAGGAGGACGGCAAGTCCCTGGCGGACATCCTCACTCTGGGCCGGTCAAAAGAATTGTCGCAAGCCAGGGCGTCGCACATGGAGGCGGCGCTCCACCGCCCTGTCAAGACGGAGCAGGTCAACGCGGTGGACACGACCAACGTGGTAAGGCCCAAGTCACGCCAAAACGCAGGGAGAAAGCCGCAAGACAGGAAAAAGGGATGCGGATACTGCGGGGGAACGCCCCATCGCCTGCAAGACTGCCCGGCAAGAGGGAAAAGATGCAGTCTGCTGGTCCACAAAGCCATGGAAGGAGGCAGCCCAGACGGTGGCGGAAGAGCAAGACGGAGAGGACATGGATGATGACGCAGGGGACTACCCGGTCCACTACGTGTTCGCGGTAGACCAGCCACGACGGAAGAGACGACGACTCCCGAGGTGCAAAGTCAAGATACACAACCAGGACGTGAGAGCCACCACAGACACGGAGGCGTCGATCGAGCTCATGGCGGCCAATGTGTATGAACAACTGAATCCCAGCCCCCCACTGAGCAAAGCAAGAATCAGAGTATTCGCGTATGGGCAGAAGACACCAATCCCGCTTTTGGGGTGTTTCAAGACGGAGATGTGCCACAATGACATCAAGATCCCCACCACAGTGTACGTGACCCCTGATGGAAACGGGATGCTGATCAGTGGGCAGTCAGCGGAAGAGCTGAGGCTGATATCGTTCGCCCTGGCGGTGCAAGAGGAAGAGTTAGAGGCCATCCTGGATGAGTTCGAAGACGTCTTCAAGGGCATCGGATGCCTCAAAGGTAAAGAAGTATCCCTCCACATCGACCAGTCGGTCCAACCGGTGGCGCTGAGGCACAGGCGCATTGCATTCCATTTGCACAAGAAGGTGGAGGACGAGCTAGAGGCACTGGAGAGGCAGGGGATTATCGAGAAGGTCAGCGGACCCACCCCGTGGGTGTCCCCGATCGTAGTGGCGAGAAAACCGAAGCAGCCGGGGCAGGTCCGCATCTGTGTGGACATGCGACTCTCCAACGCCGCGGTGAAGAGGGAGCGTCACCTAACTCCCACCATTGACGACATCCTGGGAGAACTGAACGGGGCCAGATGGTTTTCGAAGATGGATCTTCGGTCCGGATATCACCAACTGCCGCTGCACCCGGACTCTCGCTACGTCACTACTTTCTCGACACACGTCGGCCTCAGGTGGTACCGACGCCTCAACTTCGGAATCTCAAGCGCCGCGGAGGTGTTCCAAAACGCTATCCGAGAGGTCCTCAGCGGGCTGCCAGGGGTCCTGAACGTAAGCGATGATCTCCTGGTGTACGCCTCGTCGATAGAAGATCACCATCGGAGACTGCGAGGGGTCCTACAGAGGATCAAAGAATCCGGACTGACCCTACATAGGGAGAAGTGCCAATTCCTAAAGAAGAAGATCAGTTTCTTTGGGTACACATTCTCCGACCAAGGAGTCGCCCCGGACCCGGACAAGGTCAAAGATGTGCAGGACGCTCCAGCACCTTCCAACATCTCGGAAATAAGGAGTTTCCTGGGGATGGTGAACTTCTGCGGGCGGTTTGTCCCGGACTTGTCAAACCTCACGAAGCCCCTCAGGGAACTGACAAAATCCACCACCCCGTGGCAATGGGGACCAGAACAGGAACAAGCCTTTAAGGACACCAAGGCGGCGTTGTCGGCTGACACCACCCTGTCATACTTTAATCCGGCCTGGTCCACCAACGTGGCAGTGGATGCCAGCCCATATGGGCTAGGGGCAATGCTCGCGCAGCTGCAGGAGAATGGTGAGTGGGCCCCGATAGCCTATGCGAGCCGCTCTTTGACGGACACAGAACAGAGGTACTCGCAGATCGAGCAAGAAGCGATTGCCATTCATTGGGCCTGCCGACATTTTCACGTCTATGTGTACGGCAATCCATTCACCGTGTCCACGGACCACAAGCCCCTCATCCCCCTGTTTCAGGGGTCGGCATCAAAACCCCCGCCGCGGATCGAAAAGTGGATCCTTCAGCTACAGGAGTACGACTACAGAGTGGAGTACAAGCCAGGCTCCTCGTATCCCGCGGACTATCTCTCGAGACATCCCAGAGTAGCCACTAAAGCGGAAGAAGAGGAGGCTGAAGACACGGAAGAATATGTCCGGATGGTATCAGAGAGGTCCCGGCCATTGCCCATGAGCCTCGACACGATCGTAGCAGCCACCCAGGGGGACGAATGTCTGCAACTGGTCCTGACGGCCGTCCAGTCAAATGACTGGCGCCCCATCCAGTCCTCCATGGCCAGACAAACGCTGCAAGCCAAGGCCATCCTGGAGTCGCTCATGCGGGTCAAAGATGAACTCTCGGTTGACACCAGCGGGTGTCTTCTTCGGGGCCCGCGACTGGTGATCCCATCCCGTCTGACCCAGGAAGCGGTGGACCTGGCACACAGGGGCCATCAAGGCATGGTGAAAACAAAGAGTCGGCTGAGAGCCAAGGTATGGTTCCCGGGGATGGACCCTATGGTGGAGCGAACGGTCCGAACATGCTCCTGGTGCCAGGCGTCGGGTCAGCCGGACCACCCCCACCCCGTCATCACCGAGGAAAACCCGCAACGACCATGGGAGAGGGTGAGCGCAGATTTTGGGCACCTCCCAGATGGACGCTATGCCCTGGTGATCATCGACGACTACACAAAGTACCCGGAGGTCGAGGTTGTGGGAAGCCAGACAGCCGCGGAGGTCATCACAAAGTTCGAGAAGACTATCGCCACGCACGGAATATTCAAAGTGGTCAAGACAGACAACGGCCCACCCTTCCAAGGGCAAGAATTTGCGGACTATCTAAAGGAGTGGGGAATCCACCACCGGAAAGTGACCCCGCGCTGGCCTCAAGCCAATGGGGAAGCGGAGAGGTTCATGCGGACCCTCAACAAAGTGGTACGCATTGCGCACGCCGATGGGTCGCCGCTCGAGAGGGCCATCTACAGCTTCCTGAGAGAATATCGGCTGGCGCCTCATCTCACGACAGAGGCAGCCCCTGGACCGGCAAGCATGGGCCGAGTAGTGCGAGACACCATCCCGCATCATCCAAGCTGGATTCCGCCTCAGATCGACGCGGGGAAGGTCCTAGCCAACAGGACCCACTCCAATGAACAGGCCAGTGCCGACCGGGGAGCCCGGACGTCAACCATTCAAGTGAGAGACAGAGTCTATCTCAAGGACAGGTATCCTGGGAGCAAATTCCGGCTCCCCTTTGAACACAAACCTTGGACAGTAGTCCGCCGAACTGGAACTCTGGTCACCGCGAGGAGAGGGACCGAGGAGGTCACCAGGAACATATCGTTTTTCAAAAGAGTGCACCCCGGGACCTCAGACCAGCGTCCGTCGGAACGCCAGGGCGACTGGCCGAGTCAGCCGCCAGCGGATGGAGGCCCAGAAGGGAGTCAGGGGTCCACCCCCACAGATTACGAGAATCAACCAGACCAAAGTGCAACGTCGCCGCCAGGAACACCAGGCGGGAGGTCGCCCAGCCCTCAGGCGAGGTCCCCAGGGAGCGCAGCCAGGCAAGGAGTGGTCCCGACAACACCATCAGTGCGGGGACAGCAGTCCGGATACAGCCTGAGAAGAAATCCGGCGCCATCCTCCCAGCTGGCTGACTTCCTAGTGTGACGGACCTGGGACTGGAATTCCAGTGACTGGTAACAGACCTACAAGGTCAAAATGTTTGTTGTTTGTTTTTGATAAAGGTTAGAAGGAATGTAGCATCCTCCGACGTGGGGTAGCGGTATAGTCTACCCGCGTCGGAGGTGAGGTGCGAGCGCTGACGCATGACGTCAGGCGCTCGGTATAAATAAAGGGGCGTGGCCCGCGAACGGCATTTGGGACCACGCTGGAAACTGAATCGTGTGTCCGGGTCATTTACTGCGCATTACAGCGCGCTAGCCATGAGGCCTCTGGCGTATAGGCCATCACAGAAGGCACACACTCGAGGATTGAAGTTAAATGGCATTCTTTATTTTCTCGGGTCTCCCTCGACCCTACAACTGAAGAGAAAAGTTTCGGCTACCAAAGCTGCCTCTCTCAATCTGGCCTGCGCCATACACATGTGAGCTTAAATAGCCGTTCCCCCACTGTTAGGCATGGTAAACATAGAAATGAGACGTTCCGTAGTGCTTCAGACACATGAAGTGAATAATTCACAACTCGGCACTCAAATAGTGTGGCTATTTAGATGAAAAATCGCCAAAAACATAATTAAGCAACCTGCAAAATTATAAAATTGATTTGACTGTTTGGGGCGTAATCAGTCCACATTACCAGTGAATATAAAAAAATAAGCCACATACGGCGGTAGACGGACGCAGAGCGTTTTCAAGTTGGGGAATTGGATTCTCATTTAACGGTCGTCTGACTACGCGGACGTATTTCGTTAATACTACTGGACAATACTGACTTATATGCGGACCCACTTCTTTAAGACCACTGGATATAGACATAATTTCCTGCCTCAAGCCTTCAAGCTACTGCTCTTAAGCGCATACATCAGCGAATTTGGCCGCATTAGCCATAGAAATTGTGGACGCTAGCCCTTCGCTTTAACTACTGATCAGCATACCACAGTTAACGGCGGGTATGTGACAAGGCCCCATACCTTCCTAGGTTGCCCCACCCTGTCCTGATGAAGATCCTCAAGGCCGAGGATCAAATCACCCTCATGGCCATAAGACGGGTCGAAACGTCGACGCCCCTTTAAACTAGCCTGGACCCCGAACTTACCCCCCACATGCCACACAAGAATGGATTTCTATGTAAATTGAAACTGCAATATATTTGTGATTGTGTATTGAAAAGCGTGGCCAGGCTCTCTAGGACGGTGATTTAAAATCAGTCCAACTTTTTTGATGTATTAAAATTTCCTAGGTCACCTTTTTGAATACTCTTTTTCACCACCTTACACTTGAGCACCCTTATTTCATGCACGTTCCCTCTGGAGCAACCTTCTCTGCAAAATTGATAACGTACATATAATACTGTCTGATTTTCACCATTTGACATGAAAATAAAATGCATGGTGACCTAGATTATGGTTTGTTGCACTTTTTTGTTGTAAATAATGTATTAAGTACTATGACCAATTACTTTGTTCCTAAGAATGCTCATAAAATCATTGGCTGAATATACTCTCGCACCTGTGGGCGTCACCACATACCTTCACGCACGTCTCAGTGTCCTCTACCTCCAATGTTCCTTGCTTGCCAGTCTCCTGCACACCACCCGCTGGGGTGAATGCAGTGTTGCTTTCAGGGTTCCTTTGCTGCTTTGGGGTATATGTCTCTCTCTCTCTCGCTTTTACCTGATACCCCCGGGCGTCTCTAGTTGCCTTTTCTGAGTGGAGCTCGCCTACTTCCTTCCCCCAATGAAATAACAGTCTTAGGTGTCTGCCTGTCCCTTCATTTAACCCCTGTTCGCTGTCCCTAATTCTGTTTTGAATTGCCACAGTTGCCCCTGTGTTACATTCCTGTACTCCCAGCGCGTTCCTGTGCATTTACTTTTTATCCTCAAACGCCGTGTAGTAGCCTAGTACCACTGTGGCACATCAGTTCGCCTCCCAGATCACTGGCTCATGTCATGTATTGCATGTACCCTTTCTGTAGCAGTCTTTAATGTAGCAGGCGTAATACTGCACTTTGGCCACTAGATGGCAGAGGAGCGCTTTTCCACGGGCACCGGCAGTCTTTTCCTTAATTCTGGACTTTTACCTTTGCTGCCGGTGATGGGCTTCGGTGCAGCTGGGAAGGCAGGTGCAGAGCCTCTCTCGATGGGCTCAGGTCAGTGGTTTCCCTCACAACACGACTCCTGCAGGTGCTCTTTTCACTCTCTGTTAGAGCAGACGCACAGCTGCCCACGGTCACCAGGTGGCGCTGCAGGTGCTACATGCCTGCCACGACGGTGATCTGCGGCGGCAGGAAGGCTCTGCCTCAGAGCGCTTCCCGCCACCCCCTGCCACAGGGCCTTGTTACCTGTGGTCAGCGCACGGGAGGGTGCAGAGATGAGTGGCGGTTGGTGCGCAGGGTCCTCCTTGACCAGCACCATTCAGCGTCACTTTGCCTGTGTCTTTGCGCTCGCGGCTGCTCCTGCTGCTTTCTTTACAACTCGTGTTACTTCACTTGTTAGGCCCAGCGGCCAGCCATTCACTTTCGAAGTTTCCCACCCCTCGCAGCAAACCTCTTCTCTCTCGGGCTGCGCAGGGGGGTGCTGGCGCCGCTCCGGTCAGTCGTGGGTGGCACACTTTCTTCCTTCTGCTCGCCCTCCCACCACAGCAGCTTCATTCAGTCCACACGCTGCGCGGGGTGGGGGTCGGAGCTACAGCCTGGGCACACAGCAGCCTTACCGGCTAATGTTCACCTTTTGCCGCCTCGCAGCCGGTTCTCTCACAGGGTGTGCGCTGGGGCTGGAGTTACCGCCAGTGACTCTCCGGGTTCTTTAGCACAAAACCCACGCGGGCTCACCTCATGCCCCGCGGGCATTCATGTTGTTCATACGCAGGGTGGGCTCCCGCTCTGATTCCTGGACAGGGCCGTGGCAGGTCGATGGTACAGGTCACGCCACGGCTTCGCTGGTGCTCTCACTTTCGCCCACACGCGAGGCTGTCACCACAGCCTCTTTCCCTCACCGGGTTCGCTGCCTGCCTGGCCGGTCGTACCGGCCGATGCAGGTGGGCTCTGATCGGCTCGCTCTTCTCCCCGGGTCACTTCACACTCCCCTGCGGGTTTTCGCATCGGTGCGGGGTGGGCTCCCGATCACCTTCTCCCCTTCATGCATGCCCAGGGCTTTGCACACGCCCCGCAGGCTATCGGGCGCGTTCCGCATCGGCTTCTAGGGTGCCCTCGACACAGGCAGTATTCTCCCCCTTATTCTAAACTGCTGGGCTGCTGCATGCAAGGGCACAGCCCCCTCGTCGCCAATGTAGAGTTGGTGGGTGCTAGGCCCACATACTCGTAAAAGGAAGCACACAGACACAGAATGGGTGTACAACTGGCCCAGAGCACGAGCGCTCGGTCCGTTTTATTATTAGGGTCACCTGACTGATGACGCCTGTGGTGGGTGGGTGTGAAGTGTGTCTACATCATCGGTGGAACACTAGAATGTATCCAGCCGGATACTACAGGGACCACCACCTAAAAGTGGCTTGATTATATAAGAGGAGGGGGGCAGTTTGGATCTCTCTCGTAGGGTTTAGAAACGCCCTGGGGAATACCACCTCCCTGGAGCTTGTACAGTAAATTGGCGGGGGGCACCCAGACCACCCTCCTTAGCCCAGTAGAGCCCCGGGAACCACCACTTTCCCAGGGCCAAAAATAAAACTAGAGGGGACAGCGTCACGTTCGACTCCGTGTACCACCACCTCCCCGGCACAGGCCTTTCAAAATTAAAGAAACAGGGCAGCGCAGCCCACCTCCTGGAGCCATAAATAGCTCTCTGGACTGCCACCCCCAGAACCGGCTCCCTATCTCCGGAGGTGCGCACCCTTGGGAGATAGCAGTTTACTTTCGCTTGGCAAGAGCTTTGACTTCGCCTACCAACCAAGAGCAAACTGTGAGTCTGCTCCTAGTAGGCGGGAGCAGGAAAACTGCTCACTCTTGCTGGGAGCAGACATTTTATCTGTTTTCAGCGGGCAGGAAAACAGATGAAAAAATTGCCCCCACATGCATGGAGCAGCATTTTTGGCTGCTCCCCGCATGCGGGAGAAATGATGGCTCCTGCTTCAGGCTGGGAGCCGGCAAGGACCGTGGGGACATTGAAGCTCCTCCTGCAGTCCCCAACGTTGCACACTGGGTTCCCTGGGGAGGCTTCAGGACACCCAGTATCAGGAGGCCAGGCCCCAAGGAATGGGGTACCAGTGGCCAAAATCGGCCAGTGGAGGGGTTTGCATGGCTCCCTCCCCATCAATGTTTGGCTAGGCCCCGGAGATGGGTTCCATGGGGCTGAAATTGCCTGAGGGAGGGGGGCTGTGCGGCCCGTCTCCCATTAAAATGAAATATTTAGGAGGAAGTACCCCTGTTTGGTGGAGATTCACCTCTTTGTAGCCTCGTCGTCTTCTCTTGACATGGATTCATGTTATCAGCGATTTGTGGGTGAAGATGCTCGCGGAACAATCACATTGCTGAAATTACATGCACACAAGGTCACAGGAGACATTACCTCATGGTCCTTTATGAAGCTGTAGTGTTAACTATGCACTAGACATTAACCCAACCAGGTAGCACTTACTAATTAACCAGTAGAAAGTACTCCAGTTGGGTAGACTGGGTGGACATTTTCAGGAAAACTGTGGATTCTTCTTGGGAAAAATGAGATTCCATTATGGCCCCATTGCTCATTTCACAGAAATTAAACCTCAACAAGAAGCGCTTACAAATTTAAACACAGCAGGTGCCCCAGTTGAAACTCCACTTCTGTAAAGCACAAAGGATCCTAAGTTCCTGGGCATGGCAAAGGCAAAGCAAGTGTGTTTCATGCTGCATGTCAGAATAAAGGACCCCCTGCTACTATGTCCATGCTACTTGGGATATGTAGGAGAAACATCACGCTCTTTTACCACCCGACTGACAGAAAATCGATCAGCGATACGCACCTCTAAAAGTAATGCACCGCTAGTCAAACACGTTTTGGATAAGAGACATACAGCGAACGACATTAGATGGTTGATAATCGAAAAAATAGAAATAACTCAAGAAAGTAAAAGTGACGACATCCGTAAAAGGAGAGAGGTATTCTGGATCTTTGTCTTAGACACCTACAAACGTGGACTTAACAGCGAAATACCCTGGGAAAATGCAATACGATATAACTCCTAACTATAGTGCCCACTTTTGAAGTTCTTACCTGGTACCGATTATTGCCTCAACATGGGCCTTTATCCTTCCGCTATAGTATGGTATGGTTTACATCTGCCAACTTCGAAAGCTGGGTCTCCCTACCCCAATATTCACCACTTGGCAGTTTCTTTTTGGGACAATAGAATTGCTAGCCGAAAGCCTATCGGCGGTCCTGCCAATTTTATCTATACAACACCCAGTCTATCACTGTGTGTTGCACTCTCCCAATTCAGTAGTAGGTTAGATCTTTGACATTTTCCAGTGTAGGCACTATGTTTCTATACTCATCTTTGTATATCATTTGTATGAGTGGCTACATTTTTTGCACATTTAAGTACCAAATAGCCACTGCCTGCTATGTTGCGGTGTTTCTATAACGCTTCTTTAAGATTTTTCTTATAGTCTTAGCTCTGTTTTTACTATTGATCCCCATTTGTTACTAGCGTTCTAGCTGCTAACAGTCCCTTGAGTTCGATGCCGTCGAGAGTCATGGTATAATTACGTGGCGTCCAGGCTTACAATCTCCCCACGGGCGTCACATTTGTTTCTGCCCGACTGATCGGAACGCTCTTCTCGCTGATACTTCTTAGCAAGTGATATTCCTGTTTCAGTTGTAGGATTTAATTATTTCCCAACCAGTCTAACAATAGCATATGACTTGTAGTTATTAGACTGAGAACCTTGAAAACAAGGAGAGGGGCTCTACAAATCCAGAGGGACATAGCTCCTATGTAACTTGAGAGTTAAAACCAGAATTTTCCCTCTGGAACTCCTTTTGCACACTTGGTCCTTTACTCTTCACTCATGCCAATCACCATCTGATGCATCAATATTCCCCCAAGATTAAACTAAGAGACTCTAATAAGAGTATATAAGCACTATTGTGCATATTTAATAGATCAGAAAGTCAAATAGATAAAAATGTATAATACAAATACAAATCATCACAAATAATTAAACATCACAAATAATTAGACATCACAAATAATTAGACATTTTGAATATCAACAAATCCAATCATGTATACAGATACACACAAATTCTTAAAAACCATTAAAAACCTAGATTCATCTCTACACATCAATTACAAAATAAACCACCCCACTGCTTTTCTGTGACATATTGACAGTAACATGGTGATACAGTAACATAATTTGCTCCATGTTTCGACATATCTGGTGCTAATTTCACCACAGCGGGTTTCTTAAGCACTGGGGGATCAATAAGTATATCTCTCCTCCATACTCACCCTGCATGTTCAGCATGAATTCATTGGCTTTTTTCTACATTGTGAGGCATAGGTATTAGGCAATCTTGGGGTGACTTGTTATCTAATGGTTTCATATTTTTTATAGAATGAGACGCTCAGTCAGGCATCATCTTTGAATCACATTCAAGCATTGTGATCATATAAGGCTGTATCCTCACGGTGAAAATCGATTCCTACTTTGAGAAGGATTCTGTTTCTACCTTCGATGCATCTACTGCATTAACACACAGATAGAACAAATTATATGTTGCTTCGATCTCCCCCATGAAGCTTAAAGAATCCAGGTGCATATTATCAAAAACGGCGTTAAAATTATCACCTCTTTAGCGGCAGGAAACTGCCGCTAAAGTGTCGATAATGGGCTTGATAATATGCCCTTGTGAATTCCAATAGAAGCCCATGTTCTGGTGTGAACATGGGCTTCAATTGGAATTCTCAAGGGCATATTATCAAGCCCATTAAAGCCGCTTTAGCGGCAGTTTCCTGCCGCTAAAGCGGTGATAATTTTAACGCTGCTCTTGATAATATGCCCCCAGTTTGTTCTCTAAGACACATTTGTTCTCTGTATTTTATCTTTCAGTTTTATTGGATACATCCTCTAACCCAAGTTTTGATTCTATTTTAAGGCAGCTTAAGCTCAAGCGCCTTACGACACCATTAGAGTTAATTTAACATATCTGGTTTTAATACCTAGTTGCAGAACCTAGTCCTTATGGTATTTCCTTCCATTTGAGTTCATATAATCTATTTCTTCATTTCAGAGTCCACACATACCACCATACTCCGTTTATATGTGTTGTTTATCTTCTTATGCATGGTCCAGATTTCATTTTTTAACGGTAAGCATCAAAATCATGTATTCTTTCCTATTTGAGAGAGATAAAACAATGTTTATTTAGACCATAGTCTTTAAACAATCCATAAAACATGATTAGGATCCGCATAGTGATAACATTATTAGTTCTATAAGGAATAAATACGCAATTTCACCTACAGAGGAGCAAATATAACCCCCTGAAACAATCATAGTTCCTTTAACAAAATGTACGAAAACCTAAATCCATAAAATTCACATTGATAGAAGAACACTAAAAAGCATTTAAAATCAATGCTCCTCCTTTAATTTCTCCCTTACAAAGTCTTTTGTTGCCTTCAGAAATTTTCCCAATGCAATTGTAATATCTAGAGATGGCATATCCGTAAGTAGACAAACTGCTTGGGCACGTGAGTTCACCTTGTATTTTAAAAATATTGGACATAAAAATACTTTCTGTATTGCTAAAATCAGTGTGTAATCAAGCAATATATGCAAAGTATCATTTCTTATTCCTAGGCCGCATTTACAAATGCCATCTGATTGGATCAATACTGCCTTTATTTTTCCTTCCGTCTTCCAAGGATTAATACCAACACGAACCCTTAGAATTTCGTGTCTTAACCCTTTATTAGGCAGAAAATCCAGATATGGATGCATTTTCCCATGAGCTCTTTAACCAATTAACCGATTTCTTCTCACTCATATAATCTAGATCTTGCGAACTTGAGTATAAGAGCCCTTGGTCTCTAAGCGTTCTCTTTGTAAAATCTACTTCCAGGAATTGCTGCGAAAGTCTCACCCACCAGTTTCCTGCCGCTAAAGCGGTGATAATTTTAACGCCGCTCTTGATAATATGCCCCCAGTTTGTTCTCTAAGATACATTTGTTCTCTGTATTTTATCTTTCAGTTTTATTGGATATATCCTCCAACCCGAGTTTTGATTCTATTTAAAGGCAGCTTAGGCTCAAGCGCAATTACGACACCATTAGAGTTAATTTAACATATCTGGTTTTAATACCTAGATTCAGAACTTAGTCCTTATGGTATTTCCTTCCATTTGAGTTCATATATTCTATTTCCTCTTTACAGAGTCCACACATACCACCATACTCCGTTTATATATGTTGTTTATCTTCTTCTGCATGGTCCATATTTCATTTTTAACGGTAAGCATCAAAATCATGTATTCTTTCCTATTGGCCACAAATCCTTTCAGTTTATCACGGTGATGTGGACAACCCAGGTTTATAATTTTTTCACGCATTCTGTCTCTCCTGGATGGTACTGCATGACCCTAAGGCAATTTCTATACTTTTTTCACGGATCATTCCTTCATGGTGAAGGTTTACTACCTTATTTTTGTCACTCCTTTTTCTTTTGAAACTTTATCACAGCTTTTGTTTCTTTTCAGTCACAGAGTAAGAAAGGTTTTTAAACTTGTTTTAGTTGTTATTTGCATATAGACTCAGCGTACACTTCTTCAATTTCATGTTTAGGAACTATTATGGCTTTCCTGAGGAAGTCATCTAGTACGCCGAAACGTGCGTAGATAACGAGAAAATCCATCAATCAGCCACTTGATTAGATTATGGTTCATTTGAAAGATTGGGTTTATTTTTTGACTCAATCTTGTATTATAATAATATTAGTTATTTGTTATGTTCAGTTAAAATGCACATGTATGTCCTCTGTATTTTTCTGTTGTGTTTATTTTGTGAAGCATGTTGTGATGATATTGTTTAGTATCCTTCATCTGTGGGATTATTTATTCATTTTCTATGATCAGATCAAATTAATTTATATTAATAAAATTAAGTTTTAATGACATTTTGTATACACTGAGTCTTTGACATCATGTATGTGTTAGATTAGGTCTTATATTTGTTTAGACCATATGTTGCCTAGGGACTTTTTTTCAGGCAATCTGATCTGTAGGGACTGTGATGAGTGGTTTCTTTCTTGCTTTGAGAGCAGAGTCCATCGTTCTCCCTTTTAATTACAGTGAGTATGCAAATGCCCAAAATCATCGGCAAGTTCTGCCCGTATGGCCCCACCCCATTTTCCTTAGTAGTGCGCAAAGGTTCACCCAACCTTTCCCACATTGGAGGACATCTTACCAAAAAGGACTACAAGCGCATTTCCCGCCAATTTTGGTGACACGTTCTTGACCAAACAAGCACTTACTTTATAAAGTTAGAAGTAAGTACCCTTGTTTGGTGAAGACTCCCCTCTTTGTAGTCCCATCCTCTAATCTAGACGAGGGTTCTTCTTATCACAGATTTGCGGCTCAATACGTTTGAGGAGCAATCACTTTTCCTAAATTACGTGCACCCAAGGTCACTGGAGACATTTCCTCATTGAAAGTACTCAAGCTGGGTAGACTTCTGCAAAACTGTGGCCTCTTGTTGGATAAAAGGGCAGGTGATGTTCTGTTTTGGCCCAGTCATTCAAGCAGCTACTGACAAACCCACACAGACACTCAGACATCCACTCACAAACCCATTCAGCCACTCTCACATACACTCACACACCCACACAGCCACTCCCACACCCACCCACTCACACAACCATACAGACACTAACACACCCACTCATAGACCCATACAGCCACTCATGCACCCACTCACACACCCACATAACTACTCACACACCCACTCACAGACCCATACAGCGACTCACACACTCACTCACACACCCACTTGCAGATTTATACAGCCACTCACAAGACCAGTCACACACCCTGTAGTATTTGAGTTAATAAGATGTGCATAGCGGGGGCGTAAGGTATAGTTGGCTCAGGTAACTATGACTGCTGAATTTCACTGGTTTTTTATGTGTAAATCTGAGCCTAACTATAACATCCCTGTAACCTTTAGGTTTTTTCATGGAATTTCTAAGGCTTGCTTAATGTTATTTCCAACTTTAACTTCTTTTAACCTTTGGTTTGTTTAATGAATATACATACAATGTACAATTTCAAGCGTGCTTTAATTGTGCAATGACATTCCTCTACGCGTTTCGGAGCGTTATGCTCCTTGTTCGTGAGTACATTTCGCAGCAATTGCTGTTGCCTATATAACACATCACATGATTGTGAAAAATACCATTGAAAACAGACTTGTACCGGTATTTACATATGGCATTGAATAATTCGTAATTCAATACTGTGAGCATAAAGCTAATAAAATAGTGACTTTTTAGCGTGGTTAACTTTTAACTTTTACAGTGAGATTTCATACTGTCTTGACTGTTTGACATTCTCAATAAAGTTTCAGTTGTTGACAATTTATGGATAAGTCAAACTAATATGGTATGGTTGGCTTAAAAGTATTTTTTCTTTTTTTTCCAAACATGCCAATGCGATGTTCTATACATATAGTTAGGCATTATTTCAGTTTTACATGGGAAGTGCTGATAAATCAATTTTTAACAGATTCATCAATTTGAAATAACATTGCTTTATCTTTTTTACCTTTTTATCATCACGCCCCTATTGGCATGTACATTAAATTACGGCTCATCTACTGCACAATTCTGCCCAAGTGGGCTTATATGACCTATCTAAAGGTCTATATATCAAATACACAAATCTACCCAAGCGCTTTTGTTCGGATTAATTCTTACATCATTCCTACCTACCATCACAAATCGCATTGGTGAACTGAATGTTGCCAGCCCATATTAATAATTAAATTTTTATAAGTAAAAAAACTGTTAATTATTCAAAAGTCTATTTTCATTCTACCATACGATATTATTAGCTCTTTTGCCTTCCGTTTTCTTCCGAAGAGAACTGGGTACATCTGTAATGAAAAAATATAAAACCATGTTAAAAGATGAAACCACATATAATTTCATTAATCAACCTTAAAAAATCTCCTGTGTCCTTTATATAGAATGGGAGTTCCTGTACAAAAGGCTGCAGAAAAAAATCAACATATCTAGAGGTGTTTTCTAGTGTACTTCCTCTCGAGGATACAATTGGTCTGCCCCATGGGTCAGCACTGTATTTGTGTAGCTTGGACAAGAGATACAGATATTGTTCCCATTCCAAGAGATTTCTATCCCTCCATTCAATCAGCTGATCTTGATAGATCTTATTTACAGTTTCGTATTTAGATCTCATGGTTGTCATTTAACTGGTTATAACCTTCCCTAAGGTACATAAAAGCAGAAATGAAAATGCGAGGCTTTGAATGCTGTTTGTTTAAGCCCTGGAAGAAAGAGTAATGGAACCCCGAAACGCGTTGGCAGCCTAATACTACAGTGGAACAGGAATGCAGGCTGCACCTTCACGCCGTATGGCAGGGAAATGTCGTGTGTGCTTCTAAAGCTTCAGGGCATTTGGATGGAAAAAAAAATAAAAAATAAAAAATATATATATATATATATATTATCTACTGGCGGTCGCCAGTAGATAGTTATAGTTAGGACCGAGTTTCCATAGGAAATCTCAAAATTCTATTTTGAATAACTTTGGCGCCGATTGACGAATCTTCGCGAAATTTTCAAAACTAATGGGGCGCTCCGCTCCGCTCCTACCCTGAAAGTCTCGGGGTGATTCGTCAAGCGGGGGCCGAGAAAAAGGGGGGGTCCCAAAACACGTTTTCCCGATGGATTTTTCCATACGGACTTTAGTCGCAGCTACAGCCCGAACGGCTGAACAGAATTACGTGAAATTTGGCAGAGAGGTAGCCATAAGGTCCGTTTGGTGCCTTTTGCAGGTTTGGTGTAAATCTGTTCAGTTTTTTTCTGAGAAAATAGCATTTAAATCAATATATATATCTATACGCGCGCAGCGTACGCGCAGGGTGCGCGCACTCGGCCGTCCGCGAGCGCACTTCTGATTGGTTGTTACATCTTAGTAAACATTCGAATCGGTCGAAACCAGGAAGTGTCGGCCGCCATTTTGTCTCTCGCACTGAGAGGGGGGTTAAACACAAAGGAGAAAAACGTGTAAAGGGGGCACGCTGGACAGTTCCTGAACCCCTAGCAGTAGTCAAGGGGTCCCAGGAGGTCCCCCAAGGGCAATGAAAAAAATTAAATTTTTTTCGGTAAATCGGCGAGTGCGCGAAGCGTGCGTGCACTATAGAAATGAAAAAAAATCCGCGAGGTTCGCGCAGCGCGCGTGCACTGTATAAACGCTTGAAAACCAAATCGCAATGTCAATTCCCCCGTGTGCACACGCTGCACGTAGCGTAGTGTTTGTGCATGGCTTATTAAACTATTAACAGTTTATAACAAAACCCTTAACAACAAAACGTATCATGTGTCCTCCTTGTGCGGACGGTGCGCAAAGTGCACCGTGCGTGCACGGCACTAACTGCGTAAAGTGGGCACGAGGTGCGCAAAGCGCACCGCGTGCTCACCGTGCGCGCACGGAACGAACTGCGTGAAGTGGGCGCGCGGTGCGCAAAGCGCACCGCGTGCCCACCGTGCGCGCACCGTGCGCGAAGCGCACCGTGCGCGCATGGCACGAACGGCGTAAAGTAACTTAGCATTTAAAAAACCGTACAAATTCACTGAAAAAACCATAGGTTTCACACACGTTATAGTTAGGAATTAGCATTTAAAAAACCTTGCAAATTCACTTAAAAAACCATAGGTTTCACACATGTTATAGTTAGCTGGGCATTTTCCTCATGAAAAACCAATGAAATTCCCCCGTTATAGTTAGTGCAGGCAACTATAACTCACGCGACCGTAATCCGCTGCTGATGACGTCAGATATTACATCACTGATGACATATGTGTCTTTCTGAAAAAAAAATATATATATATGTATAGCTAAAAAAAAAAGGAAGAAGACATGGGTATATAAATGTGTAAATACAGTGATGTAATATCTGACGTCATCAGCAGCGGATTACGGTCGCGTGAGTTATAGTTGCATGCACTAACTACAACGGGGGAATTTCATTGGTTTTTCATGAGGAAAATGCCCAGCTAACTATAACATGTGTGAAACCTATGGTTTTTTAAGTGAATATATATATATATATATATATATATATATATATATGTGTAAAGAAGCCTTACGCTGCTCAAGCATAAGAAAAGAGTCGCACTCAGGATTCAAATGGGCGAAAAACAAATTTTATTGACTCTGACGCGTTTCAACGACACCCGTCTTTGTCAAAGAGTCATTCAGTAACCCGGAAGTGGTCAAGGGCTTAAAAACACTTCCTCACAATTCAGTAGACATAGAAAACAGGGTGAGTTGCAAAATGAAACTGCAATCGATTCAATGAAAACAGACTACCACAGTAAATACATGTGAAATCCATACATAGAATCACGCAAATTCAAATACATATACATAATTCATCAACCTGAAGTACAGAGAGTCAACATATATGTATGAATAAAATATAATAAAAAAAATATAATAAAAATAAGGATTTATATATATAAATAATAAATGCCAAGTGGCTAAGAAGACCAACAGCATAGGATCAGTTTCTATCAACTTTCTAAATTTTTTGAAAGGTATTATGCAAGTGCATGAATAACAAATGTCTCACCCAAAATTGACATATATAAGGGCAAATGCCAGTCCAAAAAACGTAAAGGATAAATAACCTTTCTCGTAATTGTCTACTACGGGGGAAAAATCAAAGTCACCTAGTCCGGCCCCCTACGGGTTGCTAGTTCAACACAAAAAAGAGTACAAGGACAGAAAGTACCAGCAAGTTAGCATCATCATATTTTGAAAACAAAAATCACAAAAATCAATCAAAAACACCCAGGCCAACCAGGATGCACCTCGAGCAGCCGCTCTAGAGGACTGGCAAAAGGCCCAGGCATCAATGCATATATCCGAAATGGATATAGGCAAGTCATAACCCAAAGTTACTAGGGCAGATGTGTGAAACAAGGGGATATAGAGGGAATAGAGAAGGAATAAAAGGGGGAATAAAAGGGCAAGGAGCTAAAGACAAAGGAAGAAGGGAGAAAGAAAGACAGAAAAAGATAGAAAGAGATAAAGAAAAAGGTAAGAATGAAGGTTGAGATGGCAATAGAATAAGCGACAATAGTGTCGAGGAAGAGTATGTGTACGTATATATCCTTGTACATGCATTGGAAACTGTAATGTATACATTCATAGGCAAGGACATCAAGAACAACAGAGAAGGGTAGGGAAGGACCAGGTGTTTTGATACTGAACAAAATTGCCCAGAAAAGCTACAATTCCATTGTAAACACAAGGAATAATATCGAGCTAATCATAAGCAAAAATAGAATCTGGTCCAATTATCCAAGATGAATGTGAAGATCCTCCTCCTGATTGATCCCACCAGGGAACTTGCTGCATAATTTAATAATATATTCTGATTCTAGGCGCCTCAATCGCCGTTGCCGGTCACCACCTCTAGTATTAGCAGGAACCCTGTCGATACCAAAAAATGCAATCTTAGTGTTGATATCCTTGATGTCACCATGCATTACATGACAATGTTTCGCAATAGCATAAGACATGTCGCCATTTTTCACTGCGCGCAGATGTTCCAAAATGCGTTTCTTAACAGGGAAGATAGTACTCCCCACATAGCGTAGGCCACAAATACAGCTAATGACATATACCACATACTCAGTATTACAGTTGATGAAATTCCGTATTTTTCCTTGCTTACCATTTGGGAGAGAGAAAGTCTTGACATTGGAACTACAGCTACACGCCTTACATCTGCCACATTTGAAAAACCCTGGGAGTTCCCTCAACCAGGATTTGGGTGTAGAACTGGGTATAGTCAAGTGACTGTGAACCAAGAGGTCTCTTAAGGATCGACACTTGCGGTAAGTAATGTGGGGAGTAGGGCTGACCAATTTACCAATAATAACATCACTCCTGATAATATGCCAATGTTTGCGTATTATCTGATGTAAATCTCGTGAAGCGGAATTATATGTGGTGATCAATCTTACTTCTTGTTTATCACTAACCTGTGGTTTAGGAGTAAGTAAACTGCTTCTTTCTCTAGTATCCACTTTTCGAATGGCTGTTTTCAGATTCTTGGCAGTGTAGCCTCTACTCCTAAATCTTGTCTGCATATCAGTGACCTCTTTCTCAAACAGTGCTTGGGTACTGCAATTTCTCTTTGCTCTTAAAAATTCACCATAGGGAATACTACGTTTTAAACCCACTGGGTGGTGACTTCCAAAATGTAAGATACTATTGCCTGAAGTGGGTTTCCTATACAATTTAGTTTGTAAGGTACCCCCGCCTACCTCAACCTGAACATCCAAAAATTCAATAGTCTGAGGATCGGTTTTGCTCGTGAATTCCAAATTCAGTTCATTCAGTGAGAGACCCTGGATAAAACAGTCAAGGTCATCCTGTGGACCGTCCCAAATCATGAAGATATCATCTATGTACCGGGTCCACAGAATGACATTTTCCTGATATTTTGCATTACCGTCACGCGACCGTAATCCGCTGCTGATGACGTCAGATATTACATCACTGATGACATATGTGTCTTTCTGAAAAAAAAATATATATATATGTATAGCTAAAAAAAAAAGGAAGAAGACATGGGTATATAAATGTGTAAATACAGTGATGTAATATCTGACGTCATCAGCAGCGGATTACGGTCGCGTGAGTTATAGTTGCATGCACTAACTACAACGGGGGAATTTCATTGGTTTTTCATGAGGAAAATGCCCAGCTAACTATAACATGTGTGAAACCTATGTTTTTTTAAGTGAATATATATATATATATATATATATATTACCTACTGGCGGTCGCCAGTAGGTAGATATAGTTAGGACCCTGTTTCCATAGGAAATCCGCAACATTCTATTTGGAATAACTTTGGCGCCAGTCGACGAATCCTCGCGAAATTTTCAAAATAGGTGGGGCGCTACGCTCCGCTCCTACCCTGAAAGTCTCGGAGGGATTCGTCAAGCAGGGGCCGAGAAAAAAGGGGGGTCCCAAAACGCGTTTTCCCCATGCATTTTTCCATAGGACCTTTAGACACGGCTACAGCCCGAACGGCTGAACAGAATTACTTGAAATTTGGCAGAGAGGTAGCCATAAGGTCAAGGAAGTGCCTTTTGCAGGTCTGGTGTAAATCTGTTCAGTATTTCCTGAGAAAATAGCATTTAAAAGCATATATATATGTGGGCGGAGCCTAACCACACATCTCATCCTGAGATCTGATTGGCTGTCAGCACTTCATCCAAGAAGTGTTGGCAGCCATCTTGGGACCAATATACATGATAGCACCTCATTAAAAAGCATTGCAGTTAATAGAAGGATTTAAGACTTTAGTTACATTATAAATCATTTGTTGATGGTACCATACTCATTTTAGGAATTGTGGTATGTTCTAAGGTGATTTCACCATGTGAAAAAGCCTTCTGCTGGGATATCATGATTGAGAGAAAAATATTTTCTCATGCTTTTACCACAGAGGTTTGGAAGGTGATCTATAGGCTAAACTGAGAGCTTATTTTCTGTAAATTCACATTATCTTTCTCAGTCATGTGAGAATGAAGTCTGACATTCTCAGTAAAACATGTACATCCAACAAGGGCAGAGACTGTCAGTTGATTCCTTTGTGTTCTACTGCAGCTTCCCAGAGTGTTCCAAAGAACTACTAGAGCGCTAACAGTCCTACTTATGATAAACGTATGGCACACCTGAAGCCATCTTGCTTGGATTAAAGTGGTAACTCTTAAAACATTTAATTTAAAAAGGAACAAAATGAGGGGGTTCATTTTTCCATAAAAAGTATGATTAGTGCTGCAGAAAGAAAAATTAGGGCACATTTTGAGTGACTTCTCAAATCCTCTTCTATTTCATTAAAAAATTCTGACATGCAGACTGAAACATGCACTTTCAATACCAGCAGCAGTTTTCCCTGGTGAGCAGTAGCTTTACTACAGTGATCTAATGAGCAAAAAGAGTGCTAACATTCTGAATTTATGGCAAATGTGTGACACATCTGAATGCCTTCTTGATGGAATCAAAGTAAAAAACTGAAAGTATTTCCTACTGAGGAGACTGCAGTAAATGAGGAAATTAGGAAACTTCATAACAAATAAGTCTCCCAAGATGGCCACCAGAGACAAAAGAGCCCAAATGTAGCCCAAATATCACCCAGATGTAGCCCAAGTATAGCCCAATGACAGAATGTCCCAGTATGTTCTTAAAAACAACTAGAGCGCTTACTGTCTTCATTATGACAAAAGTAAGGCACACCTGAAGCCATCTTGATTGGAATAAACTGGTAACACTTAAAACATTTAATTTAAAAAGAAACACAATGAGGAGGTTCATTTTGCCATAGAAATTATGATTAATGCTGAAGAAAGAAAATGAGGGCACATTTTGAGTGACTTCTCAAATCCTCTTCTATTTCATTAAAAAATTCTGACATGCAGACTGAAACATGCACTTTTAATACCAGGAGCAGACTTCCATGGTGCAGTAGTTTTACTACAGTGATCTAATGAGCAACTAGAGTGCTAACATTCAGAATTTATGGCAAATGTGTGACATATCTGAATACCTTCATGATGGAATCAAAGTAAAAAACTGAAAGCATTTCCTACTGAGGAGACTGCAGTACATGAGGAAATTAGGAAACTTCATAACAAATAAATCTCCCAAGATGGCCACCGGAGACAAAAGAGCCCAAATGTAGCCCAAAATCACCCAGATGTAGCCCAAATATAGCCCAATGACAGAAGTGTGCAAAACACTTATTATTTTGTGTTTTTGCAGTGTTATATAGTGCAGACTTGTCAGGTATTGGAGTGCTTTACATGAGCATTGGTTACATCACACAAGAACAAATTCATTTTGGTTGTAGACATGGGGAGACTAAGTGATTTGACCAGAATCACAGAATGTCGAGCTGAAGCAGAAACTTCAACCTGGTTCCCCAGTTGCAAAGTCTGCAGTTCTGGAAGTAACACCACATCCTCTCCCCTAAGTGCAACATTTAATCAAGTGGTCAACTGGATAAAAAAACATAAAGATAACAAATAATTTAAAAGTGCTTTGTCGCTATTTGAAAACTCAGAAAATATGTCCTTATTTTAGTCTTTTAGAGCACTAACCATAATTTTGATGCCAATAAGACCCTCTCATATATGTAATTTCTAAAGGAAATGCTCTAGGTATTACAGTTTTGATTACATCAAGATGATGTCAGGCGTTCCACACTTTTGTAATAAATATAGAATGTTAGCAATCTAGTTGTTCATTAGGATACTGTTGAGAGGCAGAGGCCAGGGGCACGGACTCTGAAAATTGAAGGCAGGTAGGAGGGTGCAAAGGCAACAATTTAACCACACTGAGCAGGCAGGAAGGGCCGTGGAAGCACAACAGACTATGGAGGGCAGTGGAAAGGGGGGCAGGGGCAACAAACCAACAATACAGGACTTGCAAGAGAGGCTGTTGGAGGGAAGATCTATTACGGGTCAAGGAAGCTAGGGGCGGTCCCCAGATCCCTGGGAGCCACCACAGAACTGAGCAGGAGAGTGAGTCAGGGACAAAAGGGGCACCTTAATTTGAGCCGGGGTGCCTAGGAACGCTTGCTCCAAAAATGAAGAAAACAGACATATGAGACATGGAATTGGAGGCAGAATACAATGGCAGTTTAATGAGAAGATGCAACTTCAAAGAAACCGCAGAATAGAGACATAAAGTACAAAATACAGCATCCAGATAATCATACAGCTGTCATAATATTCTCTGTATCTCAATTAATGTACTGACAGAGAGAGAGAGAAAACACATCTATAAATGCATCATGAGAAACAAGTTACACCAAGGAAAATGTTACCTAGGAACACTCACGTTTACTCTTAGAGCAAGCATTCCTGCAATTACAATACAAAATCTTTTAAATGCAAAAGTAAAGAGAACAATGGTTAAACATAACATGACATTTCATATAGGTAAAATAGAATAAGATACTTCAAGCAAAGCAGAGCAAGACATTTTAAGCAAAGGAAGACAAGAGCTCCCAGCTCTTGGGGAAAACCTGCACTGCCTGTTAACCTACATACAGACGGCGAGGTAGTCCGTCGATATCTGTGGGTGCTCCCTTTTTATATCATTTTGTGGGCTCCTTTGCACGCTACATCTACCTACGTATGCTACCCAAAAGCTTCGTCTGCAGATTTTACCAGACATTTCGTCATTTACCCACTTAATGCTGACAATGGACTGGGTGAAAAGGTCAGTCTCTCAGGCCAATCGCTTATCGTAAGTTCCATAGAGCAAGCAGAAAATAATGGGTATTGTACGGGAATTCAATATATTCATGTATAAAATCTCCTCAGTTCTCCTAACTTGACGCTCTGCGGTTGCCACTTCCTTAAAAGCGGGAAACCTGCCCAGGAAGCAAGTACCAGTCCAGGATGCAGCCTACTGTATGTCGACAGCTTGAACTTTGATACCGAGCACGGAGCACTTGGGTAGGGTGGGGGCTACTAGTTTGGATCAGAAGGCCTCGCAGACCTGCCTTCAGACTGCTATACACTAAAATTGTAGAGCTATGGTCAATTTAACAAAGAGGCCTACATATTGAACAGAAGGGCCTACACAGGGGTTTTATGCTGGCTGAGTGGTAAGGATGTCTCAGGATAATTATATAGCAACACAGGACCCGCCGGTCAATTTAATACGGCCTACAAATGCAGCTGGCAGGGCAAGGACAAGGGTCTCATACTTCAGGTGTGGACAGAACGGGCCAGGGGCCCCCTGTGATACAAAATCTACCCTCCTTCAAGGCTGTGGCAATGTAATAGACCATTGTGGGCAGAAGGAAGAGGCAATGGTAGTACAACCATACATGCCAACAGACCCGATTCAGCCAGGAAACGTCCAATGTTTTTAAGCTCAAATGGGCTTTATTTGATCTGTCTCCTGTCTACAATATCCTCTTTTTCAATGTAACTCAAAGGGGAAAATCAATACCCCAGTTTTTTTTCAAAATCTCCCTCTTACCAAGTTCAAAATGTTCGCAAGTATGGTACATTGGATCATGGAAGGAAATGGGATAGGGACATGGACTTGGATAACAGAGGACAGGAGGGACATGGAGAGGTGCACCAAACTGACCCTGCAGGGCAGGCATCAGGGTTTGCAGCAGCACAATACACCACACAGGGCATGCAGGACGGGAGTGCAGCACAACAATCCATAGAAAGCAAGAGGGAGGGGACAGGACCATGCACATGGACAACAGAGAACAGAGGGGCAAGAGGCAATGGTAGCTAGCTGACCATAATGGACAGACAGGAGAGAAAGCTGCAGTATAACAGACCATAAAGGGCAGGAGGGACGGATCAGGGGCATTACAATGGAACAGACAAGCCAGGAGGGAGGGAGTAGGGCTGGGGGCAAGGGGGCAGGGCAGGAGCAGCAAGATAGCCATGGAGGTCAGGCAGGATGGGCACTAGAAGCAAGACACACCATGAAGAGCAACAGTGAGACTGTGATGGCATACACACAGACCATGGAGGGAAGGTGGGAGGGGGTCAGGGGCAGCTAACTGACCACACAGGGAAGGTGGGAGGGGCCATGGCAGCACAGAAGACCATGCATGGCAAGTGGGAGGGTTAGTGGCAGCACAATGGCTATGATGGGCAAGAAGGAGGGTGGAGGGGCATGCACAAAGGACGATGGAGGATAGAAGGAAGGGTCAGGACCTGTGCACAGACAAGAAAGTTCAGGGAAAGGGACCTCACAACAGACCACACGGGGCAGGCAGGAGGAGCAGTTGCAGCACAACAGACCAGGGAGGGCAGAAGGGTGTGGCAGTACAATGGACCATGTAGGACAGGAGGAAGAGGATAGGGGCATGGCATGTGGACAGGCAGGGTGGAGGTGGCAGGGACAGGTTACAGTCATCTGACAATGCTAGGCAGGTGGGAGGGGAGTGGCAGCTCAACAGAACACACAGAGTAGATAGGAGTGGCAGGTCCATGGGACATGGTGGGCAAAAAGGATGGAGCAGGGGCATGCACAAAGACATCGGAGGGCAGGGGGAAGGAGAATAGGGGCAGCAAGCTAAGCACAGAGTTTAAGCAGGAGGTCAATGATGGGGCATAGAATTGGGCAATGGAGGGCAGGAGGAGTGGACTGGTACATCATACTAAATTGAGGGCAGTGGCAGCACATCAGACCATGCATGGCAGGAGGGAGGAGGCTAGTCCATGGATTCACACAACAGAGGATAGGGAGGAAGGGGATGGGGCAGCAAGCTAACTGTTCAGAGAAGGCGGGTATTTGGAACTTTATTGTTTTTAAAACATTGTGTCTGTGCGAACTACTTAAAATATGAACAAGTATGCAGCATAATCTCACTTTTATTCAGGAAGAAGAGGACGTTTGTGACTGTGACTCCGGGCTCACTTGGCAGAAACACCCCCTGACCCTCCACCCCCTATCGCAAAATGTAATGCCCGTGAAAAGGGTAGGTGAACACAGTGTTATATAGAACATAGTCCTGAGAGCACGATTGAAAATGAAAACTAGATATAGTGTATGGTATAAACTATGCACCAAAATGTGTGATATAAGATGAACCGGGCGTGAAATATAATATGCAATACATTGTGCGCAATGACAGATTCATGGGAGAGCGCGAGATAGCACAGGCACTAGCGCGTGCTATGCGATATGCGCCTTGGAGTGTAATATGCACAGGGCAGTGTTGTGTAACCTAACTAGTCTCTAAAGTTGTAATATAAAATATGTGCTGGGGAGTGTAACGTTGCATATGCACTGTGACAAAGATATGGATCCCAGATTGTAATATGTATGGCATAGCACTGTGCGTTATAACATAGGCATCGAGAAAGGCACGTTAGATGGGGCAATATAACCCGTGCGAAGACAAGTGTGGCATGACATATTCACGGGGTGGTGTTACAGTGCACATGGGCTAGAGAGTGTCATAGCATATGCACTAGCTAGTGGAATACAACACAGAGGTGTGTGGCACTCGGCAGGCAATGGTGGGTGTAACACAGCATTGGGCTCTGTCAGGAGCACGCTGTGACTCTCAAGTGATGTTCGTCCCCTTTCCAGAGAGTAAAATAAAAAGTATTACACATCCGGCAGTGGATGTGTGTTTTATTAACCGTGAGGGGGGTTTCTTGCATAGTTTTGGTCGAATTTTTGTCGAATCCCCTTTGAATGGCTTGGTGTGCATGTGTATTAAATGTGCCCGTCAATAGCTACCCATGTTTGTATAAATAAACGACAAGGGTGTCTACCAGGATTAGGCACGGTAGGGCATCAGACATGTCAGAGCTTCACTAGTGGTGTAAATACATTCCACGTGGATTCATTGCATGCATAGTCGCCTTTTAATGAATATCACGCAAATCGTCATGGTGATAGGTACGTACGGTTTGTCCAGCATGTCCTAGGTGTGTCTATAAATATATATTTTTTAAAAATAATAAAAAACAGTGGCCGGCCCTGGGGTTTGGGGTCAAAAAAATATAATTAGGAGACTGGCCCTGGGGGATGGGGTCATCTAGGGCCAATAAATTAGAATAAGAAGGGGAACCAAACAGCCCCCCTTCTTAAAAAACTAAAATAAATAAAAAACTGGCATCGTGCCGGAGGCCATGCCCCCTCCGTGCAGCACTCTGCAAACGCGCCCCCAACAGGCATCTCCAGTATGCGCCAGGGAGCTGCGCTGCAGCCAGGTGTTCTGAGGCCAAGCCCCTTTTTACACCTCTCTGCAACGCAGCTCTGTGGCGCTTACTGGAGGTACCTAGTGGTCTAGTTTGACCCTAGGGACCCTTAGGATTCAGGGGGACTTAATCTCTCAACTTAGAACAGCCACAGGGCGCGTTTACACAGTGGTGAAGGGAGGGGACGGGGCCTGAGGTGACGTGTGCAAACACGCACTATGGCACGTTTTAAATTGGGGATATAATTTCCCTTCAATACTGAGGGCCCCTGGGGGCTAACTAGCCCACCAAGTGCTTCCAGTAAGCGCCACTGAGCTGCATTGCAGAGAGGTGGTCCAGGCCGTGCCACTTTTTACACCTCTCTGCAACGCAGCTCTGTGGCACTTACTGGAGGTACCTAGTGGGCTAGTTGGACCCTAGGGACCCTCAGGATTCAAATGAACTTAATCTCCCAACTAAAAATGGACACAGGGCGTGTTTACACAGTGGTGAAGGGAGGGGACGGGGCCTGAGTTAACGTGTGCAAAAACGCCCTGTGGCCTGTTTTAAGAGGTAGTCTTAATCCCCATGCCCTATTATACACTAGGGGCTTACAGAGGAGGTCATGCTAATCACAGGGGGACCCCAACGCATAATGTTCCCTAGTGTATGTAGGTGTTTTCACTATATTCTAAGTGTCTTTTAACATAGCACTGGCTCTAGGACTGGTTAGTCAGACTCAGTTTCCACCAGTATCCGTCTGAAAAAGTTGAGGGTACAGGATGATTTTGCAACAAGGCTTCTTTCTGCTCTTCTTTTTGTTCTTTCTGCACGTTATCCTTCTTCCTGCACTTATCTTCGTATTTGAGGACTTCTGTTGCTTCTTTCTGCACTTCTTTTGTTTCTTTCTGTGCATTTTTTCTTCTTTCTTCACATGTCCTATCTCTGTAGGCATAGTTAGAAATTAGCATTTAAAAAACCTTTGAAATTCACAGAAAAAACCATAGGTTTCAGGCACGTTATAGTTAGGAATTAGCATTTAAAAAACCTCAGAAATTCACTGAAAAAACCATAGGTTTCAGGGGTGTTATAGTTAGCTGGACTTTTCACTTGTACAAAACCATTGAAATTCCCCCGTTATAGTTAGTTCAGCTAACTATAACTCGCGCGCCCGCAATGCACTGCTGATGACGTCACATATTACATCACTCATGACATGGTCAGTGACATCACTCATGACATCACTGATGACATCTCAAATGACATCACTGATGACATCACTGATGACATCATCCTTGTGATAGAGTGGCAGACCTCCTCTCACCCTAATATAACCTTTGATACACACATTCAAAAATAGAGACTAAAATTTTCAAAACAATGGACATACCAATACCAGTTACAACAACCTCTTCAGTAATTCTAAGATCCACATACACATCCACTCATTCACCAACAGTCCTATACAGTCACTCATACATGTACTCACTCATCATATGTACTCATACACCTATACATCCTGTTACACAATGCCACTCATCCATAGAGTTACTCACACACATAGTCACTCATGCTAATAAAGAATCAAACATACATTTACTTGCATATACAGTTATACACACACCACCATACTTACTTCTACGGAAACTTACACATACTTAGTCTTTTAAACAATCACTTATAGAAACACATACTTATTCATACAGGAACTCTTTCAATCTCTCACTCTCACATATACTCACATATATACACCAATAGTCACATATACTAGTTTAAAACATATGTAGTTACTCATAAAGACACTATTGAGACAGTCATTCACTCACTAACACACCCATACACACACTCATCCACCCATACAGTCCTGCACACATGCTGTGTTCAACACATACTAACAGTGAGTCACTCATTCATGCACCTATGCACTACGTAATACCCCCCACCGAACCATGCAGACACTCAGACTGATACTCAAAAAACCAACTAATAACCTATATAGACACCCATGTAGCTACTCACCAACCCATGCAGCCACTTATACACAAAGTGAGAGACTGATACAGATATTTACATATTTAAACATTACTCACTAAGCCATGTATTCACTATGATACACTTAATCAGTCAGTTACACAATCAATTTTTCAAAAACAAATCATCCATTTAGACACTTATATACCCATTTATTCTTCCATCGACCTTGAGATATACATATATAAAACATATTTAATTTTCAGAAAAACACACATTCACTGGATGATGTCATCAGTGATGTCATCAGTGATGTCATTTGAGATGTCATCAGTGATGTCATGAGTGATTTCACTGACCATGTCATGAGTGATGTAATATGTGACGTCATCAGCAGTGCATTGCGGGCGCGCGAGTTATAGTTAGCTGAACTAACTATAACGGGGGAATTTCAATGGTTTTGTACAAGTGAAAAGTCCAGCTAACTATAACACCCCTGAAACCTATGGTTTTTTCAGTGAATTTCTGAGGTTTTTTAAATGCTAATTCCTAACTATAACGTGCCTGAAACCTATGGTTTTTTCTGTGAATATATATATATATATATATATCTCACATAGAAGAAAGAAATATCCGCGCTCTCAGGAAATGCCAAAGACTCGCTGTCTTTGTCACACAAAGGGTAAATAGGAAGTGTTCCAATACATAGTCTAATGTAATCACAGAAAACGGACAAGAATCACATGTCTGACAACACAGTGTTGTGTGACCAAGACAGCGAGTCTGTCGAAACCAGTGCTTAATTTGAGCCGGAGCTTTCCGGTGCTGAGCACCGGCACTTAATTGGTTTCTGGTGCTCGGAACCGGGACCTAATTGCCAACACCACACTTGGGGCAGTCTGCCACAAGGTGACGCTGCTCATGTAATTTAGAGATCAGCAGATTAACAGTTGTTTAGGAAAACAATATACATTAAAAAAAATTGCTAATACATGCCTCCCCAGCCATTCCTTTAGCTTTGGGGACCTTGAATAATCTGAGCTGTCGCATTTACATGCGAGAGAGATGGTTAGTGGTTGTTTTGGCAGCGATGACAGGGGTCATGGTTGGTGTAAGCTGCAGTGGCCTCCTGGTCCGAGCCCTGGCACTTAATATTTTACAAATTAAGCACTGGTCGAAACGCGTTACCTGGTGTAATAAACTTCACTTCGGCACTTTCTGAGAGCGCAGATATTTCTTTCTTCTATGTGGTATTGTCCATTGGCTGGCTCCGCCGAAATTCTGCGCCACTTACCTCAGGGCCAATTTTCGACTGCATTTGAGGTCTTGTGCACACACCGGATGACAGAAAGGATCGTCCATACATACATGATACTAAAACCAACAAAGGACAACACAGAATACATAATCATGGATAGCAAAGTGAAAACAGTGGCCATCTCGAAACATGTTACTGCCTAATGGCATTGTATCTTGTTTAAAAAATAAATACAAATGCAAATGCACAAATTGAGCATGAAGTCCACAGTTACTATGTTGCTACTATAACTAAACAGGTAAGTGTCGTGAAGTTGGAATGGATCCCGCGGTGTGATAAAAGTGCACACAAAGCCAAAATTTCCATAAAGTGCATTCCTGCGACATAAGTCTCTCATTAACATCAGCAACAGTCTAAAGATCGGGAGGATGAGAGACTAACATGACAGTCAACGTGTGGTGTGTCAGGCGGGGACGTGGGTGGCAGTGCTGCTGGTCATGGGTGGTTCATGTCCCTGTGAGACTAGGTCTAGCACCTGTGGCTAGGTAAATCCTGGGAATGCCCAGTGTACCATGGGGGCAATAAAAGGGGGGTGCTCGGGTGGAAGGTCAGTAAGAGCATAGTGCCTGAAGGATCCCCCTGCACAGAAAAGGATAGTTGGACCCACAGAGTGGCTGCAGGGGCCCTGAGAGGAAAGGTACTGATAATGACATAATGCCTTACAAGTACTCCCCGAATCACAAATGGTTAGACAAGGGGCAGTGGGCAGGGCCGGACTGGGAACCAAATCCAGCCCTGGCAAAGTGCTCGGCCGCCCCCCACCCTCCCGTTGGGGGTGCGGCCGAGCTCTTTGCCAGGCCCGGTTTTTGTCCGATTTTGTTACAGGGACGATTTTGCAGCTCTGCTGCAAAAACGGCCCTGTAACAAAAGCGGCCCCCAGGAGCCCAAAACCGGCACCCACCCTTGCGGCGACCGGGGGATTGCCCGGTGCCTGCTACGGCCAGTCCGGCCCTGGCAGTGGGCTATTGTCAAGGAGTGTCCCCGGTTTGTGCTGAAGAAAGGGGGCAACTGGAAGAAGCACCAACAGGAAGGAGGTGGCATACAGCGAAATCTAGGCATGTTAACGCTCCTGGAACAGTGCACAGTGGAAACAAATCCCAAAGAAACAAAAAGCATAACAATCTACAATCATAAGACAATACAAAAAGTGAAGTTCTTTACCTGGAGAGTGTTAGAACAGCAGGTGGATGTGTCTGAAGAAAAGGGTAGGGAGCCCGGGACGATTCACACGGTCAGTTCGTAGGGTCCCTTCCTTTCCTTGTGTAAAAGTGGACAAAATAGACATGTAAAGACAAAGGCATAGACTCAAAGGAGCACAAAATCAAATACATCTGATATACAGGTCCACAGGACAGCTATGTATCTAGACAAAACCACGACACACTATGAGAAAAATACTGAACAGTGGGGGCTAAGCAAGCTACTAAAGAGTGGATACAGCAACGAAGAAAGAGCAAGGGAAAGGGGATGAATTAATCTACTTGCAAGTGGATTGCCATCTCTTCATCAATGTTGTGACCCCCTGGAAAGCGGGTCCCAAAATTGATGGTATGCTTGGATTCCCTTTGTCTGAGTTGGAGTGTCCTGTTCCCCCTCTGCTGTTCACTACAATTTGTTCTATGGCAAAATAGCGTAGTTTGGAGCAGTCAGAAAAATGGTGTGTTTTAAAATGCCTGGCTATAGGATAATGTTGGTCCTTGTTCATAATGGCCCTCATATGCTCAAGTACTCTCTTTTTGGCCATTAGAGTGGTACTGCCGACATATCTAAGATTGCAGGGGCACTCCAAAATGTAAAATGGAGCTGCAAGTGAGAAACTGTTTGATTGGAATGCTGCTGCCGGTAATTTGGTTGGGGTACTCTTTCTTCATGTGGCTGCTGCAACAGGCTTTGCAGTGGCCGCATGCGAAAAAGCCCCGAAGATTAATGCTGCTGCTATGGTTGCTTGCAGTTATGTCACCATGGACCAATATGTCCCAATGACTGCAGCCTTTTTTGTAGGTAATTCACAGCCTATCAGGGAGGTATGTGCCTAAGGTGGGATCTCTGGTTAGTATATCCCAGTTTTCTGTCTGAATTTTCTAGATCTCCATAGAATGCCCATTGTAAGTGAGTATGACCCTGGTGGGATTGTGGTCATCATTGGATGTGGTGTCAGTGGTACTGTTCTCTAAGGTCAGGGTCCTATTGATGCCTTTGATCTTGTCCATGGCCCTGCGTAGTACCCAATTGGGATAACCTCTTTCGCTAAATCTGGAAATCATAGTTGTCTGTTCCTCTTCGAAGACTGAGTCAGAGCTGCAATTTCGTATGGCCCTCAAGAGTTCCTTGTAGGGGATACTCCATTTTAAACTCTCCGGATGGCTGCTCATGCCATGCAATAAGATGTTACCTGCAGTAACCTTTCTGAATAATCTTGTGTGGATCTTATTATTGATTATTTCAACCTTGGTATCTAGGTACTCCACTTCCTTCCTGCTCATGTTGCTGATGAGCCTAAGATTGTAGTTGTTGGAATTGAGATGTTGAACGAAGTCACTGGCTTCATTCTCCATACCATTCCAGATCACGAACAGGGTGTCGATGTACCTGAGCCATAAAACCACCTTACTGAGGTCATTAACAAAAATGGTGTCCCTCCTGATTTCTTTCTCCAAGGCCCCTAGGAAAGATTTGTAAAACTGGGAGCGAAGCAAGTTCCCATCGCGGTTCCTAGGATCTGTTTATAGATACTACCATTGAACGTAAAAAAATAGTTTTTAGGCAATATCTGATCATGTCAATGAGCATGAATGTGTGCTCCATGTGCCATATGGGTCTTCTAGACAGGTATTTCGCACATGCAGATATCCCAGGTCGTACTTGATGATAGTGTACAAGGAGTTAACATCCATGGTGATCAGCAGGAATTCGTTCTGCCACTCAACATCATGAATTTTGTTGAGGAAGTCCTTTGTGTCCCTGACATATGATGGTAAGGTGGTGACCTGAGCTCTGAGAAAATGATCTACGTATCTAGACATATTCTCCAGTGCGCTGCCTTTGAATGATACATAGGTCTGCCTGGGGGATTCGATTTATCTTTGTGAACCTTAGATAGAAGATGCAATACCAGGAGTTTGGGATAATCCGCGTTGAGGAAGCAAAAGTCCTACCATTCCAGAAGGCCTTTGTCCTTCCATTCCACCAGTTTGCTTAAAATGCCTTTCACACTGTCACTATACTCAGTTTTGCTGGCTCTTACAAATGCCGCAGGGTCATTGAGTTGATGTGTGGCTTTGTTAATGTACAATCCCCTGCTCCTCCTGCTCTTTGCTAAACGTTAAGTTGCAGTGCATTGGGGACGGAGAAGGGTGCCTTCTGTGGGGGGGTGGATCAGAGACGTTACATATGGTCATACCCAATTGAATACTTTCTGGGAACTCATGCCTCCTACCTCACGACCACGTGATATCTGGGAACCATTTATTGTTTGGGCTCGAGAGTAGCAGGGCACTACTGAGGAAGCACAGGCAGGGGAAACTCATGTTGGCGATTCGCTGTGACTTGGCAATGGTTTCTTTTTTTCTTCCTCTTTCTTATTCTCTTGTTTTTATCAAATCCCTGGAGATCAGCACGAGCGGTCGGTCACATCTAATGAGTTTTGGACCCTGAATATAACTTTTAGATATGCTTATTACTACCCGACATTAGACTATGGTTGTGAATAGCTATGCTCCTTTTAGGTGTGGGCGAGTGGGACGCATGTAGAAAACTGTCTTGCTATGTAATAACTGTGATGATTTCAAATCCTGACATGTATTGATAAAATGCCAATAAATAAATTAAAAAAATATATATACATTCCCCTGCTTAAAATGACAATATTGCCTCCCTTGTCCTCAGGACGTATGACTATGCTGGTGTCACTGGCTAGATCTTTGATTGCCTTTATTTTCTGCAAGAGAGAGGTTATGAGAAAAACTAGTAGATTTCGCAAACCAATTTTTCTGTCTGAACCTGAGTAGTTGGTCTGATACCATATCCTGAAAGGTATCAATGTTATCATGTGGCATGTTCGGTGGGAACGTGGACTTAGGTTTAAAACTAGTATTGGCTGCTTTATCAAATGATATATCAAGATCATCAAGCACCTGATATATATTGTTAACCTCATTAGTGCACTCCCCTTCCAACTCATGCAATGTCACCAGAGTGTCAATCTCAGTAATGCTAAGTTTGCTGCAGACGTTGACACCCCTGGTGTCTGTGGTGAATGTGTGAAGCTGGTTTCAGTTTGTGCAACTTTTTTAATTTTAATTTTGGGCAAAATTTGAAAACCTCAATGAGTGTGCCAACATAGTTCATATATATATGTGTGTATATGCATATTTACATTGTTCATTGGAATGTGTACAACCTGTTAGGAAATATTTTGCATCACAAGAAATTGGAATTTTCAACGGTATAATTGTTTTTGATGTCTTTAAAGACACAATCTTCTAAACTACCAATCCCATAATGCCTCGCAATGGACGACATAGGAGATAGGTATCAATAATAGAAAGTAATGAGGGACTTACAATACCATGCACAAGACCCGGTGGGGTTGAAACACGGTGGTGGTGGTGTAATGGCAATAATTGCACACAGGGAGTAAATTGAAGATTAAGTATCCTATTGCAAGTGCTGTGTTTTTTTGGGTTGGAGAATTTATATTGAGGGATGTCTACCACCGATGTCAGCACCAATTATGCAAAGAGCGCACTGCGGTATGGACTGCTTTGATGAATTATATATATATATATATATTCACTGAAAAAAACATAGGTTCCAGGGACGTTATAGTTAGTTGGACATTTCTCTCTTACAAAACCATAGAAATTCCGCCGTTACAGTTAGTTCAGCTAACTATAACTCGCGCCCCTGCAATGCACTGCTGATGAAGTCACATATTACATCATTCATGACATGGTCAGTGACATCACTGATGACATCACTGATGACATCTCAAATGACAGCACTGATGACATCATCCAGTGACTGTGTGTTTCTTTAAAGTTTAAATATGTATTATATATATGCCAAGGTGTATTGAAGAATGATTGTGTGTATAAGTGTCTGGATGGAGGATTTAGTAGGTGCGTGACTGACTGTTTAAGTGAGTGATTACGTGTGTCTTACTGAATGCATGGGTTAGTGACTAAAGTGTGTGAATGTCTGTATCAGTCTGTCTGTTGTTGTATAAGGTGCTGCATGAGTTGGTCAGTAGCTACATGAGTGTCTATATGGGTTATCGATTGGTTGCCTGAGTGTGTGTGGGTGGGTGGGAGGTGTGTGACTCTGTGCATAGATGTTTGAGTAGTTGATTCAATGGGTGTATGGGTTCAAGAGTGCATGTGGAAACAGCTGTATGGCGGGGTGAGTGTGTGTATGGGTGTGTTGGTGAGTGAATGGATGTCTCAGTGGTACATGCCCAACTAACTACATATGTAAAAGGCAGTGTATGTGAGAGTTGGTATATGTAAATGACTATACGTGAGAGTCAGTGATTGTGAAAGTGGCTGTATGAATGAGTGTTTACTCGTATCAGTGATTGTATAAGCGAGTAAGTATGCATTTGTTTCTGTTTGAATAAGTGATGTGGTGTGTGTATAACTGTATAGGTCAGTAAATAGAAGTGTGATTGATTCTTTGCATGACTGACTAGGTGTGTGAGTAACTCTGGATGAGTGGTGGTGTGTGAGTGTCTGTATAGGTGTATGAGTGCATATGATAGTGTTGTATTGATGAGTGACTGCATGTATGAGTGATTGTATGGGTGAATGAGTGGATGTGTGTGTTGACTTAGGAATCAGTGAGTGCGTATGTAGTAACTGGTATTGGTGTGTCGATGGTTTTGAAAATGGTTGTCTGTATTTTACAGTGGGTGTATCAAAGGTTATATTAGAGTGTGAGGAGGTGCATCAGATTTTCACGTGGATGATGTCATTTGAGATGCCATCAGTGATGTCATCAGTGATGTCACTGACCATATCATGAATGATGTAATATGTGATGTCATCAGCAGTGCATTGAAGGGGTGCGAGTTATAGATAGCCAACTATCACATCCCTGAAACCTATGTTTTTTTCAGTGAATTTCAATGTTTTTTAAATGCTAATTTCTAACTATAAAGTCCCTGAAACCTATGGTTTTTTTCAGTGAAATTCAATGATTTGTTTAAACGAAAATGTCTAATTTTAATGTGCCTCAATCCTATGGTTTTTTCAGTGAATTTCTAAGGTTTTATAAATGCTAATTTCTAACTATAACATCCCTATTAAGTCCCTTGAATCCTGTAGGTCCCTGGTGGCCAAGTAGCCCACCAGGTACCTCCAGTAAGCGCCACAGAGCTGCATTGCAGAGAGGTGTTCCTAAGCCACGCACCTTTTTACACCACGCTGCTAATGCGGCTTCTCGCGCACTGCTGCTCGGACGATGAAGTCCACTTGTGTCCTGAGGGCTCCCGCCCTGCCATAGCAAACAGCAGTGTCCTGGGGTGGGCACCCCGGGACACTGCAGGAACTGGCCCTGGGGGGTGGCGGTCCCCAGGGCCATCAAGGGCTCCAGGAGGGGGGCTGCGCGGGCCCCCTCCCAATGTTTAAAGCCCCGGGGAGGTGGTGGTCCCCGGGGCCCGGGGGTCCATAACCGACCCCTGCATTTGAATTCTAAATGCCCCGGGGAGTGGCTCAAGCCCCCCCATGCAAATTATTTATAACAGCCCCGTGGAGGTGGCAGTTCCCTGGTCTTGAGGGGCCAGAAGGCCCCCTGTCCTTTTTTAATGAAGCCCCGGGGAGGTCCCTGGGGCAGCATGGGGGATGGGACCCCCCACGCATTACTTTTTAAATAAGCCCCAGGGAGGTGGCGGTCCCCGGGGCTGTGTGGGGCCATGGGCCCCCGCACATAATCTGCATAGTCCTGGGGAGGTGGTGGTCCCCAGGACTGCGGGGGCCCCATGGGTCCCCTCTATTATTTTTCACAATGCCCCCGGGACCTGGCCCACTTGGGGGCCTCATTAAAATGAAGCGCGGTTCATTAAAAAAAAAATTGGGGCCCTTAGACTGGTTTAGAGTGTTGGCAGCCAATCACAGTGAAGCTCGTGCTCGGGAGGGTTCGCGAACCCACCGCTGCCCCAGATAGCGAAACGTTTTCTTTTTCTAATTTCTCAGCAACTACTGAACGGATTTACACCATTTAACAGAAAGGGCTCATTCTGAACCAAGGGCTACCTTTTTGCCAAATTTGGTGTCATTCCATTCCTCAGTTCGGGCTCTAGCTTTGTCTAAAGTTTCCTACGGAAATTAACATGGAGAAAACGCATTTTGGGACCCCCCTTTTTTCTCGGCCTCCGCATGACGAATCACCCGGAAACTTCCAAGACAGGAGCTGACCAGAGTGCCCCACTAGTTTAGAAAATTTTGCGAAGATTCGTCAACCGGCGCCAAAGTTATTGGGAAAAGAAAAAACGCTTTTTGATTAGAAACAAGGTCCTAACTATAACCACCTTCTGGCGACCACCAGTAGGTAATATATATATATATATTTATATTAGAACACACTCCACAATATGTTGATTACTTTTTGCAACCACATGTCAAAGCCTTGCCATCATATGTCCGAGATTCAAGTGATTTCCTGAACAAGTTGACGAATATCCAATGGAAAGATACATATTTAATGATGGCCTTGGATGTAACTTCGTTATATACCAGTATTGGACATGCTGACGGCATCAAAGCCATAAAACATTACTTGAACAAAGACTCAGATCATGGAGAAGACCATAAACAAATGATTGTAGAAATGATTTCATTTTGCCTTGAAAATAATGTATTTATGTTCAACAACATCCTATATCAGCAAATCAGGGGAGTAGCTATGGGGGCCAGCTTTTCCCCAAGCTATGCCTGTCTATATATGGGCTATTGGGAGGAGCTGGTCCTCAATACATTAATGGCAGATAATAACAAAATTGTATCGTGGCTACGATACATTGATGATCTCTTTGTAATATGGGATGGTAACAAAGATACAGCTTTTGAATTTGTAGAGAACATCAACAAGAATGAGATCAACCTACAGTTTACAGTTACACTGAGTGAAACATCAATATCTTTCCTGGATATAGAAATCTATGTCTTTGAGAACAAAATTGAAACTAAACTTTTTAGGAAACCTACTGCAGGTAATTCCACCCTACATGCAGAGAGTGCACATCCGCGGCACCTCGTCAACAGTATCCCTTATGGCGAGATGCTGCGGATGAGGTGACTGTCCAGTAATCATGAGGACCTCATTAAGGCACAAACAGAATGTAGGAAAAGATTTAGACAAAGAGGATATTCTGACAAGATTATTGAGTCTGCTATAAGTAAATCTATGAGTAAAACTAGAGAGGAGTTACTTAATAATATAGACCTGAACAATGCAAGGACAGAGACCCTAGTAGTGCTAATATGACAGCCAGGGACAAGAACTTCAGACTTGTAGTCCAATATAGTAACCAACATAAACAAATACGGACTATTATACAAAAAAAACTGTCCATTAGTACTCAGTGATCCTATAATTGGCCCAGATTTACCACAGAAAGTGGCATTAACTTATAGTCAGGGCCCCTCTATGAGGAATCAACTAGTTTCCACAAGCCCTGAAACTATTGATAAGACTAATTGGCTACAAAATAGAAAAGGCTTTGTCCGTTGCAGGACCTGCAAAGCTTGCCAACATGGAGAAAACAAGACAGAATTTTGCACTCCTTTTAGTGGTAAAAAACACACCATTAATAAACTTCTTACATGTAAGATAGATCATGTAATATATGTCCTCTCTTGTCCTTGTAACCGCTTATATGTAGGCAGTACCAAATCAGCGGTACATAAGCGCATACTCCAACATCTCAGGGCTATCAGCAACCAGGACAATACCTACCCGGTGGCACGTCATTTTAAGGAAGTCCACAATTCCAACAATAAGGACCTTAAATACTATGCAATTGACACTATCCCACCAAGTAGACGTGGTGGGGATCGAGAAAAAACTCTGAGAAAATTGGAAACATGCAACATCATTACATTAGATACTAAACATCCAAATGGCCTTAATATATCAGAGGATCTATATACTTGCCTGTAGTATCCTATATTTAAAGACTTCCAGATTCTTTTAGCTAACGTGATCAGGTGATTAAGTACAAAAGGAAGTTATCTGAGATGGCTAATAACATGTTTCAGAACTGAGCCCTATTTTTATGAATTAATACAGACTGAAAAGGGTATATGTGTCAGCCCCACCATCATATATATAAAAAACAACTACATACAAATACACAGGATCTGTAACACTACTCGATAATAGATCAACATGTTTTCTTGATGTGGCTATGCAATGGTGATTTGATGATACTAGATTTATTATGAGGTTTTTTTTCCCCCAAGCCAACTATATATTTACATGTCCCATACAAGTACACACAACGCTATAACGTATATTAATATCTAAATTATTTATTTGAACAAGTTTATTTTTGACTGTGATTATATTTATATTTATTTATATATTTATGCAATTGTATGTGTATGATTTTAGAATTACTATTATCTACATTTTTGGAGGAAATGTCTGTGACATATTTTATCTTTCTCCTTTTTAAACAATGTACAGGGACATATGGAATTTAGGACATTGACATTATAGGAAGTTATTCATTACACTAATATATTTGCACACAACAATATTATATCAGATTCATTTTATATATCCATAAAATTAGGACGTATTCGATTACACAATGAATTATATACAGTAATGAATCCTATATCTAAGATCTTATAGTCAACAATTGTAAATACAACCACAATTATAATTGTAACCTAAAAAATAGGTCAGCCTTATGAATATTAGTGGTAGTTGAATCCTAACAGGGACAACCAGAGAAGACAGCTATGAAGGAAAAAAGATCTGACTAATATCGATACAATACACCATACATAGTTCACAATTGATTTTACATTCTGTTAGCAACAGATTTTACATCTGGGTATTTTACCGCAATAAGGCAAGTACTAGTATTATGCCAATACACTAACATCTTACCTGACTAGAAACTGAATATTATACTGTGAAGGCACTAGCACTTTATTCACCATACACGTAATCACCTTTCACATTTTTATTCACAACACATATTTGACAAGTCATTAGCCATTATGTGCCAATACATTGAGATAGGCCACACATAAGATATTATGTATACAGCTACTTGGGATCAAGTAGAAAGGAGAACAAATATTGACATTGTGGCCAAAATAATAATCATATACCGAGGATGTAAATAGAATTTATCTTGTTTTAAATTGTTTTAAATTGATTTTAAAATGATTTATATGGTATTGTATTGCGTTTTTATAATGGACTTTTAATAAGTATTAATTACGAAATGTATCCAAACATAGAAAATTTCGTTTACGTCTATGATGTTGTGAATATCACTTGGTATACATCACTAAGCACTGTCACTTTAAAAATGAGAAAAGTACTCCCCTCCGTGTCATGTGATCAAGGCTCCCTTTGGAGCCGAAACGCGTCAGGCCGAAGCAGCAATAAAGATTTAATTTTAGCACAATACAGGGTCCGTTTCCGACTGTGCGAGTCAAGCCAGGAACGACGGAGTATTTTTATATATATATATATATATATATATATATATATATATATATATATATATATATATATATATATATATATATATATTATCTACTGGCGGTCGCCAGTAGATAGTTATAGTTACAACCTAGTTTCCATAGGAAATCTCAAAATTCTATTTTGAATAACTTTGGCACCGGTTGACGAATCCTCGCGAAATTTTCAAAACAAATAGGGCGCTCCGTTCAGCTCCTACCCTGAAAGTCTCGGGGTGATTCGTCAAGCTAGGGCCGAGAAAAAGGGGGGTACCACAACGCGTTTTCCCCATGCATTTTTCCATAGGACCTTTAGTCGCAGCTACAGCCCGAACGGCTGAACAGAATTACGTGAAATTTGGCAGAGAGGTAGCCATAAGGTCAAGGAAGTGTCTTTTGCAGGTCTGGTGTAAATCTGTTCAGTATTTCCTGAGAAAATAGCATTTAAAAGCATATCAATATCTATACGCGCGCACCGTGCGCGCACTGTGCGCGCACCCTGCCGTGCGCGAGCGCAATTCTGGTTGTTGGTAAACATTAAAATCGGTCGAAACCAGGAAGTGTCGGCTGCCATTTTGTCTCTCGCAGTCTGAGGGGGTGAAAAGAAAAGGTGGAGAACGTGAAAAGGGGGCAGAGTGGACAGTTCCTGACCCCCTAGCCTTGGTCAGGGGGTCACAGAAGGACCCCAAGGGAGAAAAAAACATTTTTTTTTTTAAATCGCGCGGTGCGCGCACCGCGCGCACACGGCACGCACTGCGAACCGTGGGCGCACCTCTCGATTTTTTAAAAAAACCTGAAAACCTGAAAAACCTGAAAAAAAATATTTAATAAATACATAACTTAGCATTTAAAAAACCGTACAAATTCACTGAAAAAACCATAGGTTTCACACACGTTATAGTTACGAATTAGCATTTAAAAAACCTTGCAAATTCACTTAAAAAACCATAGGTTTCACACATGTTATAGTTAGCTGGACATTTCACTCGTAAAAAACCAATGAAATTCCCCCGTTATAGTTAGTGCAGGCAACTATAACTCACGCGACCGCAATCCTCTGCTGATGACGTCAGATATTACATCACTGATGACATATGTGTCTTTATGAAAAATAAATATTTGTAATATATGTATAGCTAAAGATTAATGGAAGAAGACATGGGTAAATTAGTGTCTAAATACAGTGATGTAATATCTGACGTCATCAGCAGAGGATTGCGGTCGCGTGAGTTATAGTTGCCTGCACTAACTATAACGGGGGAATTTCATTGGTTTTTTACGAGTGAAATGTCCAGCTAACTATAACATGTGTGAAACCTATGGTTTTTTAAATGAATATATATATATATATTCACTGAAAAAAACATAGGTTTCAGGGGCGATATAGTTAGCTGGACTTTTCACTCGTACAAAACCATAGAAATTCCCCTGTTATAGTTAGTTCAGCTAACTATAACTCGCGCGCCCGCAATGCACTGCTGATGACGTCACATATTACATCACTCATGACATGGTCAGTGACATCACTCATGACATCACTCATGACATCTCAAATGACATCACTGATGACATCATCCAGTGAATGTGTGTTTTTCTGAAAATTATATATGTTTTATATATGTATATCTCAAGGTCGATGGAAGAATAAATGGGTATATAAATGTCTAAATGGATGATTTTTTTTTTGAAAAATTGATTGTATTACTGACTGATTAAGTGTATCTTAGTGAGTAATGTTTAAATATGTAAATATCTGTATCAGTCTCTCACTTTGTGTATAAGTGGCTGCATGGGTTGGTGAGTAGCTACATGAGTGTCTATATAGGTTATTAGTTGATTTTTTGAGTATCAGTATGAGTGTCTGATATCTGTATGGTTCAGTGGGGGGTATTACGTAGTGCATAGGTGCATGAATGAGTGACTCACTGTTTGTATGTGTTGAAGACAGCATGTGTGCAGGACTGTATGGGTGGATGAGTGTGTGCATGGGTGTGTTAGTGATTGAATGACTGTCTCAATAGTGTCTCTATGAGTAACTACATATGTTTTAAACTAGTATATGTGACTATTGGTGTATATAAGTGAGTATATGTGAGAGTGAGAGATTGAAAGAGTTCCTGTATGAATAAGTATGTGTTTCTATAAGTGATTGTTTAAAAGACTAAGTATGTGTAAGTTTCTGTAGAAGTAAGTGTGGTGGTGTGTGTATAACTGAATATGCAGGTAAACGGATGTTTGATTCTTTATTAGCATGAGTGACTACGTGTGTGAGTAACTTTATGGATGAGTGGCGTTGTGTAACAGAATGTATAGGTGTATGAATACATATGATGAGTGAGTGCATGTATGAGTGACTGTATAGGACTGTTGGTGAATGAGTGGATGTGTATGTGGATCTTACAATTACTGAATAGGTTGTTGTAACTGGTATTGGTATGTAAATTGTTTTGAAAATTTTAATTTCTATTTTTGAATGTGTGTATGAAAGGTTATATTAGGGGGAGAGGAGGTCTGCCACTCTATCACAAGGATGATGTCATCAGTGATGTCATGAGTGATGTCACTGACCATGTCATGAGTGATGTAATATGTGACGTTATCAGCAGTGCATTGCGGGCGCGCGAGTTATAGTTAGCTGAACTAACTATAACGGGGGAATTTCGATGGTTTTGTACGAGTGAAAAGTCCAGCTAACTATATCGCCCCTGAAACCTATGGTTTTTTCAGTGAATTTCAAAGGTTTTTTAAATGCTAATTTCTAACTATGCCTACAGAGATAGGACATGTGAAGAAAGAAGGAAAAACGCACAGAAAGAAAAAAAACAAATGCAGAAAGAAGCAACAGAAGTCCTCAAAGACGAAGAAAAGTGCAGGAAGAAATATAACATGCAGAAAGAACAAACAGAAGAGCAGAAAGAAGCCTTGTTGCAAAATCATCCTGTACCCTCAACTTTTTCAGACGGATACTGGTGGTAACTGAGTCTGCCTAAGCAGTCCTAGAGCCAGTGCTATGTTAAAAGACACTCAGAATACAGTGAAAACACCTACATACACTAGGGCACACTATGCGTTGGGGTCCCCCTGTGATTAGCATGACCTCCTCTGTAAGCCCCTAGTGTATAATAGGGCAGGGGATTTAAACTACCTCTTAAAATGCACCACAGGGCGTGTTTGAACACGTCACCTCATGCCCCGTCCCCTCCCTTCCCCACTGTGTAAACACACCCTGTAGCCATTTTAAGTTGGGAGATTAAGTCCCCTTGAATCCTGAGGGTCCCTAGGGTCCTACTAGACCACTAGGTACCTCCAATAAGCGCCACAGAGCTGCGTTGCAGAGAGGTGTAAAAAGTGGCACGGCCTGCACCACCTCTCTGCAACGCAGAGCAGTGGTGCTTACTGGAAGCACCTGGTGGGCTAGTTGGACCCCAGGGTCCCTCAGGATTGAAAGGGAATTATTTCCCCAACTTAAAAACGCGCCACAGGGCGTGTTTGCACACGTCACCTCAGGCCCCGTCCCCTCCCTTCACCACTGTGTAAACGCGCCCTGTGGCCATTCTGAGTTGAGAGATTAGTCCCCTTGAATCCTAAGGGTCCCTAGGGTCAAACTAGCCCACTAGGTACCTCCAGTAAGCACCACAGAGCTGCGTTGCATGGAGGTGTAAAAAGTGGCGTGGCCTCAGAACACCTGTCTGCAACGCAGCTCCCTGGCACATACTGGAGATACCTGTTGGGCTAGTTGGCCCTCAGGGACCCTCAGTATTGAAGGGGAATTAATTCCTCAACTTACAACTGGCCAGGGGGCGCGTTTGCAGAGTGCTGCAAGGAGGGGGCATGGCCTCCGGTGCGATGTCGGTCTTTTATTTATTTATTTTTAAGAAGGAGGGCTGTGTGGCCCCCTTTATTTTTCTAATTTATTAGCCCTGGGAACCCCATCCCCCTGTCCTGTCTGTCCATTATGGTCAGCTAGCTACCATTGCCTCTTTCCCCTCTGTTGTCTGTTGTCCATGTGCATGGTCCTGTCCCCTCCCTATTGCTTTCTATGGATTGTTGTGCTGCACTCCCGTCCCGCATCCCCTGTGTGGTGTATTGCGCTTCTGCAAACACTGATGCCTGCCCTGTAGGGTCAGTTTGGTGCACCTCTCAATGTCCCTCCTGTCCTCTGTTATCCGAGTCCATGTCCCTACCCCAATTCCTCCTGCCTACCATGATCCAATGTACCATACTTGCGAACATTTTGAACTTGGTAAGAGGGAGATTTTGAAATAAAACTGGGGTATTGATTTTCCCCTTTGAGTTACATTGAAAAAGAGAAGATTGTAGACAGGAACCAGATCAAGTAAAGCCCATTTGAGCTTAAAAACATTGGACGTTTCCTGGCTGAAACGGGTCTGTTGGCATGTATGGTTGTATGACCACTGCCTCTTCCTTCTGCCCACAATGGTCTATTACATCACCACAGCCTCTCTTGCCAGTCCTGTATTGTTGGTTTGTAGCCCCTGCCCCCCTTTCCACTGCCCTCCATAGTCTGTTGTGCTGCCACTGCCCTTCCTGCCTGCCTAGTGTGGTCAAATTGTTGCCTCTGCACTCTCCTACCTGCCTTCAATTTTCAGAGTCCGTGCCCCTGGCCTCTGCCTCTCAACAGTATCCCAATGAACAACTAGATTGCTAACATTCTATATTTATTACAAAAGTGTGGACTGCCTGATGTCATCTTGATGTAATCACAACTGTAATGCATAGAGCATTTCCTTTAGAAATTACATATATGAGATGGTCTTATTTGCATCAAAATGATGGTTAGTGCTCTAAAAAACTAAAATGAAGACATATTTTCTGAGTTTTCAAATAGCGACAAAGAACTTTTAAATTATTTGTAATCTTAGTTTTTTTATTCAGTTGACCACTTGATTAAATGTTGCATCCAAGGGGAGAGGGTGTGGTGTTACTTCCAGAGCTGCGGACTTTGCAACTGGGGAACCAGGTTGGAGTTTCTGCTTCAGCACAACATTCTGTGATTCTGGTCAAATCACTTAATCTCCCCATGTCTACAACTAAAATGAATTTGATCTTGTGTGATGTAACCAATGCTCATGTAAAGCACTCCAATACCTGACAAGTCTGCACTATATAAAACTGGAAATACACAAAAAATAAGTGTTTTGCACACTTCTGTCATTGGGCTACATTTGGGCTACATTTGGGTGATATTTGGGCTACATTTGGGCTACATTTGGGCTCTTTTGTCTCTGGTGGCCATTTTAGGAGATTTATTTGTTATGAAGTTTCCTAATTTCCTCATTTACTGCAGTCTCCTCAGTAGGAAATGCTTTCAGTTTTTTACTTTGATTCCATCAAGAAGGTATTCAGATATGTCACACATTTGCCATAAATTCTGAATGTTAGCACTCTAGTTGCTCATTAGATCACTGTAGTAAAGCTACTGCTCACCACGGAAGTCTGCTGCTAGTATTAGAAGTGCATGTTTCAGTCTGCGTATCAGAATTTTTTAATGAAATAGAAGAGGATTTGAGAAGTCACTCAAATATGCCCTAATTTTTCTTTCTTCAGCACTAATCATAATTTCTATGGCAAAATGAACCCCCTCATTGTGTTCCTTTTTAAATTAAATGTTTTAAGTGTTACCAGTTTATTCCAATCAAGATGGCTTCAGGTATGCCATACTTTTGTCATAAGTAAGACAGTAAGCGCTCTAGTTGATCTTAAGAACACTCTGGCGTGTTCTGTCATTGGGCTACATCTGGGTGATATTTGGGCTACATTTGGGCTACATTTGGGCTCTTTTGTCTCTGGTGGCCATCTTGGGAGATTTATTTGTTATGAAGTTTCCTAATTTCCTCATTTACTGCAGTCTCCTCAGTAGGAAATACTTTCAGTTTTTTATTTTTATTCCATCAAGAAGGCATTCAGATGTGTCACACATTTTCCATAAATTCTGAATGTTAGCACTCTAGTTGCTCATTAGATCACTGTAGTAAAGCTACTGCTCACCAGGCAAATCTGCTGCTGGTATTGAAAGTGCATGTTTCAGTCTGCATGTCAGAATTTTTTTATGAAATAAAAGAGGATTTCAGAAGTCAAAATGTTTTTTTCTTTCTGCAGCACTAATCATAATTTATATGGCAAAATGAACCCCCTCATTTTGTTCCTTTGTAAATTAAATGTTTTAAGTGTTACCACTTTATTCCAATCAAGATGGCTTCAGGTGTGCCATACTTTTGTCATAAGTAAGACTGTTAGCGCTCTAGTTGTTCTTTAGAACACTCTGGGAAGCTGCAGTAGAACACAAAGGAATCAACTGACAGTCTCTGCCCTTGTTGGATGTACATGTTTTACTGAGAATGTCAGACTTCATTCTCACATGACTGAGAAAGATAATGTGAATTTACAGAAAATATGCTCTCAGTTTAGCTTATAGATCACCTTCCAAACCTCTGTGGGAAAAGCATGAGAAAATAGTTTTCTCTAAAACATGGTTCATGATATCACAGCAGAAGGCTTTTTCACATGGTAAAATCACCTTAGAACACACCACAATTCCTTAAATGAGTATGGTACCATCAACAAATGATTTATAATGTAACTAAAGTCTTAAAACCTTCTATGAACTGCAATGCTTTTTAATGAGGTGCTATCATGTATATTGGTCCCAAGATGGCTGCCAACACTTCTTGGATGAAGTGCTGACAGCCAATCAGATCTCAGGATGAGATGTGTGGTTAGGCTCCGCCCAGATATATATATGATTTTACTTTTGATTTTCTCAGGAACTACTGAACAGATTGACTCCATATATGCAAAAGGCACATCCCTGAGGACTACCTCTTTGCCAAATTTCAAGTAATTCTGTTCAGCCGTTCGGGCTGTACCTTGGACTAAAGGTCCCTATGGAAAATTGCATGGGGAAAACGCGTTTTGGGACCCCCCTTTTTTCTCAGCCCCCGCTTGACGAATCCCCCCGAGACTTTCAGGGTAGGAACGGAGCGGAGCGCCCCACCTATTTTGAAAATTTCGCGAGGATTCGTCAACCGGCGCCAAAGTTATTCCAAATAGAATGTTGCGTATTTCCTATGGAAACACGGTCCTAACTATAACTATCTACTTTTTTTTTGCATGAGTCTGTGAGCACAGAGGAATTGCTGTCAGAGATGTATTTCGTGTCTCTCTGGTTCTTTTTGGAAGTAACCATGCATATGTCTCTTGCAACTGAGAATACACAGTCTGCATAAGCAGACTGTTAGCACACACCCAGCAGTTTATCCTGTAGAATCATGCTTAGTATTCACAAGTAAGTGGTGTTTCAGGTAGCAGTGAGTAACGCTAATACATTCAACATCACTAAGGCTGATTTCTTTTGCTGGAGTGTAGTCAGTCACCAAGGTCACACATGTTCATGGTCTCAAAAAGCTGTTTGCACATGTGCTCTTTTCTGTATCTGAAAACTGTAATGAAAATGTATGCGACTGTTAGAGTACTTAACACTTGGAGGAAAAAACAGTAGTAAGTGTGCTTTGAAATTGGCAAGCAAATTTCATTTTCTGCCTAAAATCACAGAAAACAGTAGTAAGTGTGCTTTGAAATTGGCAAGCAAATTTCATTTTCTGCGTAAAATCACAGCATGAGTCTGGGAGCACAGAGGAATTGCTGTCAGAGATGTATTTCGTGTCTCTCTGGTTCTTTTTGGAAGTAACCATGCATATGTCTCTTGCAACTGAAAATACACAGTGTGCATAAGCAGACTGTTAGCACACACCCAGCAGTTTATTCTGTACAATCATGCTGAGTATTCACAAGTGAGTGGTGTTTCAGGTAGCAGTGAGTAACGCTAATACATTCAACATCACTAAGGCTGATTTCTTTTGCTGGAGTGTAGTCAGTCACCAAGGTCACACATGTTCATGGTCTCAAAAAGCTGTTTGCACATGTGCTCTTTTCTGTATCTGAAAACTGTAATGAAAATGTATGCGACTGTTAGAGTACTTAACACTTGGAGGAAAAAAACAGTAGTAAGTGTGCTTTGAAATTGGCAAGCAAATTTCATTTTTTGCCTAAAATCACAGAAAACAGTAGTAAGTGTGCTTTGAAATTGGCAAGCAAATTTCATTTTCTGCGTAAAATCACAGTATGAGTCTGTGAGCACAGAGGAATTGCTGTCAGAGATGTATTTCGTGTCTCTCTGGTTCTTTTTGGAAGTAACCATGCATATGTCTCTTGCAACTGAAAATACACAGTCTGCATAAGCAGACTGTTAGCACACACCCAGCAGTTTATCCTGTAGAATCATGCTTAGTATTCACAAGTGAGTGGTGTTTCAGGTAGCAGTGAGTAACGCTAATACATTTAACATCACTAAGGCTGATTTCTTTTGCTGGAGTGTAGTCAGTCACCAAGGTCACACATGTTCATGGTCTCAAAAAGCTGTTTGCACATGTGCTCTTTTCTGTATCTGAAAACTGTAATGAAAATGTATGCGACTGTTACAGTAATTAACACTTGGAGGAAAAAACAGTAGTAAGTGTGCTTTGAAATTGGCAAGCAAATTTCATTTTCTGCCTAAAATCACAGAAAACAGTAGTAAGTGTGCTTTGAAATTGGCAAGCAAATTTCATTTTCTGCGTAAAATCACAGCATGAGTCTGTGAGCACAGAGGAATTGCTGTCAGAGATGTATTTCGTGTCTCTCTGGTTCTTTTTGGAAGTAACCATGCAACTGAAAATACACAGTCTGCATAAGCAGACTGTTAGCACACACCCAGCAGTTTATCCTGTAGAATCATGCTTAGTATTCACAAGTGAGTGGTGTTTCAGGTAGCAGTGAGTAACGCTAATACATTTAACATCACTAAGGCTGATTTCTTTTGCTGGAGTGTAGTCAGTCACCAAGGTCACACATGTTCATGGTCTCAAAAAGCTGTTTGCACATGTGCTCTTTTCTGTTTCTGAAAACTGTAATGAAAATGTATGCAACTGTTAGAGTACTTAACACTTGCTGGAAAAAACAGTAGTAAGTGTGCTTTGAAATTGGCAAGCAAATTTCATTTTCTGCCAAAAATCACAGAAAACAGTAGTAAGTGTGCTTTGAAATTGGCAAGCAAATTTCATTTTCTGCGTAAAATCACAGCATGAGTCTGGGAGCACAGAGGAATTGCTGTCAGAGATGTATTTCGTGTCTCTCTGGTTCTTTTTGGAAGTAACCATGCATATGTCTCTTGCAACTGAAAATACACAGTCTGCATAAGCAGACTGTTAGCACACACCCAGCAGTTTATCCTGTAGAATCATGCTTAGTATTCACAAGTGAGTGGTGTTTCAGGTAGAAGTGAGTAACGCTAATACATTCAACATCACTAAGGCTGATTTCTTTTGCTGGAGTGTAGTCAGTCACCAAGGTCACACATGTTCGTGGTCTCAAAAAGCTGTTTGCACATGTGCTCTTTTCTGTTTCTGAAAACTGTAATGAAAATGTATGCGACTGTTAGAGTACTTAACACTTGCAGGAAAAAACAGTAGTAAGTGTGCTTTGAAATTGGCAAGCAAATTTCATTTTCTGCCTAAAATCACAGAAAACAGTAGTAAGTGTGCTTTGAAATTGGCAAGCAAATTTCATTTTCTGCGTAAAATCACAGCATGAGTCTGTGAGCACAGAGGAATTGCTGTCAGAGATGTATTTCGTGTCTCTCTGGTTCTTTTTGGAAGTAACCATGCATATGTCTCTTGCAACTGAAAATACACAGTCTGCATAAGCAGACTGTTAGCACACACCCAGCAGTTTATCCTGTAGAATCATGCTTAGTATTCACAAGTGAGTGGTGTTTCAGGTAGCAGTGAGTAACGCTAATACATTTAACATCACTAAGGCTGATTTCTTTTGCTGGAGTGTAGTCAGTCACCAAGGTCACACATGTTCATGGTCTCAAAAAGCTGTTTGCACATGTGCTCTTTTCTGTATCTGAAAACTGTAATGAAAATGTATGCGACTGTTACAGTAATTAACACTTGGAGGAAAAAACAGTAGTAAGTGTGCTTTGAAATTGGCAAGCAAATTTCATTTTCTGCCTAAAATCACAGAAAACAGTAGTAAGTGTGCTTTGAAATTGGCAAGCAAATTTCATTTTCTGCGTAAAATCACAGCATGAGTCTGTGAGCACAGAGGAATTGCTGTCAGAGATGTATTTCGTGTGAAAGGGGAAGCTTGTTTTCTGGAAATGTGGTGGTTATTATTCAGCCCAAAACAGTTTCTCAAATAAGAGGCAAATGCTAACATATTTGAAATCAACATGGTAGATTTTTCTTCCACTCTTGCAATGGGTCATGCAGTTGCTACATGCTAAAAACCCATATTAACCCTTACCACACATGTAGTCTTACATACATGTTTACAGTGTTTATGCAGTTATGTAAGTGTCCATTCAAGTCTCTCTTGCACCTGACAGTAGACAGTCTTCAGAACCACACTCTTAGCAGAGAGGTAGCTGTTTTTCCTGTACACTCATGCTTACTAATCAGCACTGTGTGGTGTTTTACGTAGGAGTGAGGAACGCTAATGCATTGAACATCAACAAGGATCATTATCTTTGCTGGAGTGTAGTCAGTCAGCCAGGTTACACATGTACATGCTCTAAACAAGCTGATTGGACATGTGCTCTTTTCTGCCTCTCTAAACTATAAAGAAAATGTGTCAGACTGTTAGAGTAATTAACAGTTGCAACAAAAAATATATAAGTGTGCTTTTGATTTGCAAATGAAATATCGTGTTCTGCCTAGATTCACACCAAGAGTCTGTGTGCACACAGGAATTGTTCTTAGAGATAAAATTCGTGTTGGTTTTCTTGTGTTTTTCACTTGTAGGAAAGGGGTAGATAGTGTTATAAGAAAAGAAAAGATCATAACAAATATAGTAATATATTAAAATTACAAAAAGGTATTTTTTTTTACTTACTTTCAGGTATTGCTGCAGAGCAGTGAAGGAAATATAAGATGCCTATAAAATCAAGACAGCAAAAAAAACAGAAAAAAATGTATATTTGAAGACAACTGGAGGACCCAAGTTAGTTGAAGATGCTCATGTTGGGAAAAAGATAAAGTCTTCTGGTAAGCAGACAAAGGAATTCTTTAAAAATATATTCAAAAAAGGAAAAATTTAAAAAATGCCCCCATTGGAAAAACTGTTTCAAGTAGAAAACAACAGGAGAATAGTGAGAATTTACTAAATGCTAATGTACAAGCAGAAGCTATAAAAATTAACTTGAAAAGAAAATCAGCATTTAAAGAGAGCCGTAGGAAAATGTTTCAGAGAAGAGTGATGTCCAATTTGCTAAAGGATGTGAAAAAATATAAGAAAAGAGCTAAATTTTACAAGAGAAAAAAGATATTGAAGCCATTGTAGCTAAGGCTTTAGATTTAAAAAGAAAACTATTCATTTTAATTTTGAACAGGATGCGTACATTAGAAAAAATAGTTTATGTAATGAAGTCACAAAGCAAAACGAAAAGAGTAGTAAAAAGAAATAACTTTTGTAAAGTGTTTTTAGGAGAATGGATGCATAGTTCAAGTACTGAACCATTTTTTAATGAAGAGAGTTATCTTCAAAGTAATAGTTTGCTGCATGCAGTTGACACCAGTGGACGAGCATATGAAGTAAAAGATGGTTGTATAATGGAAAAGGAGAAAATGGTTCCAAGAAATGAGGAAGAAGTGATTGCGGATGAGGTTATGGGGAGACGTCCTAAAGCCCCAGTGTATACTTGGAATTGTAGTAGTATTTGTACTTTGCGACAGGAATCTATTGATAAATTACGTGAGTTTTTAAGAGAATATAGTAAAAAGAGTGTTAAACAGAAGATTAAGGTGCTTCAAGGACTAGATCCATGCAGAGTGAGAGAGAATACTGGTTTGCAAGGACACTCTCTGGCTTGTCTATCTAGGAAAGTTTGTCAAAGTGTTTTTCACCATTTTAGGATGCTGGCAGGTCATCATACTGAAATTAGAAAATTTGTGAGAAGATTGTATTTTGCTAAAAGTCCAGCACTAAAGTTAAATGAGTTGAATAAGGCTCTGTTTCGTGGATCTGTATCAGATGTTGAGAAGGTTACTGATGAGATTCAGTTTTGTTACTTTGGTCCAGAACAAGAAAGTGCAGGGAATGACACAGTTATTGAGGAAAATGTGGAAGAGAATGTAGAACCCTCCGTAAATAAGAAATTTGAAGATCAAATAACAAAATTTGCTATCATCTCTAATGAAAGACCAAATATTACTTGTATTTGTTGCCGGAGAAGCCATTATAAAATCCAAACAAGGAATGTTGATCTCTACAAAAAAAGTGAAGAAGAAGATAATTATAAGTGGAAGGATTTTGCAACATATATATTTCTTGAAAATTGTTTTGATTTGGGTGAAGATCATCGTATTTGTAAATACAGTTACAACAAGTTAGAAGTAAATAAAATGCCAGCTAGAGCTGTACATAATAATTTAGAATTGGTTGAAGTTCCTGCAGAACTTTCTGATTTAAATACGTATGAGTCTATACTCATTCAATGTGTTCATCCGTTCCAGACCATAGTACGTATGGAGCCAAAAACAGGCAAATTACCTCCTTCAGATTTACAGAGAGGTTTAAAAGGAAGAGTTGTCTATTTGCCGTTGGATTTGAAAAAAATATGGAAACTATTGATACAGATACTTTGGAAACTGAACCATTAGTTATTCTGGTTAATGGTGTACCTACAAAGAGTAAGTAAATTTGGCAGGAGCTGGTAGATGTACGAAAAGTACAAAGAGCAAATTTGTATTTGAAAAAAAATAATAAATGGTATGAATCAATTTATATAGATGAAGATGAAGAAGATGTACTAGGAGACACAGAAACACCAACTGGGCAAATTGAAAAAGTTGACAAGTCAAAAGAAGAAGAAATTTATGAACATTTCAGCATACATCCTCTTCATTCAAAAGAAGTAATGGCAAACACCATTGATCTGTTTCAAATGAAAAAAGCACAAGGAACTCCTGTGAGTGTATGGGAGGAGAGCTTGGAAGCTCGTTGTTTTCCCCAGCTGTTTCCTACAGGAGAAGGTGGACGATACGATGAACGTCCAGTCCAGATTCCTGCTTCTGAGTATCGGACTACAAGATTATATGCAGAAGATCCCAGATTTCGTCAAAGTATTCCTTATTTGTTCCATCTGTTATTTGAAAGTGACTTGTCTGCACTATCTTATGCAGTAAACCACATTTTAAAACGTGGAACACATCTACATAATGTGTCTGCTAAGGATTTTATGAACAAAGTGCAGCAGCGAGATGATCATTTGGAATCACAATTGATCAATCCAATGGCTTGTCAGCGTGGGCCGAATGAATATTGGTACCGACGCCATGGAGAATTGAAATGTATGTTACGGAATTTAGGAATTCCAACATGGTTCCTAACCCTAAGCTGTGCCGAGTACGCTTGGGATGATTTACTGGATTTTCTACGAGAGGCAAATTCAAACATTAAAAACATCGAATACAAGACAGCAGGAGAACTGTGCTCATTGGATCCGGTTAATGTTTGCAGATATTTCAATCATAGATTTGAGGCTATGATGTCCTTCATCTGCAATAAACAAAATCCACCACTTGGAGAAGTTGTGGATTTCTTTTGGAGAAAAGAGTACCAAGCAAGAGGTGCTCCTCACATTCATATGCTGTTGTGGATCAAGGATGCTCCAAAATTTGGAACAGATGCTGATGAAGCAGTGTTATCTTTCATTGAAGAATATGCAACATGTGCTATACCTAAAAGCACAGAAGAGAAAAAGTTAAAAGAGCAAGTTTTACGTTTCCTAAGTCATCGGTGTGGAAAATACTGTCGACGGAAGTACAAGACCAAAGATAAATTCTACACAAAATGTCGATTTGGATTTCCTAGACCTGTTCTTTCAAAAGGAAGAGTCAACAGTTTTATGTCAGCTGTGCGACATACTATTACAAGAAAATCTCCCAAAAATACGTACAACCTAAGAAGAAAAGAAGAGTCAAAATATATAAATGACTACAACCCAGTCATTTTATCCATGTGGAATGCTAACATGGATATTCAGTATGTGGCAGACAATTCTATTGCTGTTGTTCGGTATGTCACATCTTACATCACTAAATCTGAGAAAACAGAATTGAAGGAAATGTGGAAAGAGATTTCTCACGAGAAGACTGTCAGTAAGAAGCTGTACAGTTTCAGTTTAAAGATGTTATCACATCGAGAAATTGGATCCTACGAATGTTCAGATAGGTTATCATCTGCAAGTCTGTACTCGAAATCAAGAAGAATAATTTGGGTCAGTTTAGGCCTTGCAGGAATGCGAAATCGGGTACTGAAATCTGTTGGAGAAATTGAATATTTGGCCGAGAACGACCCAGAAAGTACAGATATTTTGAAAACAAACATGTTGGACACATATTACCCAAAAAGAAGTCATCATCTTGAGAACACGTGTCTCTATGAAGTGCTGCAGAACTACATTTTTCACGGAAAGCCACAGAAGACATCAACAATGGAAAATATAAAGTCATTGGTGGGGAAGGATGTTTAGTGAAGCAAACAAAAGGAAGTTTGATTAATCACAGGAAGCTGAGTTGTGACACTCCTGACAAAAAGGAATTTTACTACTTGGCACTTTTACAGCTGTTTAAACCATGGCGTTCAGAGGACGAACTACTTGGAGAATTTCAAAGCTATGAGGATTCATTTAATGCAGGTAAAGATACCATTGAATGCAGTATTTTCAGGAATTATGTCCAAATGTTAAACGAAGAAATTGAACAGGAAGCTACAATTGCAGCTGAAGTAGCTAGAGACAGTTCTCAAGACAGCCAAAGTTCTGGAACGCTCAGTCAAGATCCACTAGGACAGCCAATCTTAGAAAATGAAGCTGCAATAGCCATGACTGAAGTGGAAACGGCTATGAATCAAGCTCAGGAAGATTTAATAGACTTACCAGATTTGGAACAACAACTGAATGAAGAACAACTATAAATTTATGAAGAAGTCAGAATTTTTTTTTATCACGGATTACTACATGAAAATAAAGAGTGCACATGCACATCATTTGAACCAATTAGGTTGTATGTGAGTGGACAAGCTGGAACTGGGAAAAGTTTCTTAATTAAAGTCATCAGAAGCTACCTACAGCAAAAAACTGATTCAACTTTATCTTGTGTTGTTACTGCTCCAACTGGGTTAGCAGCATATAATATTAAAGGAATTACTCTCCATCGCTTGCTAATGTTACCAGTGGAGCATGAGAACAAAATAGAATATCACAAGCTAACTGGCGAAGCATGTTTCGAAGTTTCAAGAGTGTTGAAGAAGATGCAAGTTCTCATTATTGATGAGGTAAGCATGGTATCAAACTTAATGCTTGCCTTTGTGCATTTAAGAATGCAGCAAATTCTAAAAAGAGACTATGACGTGTTATTTGGTGGAAAACATGTTATAGTTTTTGGGGATCTTCTGCAGCTCACTCCAGTTAAAGGACAACCAGTGTTTAATACTGTGACACATGAGGACACGAAGAAGTCATTAGGAAGCATTGGTAATGCGAATATTTGGTCATTCTTTGAGTACAAAGAACTCACTACCAATATGAGGCAAGCAAATGATGAAGAATATGGAAGTATTCTGAAAGATATCAGAATTGGACTACTCACAGAAGTTGGCAGAAAAGCATTACAGAGTCGGTTGCTACATAATTTATTTCCAAGTGAAGAAATAGTTGCAGAGAAAATATACAAGAACATTGCAGAAAAAAATACTGTAATCTGCTTAATGCCAACACTACGTGAATGCTCAATATTCAATGAGGAACTTTTGAAATTGGAAAAGGAAGAGATTAAGAAAATGGAAGCAGTGGACAAAATCCAACATGAAAGAATTACTATTACATTAACAGGCGAACTGAAAAATAAATTGGATTCTTTAGAGTAGAACATTTCGAAAACAGCTGGATTAGAAAAAAATCTATATCTTTGCATGAACTGTCGAGTATTTTTAAGGAGAAATTTGGATGTTGAAAAAGGTTTAGTAAATGGAGCTATGGGTAAAGTTGTGGGTTTTGTTAACTACCAGAAAAAAGAAGGAATTGAGTTTTTAAAAATAAAATTTGATCAGATTGAAGAGGTGAAAGACATTAGTCGTTGTTCAGTCCGTTTTTTGCTTGTGAAAGACTTATATGTACGTAGGAAGCAGTTTCCATTTTCTCTAGCATATGCTGTAACTATTCACAAGTGTCAAGGATTAACTGTTGATAGTGCATTTGTAAACATTGGATCTACTGTGTTCAAAGAAGGTATGGCATATGTTGCTTTGTCACAAGTGAAAACATTATATGGTTTATTCATGATAGACTTTGATGACTCAAAAGTTAGTGCTGATGCAAATTGTGTTAAGGAGTATAATAGATTAAGAAGAACCTATGCTCCTCATTTAGGTCAGTATCCTGTGTTGGAGAAACGTGTTGTTTGTCGGAAAAGGAGAATTGAGAATATCTGTAATGAGGATGTACAGAAGAGAAAACAAAAAGAGAGTCATGTGATTGAAAGCAAAAAGAAAAAGGACAATGTTGAAGAGGTTGTTGGTTGCCATTTTGAAAATAGCTCTGGTGTCAACTGCTACGCAAATGTAGTGCTGAATGTTGTATTTTATCTTGAAAGTTTGCAAGAGCAGATAATAGAAAATCATGAAAAAAGATTCTGTTCTGTGCTAAGTCTTCTTTATGAGAAGCTGAGTGTTGATAAAGCTAAAATAGAAAGTGCGACTGAAATTAGAAATCTATTAGATGTTTGTTCAGGACGAACACAGTTTTCTCAAAATGTCCAGCAAGATGCACAGGAATTCTTGATGTATATCCTTTTGGTACTTGAAGATGAAGGGATAGAAATTGAAAATGTGTTTGGTCTCTGTTATAAATGGGAACATAGTTGTGAAAACTGTTTCTACACATGCAGCTCTAATGTTGATTCAGAAAGGTTTATCTATTTAACATTGCCAGAGACTAAATCAGTGACTTTTAGTAAATTAGTTAAAGATGCCAATCACAACATGGAATGTTCTAAATGTAAATCAGACATGTTTTCAACGTTATTTTTAAAGAAATATGGACAGTATGTAATTTTAATGATGCAACGTTGTAGAGCTGATGGAACAAAATTGGACACTTTAAAGAAATTTACAGGACAGCAATTATCAATTTCTGGAAAAACTTTTGTCACAGTTGTAATAATTTTCCATGATGGACCTATTGTAACTTCTGGTCATTACACAGTTTTTCTTAAATGTGAAAAAGGCTGGACACTGTGTAATGATTCTCAATTGGTTTTCAAGCAACGTTTGCCTTTTGATTTAGCAAATTCCTATTTAATTTTTCTGAAACCAAAATTTTAGACAGAAATTGCAACATCTGTACAAAACATTATTACAATTTAATTGGATTACCATTGGAAATGTCATAAAAAAATATTTTAAAAATTACCATTTGGCCTAAAGGAAAGGTAATAATTTGCATTGTGGACTTCTTTGACACAAATTATTTTGGTGATTATGCTTATGCAACACAATTTTCAGACAATATTTACTGGAATTAGTTATTGTTCTTAGGTGAGATTTTTATTGCAAATGTTACATTTCTATTACGGTATGTTTTAGTGAGAAGAGATTCTGGGCTTTTTTTAAACAATCTTTCAGATTGTTTTTTTTTTTTTCCCGCTGTTAAGTGATGAATGCAATTGCTTTTACGATTTACAGTGAAATGCAATATATTCTTAAAACAGCAAAAAAAGGGCAAAAAAATGTTTGTTGAATTATGAAAATATGTGCACTGTATTCTAAAATGTATTGTTAAATATTAATACCTTTTTCTTTTTTTACAGATTGAGAAAGGAAAAATATGAAAAATAAACTTCTTTATAAAAAGTTAAATAAATCACTTATTTTTAATTAAGTTATTTTCATTGTCAGGTAAGTGTGAAATTTCTGGAATTATCACACATTTACTTTAATGCTCACTTTTTTTCACTACTCTTCTCCATGCTCTTCTCATTTCTGTAGTAGTCCCTCAAGGACCTTGTAGGGTGTTTAAATTTTTTTTGTTTAAAAAAAAAAAAAACTCATTTAATTTTTTTAAAAAAAAGTTAAGAGGTAAGGTTGGCTCTTAAAAGAACCGTTGTGTTCATAAAGGGAAAGAGGAGGAAAGAAAGAATGGGAATACTAACAAGGACCACAGATGTGCTGGTCTATCCTATTGTTTATGAGGGAAACACTGGTCTCCGCATGAACAATAAGGCCATGACATCTTGTGCACCTCATTGTAACCCTCCCAAAACGAGGGTTTATATCCAGAGGAGCAGAAAAGGGTGATGCTCCCACCGCAGAGGAAGGGCTCAGCTGAGCTGCCGAAGATGTACTCGGCTCAGCTTCTGCAGGTGTGCTCGGGTGACTTACTGGAAATGTTTCTCCAGTATGTCGAGCATAAGTCCTGGGATGTTTATCCTTAATATGTCTAACCATAGAGTGATTTCCAAAGGAATACTTCTTCCTTGGATTCCCTCTAGATAAGACACGCTCACAAAGTGAGCAGGTGACTAAAGGAGCATTTACCTTTTTCTGCCCCTCTGGATAGGTAAAATATTCCCATACAAAAGAAGTCTTTTGTTTCCTCCTTCTCTCTCTGATGATGCTGCTACCAGGCTCACTCTCAGAAGAGGACTGCTGTTCTGCCATCGTATCACAAAGACAACTCAGCTCCTTCTCCTAAGGGGTCACAAGCAGTAATGAGGGGAATGGGTGTGGTGTAGGAAGGTTCTAGAACTGAAAGTAATTTAAACCAATCAAAAGTGTTGTTTCTTGATCACATGATCAACCGTGCGCGTACGTTACGCTTACGGAGCGCTTACGGAGCGCTTATGGTAAAAGTACGCATGCGCGTACAAAAGACACGCGCACGCGCGCATGCGCATAACAGGCACGCTCGAACACTTCTGCGTAACGTGCGTGCGCACGTAGGCGTGTAAAGTATGCGCTTACGCGTCGCGTAGGCAGTACGGACGTCTACGCAAATTGCGTAACCATACGCAAACAGAGTAGAAATATTACGTACATAAAGCAAAACGTGCGCTTACGGTAAGCTTACCGTACGCGCACGGTAAAAAATTTTTTTTTAAAAAAAACATTTGTAAAAAAGATTCACTATGTTATACTACTATATCTTACCTGTTTTTTTAAAAAAAAGGTGAAAATTTATATATTGCAGAATGCATTACATTTTACCATAGTGTTTAAAGGGGAAAAAAAGTTAAAAAAAAAAGATGTAAAAAACCTTGCAAAGATAAAAAAAAAGAAATGTTTCACACACTTTAAATATAAGAATTAGCATTTAAAAAACATACAAATTCACTGAAAAAACCATGGGTTTCACAAACGTTATAGTTAGGAATTAGCATTTAAAAAACCTTGCAAATTCAGTGAAAAAACCATAGGTTTCACAGACATTATAGTTAGCTGGACATTTCACTCGTAAAAAACCAATGAAATTCCCCCGTTATAGTTAGTTAAGCTAACTATAACTCACGCACCCGCAATCCACTGCTGATGACGTCACATATAACATCACTCATGACATGGTCACTGACATCACTCATGACATCACTGATGACATCTCAAATGACACCACTGATGACATCACTGATGACATCATCCTTGTGATAGAGTGGCAGTCCTCCTCTCACCCTAATATAACAATTGATAAACACATTCAAAAATAGAGACTAAAAATTAACAAAATATTGGAAATACCAATACCAGTTACAACAACCTCTTCAGTAATTCTAAGATCCACATACACATCCACTCATTCACCAACAGTCCTATACAGTCACTCATACATGTACTCACTCATATGTACTTATACACCTATACATCCTGTTACACAATGCCACTCATCCATAGAGTTACTCACACCCATAGTCACTCATGCTAATAAAGAATCAAACATACATTTACTTGCATATACACTTATACACACACCACCACACTTACTTCTACGGAAACTTACACATACTTAGTCTTTTAAACAATCACTTATAGAAACACATACTTATTCAAACAGGAACAATTTCAATCTCTCATTCTCACATATACTCACTTATATACACCAATAGTCACATATACTAGTTTAAAACATAAGTAGTTACTCATAAAGACACTATTGAGAAAGTCATTCACTCACTAACACACCTTTACACATACTCATACACCCATACAGTCCTGCACACATGCTGTCTTCAACACATACAGTGAGTCAATCATTCATGCACCTATGCACTACGTAATACCCCCCACCGAACCATGCAGACACTCAGACTGATACTCAAAAAACCAACTAATAACCTATATAGACACCCATGTACCTACTCACCAACCCATGCAGCCACTTATACACAAAGTGAGAGACTGATACAGATATTTACATATTTAAACATTACTCACTAGGCCATGTATTCACTATGATACACTTTATCAATCAGTTACACAATAAATTTTTCCCAAAAAAATCATCCATTTAGACACTTATATACCCATTTATTCTTCCATCGACCTTGAGATATACATATATAAAACCTATTTAATTTTCAGAAAAACACACATTCACTGGATGATGTCATCAGTGATGTCATCAGTGATGTCATTTGAGATGTCATGAGTGATGTCATGAGTGATGTCAGTGACCATGTCATGAGTGATGTTATATGTGACGTCATCAGCAGTGGATTGCGGGTGCGCGAGTTATAGTTAGCTTAACTAACTATAACGGGGGAATTTCATTGGTTTTTTACGAGTGGAATGTCCAGCTAACTATAACGTCTGTGAAACCTATGGTTTTTTCACTGAATTTGCAAGGTTTTTTAAATGGTAATTCCTAACTATAACGTGTGTGAAACCCATGTTTTTTTCAGTGAATATATATTATCTACTGGCGGTCGCCAGTAGATAGTTATAGTTAGGACCCTGTTTCCATAGGAAATCCGCAACATTCTATTTGGAATAACTTTGGCGCCGGTCGACGAATCCTCGCGAAATTTTCAAAATAGGTGGGGCGCTACGCTCCGCTCCTACCCTGAAAGTCTCGGGGGCATTCGTCAAGCGGGGGCTGAGAAAAAAGGGGGGTCCCAAAACGCGTTTTTCCCATGCATTTTTCAATAGGACCTTTAGACACAGCTACAGCCCGAACGGCTGAACAGAGTTACTTGAAATTTGGCAGAGAGGTAGTCCTCAGGTCAAGGAAGTGCCTTTTGTAGGTTTGGTGTAAATCTGTTCAGTAGATCCTGAGAAAATAGCATTTAAATCAATATATATATATCTGTGGCAGCTTACGGTGCGCTTACCGTGCGCTTACGGTAAGCTTACCGCACGCGTACGGTGCCGTGCGCGAGCGCGATTCTGATTGGCTGTTAGATCTAAGTAAACATTCGAATCGGTCGAAACCAGGAAGCGGCGGCCGCCATTTTCTCTCTCGCACTCTGAATTGGGCAACTAAAACAAAGGCAAAAAACATCTAAAGGGGCAGTGTATTCAGTTCCTAACCACCTAGCATTGATGAAGGTGTCCCCAAAGAACCCCCAAGGCCAAAAATTCAATTTTATTTTTTTTCGAAAAATCGCCGATTACGCTTACCGTACGCGTACGGTAAAAATTAATAAAAAAAAAAAACCTATCCACACTATCCCCACCCTGTGTGCAAATGGTGCCCGAAGGACACCATTAGTGCATGGCAGATCTAACGAAAATGAAAATATAAAAGATTACCTTTCACAACGAAGCGCATAATATGTCCTCCATGTGCGCACGGTGCACGCAGCGCATCGTGCGTACATGGCCCATCCCGCGTAACGTGGGCACACGGTGCGCGCAGCGCACCGCGTGACCACCGTGCGTGCACGGCACTAACTGCGTAAAGTGGGCGCGCGGTGCCATATTGTGCGCTCGAGTGCTGCTCGTTCGTTGGACACCCCAGTAGCAGTATGTGAAGAGCGGCCGTCCTGCCGCTGAGCCTGCACCACCCCGGATCAAAGGGGGGCCACGGGACACGTAAGCAAGATGAGTCCAGTTCGTGGGTCATGCGTGATGGATTAAGGACAGTTTCTGTGTTTGAGGCTCATGTGAGAGCTTTACCCTGCACGAATTAGGAGTGCATCCATTTAGGTTTTATTAAATGGACTTCAACTCCCATAAGGCAATGTGTTGTTTTTCATTCAGAACAGCCCATTTGGGCGCACAATATGGCCGAATGTAAGGAGGAAGAGAGGCACCGCAATGCACTCCTCTGATTGCCTCTGAAGAAGTGATTAACGAAACGCGTCAGGCGAATCAGGTGCTTTGAATGCAAACAAGGAACTGCCCATACCAGATGATATACTTTGGGGAAGGTACACGCATGCTCGAGTGCTGCTCGTTCGTTGGACACCCCAGTAGCAGTATGTGAAGAGCGGCCGTCCTGCCGCTGAGCCTGCACCACCCCGGATCAAAGGGGGGCCACGGGGATGGTTACCTGCCAGATAGTACTATCTCCCTGATCTATAAAAAACTGATTAACACTCGAGCGGACCTCCTCACGCATTTGCGAGAGGTCTGGGTCGCTGATGGCCTAGAGTTGGATGATGAGGATTGGGTCGCGCCCATAGCCTCACCGAGGGAGGTGGCTATACTGGCTCGCCTTCGATTTGTGCAGTTGAAGATACTACATAGGGTCTATGTCACCGGTCCCCGCTTGCTTCACATGGGTTACACAGATGATGGTCTATGTCGGCGTGGTTGTGGCTTGCTTGGTACTTTTCTTCATATTCTGTGGGAGTGCCCGAAGGTGATACGTTTCTGGACTGGTGTACATGCAGTGATAGAGGAGGTTACGGGTGTGGCGCTGCTCCCTGAGGCTCGGCGATGTGTGTTGAATGTATGGGAACCGACTGACTGCGATGTGGCACAAGAACGCTGGGTGACTTTGGGCAACATGATCGCTAAAAGGGACATTGCGCAGCTCTGGGGGTCCGGCCGGCCCCCCACAGTTGCGAAATGGAAAGAAAACATGGATTGGTGCATGTTCCGGGAGAGGACGGTGTACGTGGCCAGGGGCAAGCCTAGGGCATGGAGTAATATGTGGGGTCCCTGGAATTCCTATCGGGGGAATATCTGCGCCCCCCCCTTGGTGGTCGCACCAGACGTGACGATGTCCCCTTGACTTCGAGGTTCCTGGTCGCTTTGCGGGATTGATGCCCGCTCCTCTCCCGGCCCCCCCCTGCCCCCTTATTCTCACGAATATCTGTGTAATTGGCTGAGTTGTCGCTGTTGTCCCCCACCCATGAGAGAGCAAGTCCCTATTCATGGAGTTCTTTTGCCTGGTATAAGTTTCTTTTTGTTGTTTTCTTTATAAAATAGTTAATAAGAAACCTTTCTGTAGTACTATGTTCAGTTGTGGGCGGCTGCAGCCGTTATGCGTGCGGTTCGCTCCGACTCTTGTGACTACTGTATTATTGTCTTACATTAGCGGCCGGCCCATGCGGTTGTAGGCCCATGACTGTGAATATTCGATGTGTAAATAAAGGTTTTAAAAAAAAAAAAAAAAAAGGGGGGGGGGCCACGGGACACGTAAGCAAGATGAGTCCAGTTCGTGGGTCATGCGTGATGGATTAAGGACAGTTTCTGTGTTTGAGGCTCATGTGAGAGCTTTACCCTGCACGAATTAGGAGTGCATCCATTTAGGTTTTATTAAATGGACTTCAACTCCCATAAGGCAATGTGTTGTTTTTCATTCAGAACAGCCCATTTGGGCACACAATATGGCCGAATGTAAGGAGGAAGAGAGGCACCACAATGCACTTCTCTGATTGCCTCTGAAGAAGTGATTAACGAAACGCGTCAGACGAATCAGGTGCTTTGAATGCAAACAAGGAACTGCCCATACCAGATGATATACTTTGGGGAAGGTACACGCATGCTCGAGTGCTGCTCGTTCGTTGGACACCCCAGTAGCAGTATGTGAAGAGCGGCCGTCCTGCCGCTGAGCCTGCACCACCCCAGATCAAAGGGGGGCCACGGGACACGTAAGCAAGATGAGTCCAGTTCGTGGGTCATGCGTGATGGATTAAGGACAGTTTCTGTGTTTGAGGCTCATGTGAGAGCTTTACCCTGCACGAATTAGGAGTGCATCCATTTAGGTTTTATTAAATGGACTTCAACTCCCATAAGGCAATGTGTTGTTTTTCATTCAGAACAGCCCATTTGGGCGCACAATATGGCCGAATGTAAGGAGGAAGAGAGGCACCGCAATGCACTCCTCTGATTGCCTCAGAAGAAGTGATTAACGAAACGCGTCAGGCGAATCAGGTGCTTTGAATGCAAACAAGGAACTGCCCATACCAGATGATATACTTTGGGAAAGGTACACGCAAGCTCGAGTGCTGCTCGTTCATTGGACACCCCAGTAGCAGTATATATATATATATACGCACACACTCACATATATAGAGTTAGTTAATATAGTGACATAAACTCTTTCCTTTTTAATATGTAAAACCACAGAAATTCGCCAGATGTAGTTCACCAAGCTAGCTATAACTTGCACCCCCACCATGCACTGCTTATGACCTAACATACTACATCACTTTAAAAAAAAAAAAGTCATACAATTTTAAACAAATTAGCGTTATAAATTACATGAGTGGTGCCTCTGTGGGGGGCACCCAAAGATTGCACACCAATGACCATATGAAAACAAGATACAACACAAAATTAAACAGTGCAACTTCAGTGTTGTCCTATATACTGGCACCGTGTGCGAGAAAACAACAGGAGCCTAGGACATATTCCCATTAGGGATAGTGGAGGAGGGAGGGGTTGAGCCAAGCCAGTGGGAACCAAGAGGGGGGAGGTCAACATCACTCACACATCGAACTTTCAAGATTCCGGGTGGGTCCCCAGCTGCAGGATCTAATACCATCTTCTCTAATGTAGCTCAATTTCACTAGAAGTCTAGGGGGTGGGCAGGCAAAGGGTTTCCTCAATCTGTCCTGCTCCATCAGAGCCACAGTTGACAAGGGGGGATTGGTGTTCCCTCCCTCCAACAAGTTGGTGTCTGAGTTGTCATCCTATTTGGCATTTCGGTCAGTCAGTCTATCAACGTACTACCCAAAATATTGAGATTGCGCTCCATGTTGTTATCAGTACAGACTCTTCAGATCTGGCACTCCTCTGCCACTGCTCGTTCCAGTAGATTAGCCAGCCATTTGCCTTTTATCAGGGTGTCAAGCTAGCCCAGTGGATGGCTATGCTCATTCTGGCTAGCACCAATCCCAACTAAGCAAACCTATACAGCATTTTTCTAGCCTTCTTGAGAAGGGATATCAGCCCCAGGAGGCAATGCTGGATTGTGAGCTTCGCATTCACTTTTGTCACTCTATGTACCTCCTGCAATATCTCACCCCAGAAGGGCTGTAGCTGGGGGAAATCCCACATGAGGTGTCCGAAATCCAGTGGTAGTGCACCACAAGTGCAACCTGCGGGGCGTGCCGTGTAAACTCTATGCAGGCGTTGCGGTATTAGCTAGGCCCCATATAAGACGGTCTGTAGTTTCTTGAGTTGTTTCTAGGTGCCGCAGGTGTAGAGTGCATTGCCGTAGTCGAGTCTGCTGGTGATGCATGCGTGGGCGACAGTCTTTTCAGATTCCGTGGGGATCCATCTGAATGTCTTTTGAAGCAGGCGGATCGTGTAGGAGCAGGCTGAGGAAAATGAGTTGATTTGGCAGTTTATTGAGAGTTATGAGTCCAGTATGATTCCAAGGTTATGTGCATGGTCCCTAGGGATGGGAGAGGGTCCTAGATTGGCTGGCCACCAGGAGTCATCCCAGGCTGAAGGGGTGGGACCCAGGAGGAGTACTTCGGTCATGTCCGAGCTGAGCTTGAGGCAGCTGTCTTTCATCAAGGTGGCGACGGCCTTCATTCCGCTGTGAAACTTGGTTAAGGCAGTTGTGGGTTCGTTGGTGAGGGAGAGGATCATCTGAATGTCGTTGGCATAGGAGACGTTGTTGAGTCCGTGGCTTCTGACGATGTCTGCGAGGGGGGCCATGTAGACATTGAAGAGGGTTGGGGCTCATGGAGGAACCCTGGGGCACTCCGCAACTGTTCTCTGTAGATTCTGAGAGGAACGGGGGTAGTCTGAATCACTGTGTCCAGCCATTGAGGAAGGAGTGGATCCAGTCCAGTGCCTCGTCGTGGATGGCGGTGTCGTGGAGTCTCGTGATTAGGGTGTGGTAGGAGACGGTGGGAAATGTCTATATATATATGACCGCCTGCTTGGTAGTCCTTTATAAATTAGGTGGATTGCCTCTCTACCATGGGAACAGAGTAATTTTCTCCGTCCCCATGGTGGACCAACAGATCGTCTGCCTGTATATCAATCGCCCCTTAATCTTTTCCCTTCTGGGCAGCAGCCGGTTTCTCCCCGCACAAGGCAATACAGACACCTATTCATCAAAGCAACATTGCAGTAGCAGGGCTCATCAGATCATATGTCTGAATCTGGCTGTGGGGGAAATAGTAACACACTAAGGTCCATTTTCTGAAAAATATATTTGTGGATCAATGCTTCTTCTGAAAGTCCAGACAAAGTAAACATTGCTGATAAAAAGAGGTCAGTATTTATCCTTCTTTTGGGGCACTTACTTTTAAATAGTTTTTCTTAACTATTCTCTCATCCAGGATAAGTATATCTTCTTGGGTTGTGGAGTCATGGGGGAGCCAGCCAGATACTCCTGGCAAGACCTTGCCATTGACAGGTGATGTTATGCACAACACATGTAGGACAATGGCTGAGGTACTGTTATTCAGCAGATGTTCTGACCTGGCAGCAAAGGGAATGTTATTACTTAGAGCTCACTATAATTTGATAGAATCATTGTCTGTATCAGTCAATGTGTTCACTACAAAAAATATTTAATCAAATTCCTATCCAGTAGAACATAAGATAGAGCTGTCCTCTTGTGTTTTACTGTGAAGCTGTGCCACTGGCAACTTGTTGGCCATCTGCAAAAGTAAGTTCTTGAAGGGAATTAGGAAGCAGGCTAGAGGCACTTCTTAATACTCGGTGTGTAGGGAAGCAGTCTTTTGATGCCACTTGCCTTGGATGCCTCCCAGTGAAGGAAAGGTTGGAGGTCATTAGGGATGGTTGGTTCTGTCTGCATTCATGATGTACATGAGGAGGATGTGCTTTGAGACAGAGCAGTGGCAGGGAACTGCAATTCCCTGCAGTCCAGGAACTGTGGCATATCTGGAGAAAATGCAGCTGGCTTGAATCTTCAGGTATTACTTTATTATGGTTCATGGCGCCTTTTCATAAGTGATCATAGTACAATGTTGCTGCAAGCAGGACCTTGCAACATGCTTCTTAAAGAATTGCTCTATAGACATTTTGGATTACAGAGAAGTATCCAAAAGTTGAGTGCTGTGAAAAATGAACTTCCGATTTATTTCTTGAACATTAATTGGAACTCCTAATACTGGGTTACAATTATCTGTACTCCAAATACTGGAATTTGTGTATTCTACTAAAGGACTATGTGAGAGAGAACTGGAAGGATTTTTAAAATGATAATTCCACAAGTATATACATATGAGTGTCATGTACAATTTATTAGATTTCCAGTCTATGTATGTATTGCTAAGACTAAGGAACCACAGTATTATTTTGCAGTTCAACAGAATTCAAGTAGGAACTATATTCACATTACATGAGAGAGCAAAACCTGTTGAACAATGGTCCCTTTAATTATGTTTCCTGTGTGCAGCAACATTATATTTGAGTACACACTTTTCTGGACTGTGTGCAAGAGTATTAATGAGCCACTAAGTGAGTGATCGTGATGAATGAGATATCATGTCTAAGAGCACCTGGCCGGTGTGGGGCTGGTGAGAGACCTGAAGAGCCCTCGCCAAGATCTTTATTTAAAAACGATGTTACAGTTGAAGCAACTCCTCTTCTACTTATACAGGGACCCATTTGTCCAATTCGGACCCTGAAAGACCTGACTGTGTGCAAGTTTGAAAACATACCTTGTATGCTCTAAATAAACAGGCACAGATTTTTATCACAGTGCAAGATTCTACGTTTTAACCTGATCAGTAGGGAACCTTACTTTCTCTGAATGACTGGTTTCCCTTATAGCAAAAGTAGTAGGAGCAAAACATACTGCGGAAGCAGATAAAAGAAAACATTTTTAAACTGTGACAACTTCCACATTAGCTCTTACACAGACACACAAGCAACGAAGCAGTGTTGCTTTCATACATACTGTTTCCTATATTGAGCTAGTTGATTGTGAGTGAAGCTTCTATATGACAGCTTTGCATGGGGAACACATTCTGTGTGAGACACCGCATTGTGCTTCTGACCATGTCCTACCTATCCTGTACATTGTATAGTGCGAGGGACCCTTGCACTAATTTTGCCTGTGTTGTGTGTGTAAAGGAACACTGCACCAGTTACTGGTCAGCTACAACTATGTTTGTAGGAAAATCTGTACTGTTGCTTGGTATAGTGTACCTGCTCTATGTTGTTGTTGGAGCTTATGAAGATATTTTCACCAAGCAAATACCAAAACAATTGTCTTTGTCAATGCTTTCTTTTTTGTTGAAGGACATGTTGTGCCTGCTTAACTTGCATAGTGTGAGCAATGTCCTTGTTACAAGGAAAACTTGCATCCAGTGTTGGTATTTCATTCAATTGAAGTAAGCATACTGGGGTTTGTAGGCCCATATATATAGCAGGAAAAATGAAACTGCAGGTCACAGCATGCTTAATTAATGTTGACTGAAAACCCTTGACTGGCTAAAAACGTAGTTCTGACCTATGGCAAAATAATAGCTCTGAACCTTTTGTTTCCTTGATCGAATCTTATTGTTTTTTGTGATTTTCTTTATTGTTTGTTAATCAATGTATTGGAGACATTATGAATTTGTGTTTGCTTAAACAAAATTAAATGGTGAGATGAAGGAAGTAATGATAAGAGAGTAGAAACACTAGTGATTGTAGAGCTCGCAAAGTTCATAGTTCCATTCATAAGAACCCTATAATGTTTGGCTTTCTTTAATTCTGGGATTTGTAGCCCTGATGTGGTATTGCTTTATCTTTATAGAACCTTCTCATGGGATGTTATGATGTAAGGATTTTGAAAATGTTAGGGATGTGGTTCAGAGAGTTGGCAGTTGGCAGCTGGATTTCAGAGGTGACTGAGACTTATTATATTTCCAGAAGATATTTGAATACAACATTATACATCCATGGTATGGACCCTACTTCTTCACATTGGTGATGAGGATGGGATTGATAAATTGAAGAAGGATGTAATTATTGAAGAGGTAGAAACAGCAGAGCGGGTGTCCCCAGTAGTACTAGCTCACAAAGCTTCTGGAAATGTGAGACTATGTGTCAACTTAGGAGGGCTAAATAAATCAGTCCTAATATTACCGAGATGTTAGTCGAATTGGAGGATGCAGTAGTCTTTTTCACTTTAGATCTAAGGTCTGCCTACCATCTATTCAAATTGGAGGAAGGTTCCATGAATATAATTGTGTTTATCATGCCCTTTGGTGTGTTCAGATTTACAAGGATGCCCTTTGGTTTAACATCGACAGCCTCAGTCTCTCAGAGAGCTATGTAATATACATTGAGGGGCATTTCGGGAGTAAAAATCTATCAAGATAATGTGCCTATTTATGGAGCGACACAGAAGGAACATAATCTCAGTTTGAGATCTGTGTTGGAAAGGTTTAGAGACAGCAACTAACATTGGAAGAAGTCAAGTGTAAAATGAATTGTAGAGAAATTGTGCACCTTAGCCATAAGTTGACTGGTGTGGGAGAAAGACCTAATGAGCATCTGGTGAAAAGTATCCAGAAACTCTCTGTACCTGAAAACAAAGACAACTTGATAACATTTCTGGGGATGGTGTAGTCTTACAATAAATTTGTTACTGGTTTTGCAAGTCTTACTTGTAAGCTGAGGCTATTTTTAAGCAAAGGGGTAAAGTACATGTGGACACCTGAAAGTACCCTGGAGTTTCAAGATATAAAAAATACACTGTCTAAGACTCTTTTGTTACGGAGCTTTAATACCTCAGAAGTTCCATTTTGGTCAATGATGCTAGCTCCAAAGGGTTGCGTGTGGTTTTAAAATAAGGTCATGACACTGAAGAAAAAAACATCATGTTTACATCCAGATGTTTAATAGGTCCTGAGTATAGATACTCTGTTATTTAAAAAGAAGCTCTATGTATATTCTGGGTCACCTGGGTTGAGGGTAAGGGCATTCTTTCTAAATTACAGTGCAGGTTCCGATCTGGTCAATGCCTTTGTAACAATGTCTCAATTTAAATCACCTCATCAGTAGAAATATACTGTCATGAAGCAGGGGCTTATTTTGTTAACCTTTTTGGACCTCACTTGCACATTTGATTGTGTGGTGAGGTTCCTTTTGTGGGCTTAATTGGAGACAATGGGACTGATAAGGGGCTCCTGTGATTCCTGAGGGCTCTGCATTACGATCTCTCTGCTGCTGTAAGATACATGAATAAAGGGGAGTCCACTCTCCTGTTTGCCCTAGGTCGGGTGCTATGCCAAGGGTGTGTGTTTTCTCCAATCCTTTTTTTGATCATTCTTTGTCACTGGGTTGGAGGAGGCACAGATGGCAAGGGCATAGATTCCCCAGTCATAAAAACTGGGCCTATCCCAGCATTAACTTATGCAGGTGGCGCTGTATTGATTTCAAAGTCACCACGGGGGCTCAAGCTCTTAAGAAAGAGCAATATTGAATCTTAAGATGGAATTAAACGCTGACAAAACTTTGGGGTTTTTTGTTATGTCCATGCCTCCTTTATTTTCTATGGGAGTGTGTTGCAATACATGTGTGATAACTCACTTACTCCAAGGCTGGGCTGGAGTATCTTCACTACTGTGTTGCCACCTTTAGGGATGCAGTAACCTTAGAAGTGCAGTTTGGGAATTTCAATATTCTTACTCTTTTGTGGAAGGTTGTTTGCAGCAGCCAGTCCATCGTTAAATTCCTCCGTACTTATCCCTTCTTACTTTTCACTAAATTGCTCCCTTTTTAGGTCTCGCCTGAGACAGCGCTTTAGCGCTGCTCTGGCGAGACTTATAGTAAGCGAGTTTTGGAAGTGGAAACGAGTGCATTTCTGGCCGCCAACTACAGTGCATGTGCTCCGGGCGCGCGCACCATTTGGCAGCCTGAAAGCACTCGTTTTCTTTCACTTTCGCTTTGATGTTTGATCGTGATCGCTATCACTTTCACATTCGCGGCCGCATGGCCGCCTCCCTTCCTCCCTCCATGAATGCCAGAAACTCACAAATGTTATATAGCGCAAACTCAAACCTATTTTATTAAGGCATCACGTGCACTCTGGTGCTAAATTTACACCGGTGACTAACGGAACGCGCTGATGTTTAAATGCATTTGTAATGCTGCAGCAGCACATTTGCTTTGCCATTTACAGCTAAAACAAACATTGTCATTGCCAATAGGTCTCGTTGGTTTTGTGTTTATTAAGCTGTACTGTCTGCATGTATGCTACGAATGAAGCATGTGTTGGCAAGGGTGGCCCCAGATGCTCCTCACGCCTCCTTCCCGGGTGCTGAGTCAAGACTCCTATCTCCTTTCAAGGCTCGAGGACAAAAGGGAGGGACAGCGTGTGCAGCAGCAGCAGGGAAAGCTTCCCTCCCCCAGAGATTCCCGAGGGAAGCCTCAAGGCCTCCCAGACCCCACCCCTCAGGACAAAGAACTCTCACTTGTCAAAAGGGCCTGTATGGGGTGCGGTGACATCAAACGGACAATACCAAGCGTGCGCGTTCATTCGCAGCACACGATCTCACCTCGCTCCAAGCCTTCACTAATGCGTTCCTATTTATGTAGCGCTTTCCACAGCTGAGGCGAGGCATAAGGCGCTTGCTTTAAAATAAAGTGCCATATTCACTAGAGATGGCAGCTGCCTCTCACGCCAGAGCATGTACCTTCTGTAAGTGCCTCTGACTGGAAAAAAAGTGCGCCACAGGAATACATGGTAGGGCAAGGAACCCACCCTTTCCCTGAATACAAAATTGGGCTACGAAGCATATAATGCCGTTGGAGTCTCCATTACGCGAAATAAACACTTTTGTAGAAAGTCTACCCCGGAGTAAACAACGCCAAGTTCTGAAGGAAGACAACTTCTCACGGAAAAAATGTTTGAGAGTTTATTTTTTTGCAGTTTTCTTATATAGCGTGAACTCGACCCGAAGGTATCAGGGCGCTTTACATGAGCATCAGTTGTAGGACACATTCGTTTTTTTAGGTACGGGGAGATTAATTGATTTACCCAGAATCACAGGATGTTTGCGCCGACACCAATCTCAAACCCAGTTCGCCAACTTCAAAGTCGCCCGCTCTAGCCATTAAGTCACATCCTCACGATTGGCAGGTCCAAAATCGCTCTTGTTTACGAAGTAACTACATAAAAATACCCTCATTCCTGTATTGAACATGGGGTCTGCATTAACAATATTTTACTATTTATGAGCCAGGAATCTACTTCACGATTAAATGTCTTCTCAATTAAATGTCTTTGCAGATGAATATACGTTACACCTATTTAATGCATATGGAGCATCCTCTCACAAATGTTATATAGCGCAAACTCAAACCTATTTTATTAAGGCATCACGTGCACTCTGGTGCTAAATTTACACCGGTGACTAACGGAACGCGCTGATGTTTAAATGCATTTGTAATGCTGCAGCAGCACATTTGCTTTGCCATTTACAGCTAAAACAAACATTGTCATTGCCAATAGGTCTCGTTGGTTTTGTGTTTATTAAGCTGTACTGTCTGCATGTGCGCTACGAATGAAGCATGTGTTGGCAAGGGTGGCCCCAGATGCTCCTCACGCCTCCTTCCCGGGTGCTGAGTCAAGACTCCTATCTCCTTTCAAGGCTCGAGGAAAAAAGGGAGGGACAGCGTGTGCAGCAGCAGCAGGGAAAGCTTCCCTCCCCCAGAGATTCCCGAGGGAAGCCTCAAGGCCTCCCAGACCCCACCCCTCAGGACAAAGAACTCTCACTTGTCAAAAGGGCCTGTATGGGGTGCGGTGACATCAAACGGACAATACCAAGCGTGCGCGTTCATTCGCAGCACACGATCTCACCTCGCTCCAAGCCTTCACTAATGCGTTCCTATTTATGTAGCGCTTTCCACAGCTGAGGCGAGGCATAAGGCGCTTGCTTTAAAATAAAGTGCCATATTCACTAGAGATGGCAGCTGCCTCTCACGCCAGCGCATGTACCTTCTGTAAGTGCCTCTGACTGGAAAAAAAGTGCTCCACAGGAATACATGGTAGGGCACGGAACCCACCCTTTCCCTGAATACAAAATTGGGCTACGAAGCATATAATGCCGTTGGAGTCTCCATTACGCGAAATAAACACTTTTGTAGAAAGTCTACCCCGGAGTAAACAACGCCAAGTTCTGAAGGAAGACAACTTCTCACGGAAAAAATGTTTGAGAGTTTATTTTTTTGCAGTTTTCTTATATAGCGTGAACTCGACCTGAAGGTATCAGGGCGCTTTACATGAGCATCAGTTGTAGGACACATTCGTTTTTTTGGTACGGGGAGATTAATTGATTTACCCAGAATCACAGGATGTTTGCGCCGACACCAATCTCAAACCCAGTTCGCCAACTTCAAAGTCACCCGCTCTAGCCATTAAGTCACATCCTCACGATTGGCAGGTCCAAAATGTTTAACAAAAGACTTTAGCACTGAGAGGTTTTTCCCTACCTCAACCGCTTACCCCTTCAACACAACTTCTCACACCCCTAGAGGTTACAACAGAAACCTAGAACTACAAAAAGCATTTGCAATGCAATTGGTCTCGCATTTATACGAGTTTGAGCTATTGGCATTGTAAATGACAGTGCCTTTTATTTATGTTTTAAAAAACCAAACTTAAATAAAAAGCATTGTCATTTACAATGCCAATAGCTCAAACTCGTATAAATGCGAGACCTATTGCATTGCAAATGCTTGTTGTAGTAAGTATTCCCTTTTTTCCAGCCCTCCCCCTTGTCACTTCCACATTTACTACTAAAACATAGGCTTACGTGTGCAGAGATCTCTGCACATTTGGTGGAGATTTTCGCATACAGAAGATGAAAGAGATTGAAGCGCAGGTAGCTGCCCATAGTTTGGTGAATAGCATTTTATAGGACCTGAGCAACACTAGTGTAGTACTGCTTAATGTGCAACAAAACTCCGCACACATGGCAGAGTTCTCCATCTTCAAAAGACAGGAGAGTCAGAAACAGAGATCTCCGCCCATTAGTTTCTGAGCTGCATTTTGTAGAATGTGAGCAGTACTACTACAGCGCAGGTAAACATGCTACAAAATGCAGTCCAATATGTTCGGTTTACTAGTATATCAGGGATCCACCGGTTGTCGTCCGAGCACAGTACACTGGGCACAGTTCAGGGTAGACATGTTTTGGTTTCAAACATTCTCTCAGTAAAAAGTAATATAGTGGGTGTCTGGTGATAGAGTTGGAGAGGTACCGAAGGTATATCTCCCAGGGATATCAAACATCACTGGACCAAAGATCAGAACTTGCCAGTCATGTTCATGAATTTCAGTAAGCAGGGGTACAGACAGGACTTGGGGCACTCATTGGAACCTACAGATGAATACACAGAATTCGGAAAGGGGAAGGCAAAGTTTACATATCTAGAGTTGGTGGTTCGCATAGATAAAGTCTGCATCTACGGTTTAAGGGCCTGAAAAAATGTTTTTGCAGTCGCAAACACGGTAACTGTCAAAAAAGGCATGTTGGCAACTGAGAAATAGTTTTCACTATGTGCTACAGTTGGATTGCAAATTGATGTCGATTTGCAAATTGGAAGAGGCATTTTGTAGGTGCCTCTTCCAAATTGTGATTGTGTGAAGTATCAATGTTTTGCAACCGTAATCTTACCATAAAACATTGGAAAATTGTTAACTCCCAAGTTGGAGTGGTAATGCACTCGCAAAAGGGAAGGAGTTCCCATGGCAACCTTTGCTTTTTGGGAATTACATTTTTGTATTGAGTAATAGGCAGTGGTCTAGGAAACCACTGCAACTCTTAAACAAACAAAAAAAAATATATATTTTTTAAAAAATGCATCCCTATTTCCTTTAAAGAAATTGGGCAGCATTTTTTCACAAAAGTTTACTTTATTTAAATGTGTGCACAGAAATGGTGGTCTGCTTACCGAAGCAGGCCACCATATATGTGATGGCATCCAATCGGAATTCTGACCTACCTCATTAACATTCATTAGGTAGGTGAGATTGCAACTGTTGTAATTTACTTGGTTCCTTCCCACTCCTTTCCCCTCCTGCCCTCGTTCTTCCCTTGGAATGTTTTCACAGTTGGTGAGCTAACATTCCACAGCTGCCTCCAGCTGACTGAAATCTGTTGGTGATGTAAGACGCATTAAAGATTATTTTATCCTTACCTGGTGTTACGTCTTTTTAATACTGGCGACAACCAGCTGCGAGGGGGCAGCCCTACCACCATCCCTAGCTGTAATCTACCTACGTTACAGCAGTACTCAAAGACAGCGTAATTCCTTAAAGATCTCCATGTTACCTCCTTACTGCATTTAAGGTACTGTCATTCCATTTTTAGGGGAACTGTCTTCCCATACTTCAATATTGGAACTTTACAGCCTTACCGTTACTCAACTTTGTGCCATCTCTGTGTCCACTTGGAGAGTCCCTGCTCTACTGCTTATCCTGCTGTGTCACCTACTTTCACAAGACTTTCCAAAAGGCTTCCGTTTTCCTGTGCGGAATCCTGTCTGAAGACACTGAGTCACCATTGGGAACCTGGCGATTACTTTTCATGGGGACTCCCACGGGATCTTGACAAATTGTGGAACCTCATACTTTCTTCCTCAGAGGCTAATATGGAGAGGGTTCCAAGTGTTGGGAGACGTGTGGAAGCGAGACTCCTTGGCTTTCCTCTATATGTACCTACTGCAGCGACATCCTGCGCAGCGTCGCATTTTCTCACAGAGATCGGGACGGGAACACAGCAGAGACGGCCTACGGCTCCGCCTTCATCACGTTGACAGAAATTGAGCCTCAGCTTTCTCTCTGCCCTATTTCCTTCGCGGATTGGTTCAGCTGGTTTCTTCTTCATCAGTTACTCCCACTTCATTTCGCTGACAGGCACAGCTGCTTGTCAGTCACTGGTTTCTTTCTCGCTGACAGGCACAGCATAACTTTCATTCTTCATGTTCTTGTTCGCTGACGGGCACAGCAAGCTCTTCAGCCACCAGTTTTCATCGCAACATCTCATCAGTCATAATAATTTTTTTGCCGCTGACGCGCACAGCAAACTTGGAGTCTTTTCTCTCTTCTGCATTTTGCTGACGGGCACAGCCTACCCATTGTTTCTTCCCTCTTAAGTCCTCCTTACAGGAATCCCTTACACAGCTTTCAACTACAGTTTAGGGGTTCGTCTCGACGTACTCATGTTACTCGCACAGTTCTCTTCTAGATTTGTTTACTACTTCTGAATATTTTTGCCATTGAAATTATAACCTGCTGTGTCCTTGCCTCCTTGTCCCTCTTGCTAATTTCTTTCCTGTTTTCGTCTGTTCCTATTTTTGCAGTATGGCTGCTTTAAATATGTCCTTACAACATCCATTCTTAAATAAAGTCGGAAAACCTAATATTCCTTGGAAGGAATGGAAGGAGCTGTTTGAGTCTTATCTAATAGCTATTGGTGGGGAAAATGATCCCATTTCAGGAAACAACACATCCTGATGCACAATTTGGGAATTGAAGGCCGTAAAACTTTCAATAACCTAAAAGATTCTGAACAAGAGGTTGATGAGTGGGATGGAGACTTCAACGTTTATTTAGCGACTGTAAACGAGTTGGAGAAACATTTTGGTCAAGCCATAAATATAGTTTTAGAAAGACACATTTTTCTCAAGAGTTCAAGGCAAAAATGAGGAAATTAGTTCCTATATTGTGGTGCTCAAGGGTTTGTCCAATACTTGTGAATGTGAGGGTTTAACTGCCTCCCTCATCAGGGACCAATTAGTAAGATGTACTAACAATCATAAAATACAAGAGAAACTATTGGCAGGGAACCCTGATCTTACACAATCCATTGAAATTGCGCTGGGAATGGAGCATACAGCTGAATGCATAAAAGAGATGAGCGTGAGCACAGATTCTTGCAATGAAGTCAATACAATTTCCAAACATGAGAGTAAGGAGATTCACAAGCCAGATAAGGATTACAAGCCTAAAAACCAAGGGGGTGCAAGTTTCAAATTTAAATGCTAGAGGTGTGGAAAACCAGCACATCTGGCCAATAACACATCCTGTCCTGCCAGGAATGTAGCGTGTCACAAGTGTGGACGGAAAGGACATTTGGCCAGAGTCTGCCGAGATTTGAGTGAAAAAACTATATCCTTGATAGAACAAACTACACCTGTAGAAACCAAACTGGTGTTTCAACTGGAGAACAAAGATGATAGTGTCAGATTTCCAGAGTGTTGTATCACACTAGACTACAAACAAGTCAAAGTCTTTGCGAACACATGTTCCCCATACACTCTATTGAAGGGTAAAGCTTTTGATGAAATGTTCCCCAACAAAATGAGTACACTCCAGGCCACTGACATTAAAACGGGAGGATACAATGGTGATCCCATTCCCTTGGTGGGGATGACCACTATGCTGTTTGGTTACAATGAAAGGAGCACTGTTGGTAAAGTTTATGTTACAAAGAAGGGTTCCATTCTTTGAGGTTGGAAACATCAAAAGGAACTGGGTATAAAACTCGACCCGAACAGTCCAGGCCAAGTACTATTAGTTGATAGCTCCGTGTGGGGTCAAGACATTTGTGAAGAATTTCCTGAAGTTTTCACTAACGAATTAGGACTTCTAAGAGATTTTCAACACCACATTACACTTAAAGACAAGGCTAAAGCTATAGCTCATAAAGTCAGACCCATTCTTCATCTCAAGCAAGTTCCCCTTCAAAAAGAGTTAGAGCGGTTATTCAAATTGGGTGTTATTAAACCTATAGAAAGCTCCCAATGGTTAGCTCCCATTGTCATCATGTCCGAAACAGCTAGTAAGGATGTCAGGCTATGCATTGACCTCAGAGATTTAAATAGGAATATCTGGGTAGACGAACACCCACTACCGAGAATTCATGAGATTTTAACTCTCATCAAGTACGCCAGTGTCTTTTGTGTCCTTGACCTATCCTCGGGGTACCACCAGGTGGAACTGCACCCTGAGTGTCGTCACCTCATTTCACCTTGTTCATCACTACCCTAGGGGCAGATCAATATCTACGTATGCCTTTTGGATTGGCCTCAGCTGACGCTGCTTTCCAAAGAATCATGCAGCATATTCTCTAAGATGTCCTAGGCACCTTGTGTTTTTAAGATGACATTCTTATACATGGGAAAGACGTAAAAGAGCATAATGACATGCTTAGGCAAGTTCTACACAAATTGAGTAAAGCTGGCCTAACACTAAAGAAAGATAAATGTCAAATCGGAGTAGGCTCAGTAGAATATCTGGGTCATACCATTTACCGAGATGGCATCAAGCCCAAGATGAATTTAGTCGATGCTATTGTTAATACTCTTGCTCCTACCAAGGTTGAAGAACTAAAGTCCTTTTTAGGCCTATCAGAATACTACTCAAAATTTATTAAAAAACTATGCCAGCCAAGTAGTACCTCTACGTAATTTGCTCTAAGCAAAAAAAAACCTTTGTATGGGACGAAGACTGCCAAACTGGATTCATTGCCATCAAGTCATGTATTACCAACGCACCTATTTTGGGCAGATTCGATCCTACGAAACCCACCTATTTGTCAATGGATGCCAGCAATAAAGGGTTGGGAGACAGCCTTACCCAAAGGGTAGAGAATAAGGAGCAATTTGTTGCCCTTGCTTCAAGGACATTGAAGCAAGCTCATCAGCACCACTCAGTGGTAGAGAAAGAAGCTCTTGCATGTTTCTAGGCCATCAGACACTTTACGTTTTTTTGGTGGGGTATACCCTTCACTGTCAAGAAGTATCACAAACCCCTCACCTATGTAGTTACAACCAAAGGTTCTAACAGGACCACACCTAGGTTTTCTAAATGGATTCTGTGGTTAGAAGGCTACAATTTTAAAGTAGAGTATGTACCTGGCAAACAGGACGTGGTAGATGATTTCCTTTCGCGTTCTCTTCATAATGTAGGGAGGACTGCAATGTACACAATGAAACTGTACCATTATTAAAGAAATATACTATGGGGGGTTGGCCTGACAGCAAGTGTGCCTTACCTGAAGTTCTCAGTAACTTTTGGGAATTAAGATTGGAGTTATGCTTATTGGGGGATACTATTTATCAAGGAGAAAAGATAGTTCCTCCTATGGGCGTCAGAAACAAAATTGTAGAATTAGCACATATTGGACACTTGGGTCATAGCGTAACTAAAGGCAAGGTACATGAAGAGTACTGGTGGCCAGGCATGGATACCATGGTAGAAGAATCTGTTAAAAATTGTACCAAATATGCTAAAAGTGATAAAACACTCACTCTCAGGAAACCCCCCTTGTCCCCTGTCCAAGTCCCTGCTCGACCATGGTTTAAGCTTACTCTGGACATTATTGGCCCATTAAACCTCAAGCATCTAAATGAATGATTCATTTTGGTTCTCATAGACTACCATACTCGGTGGGTATGTACAAAATGTGTAAACCACATTGACACCAAGTTCTCTCTTTCAATTTCTAAAAGATACTTTTTATGAAGACGGCATACCAGATACTCTTGTAACAGACAATGGGGTCCAATTGACATACGACCTTATGATGGATTTCCTCTGTGATCTTCTCATTCCTCACCAGAAGACCGCATTGTATTGCTCCTGGGCTAATGGGCTGGTAGAATGCACAAACAGAGTTATCAAGGAATGTCTTCAAAGAGCAGAAATTACAAATGTTTCAGTTAAGTCAGCTTGGCAAGAAATGTAATGGGCATACAGAACTGCACCCAGTAGTGTCACATGAGTGTTACCATTCATCTCTTTGAAGGGTAGGAAACCCAAGGCCAACCTCACTGCCGGATGGTTACGTGAATACAGTACATGTGTTGTAGACAGATCAGAAATTGCTAGAAGAATTGACCTTCAATAAAACGAATACAAAACAAGATATGACTAAACGGTGTGTGTCAAAACGCAGATGTTCAAACCAGGTGAATGGATACAAATAGACTTTCCCAAAGCAAGGAGAAAGAACTACTCCCGGTTTTCTGAACCTCTCAAGATAATGAGTGTAGGAAGAAATGTGGTCCAGTTAGAAAATGGACAAAGATGGGGGATGAACAAAGTGGTAAAGTGCAAGTCTCCCCAATTGGTTCTGGATGACGCCAGTACTGGTGGTGTGCTATTGGAAAAACAAAAAAGTTCACCTTGTAGGTCAAAAAGGAACAGTGGTTGACCTGTATGGCACAAAGACTATATGGTTGGTTAATCTTATCCTTGTACTCTGCTCGCTGTTGTTCATATTTACAATGATGCACTAATTTTTATTCTGTCTATGTTCAGGTTCTTCTACTCTTCCTTGCTCTTCTCCCTCACTGTTCTTGTTCCTCTTCTTTTGCCTCCTGCCCTGGGAGGTGTGTTGTAATTTACTTGGTTCCTTCCCTCTCCTTCCCCCCCCCCTGCCCTCCTTCTTCCCTTGGAACGTTCTCACAGTTGGTGAGCTAACATTCCACAGCTGCCTCCAGCTGACTGGAATCTGTTGGTGGTGTAAGACTCATTAAAGATTCTTCTATTCTTACCTGGTGTTACTTCTTTTTAACAGCAACCCAATCCCCATTGGAATTTTGCAAACAAACCTATGAATACATTAGTCGGTTCACAAAATTCAGCACTGGTCGCAATAATACTGGTTGCATTTTGTGACCAGTATTTTGTAAAAGATGTTTTGTACATCAGACCCTTTGTTCTTGAGAGCAAGTGCATATTGTACATCCAACACGGTGCAGGTAAACTTGAAACATCCACAAAAAGTGCTAAAAACACATTGGCATGTCTTGCCTAGTAGAAATCAGAAATACGCACTGCACAGCTGATACCGCACCCTATTCTAAAGCGTGTATCAAGCTGTTGAATTTGTTTGTGTTTGTCTAAATTGTGTTTGTGGGAATTGTGGTTTTTCTTCCTTTCTCACATTAAACACAAATGAGCAAAACTTATGTTAACCTAGATTGTGTTAACACACTGTCCTCCATCTTGCATCGACTCCTGCTGATGTTATTGCTCTAAATAAAGAATTGTGTGACTAACACTAAGAAACAGAGAGCGTTCCCAAAGATTTTTTCTCACTGTGCCTAAAAAAGGACATTTCAACTTTCTGGAGCCACTGCTTAACAATGTATCAATTGAGATGCTTGAATTCAATTAAATTTAATTTATATCATTCTGTATGTACAGGCAACTACAAAAGCAGTTACAATATTAAAACGCATGGATAAAAAATAAAAACTGTAATATTTAGAGATTTTAGCAGCAAATTTTATAAAAACAGGTCCTTATCAGATACATACTAGCTTTTAAGGAACAATACTTTTCTTCACATTTATAACTTTTAGGATAAATAAGGCAACATTAAAACAGACCCTAGGATCATCCAGGTCAGCTAGCAGTTTCATTGAAACTTTGTGCGTTCTCACATTTTGTTTTAAAAATAACGATTTTAAATAGTAATGCCTAAAATTAGAATAAAAATTACAAAAGAGTATAAAGTGAACTGTGCTTTGCTTGGACTGCCAGTCACATGGACAAGGAGTCGAATCTAAACAGCAGGATTTAATTACAGGGAAAACGACTAGGTGGTGTACAATTTCAAGTCGGAGTCTGCTCAATACAAAGCAATGTGTTGACTTTGTAACCTGGATTATATCCTTTTGAAAACTCATTTTAGGCTCCACCGATTGGTAAAGTTTAAAAGTCAATTTTTCCCCTATCTCCCTCATATGAGATTCCTTTTTACAGATCATAAAAACATCCTTAAATACCTGTTTAGTTAGGGTAGTCGCCTGTACAGGATTCAGCTCAATTGAAAGATTAACCAGCTTGCTTTATGTATTACTGATATATCTTAACCAAGGAATACACATTGTTTTATCCAGAGATAGACAGTCAATAATAATGGACTTGGTGAAATTGGTCTCAACTGTAGCCCAGATGGACCTCCATAGCAGAAACAGTTGCAATGAAAGCAGAACTGCTGGGTACCGTAGTCCTACTTCCCGGCGTGTTATATCAGTGGATGCTGAGGAAGGTAAACTAAAAAAACAAAGACGCTTTAAAAAGGATTTTTTTTCGCGCTGCATTATCTGACTACAGAGGTAGCCCCACACTCATGCACCATACATGTCGGTGGCAACAGACCTAGCCTTATAAATTGCAACTATATCCTTGATTGAGCCGTTGCCTAATTTTGTCGCAAATCTAAAAACCCCATGTGCACTCGTATTCATCTTAGTCTGAACATTAGCTATTTCATATGGCCAGTTACCACTCCCTGAAAAAGTTACTCCCAAGTAGCAAAACGTGTTGACAGTATCAACAGGGGTATTATCAATATAAAAGGTTTTACATTTCTTTAATTTAGGCCTGTATACCATAGTGTGTGTCTTTGTTATGTTGCTTACAAGTTTCCTTGCATTGATAAAATACCCAAAGCTGTTAATTAATCTCTGTAGACCCACCGGGATCCTGGATAGTAATACAGCATCCTCTCCGTAAAGCAGCATTGGGATAGGTCTCCCAGAGATTTGCGGGGCATCAGCTTGTACCAGTTGCAGAACCTTGTCTACTTCATTGATAAACAATGAGAAGAGCAGTGGAGGAAGGACACAGCCCTGACAAATGCCTCGTTTCACGTCAAAGTTTGGTGTGCATTCTCCCCCTGGCCCATAACTCACTTTGCTCGATAGCATCTCATAGAGTCTTACAAGAAAACATATAATTAGTTTGGGTGCACCAAGGCTAAGCAAAGTCGGCCAAAAATTGGGTGGTCGACAAGGTCGAATGCACTACTAAGATCTGCGAAGCACAGGTACAGTTTCCCTTCTTTGGCACATGTATATTTGCCTATGAACAGGTCCAGATTTATACACTGTTCGATAGTCCCCACCCCTTTCCTAAAGCCGTATTGTGCTGGGTAAAGTATTGTCTTTTCGTTCGCCCACTCTTTTAGTCTCATTAAAAGGACTTTACTCATCACCTTAGCCGAAGAGTCTATGAGCGATATCGGGTAGTAATTTTTTGCTTCAGACTTATTGCCCTTCTTACACTTGGGGATGATAACAGACTTGCCCCATGAGGGGGTATATGCTCTGTCCCAGCTGTGTTAAATACCCTGGTGAGAATAGACCCCCATAAATTGGTTGCAGCTTTGTAAACATCAAATGGGACCCCGTCTAGACCCGGGGCTTTCCCCCTTGCTTCCCTTCATTCCCATCTGTACCTCTTCAATTGAAATATTTAATGGTAGGCCAATTACTCTGTTATACTTGATGTGATCCCTACTTCATAGTCTGATGTGCTAAAAATACTTGAAAAGTGAGCTACCCAAACTTTGCATGTATCATGGGATAACAACTCAGGGAACAAATCACTCTTTATAAAAGGCGAGTTAACTGTTTCCCAAAACAATTTGGGGCCGATTCCGCTCCGGGTCGGAAGGGCACTGAACGCGATCCGGCCGGAAAAACTGCAAGCCGTACGCGTGTTTTCCGCCCGACTCGTACAGCTGTACGAGTGAGCAAGTACGATATGAGCTACATGAAATTCACCGACCGAGTCGTTTCCGAGTTCTAAACCGCTCCGTACGTCTCGGTCGTAAGCTAACCGTGGCGTGCAATGGATGCGATCCACGACCGAGCCAGTACGATGCACGCGTCGAACAGCCTGTGCGAGCTGGAGTGTCCGGCTCGCAAATCGTCTGGGTGGTTACCTTTGGGGGTCCGCGTCGGACCCCCTGTCACCCGCAGCCCTACGACTCGGACATAGGGGGAGACCCAAGGGTCCCCCCAACACAGGCATGTATGGTGTGGATGGCACCGACACGTACCCATTGTAGGGGGCTTCCTTGCGCGAGACGTTCCCATTCAGTCAATGGGAGCCCATGTACGCGTCGTACGACCGGCTCCCATTGACTTCCATGGGAGTCCGACCGAACCAAGTCCGGCAGCATACGGCCGCATCGTACTCGCTCGGTCGGACTGCAGGGCTCCGGCTCGGTCAGAAAACACTCCGGATCCGGCTTGGTCAGAGTGCTTTCCGACCCAGATCGGAATCGGCACCTTTGTTGTTAGCCGTTTCTGCTGCCACAGATAGCTTATCCAAAGCTTCCTCCTGTAATTCCCTCTTACTGGCTGAAATGGCTGTTTTATCATTAAAGCAAAGGATTTTGATCAAAGCATTGTCTCTAGGTTGGCAGTGTAAGGCCTGTTTCAGTTGGTTTAAAGCTAGCGTACAGGTGTGGTTGAACCAAACTCCACATTTTTTCCTGATGGGAGAGAGTCAGCATCCAGTTAATATTAACATTAATATTAATAAAATTCATTATCAGCTAAGTGGGACTGACTACGTCATTAAGACAATAGGAAATCTCTTCACCACATTTTAAAACAGTTTCATGTAGAATTTTAGTGGGGTCCACTACGTCCATTTAAAACGAATCCCATTAGGTCTTATGGGGATGATATTAACCATGGTACTTAGGTGGGCCACAACCATTATACCCCACAAGAAAACTGTCACTATAATACAGTTGTGATCGCTCAGCGCTAGCTGGGCTACATTTGGGTGGCACACAAATTGCTAACACTGGAAAAAAATCAACTTCTAATGTATTGGGTAGGTTATGCAGACAGAATATCGAGTTGGAAATGTCGACTTACACAAATATCAAATTGGAAATATCGTGACGCAGAAATATCGGGGGTGGCAGAGTGGGCTAAAGAACGGTGATGGATCAAACCCAGATCTGTTGACTGGGTGTGAGTGTTTGATTGATTCTGATGCTCCGTCCATCACCACCCCCTTTTGTACCGCTTTGTTCGCCATAAGTTGGCAGGGTATGCTCAGACGTGAGTCCCTTGCTCACTTTGCCACTGGATTCAAGCAAGCCTGGCTGAAGACGGCTGAAATGCCAGAAACCGGTCTTAGGAAGCTTGTTTCCGGTCCAGGGAAGGCATGGCTTGGCAGTTCGGGCTGGACTGTTCCCATGATGCACAGGGTCAGACTGATTTGCATATGGCCATGTCCAAACTGGGGTGGCAGAGTGGGCTAAAGAACGGTGATGGATCAAACCCAGATCTGTTGACTGGGTGTGAGTGTTTGATTGATTCTGATGCTCCGTCCATCACCACCCCCTTGTGTACAGAAATATCGACAGCAAGAATATCGTGGTCAAGAATATCAAATTTAAGGTAAGAAATATCGTTTTTAAAAATAGTGAAGTCATTAATATAATTTGCAAAAATATAGTTGTTTAGAATATCGATTTTTTAATTAGTGTTATGTATTTTTGTATGTATTATAAATTATGGGATCTATTTTTTTGTATAAGTATTGTTTTTCTTTTTAAATATATCTGTTAAATTTTAGTAGTTATCAATTTTATTTTAATTACATTTTGCGTTTTTTTAGTTCCTTAGCGGGTTGTGGGTTTATAGGGGAATAGGGTGGAAAGTAATTTAATTATAATAAATGAATGATTATTATTTATTTAGTAATATTTATCTAATTTAGAATGTATAGTGTTAATTGTGGTAAGTAATGTTTAATTAATTAATTATTAATTGGATGTTAATTCATATTAATTCATTAATTGGTCATTAATTATGGTAATCATGTTATTTTTTTAGGAGCTGGTTGTGGGGTTTATAGGGGTAAAGGGTGGTAAGTAATTTAATTATCATAAATTAATGATTTTTTAAAATGTATTAATATTTGTTTAATTTAGATTCTATAGTGCTAATTGTAGGAAGTAATTTGGTTGTTAATTATTATTAATTAATTAATTGGTAAATAATTATGTTGATTGTGTCATTTTGTAGGCGTGGTTGTGGGGTTTATAGGGGTAAAGGATGGGAAGTAATTATTTTTATTTTTAATTAATTTATTAAGTAGTTGTTAATTGATATTAATGTATTATTTTAAAATTATTATGGAAATCGTGAAATGAATTTTAGGTGTGGGTTGTAGGGTTTATAGGGGTAGAGGGTGGAAAGTAATTTATGTTTAATTAATTAGTTGATCATTAATATTAATTCATCAATTGATAATTAATTAGGGTAATTGTTTATTTTTTTGTGTGAGTTTTGGTTTAATTACGGTAATGTTTGGGGAGTAAATTAATTTTTATCTGTTTTAATTTGTTTTTTAATTAATAATATTTCTTTAATTGATAGTTAATTATGGAGGTACTTTTTTTTATTTAGATGTATGTTGTGAATTGTGAGGTGTTATAGGGTAGGAAATAAAAAAATATTGTCAGGTACTGGGTCAGCGACCTGAATGATTATACAGTCACTAACCTTCGTCGTGGACTCAGCAGGATGATGGCCGTCGTGTGATCCCCACCTCCCAAAAGCGCCCCCCCTCACAGTGAGAATACACTCGACTGCGTGAGGAGACCCCCAGGGGAAAAGGGGAAACAAAAGGGGGAAAGCAACAAGGGTAGTTGTGGCAGGTGAGGTGTCCCCCTGGGCTGTTCGTGAGGACCGGACTTCCCGTGAGTGGATTGCTCTGGAGTGGGAACAAAACAACAAGGATTACGAGTTCTCCTAACTGTTCGCTCGCTAATGGCCCCTTGTGCTTCTCTCCCTAATTTGCCCGTTCCACTCACCAGGATTCCCCTTCAACCAGGACACTAGTCCTTGTTTCTCGTGTCAAGTGCCTAGGAGGCAGAGGTCTGCTTTCACCTGTCAGTGTCACGTAAATGAAAATAATGATGTCTGCAGTAAGACTGGTCGAGGAAGAACCAAGGGTCAGAAGTCGCCTGCAGAAAGTCTCGTTACTCAAAAGAAGGCTTCCTAATAAACGGGTAAATGGTCCCTTTAAGTGTTGCAGCGCAGAGGGAGGAACCACGCGCCGGGGATCTACGAAGTACAGGAAGGCGTATGGCAGCATAAAGCGGGTCAAGGGTGCAGGAAGGCGTATGTCCGCATCAAGCGGGTCAACAGAAAGCGGGACAAAAGAACTTAACTCGGAGTGAGAACGCTGCTCGTAGCGTTCCGAGTTGAGACGGCAGGCACGGCTATCGTGGAGTTCTGAAGGGAGATAGAGAAAAGCAGCGCGCTTTCAGCCCTTCCCACGAATACCGAAGTCTTTGCTTCGCTAGGGCTGCTCCGCTGTTCCTCCGACTCGGCTGGGCTTCGACGACTGGAAAGACGCAGTAAATGCTTCTCGCTGGAATCCGGCGGGGAGCACCATCCGCCATATCCTCTCGGTCATGGATTGTCAAGCACCTTCCTCTGGAGGAGGAGGTGCTTATATACAGGGTGTTCCCAACTTCCTTTGGAGGCGGCCCATGGCATGCTGGGCCATGTAGTGTCCCGGGCCTTTTTTCCACCGGCTTCCTGGAGGAAGGTTTTGTTGGTATCTACTTAGTGCCTTCCTAGCTGTGGCCCCTCGAGTGATCGCTACAAATATTAAATTTATGTAATAATTAATGTTTTTGTTTACAAATAATTTCTAATTAAACATTATTATTTGTTTGTACATTCTTTTTAAATGTATTTAAGATAATATTTCTAGGTATTTGTCATATCTATTTAACATTATAATATGTTTCTATTTGTTAGATTTTTTAAATATTTTTATATATTTTTCATTTTTACATTTTTATATTTTGTGTTGTTAATATTTTGTTTGTTAATAATTTTGAACTGACTGGAGTGGGAATATTAATTTTTACCCATCTGCTATCCAACACTTTCCATATTGTTGCACTAACTGGAGTGGACATAGTATCTTTTACCCCTCCGCTATCCAACACAATTCCCTTCTGTTGTACTAACTGGAGTGGGGATAGTATTTTTTACTCCTCAGCTATCCAACACTTTCCCTACTGTTGCACTCACTGGAGTGGGTATAGTAATTTTTACCCCTCTGCTATCCAACACTTTACCTTCTGTTGCACTCACTGAAGTGGAAAATTTAAGTTTAAAGACTTTTAAATAGTTTAATGTTTTAATTTATAATATAATGTTTTTTGTATTAGATTTTATGTTATTGGCATATAAATATATATATATATATTTATTTGTAAATTTTGATATATACAATAAAAATAAAAATAAATAGTTTGTTAATTGTTTTAAAGTGAATATATATTACATTTTATATACAAATGTTTACATTTTTTATTACATTTATTTGTTATATTTGTTAAAATGTATATTAAATTTAATTTATTTTTGAAGTTATTTTATTATTTAATATTGTTTTGTATGCATACATTAAAATCAATTTTGCACAACTATATTTTTCACATCGATTTTTTTTCTAATATTTTTGTACTTACCATATAAATATAGGATGTCGATATTTTTGACATCAATATTTATATCTCGATATTTGTGTATGGGGATATTTTGGGAGGCGAAATTCTATCAGTGAACCATTCGGTAGTACAATGTTTCTTCTTACTCACTCCCTATTGGTGCACATTCTGAGAACCATGTACCCATGTAGAATATATGAAAGTCTTTGTCTGAAGTCCTATAAAAGGACATGTTGATTCTGTACCCAGACAAGCCCATATTCCCTACCTTCAGAAGGTGAATCTATGCCGGAATTCGCTTAGAACTGTATTAAGTTATATGTACTTAATGTCTGTATGCTTTGCTGCTAAATTTACTTATGGCATGTCTAATGTAAATGCCCATTACTTCTTTACATAAAACTTTAAAACAAAAACTCTTGTCTCATTCTTGCAAAAATGTTCCAGCATTTGCAGTTGGACGTGACCTATTAAAATAGTGGCGGATTTAATGGTGGAGCTCCAAAGTCCGTATAAGGACTACACCCCTCCCAGTCCTAGCCGTTAGTGTGCCCCATGATTTTGATTGTAGGATAAATTTGCACACCGACGTTTAAAAAAAAGTACAGATAAAGTATTACAATTAACTGATGGCAAAGCAAACACATATCTTATGGTGTCTCAAAACTGTACATTAAGTACAATGTTTTCACTCTTTATAAATGTTATGGTTTATTTTCCAATTACTTTTCACTCAGGAAACTCTGGGAAAAAAGAATAAGGTAGTGTCACAATGGAAATGGAAATGCTTACCAGGGCCTAATTTACTGTGCACAGGATTCTGCCATTTGACCCTCTGCAGTAGTCCAGGAAGCACCTTCTGCCCCCATGGCCAAGGGAGTGATTGCAACAGATGACTCTTACACCAGCACCATAAAACCCTTTGTGTGCCAAAGTTTGTGCTTTCATGTTATATGTGGAATGCAGGAGATGAGGCAAAAACAACCTTACATTTCTGCTCATCAGCCATACCACAGACAAAATAACCCAATTGTTGTGCTTGGAACTGGAAGGTGTGGGGAGAAACTCTATAGAGGGGTGATGGGGTGTTTGGAGGGGAGAAGCACAAGAGCGAGATAGAGAAGTGGAAGGATACAAGTCAGCCAATTAAAAGGATCATGAAGAGGTTACGCTTTAGAGAATGGTCAAACACACGAAGAGGAAGGCAAACTACTGAATAAGAAGCAAGCATATGAAAGTGACAAAACAGCAAACCAATGGCAAGCAATGGGAGGGGCTTTAAGCCCACTGTACATTCACAATACGTATTTTTTCTCAACCAGACAACTTGTGCTGTCTGGTAGGCAAGATCTAAAAAGTGCTGAGTCACTGTATGGTGGCTCAGCAATGAAACTGACCCTGTTTCAACAATGCAGTGGGACTCATGAGTGAGGAAAGCATGGAGGGCTTTGAAGGACTAGATAACAATGACTCATGGAAGACAGATCAGATTAAAAGATCTCTTTTTTAAAACCTTTGATGAATTTTTATTGCAGCTTACTTTAACCCCATTCTGCTGAACTAATGATAATATTTTCCTTTCTTAGCCGTCCTCATTAGCACAGGCACAGAGGTGTCACCCACAGGTCAAGGATAAAGCAAAGTGAGGGAAATGAAGTGGTAAAAAAGCAAAGTGAAGGAAATGAAGTGGTAAAAAAGCAAAGTGAAGGAAATGAAGTGCTGCAAAAAACTGCAGACACTTGTTGTATCACCTCATGTAACAAAAGAGCTCCTTCTAGAAAGTCTGTTAACTAAAGGCTGATATCTCCACCTACGTTAAACCATGAAAGCAGAAGTAAACCTTTGTGGTAAAGGGTTTGCATGGCTATGATGACATCAGCAAGCCTGTGTCACCTGAACCAATATCAGAAGAGAGTATCCCAATCCCAGGGGTATCAACAAGATCATAATTGATAACAGCAAAACACCAAAATACACCCAAAAGAAGTGAGACCTTCACGAGACACCAAAAGACAGCACTTGATAACAACGAATAATGTGAAGACTGCAAACTGATGGCTGCCCTCAATCAATCTGTTCACACCTTCTTGTCAAAATCTTCTTAATCCAATTGCACCATCTATGAAGGTCATAGGGCTTGATGTACAAACCTATTGTGTGATTGCAAACACTGCGATTAGCAAAATCAGAGTGTTTGCATCTGAAAAATAGGTTTTTACTATGTAGTAGTTCCATTTTAGGAGTTGGTTAATTTATAAACTGAGATTGCGAATCAGTATTTGATGTATCAATAAGTTGTGACTGTAATCGGATCGCAAAACATTGGAAAATTACTGACTACCAAGTTGGGGTAGTAATGCATTTGCAAAGGGTCCCCATGGGACCATTTCCCTTATGTCAATTAAAGGAATTAAAATAAAAGTTTGCTGGGGAGTGGCAGTGATCCAGAGTTGCACTACCAACTCTCAAATAAACGTTTTGAACAAAAAAATAAACTATTTTCTAAAAATGCAACCCTTTTTCTTTTAAGGAAAACGGACTTCATTTTGAAAAAAGGTTTAATTAACTTAAATGCAGTCACAGACATGGCGGTCTACCGACCCGAGCATGTCTGGTGCTCAGCTTGCTGTGGACATTTATGAACTTATCTTACCTGTGCCCCGGTTGTGCTTTTGGTCGAGTTCCCGGACCCATGCTGTTGTGTGCAGACACCGTCGTCCCCCTGCCGCTGCCGCAGTCATAATCCTCGCGGCCGCCGTGTGCAGCGGGACTACAGTCCCCAGGATCCTTTGCGGGGGAAACCCTCCAACCTCAGCAGCTTTGCGCACAGAGGCGCATAAATTGACAGTCAGTCCCGGCAGAGCGGGTGTGCTCAGCTTGCTGTGGACATTTACGAACTTATCTTACCTGTGCCCCGGTTGTGCTTTTGGTCGAGTTCCCGGACCCATGCTGTTGTGTGCAGACACCGTTGTCCCCCTGCCGCTGCCGCAGTCATAATCCTCGCGGCCGCCGTGTGCAGCGGGACTACAGTCCCCAGGATCCTTTGCGGGGGAAACCCGCCAACGTCAGCAGCTTTGCGCACAGAGGCGCATAAATTGACAGTCAGTCCCCGTGACGGGTCGGCGCCGGGCTAAGCCCGGGCAAAGGGCGGGCCCTCTGTAGCCCTCAGGAGCCGAAGGAGGCCGGGCCGGGCTCACCCCCTTGACTTCTTTTTGTGCTGTTCTTAAAGAATTTGGTTTGTCCTTTACTGTTGGGTTGTGCTCATACCCTTTTCATTTTCGCTGTATGTACTTTTATAGTGGTGTACAATATTAAGTTATATCGATATGGCTGATTGTGCTAATAGGGGTACTCTTGATGGTTATCTATTTAAAGTTACCCCGAGTTCAGATCGTGAAGCTACACTTGCAGAATTAAGAGTGAGGCGTCGTAATTCTATTGAACTGATTAAAAGTACGCCTCCACTCACGACTCCTCAGTATGTGGTAACTTCTCCAGATGTGAGTGGCCTCTCCTCTAAAGAGACTCCACTCCCTTCTGGTAATAATGATTCCATCGTATTGTCTCAAAATGTACATTCTGCTGAGACACTGATTGATTTATCCCCTATGGTTTTAACCACACTCCCTAGTCAAATTGTCGAGCCAGTTGTTTCTAATGGGTCATCACTACAAGCTAGCAAGTCTCCACCTCATAAGGTTAACCCATCCAGGCAATTTAAATCCACGGGCCCAGTGCCTTATAAACGGAGAAAGCTAGACTCTGATTTGTTAAGGAATAAAAATAAAATAAAACTTAGCCGCAATTCTGGTGTCGCACCTACCGACAAAGGTCCTACACACTGTATAGTTAGTACATCTTCTCCTGGCAGGCCAACACCCTGTCTGCTAAGTGACATAAATGTTATAGAGTTAATGGGTAATATAGACCAGTTATTGAAGTCTTTGTTGGTACCCGTTGTTGAGAGTTTAAAAACAATCGAAAAAAGGCTGGAGAAAGTGGAACTCCTAATGATTAGCAAAATGGAATTAGCCGCGGATTCTCGTAAATCATATACAGCGCCTCCTGCTGGTCTAGGTCCTGCTGAACCACCTTATACTGCTCCTCCTCTGGAGATCAATTCCCAAACCCACCCGAGTACTAGCAAGGTAACCTGCACTAATGCAGGTGGAATTACAACTTCCAATCTAATGCAACCCATTATTCCAAATAATACCAGTAATTATTTGGGAGATAATGTTCTGTCACAAACAGGCCCAATGAGTGTTAGGAAAGGTTATAAGTTAGCTCCTACCTCTAAACCACGTGGACCTTCTTCTTTTATTAACCTGCCACCAGAAGCTGTCCCTCTTGTGGTTGTCCTTGCGGGTGTTCCTACTTTAAAAGATGGAACAACAGAGGGATATTTGCAGCTAAAAAACAAGGTGATCCACTGGCTTGGCCAGAATCGCCCTCTTCCCTCATATATTAACGGGGAAATTCTACATGTTCGGCGCTTATCCTGGCTGGGAAACACACAAAAAAATATAGATGGGGATATCATTTTAATTAATTTTAGGGACCCCAGAGCAGTCAGTCATATCCTTAATTGGCATACTAATTATACGAGGTCTTTTATCACTACTTGGGAATTAACCTATTTTTATCCTAGAACTCAGATAGTTCCCAATACTAATTTTGGGGCTCCACTTTTTAATCAATCCAACCCTCCTATTCCGCTCAGAAATCGATATGAGGTACTAGCAAACCTCGAAGACGTGGACTGACTTAATAGCCCTAAGGCTTCCTCCTTGGTCCTTGGAAAGCTATCTTCTGACACATTCTCAGCCTCTAGTGACCTAAGAAAGCCAGTATCACAAGCAAGCACAGATACCTGTAATGGTTATTTCCCTGCCCCAGATTTTTTATCATCTGTTGACAGCTTGGCTGGCACCAAGGCTATCACGGGGAACCTACTCTCCTGGAATATAGCTGGATTGTCCTCTAAATTGGATTCTGAGGATTGGATATCTTTTGTTAACAGTTTTGATTTGTGCATATTCCAGGAGACTTGGCTATGTGAACCATCTTTTGTACAGGGATATTTGAATTATTCGGTACCTGCACTAAAAGGACCCAGGGGGAGACCAATGGGGGGTTTAACTATATGGGTCCGTCAGAATCTAAAACTATCCATTAAAGTTGTAGAAACTAATAATCGAGATATCCAACTAATTAAAGTGAACCTAGAAAAACTAGGTATGTTGGATATTTATAACATTTATGTTCGGAGTAATAGGGGGGGGAGGTCAGAGACTCTAGCAGCTTTGAGCTGTCTTCTTGATACCCACTCTTCAAATAACAACATTGTCATTGCGGGCGATTTTAATAGAACATTCGAGCCATTAGTCAATGAAGACGATCTTTTCGGGGAGGAAGAGGATTGTCAATGGGGAGTACCTAAATTAGAGCTCAATGCGGTTGTGCGCTGGACCAATGATGTCATTGCTCTAAATTCCCTCTGTTATGAGAAGGGCTTAAGAGCTCTGAACGGAAGGACTAGTAGTGACAGGAACGGGGCCAGTACATTTGATAATGGGCGCCATAATAGTAGAATTGACTACGTTTTATGCAGCCTTAGATTGTGGTCCTCAATATGCGACATGGAGGTTGTCGGGAGAATTGAGAGTGATCATAATCCCTTGTGTACAACACATAAATGGTGGTCCCATACCAACCAGCCCGATGGCTCCTCTGAGTTGGTTCCTCCCCCGATCATTCTGACTAATGACCTGCGCAGATTAAAGTGGGAAAAGATAGCAACCAACCACCAAGCTATTGCTGAAATAGCTGACCAGGTTGATCAAGCAATATTGGCAATTGAGCTTTCTAACTCACGTGACACTGGTTTAGATAAGGTAGAAGGAATACATAATACCCTCTTCTGCACAATCAAAGATTACTTTCTTAAACCGGTAAAAAACAATGGAGCTAGAGCCCCGAAGCCTACCAAGTGGTACAACAAACAGTGTAGAAATGCACGTCTAACCTTGGGTAATGCCATTAAGGGCGGTCAATCCTCTGTAATCCAAATAGCTAGAAGGGATTACAAAATTAGCATATCCAAGGCTAAGAAAGCATGGGACGAGCACCATTGGTCTGAGCTAAGGGTAGCCAGCAACAAAAGGGACTCCCGGTTGTTCTGGCACATTGTTAGGTGGGGAAAATCTGGTTTTCCAGAGACCCCGTACAATAATGTGCCTGAAGAAGAATGGGTAACATTTTTCAAAGCGCAGTATGCTGACCCAAACAGTTTTAGATCGGGCCCAGAAATTAGAGCAGAACAAATCCAGGAAACTTTTTTTAGCATCTCTGAAATTACTACGGCCCTTGGCTCAGTGGCTTGTGGACATGCTCCTGGTCTTGATGGAGTGCCAGCGGACTTATTTATTAATGACAAAGAACGCTGGAGCAAGTACATTCATCTTCTTTTGAATGCTATTGCTCGGGGCGCATCGGTACCCACATCCTGGCAGGGCGCAGTAATTATACCCATTTTTAAGAAAGGCGACCGGTCCCAGCCGGGTAACTATAGGCCAATAAACCTTATAGATACTATCCAAAAAGTCGTGGGGCGTGTGATCGTTAATAGGCTCCTGGATTGGGCGGAGGAGTTTAATGCTCTTTCACCCTTTCAGGCAGGCTTTCGCCGCTCCACCAGCACGGTGGACCAGGTCTTCCGATTTACATTGTTACAGTGGAAGACCGTAGTGCTGGGCGAGGGAAGCTTGTATGCGGCTTTTGTCGATCTGAGGGCCGCTTTTGATCTTGTCCCTCGTTCTATGTTATGGTCGGTTCTCAAAAAGCAGGGACTCCCAAACGAATTATTATCCCTCATAATGAGACTCCACAAATCTAATTACGCTAGAATTCAGTGGGGGGGGGATGGGTTCGGTAACTGTGGACTTTCCTGTTGAAAGGGGAGTTCGGCAGGGATGTTCGATGGCTCCCGTGCTTTTTACACTGTACATTAACTATGTAGTAGGCCGGATGCTCTCAGCACAAGTGGATGCCCCTTTTTTAGCAGGGATTAAAATCCCTATTTTAATGTTTGCAGATGACACGCTCATCCTATCGAAAACCCCTAGCGGTTTACAGCATGCCTTGTCTATTTTCGATCAATTCTGTGGGGAGTATGGCCTAGAGGTTAATACAGCCAAAACTAAACTTATGATTTTTAACCACCATCGTAGATTTAAATCTAAAATTACTCTGAATAACCGCCCGCTAGAGGTAGTGAAAACTTTTACATACCAAGGTATACACATATCTAAAGAGAAGAGCTGGCGGCATCATATTGATCTTGCAACACTTAGACACAGGCAATTGTCAGGTGCTATCTCTACAGAGCAGAGAAAATCTTTAACTAAACCTGTTAAACCCGCCCTGCAGATTTATGAAGCAAAGGCTATTGGCTCTGCGCTTTACGACGCCGAGCTTTGGGGCTTTGAAAAGGTGGCTGCACTTCAATCCTCGGAGAATAAATTTCTCAGGGCTATAACTGGTGTTCCTAAAAGCACCCCATTGTTGCCCCTAAAATATGATTTGGGTAGAAGAGCAGTTACAGACTTAGTTAAGCTTCGTCCGATTATTTATTGGCATAGGCTTTGGACTACTCCTGTGCTTCATCATTACGCCGAGGGTTTTTTAGATAAGATCTGATACATACCACAAAATTGGATGGCTGAAATCACTAAAGATATCCTTGATCGACCTGGGTATGTGTTCACTTTGGGAAGACCCTACGAGAGCAATCTTCCCATCTAAAAGTATTTTAAAGAGCACCTACTGGGAGATGGTTGCCTCCCGACACTGGAGAAGCTCCATTGCTGGTTCAATGTCTGGTGAATTCTTGGAGGCTAAAATGTATCCCTGTTTAGAATCTTACTGGGACACTATAACCAGGCCAGGTGAAAGGAAGCTTCTCTTCCAACTCCGGGCAGGTGCACTTCCCCTCAAATTTTTGACAGCTAAGTGGGAAGGAGGATCTTGTGACACCTGCCCTGTTTGTGGTATTACCAAAGAAACCATCGGTCATTTTTTATTTTCCTGTCAACCCTATGCGGTACCAAGGCGTATCTGGTTGTCCCCAATGTGCAAAAATCTTGGGACAGATAGTAGCACTGTGGCTCTGCGCATTATATGCACCAGCACTTTGACATGGGTTTCAGTAGCCACCGCAAAGTATCTAGGTTGGGCGTGGTCAATTAGAAGGAGATTGCTAGTTACCTAACTACTCTCTTATTCATAACAGAGACTGCTAGCCATTTGACTATTCTCTGTTACGTTTTATCTCTGTATTTTTATTTGTATGCCATTTTTTAAACTATTTTAAATTATGCATCTTATCATTTTCTTACTGATATAAATAGAACAGTACATATATATAGGATCAATAACTTGAGTCAAAAAAAAATTTCTCTTAAAGTGTGCTTTGCACTCTGTTACTAATGATTGAAATTTAATCATGTTTTAAAATTGTTGTATGTATTTGTTTTATATTGATTTTGTTTTTCTGCTTTTATGAATGAAATTCGAATAAAGCATACTTTGACTGACTGACTGAATGTCTTTCCATTCATTCCTATTAGCCTCTAGGCCCATAGGAATGAATGGGAAGGCATCCCTTAATAGCAAATCACAAATTGCGATTCACTATTAAGGAATATGTAGGATCGCAATTGTTTTTGCGAAACCTACATGCATAGGGAATTGCGACTCCTTAATATTGATTCCTTAATAATTGCTATTAAGGAATCGTAATTCCTAACTTTGATGCATGTTGCCCTTTGTTCTTTGCATCGTGTGCACATTGTACATCCCTCTGAGCCAAAATGGCACAGGTAAATTCAGGGCATCCACAGAAACTGAAAAACACATTGGCATGACTCGCTTAGTAGAAGCCTGAAAAGAGTGGCGGGTCTTGGCATGGTGGAGCCCAACAAATCTTACCCAGTTTTAACAACGCAGTGGGAATCATGGGTGAGAGAAGCATGGAGGGCTTTGAAGGACTGACTAGTAAACCAAGAGGAAGGTCGGATTACAGGGATCTCTATTTTAATACCTTTGATGAATTGTTTTTGCAGGTAACTTTTACTTTGGTCTGCTGGAGTAATGATGATCTTTTTCATTTCCTTGTTTTACATATTCCCACAGGCACTGAGGTGGCACCCAGAGGTCAAGAGTGAAGAAGCTAAGTGAAGGAAATGAAGTGATGCAAAAAGATGCAGACACTGCAGTGTCATCTCATGCAACAAGAGATCCTTCTAAAAACCCTTTGAGCGAAATGCTCATATTACCATTTACACTGAACCCTGAAAGCAGGACACCTTTGTTTAAAAGGTTTTGAATTACAACCAGCACCAGATGAGAGTGCCCCAAACACAGAGGTTATCAAGGAGGTCATAACTGATAAGAAAACAAGCATTTGCAGTGCAACAGGTGTCGCATTTACATGAGCTTGAGCTATTGGCATTGTAAATGACAATGCCTTTTATTTATGTTTTGGTTTTTCAAACATAAATAAAACGCATTGTCATTTACAATGCCAATAGCTTAAACTCGCGTAAATGCGAGACCTATTGCATTGCAAATGCTTGTTCAAATACAACTACCATACACTCACCCTCAAGCCAGTGTGCTGGCAGTAAAACAACCGAGGCATTTCCATTCAAAGTATTGCTTTCTAAACACCTGACAACCTTAGGGGAATTTTGTTGCCATGTTGTGGCTTGCAATGTCCATTTAGCAAGGCAGTGTCCTTTCTCAATCTAGGCCATCTGTGAGTCATGAAACAAATCATTCTACCCTTTAGGGACAGACTCAATTACATTACGTAACTCCAGAATCTTGTGTCATATCAGGAACAAGACATGATTTAATTCCAAAGAGGGTTAATCACATTGAAGCTTTTCAACAGCCTGGAAGGAGCCCATTTCAACCAACACTAACAGTGAAATACTGCACGGAATTGACTGTAACACATGCCCCTAAATAGCGACACAAGAGCAACCCCTACCGCACCAATGCACAACCTTTGATCAATCTGCAGCAGCAGAGGGGACGTAAGGCAGAGGCATTTAAATACCTTTGGATTTATAAATACAGTAAAGTTGGGAAACAGCAGCTATGGAAGTGTTTAAGTGCACTGTGTATGTGTGCAATATTTGTTTAGCGTGGACCTCGGCGAAAGGCAGCGAAGCACTGAATTAGGTCAAAGGTAAAGATACAGTCAACAATTGACTGGAGTGTAGAGTGGGAGGTGCCAGGGTGTTAGTCACACTTGGCAGGTTGAATGGCAAAGAAGATCAGAGTGCACCCAGGAAAGGAGAGCGCCGCCCCCTCTCTCTTAGTGTCCACACGCATGTTGACAGCCCGACGGAGTTAGCAGCGCACAGCGCTGCTCTCGCCATACGATGGCTTTTTTACATGTGCACGCGTATGGAGGGACAAAGATGGCGTCGGGCTGTCCACATGCGTGTGCATTTGTAGCTGTATGTGGACAGCCCGACGCCATCTTTGTCCCTCCGTACGCGTGCACATCGTGAATTGATTCCAAAAAGCCTTCGCATGGCGAGAGCAGCGCTTTGCGCTGCTAACGCCAGGCGAGACCTAAAAACACCAAAGTACGGAAAAAAGGGAGAACTACATATCAAGAGACACCAAAACACACCACCGATAACAACTAACAATATCAGGGCTGTAAACCAATCACTGCCCTCAGTCAATCTTTTTACACCTATATGCCATATGCTCATTAATCTAATGACATCGTCCATGAAGCTCAAAATATGCCGTAATGAAAGAAATGATTCCAGACCAATGTATTTGCTAAACTTTTAGGCACAGTAGCATGTAGCACTGTCGCTAACCTGGATTTCCCAAAAATAAAAGATAACCTCAAAATAAATAAATAAAATGTTATGTTTTTATGACATTGTGTTCTCAGGATGTGATATGTTGTGTTATGTTCTTATGACACGTTATGGTATGGCTTAAGATACATTATGTTATGTTACGTTCTCATGATATGTTGTGTTATGTTCTTACGATACACTATGTTATGTGGCAAAGATTTAAGTTACGCTCTATTGGTAGGGCCAGGGACAAAATGCTGCAAAATCTTCTCCTGTAAAGAAATCCACTTTTCCCAGCTACTGCCTGATTCAGTCAGATGGGCTGGCACGGATGTATTGCCTGACTATGCCACCAAGGTCATGTCCTCACCTCGCTTAAAACAAGGAAAGGTGTGCACCATCAGCATGGGAAACGTGGCTGTGAGAGATAATGTGTCTAATAGAACCCTTATCTCCAAAGTTAACAATCATGAGAGCTGTTGTGTTGCAGCAACCTCCCTTGCTGCAGTTAAAAGTCCTCTTGGACCACTGATGAATCATCAGCAACACCCTCCAAGATGTCAACACAATCACTACAGAAACATTGGTAGTTTTGTCAAGTTTGTTGCTGAAATCTATTGTTTTAATTCAAAATTAATTTTCACTATAGCGTGGTCTGTCAAGGATGATAAAGTTGTTTCTCGTGTAGGGATAACAAAAGCAGTTTACCAGCAATACTGAAGTTTATAACGTAACAACTTTTTTCACTTAAAGAAAGTGTTAACAACTTCTTTGCTGGTGGCAGTTCCATCACTGAGTAAGCTTTGAAAATGGGGAGTTCAGGTTCCACTTCTGGAACGTTTCGACGGCCAGCGAGAACTGGACTTGACTATTCACTGCAATGTTCTACAAGATACCACACAGAACAACAAAGCAACACACCTTTTCAAGAGAAGGCCATAAAGTGCCTCCTCTTTGGCGAATGCATCTGAACTGACTTTTCCGAAGTCCAAAATTGTGCGAAACTGAATTTCCTGCCTAAATATGGGAAAATTATGTTCCTTCTCAGCAGCAGTCTGTTGATATAGGACTGGCTTCTGAAACCAGAACCATGTCCCATAGCACACCCACATTTAATTTTTTTTTACTTCAACCACAAAACAGATTAAAACTTGCACTATAAGGAACAATTGTGATACAAATGGACAGGCTTCCTAAATCAGCCCACAAAACACATAAAAACACACGCTACTAGGAACAATCGTGATACAAATGGACAGGCTTCCTGAATGAGTCCACAAAACACGCGCTACCAGGAACAACATCAATACAAATGGACAGGCTCCATAAATGAACCAATAAAACACACACAAAAAATGCGCTACAAGGGACAATATCGATACAAATGAACAGGCTTCCTAAATAAGCCCAGAAAACACAAAACAACATGTGCTACCAGGAACAACATCGATACAAATGGACAGGCTCCCTAAATAAACCCACAAAACACATAAAAACACTTGCAACCAGGAACAACATCGATACAAATGGACAGGCTTCCTAAATCAGCCCAAAAAACACATTAAAAAGCGCTACCAGGAACAACATCGATACAAATGGACAGGCTTCGTAAATGAACCCACAAAACACACAAAAACACGCGCTACCAGGAACAATATTGATACAAATGGACAGGCTCCCTAAATGAACCCACAAGACCCATAAAAACACGCGCTACCAGGAACAACATCGATACAAATGGACAGGCTTCCTAAATCAGCCCACAAAACACATAAAAACGCGCTACCAGGAACAACATCGATACAAATGGACAGGCTTCCTAAATGAACCCCCAAAACACATAAAAACACGCACTACCATAAACAAAATCTATACAGATGTACAGGCTTTGTAAATGAACCCACAAAACACACAAAAACATGCGCTACCAGGAACTATATTGATACAAATGGACAGGCTCCCTAAATGAACCCACAAAACACATAAAACACGTGCAACCAGGAACAATATTGATGCAAATGGACAGGCTCCCTAAATGAACCCACAAAACACATAAAAACATGGCGGGCGTGGCTACAGAGCGATAGAGAATGGCTGCTTTTTGAGGGAGCTCCGTACGCCAGGCAAACTCATCTGGCAAATACCACTGTTTCAGGACACCTGCGCAAATAAAAATCCAATGCATCGCCTGGGGACTGTCTCGGCCACAATCGGAGAGCATTTGCTGTGAATTGGCCGGCGGGAACTCACCGAACTGAAAGATGATGCTGCGAACAAGGCGGTGAGAAAATGGCAACTGATAAGTGAGCGCAGACAGAGTGCGGAGCTCTGAGGCGCTGGCGGGCGCTGTTCGAGACCCTTGTGAGCTGGTTGGTGGCTCCCTCGAGTAGCGGGCCAGGTCAGAATTGCTGAGGAAGTCCCGCGGCACATCCCCGGCGGCGAAGCAGCAGCGCACCGGGAGTCGAGGGGCCAGCGGGTAGAAATGCGTTCCAGAGGACTGGCCTTGGCGCTGAGAGGCTGGGAGCATCTTGCAGACGACACGGCGAGGAGGCGATATTGCCTGGCGCTTGGCCCCCTTGGAAGTTCTGCAACAGTGTAGTGAGTGGGGCGTGTGCCTCTTGCGCTGTTGGGTGTGGGCGGGCTCACGCGGTTGGGCCCGGGTGCCCCTGGGCAACGTCTCTGAGGGGTCCGGGCGCGCCGGTGCGGGCTGACCAGGCCGGGTTCTGAGGCCGTGACTGCTCTGCCGCCCGCAGGGCGTTCGGCCTGGCTGTGCTGCCGCAGGTGTTGGGGTACTAGCGAATTTGGCTCAGGGGGTAGACTGGACTGCTTCGACAGACTGGAATACCTGGGGCTCTGCTGGTGCTTCTGGCCTGGGTGGTGGGCTACGGCTGGGGTCTGTGTACAGGGACATAGCGAGCAGCGGGACCAGCGTGCTACTGGGGCTGCTCTTTAGGCCTCTATGTCTGTGCTGCTTTGTTTAGAGTGTGCTGTAGTGGGCCACAGAGCAGACACTGATGCCTTGCAGCGCTGGAAGCAGGCGAGCGTTCCCCAGTTCCATGTAAGAAAAGCATAAAATAAACTTAGGGAGATTATAGCGTAGAGCAGACTAGAGGGAGCTCTGGTGAGAAAAAATAAACACACAAATGAAGTAAATGAGAGAGAGCGGGACGAGAAACATACAAGCGGGGAGAAACATCTAACTAAAAAGGGGACAGGAAGAAACAGTACAAGAACGGCAGGGCTGCATGTTCCCAATTTTTCTTTGCCTCTTTTTCACTGTGGGTTTTCTTATCCCCCCTCGACCCACCCCGGCCAGGAGGTAGTTAATAGCTTCACACGAAGGTGGAAAGGCAGGAAGGAGGCCACGAAAACAAAAGATAAACTTTTGAAAGACAGTGGTTTGTTGTCATGTCAATGAAGGTGTTTGTATTGGAAAGATAAGCCAAGAAGGGAGATAAGACGAAGGGCACATGGGAGGATGGTGGGAGGGGGTGGGGCATGTGAAACAAGCATGGAGGAAAGGGAAAGACTTCAAGTGAAAGACAAGCATTGGCCGCACGGCCGTAAATCTAACGCCGCGTGGCCGTGAAAGCAAAAGTCATCGCGACTGCGGTGAAAGCGAAAGTGATCGCGATGACGCGCTCTGTGCAAACCACGCGAGGGATGCGCACACAGCAGTTATTGCAGAGGCGGAGCGCTGGAAGCAGGCGAGCGTGAGGACACGGTGGAACTGCGTGGGGACCCTGTGGAGAACGTACTGTTGAGGCCTGGTACTGAGGTGGACGACCGGACTGGATCTGTTTCTGGCCTGTGTGACCCTCGATGAGGAGGCCGCCGTGTGGTCTTTCAGTGTATTGTTCCTCAGCGTCTTGCTCGTTGGCTCGCGCTAGGGCCTGGGGCTACAGGTGTACCACCGTGGGGTCTCTGTGATACAATCTGCCTGCGCACGGTTTAGACATTTATAGCGGAGGCCTGCGTGTTTTACAGACTGGGAGAGAAGAACGCACTCTGCGATTGGTGTCAGGGACATAGCTGGTAAGCACTGCCACTATGGGAAAACCTGATCCTAAGCAGCCGAAAATCCCGTTCGAAAGTCAACGAAATACGAGCGCAACGTAGACCATGGCGGAACAGGCTACTACACAGAGCACGTCGGACACTGCTGAGAGCCCGGAGGACGATACCAGAACCATTCTGCTGGAACTGCGCTCAGGTCTGAAGACCATAGACAGTAAGATTGATGCACTCACGTCCAGCTTAGACGTGGTAAAAAAGAAGGTGGACACACATGAACATAGACTCGACGTCTTGGAAAACAGGCTATCGGACACGCAGTATTCACAGGCAGAATCGCGGACACAGATACTGCATATGGAGAAGGTGCTAGAGGTCATAAAAGCTCAAAACAAGGATTTGGAAGCGCGCTCCAGACGGAAAAACCTTCGTATAATTGGTCTGCCAGAATCTACCGCTATATCAACAAGCATTGGCATAGCCAATAGGTCTCGCTTTTGGGACCTTATAAGTATTTAGTTATGCAGCACAATATCCTCGGTACAACAACATCAACTGTTGCATGGTCAAACACTTATAAGGTAGATGGTTTTAGCAGCCATGCAACAGCTGGTGTTGTTGCACCAAGGATATTATGCTGCATAACTAAATACTTATAAGGTCCCAAAAGCGAGACCTATTGGCTATGCCAATGCTTGTCTTTTTACCCACATCTCGGACTCTGTTTCCACACTCAAATACCCTACCAACTCAAGATCTTTGTCCCATGAATTTTTTAATGCTCTTTACTGCAGCCTTCAAGCTCAGACTAGTTACAGGGCAACTATAAAGATGGTTCTCTGACTGTTTTTCAAATTGCACTCGCGCATACACACGGAGTCCCAGGTGAGCGTACAGTCATACGCAAGCATACAAACATTCATGCAATCCCCAGCAGACATAGAGAGGTGCAGCGGCTTAGATATGAATAGTGCAGAAGGTGCAGTGGTACCAGGCACACTGCACCGACATATGCCAATATCTGATTCACCAACAGAGGGGCGTTGGGTTCTTTTTACTTGCTTTCATTATGGCCCACTGCTCCCTTGTTGAGCCACTGGGGGTAGGTAGGAACAGAGGATCGACAGAGAGAAGAGATGGTGGAACTGGGAGGAGTAACTCGAGAGGCAGAAGAGAGGAAATAATGAGGTGGGGGAGGGGAGAAAGAAGGGGGGCTGAGAGGGAAGCCCTGCTGGTCTGCCGCATGTGCGCACCCTATAATGAGGTCGTAATTACAGGTCCCTATCACCCCCACCCCCCTCGACGAGGACGGCGTGGAAAGAGGTTGGCGGGGACACTGCTGTGGAATGCACATGCGACACAGGAGGTGGGCGGGGGTCAATTAACTCTCCCTGCTGAAGGAGGGAGACCCTTCTGAATGGAAAGAGTGAGAAAGACCTGACTAAACACACCTAGAGATGGCGGAAGATGTAGATGGAGCCTGAAGTGGAAGAAGGGAGAACGGAGGCTAAAGTTAGTGGTAGAGAATAAAGAAAGGTACAGAAGTTCAGATTTTTATTTTTTACACGCAATGATATTATGTGATTTTGCTAGAATCATAAGCTGTGGAGGCGACGCCGGGACGCAAACCCCGTTCCCCAGTTCCATGTAAGAAAAGCATAAAATAAACCTAGAGAGATTATAGCGTAGAGCAGACTAGAGGGAGCTCTGGTGAGAAAAAATAAACACACAAATGAAGTAAATGAGAGAGAGCGGGACGAGAAACATACAAGCGGGGAGAAACATCTAACTAAAAAGGGGACAGGAAGAAATAGAACAAGAACGGCAGGGCTGCATGTTCCCAATTTTTCTTTGCCTCTTTTTCACTGTGTGTTTTCTTATCCCCCCTCTACCCACCCCGGCCAGGAGGTAGTTAATAGCTTCACACGAAGGTGGAAAGGCAGGAAGGAGGCCACGAAAACAAAAGATAAACTTTTGAAAGACAGTGGTTTGTTGTCATGTCAATGAAGGTGTTTGTATTGGAAAGATAAGCCAAGAAGGGAGATAAGACGAAGGGCACATGGGAGGATGGTGGGAGGGGTTGGGGCATGTGAAACAAGCATGGAGGAAAGGGAAAGACTTCAAGTGAAAGACCAGCATTGGTCGCACGGCCGTAAATCTAACGCTGCGTGGCCGTGAAAGCAAAAGTCATCGCGATTGCGGTGAAAGCGAAAGTGATCGCGATGACGCGCTCTGTGCAAAGCATGCGAGGGATGCGCACGCAGCAGTTATTGCAGAGGCGGAGCGTGGTGCGCGCTTGTGCACGTGACCGCAAGCTGGTGGCCGCTTTGGTAGCACTTCGAAAAACCGCTTACTAAATGTCTCGCCAGGGCAGCGCATGCGCTGGCTCAGGTGAGACCTAAAAAAAGGGAGCCGTTTATTGATAATCTGCTGCGCGAACTCTTTGGCCCTGTGTTGTCTGCGATCATGATTGTGGAGAGGGTGCACGATCTTTGGATCCTCGGCCCAAACCAGGTGCGCCGCCACGTCCGATCATTGCTTGTCTGTTAAATTATGCGGATAGAGATGCTATACTGAGGGAGGCCAGAGCCAAGAGCCCTATAAATGACAAGGGCAACAATTTGTCTTTTTTCCCGGACTGCACCCCGGTTGTACAGGCGGCCCGCAGCGAATTTGTACCGGTAAAAAAAATTCTACAGACTGCCTCTGTCCTATATGCTATGTTGTATCCTGCTAAATTGAAAATAACACAATGGTCAGGCGCATTTCTTTACTGACTCTAAGTCCGCCTTGAAATTCACAAAACATATATGCAAAAATAGACCTCGCCAGGGCGGCTCGGCGAGCCCGTCTGCCTTGCAGGATCCAGAAGACTCAGACCACTAATGGTAGATCTTATGCTTTTGTGGATATATTTGGCAACGTGACTGTTTAATATGTTATAGTTGGTGCAGATTCAGCTCGGAATCTGAGACAAGAGTGCTGTGCTTTCTGAATAATGTTACGTTGTTATTGAATGCTGGGTAACCCGGGCTTGGATCCCGATCACGTTTAATGGTGTGAGGATGTGAATTACTGCTACAGCCTGGCCACCTCACCATATGGTGGGTGTTTGCAGCTTTGCCTTTCCCCCCAGTGGGTGTTCCCCTATTGTGTCGTTTTTCATGGAGGTTTGGGAGACCGGTAGGGAGGGGGGAGGAAGACAGACTCGAACTAATTGGGAGGTTGGAGTGGGCGGGGGGAAGAGGTGCAGAGGGATGAGGTATGGGCTGTTTTTTAATTTTTTGGGGTTTTCTGAAAATTTGTTGTCTAAGCTGGGGGATGGGGATATTTGCGGATCAGGAATATTTGGCATTATTGTAACAACTCTGTCCTGGTCCAACTTGCCTGCTGGGTCGACTGCAGATGTTAGTATTGTCTATGGGTGAAAGATACAGATTATTAACTTGGAATGTAAGAGGGCTCAACTCCCCAAAGAAAATCCGTCAGGTGTTTGCTTATCTATCGCGCCATGGCGCACATATTGCCTTTTTGCAGGAAACGCATTTAACCAGGTACACAGAACGTGGTATTGCACTCAAATGGCCCGGATATAGGCTAGCTTCCTCCTATTCATCATATGCCAGGGGTATGCTCCTTCTGACCATGCGTGGTATTGCATTCACCCCACTGCGGACACACATAGATGGGAAGGGGCGCTGTGCAATGGTGCAGGGGAAATTGGGTGGCTCCATGGTGTCCATAGTCAACACATATGGCTCTATTGCAGATGATCCGGAGTGTTTTCTGCGAATGTATACCAAACTACGAGAATGGCCAGAGGCAGCCATTTTGTGGGGGGAGGTCTTAACGCATATTTGGATCCTGACCTAGATAAGTCTAACCCACTGACAAATCGCACCCCTAGGGTGGCTCAGAGTATCCGTAGTGCCATGTTGGAATTTGGTTTGTTCGATGTCTAAAGAGTGCGTAATGCCTCAGTGAAAGAGGGTACTCATGCTACACCTCTATACAATAGCTGGTCTGGGTTGGACTACTGGCTGCTGGGTGGGGATGCGGTTGAATGGGTTACGGAGGTGATTCACCTACCGCGCACGTTATCAGATCATAATCCTGTCAAATTAGATATTACCATCCCGACGGCAATACATCGCCCCTTCACGTGGCGGTTGCAATCGGAGGCTCTGCTAGACCTAATATACGAGGCCACTGTGTGTGCTGCCCATAGAACAATATTTCGAACTTAATAAAGGCTCAGTGGATAGTGCCTCCACATTATGGGAGGCCTTCAATGTGACAATCCGGGGAGTGTGCATTGGCACAACTGCTGGCATACTTAAGGACCTCCGAGCTCAGCCTGCAAAAATTTAGATTACGCTTCGAGACCTAGAACGTAGCTACACTGCGGCTCTGTCAGCCGCTGCCCTCTCTCGCATACACAAGCTCATATTGGAATATGATACTCTGGCTGAATCTGAGATGCGATACATCTTGCGCAGACATATGGCGCGTAGGTATGGAGAGGGGGGGAGACCAGGCCGTAATCTGGCTAACAAAATCAGGAATCGCATGGACCAACCTCACATTGACAAGATAACAGACTCTCACGGGCGAGAACACTATAATCTGCTAGATATTACTGAGCAGTTCCATGAATTTTATGCTCATCTCTATACGTCTGGGGGGGACTGCGACAACCGAGATGGAGAGCTATCTTGAGGATGTGGCGGGCGCCTGGTTGTCGGATGCCCACAGGGAATACCTGAGCCAGCCAAGAGATGCAGAGGATATTAAAGCCGCAATCAAGGCCCTACCAAATGCGAGAGCACCGGGACCGGACGGCCTCACAGTTGAATTTTGTAAAACGTATGCAGATCTACTTACCCCTTACCTTCTGGAGGTATATGCTGAGGCGCACGATTCTAGGGTGCTCCCACCATTGCTCCGTCAGGCGCTGATTATAACATTGCTCAAAAAAGATAAACCTCCTGATAAGTGCAATTCATACAGGCCGCTATCACTGATCAATATAGATGCGAAGATTCTTGTCAAAATTCTTGCAGTTAAATTACAGCCTCTGATGTCACGCCTGGTGCTGCCAGACCAGTCGGGTTTCATACCCGAACACTCCACATCGCACAACCTACAAACCATCTTTGCAATGCTTCATGTGTTGGAGCCGAGTTTATCGGCAGCGGCAGTGATGTTGGATGCTGCTAAAGCCTTTGACTCGGTCGAGTGGAAATATATGTTTTTTGTATTGCAGCGTATGGGCTTCCCGTTCATTTTTATCCAGTGGGTTAGGTTACTTTATGTGGAGCCATCAGCCCGTGTGTGAGTGGGTGGGCTGATGTCGGAACCATTCGATATTGATCGAGGCACCCGACAGGGATGCCCTCTCTCCCCATTGCTTTTTGCACTCCAGAAGTGTTGTACGGCAGCAACATAGAGAAACGTCCTTGAATTTTAACTATCGCCCAGTTTCCATATCATTATATGCGAACAACATGGTTCTGTTTGTTCGTGAGCCCTCTCGATATTTGGCGCAGTTGCTGCGGGAATATGTTCGATTTGGTTTACTGTCCGTGTTGGTGGTAAATTGGGAAAAATCCATCATTATCCCTCTGACGGAATCCACGACTCAGCCTGCTGTGGAGTTCCCGTTGGTATGGTCTGTAGAACCAGTTAAATATCTTGGAGTATGGATCCATCGAGATCTGGAATTGGTTATTCGCGAACATTATGGCTGGGCCTGTAGCACCCTAGATCAACAAGTTGATAACTGGGTGACCTTGCCACTGTCTCTGGCGGACCGTATTGCACTTTCAAAAATGGTGGTTTTGCCGCGGTTTTTGTATTTATATACGAACATCCCGGTTGTACTGACGAAGAGGTTTTTTTAATACCCTCCGCACTACTTTACTTAGATTGGTCTGGGGAGGCAAGCATGCTCGAGTGAGCTGGCCTGTTCTTATTTGCGCTTACGAAAAGGGGGGGTTTGGGGCTCCGGACCTATATATCTACTATCTGAGTGCTCAGGCTCAGTATGCGTACCACTGGGTTAGGTCGCATGCATTTACCCCGCATGTTGCAGTGGAAGCGGGAGATGCCTCTCCTGTCCCTCTGCATAGCATGCTCACACACACGAAGCGCGGACTCCCGAAAACGGAAATTAACGCGGTAGACACAACGATAGCTGCCTGGCAGGCGACAGGTAGACTAGCACACAAGTTACCCATATATGCCCCGGCTATGCACATAGAGCACCACGCTGTGCTATCAGTGACTCACGAAGCAGGCGCTATGCGGCTTTTAAAGGAGGCAGGCCTACAGTTGATGCAGGATCTGTACCCGGAGGGTTCGTTCCACACAACAGACACTTTGCAATACATAAGCAATCCCATGCTGTTGTTTCTCTTCACGATACACAGGCTTAGATACGCGATTAGAGCACACTATATCACCTACCCCCTGGAGACTCCTACACTACACTCTCTGCAACTGGTTTAGAAGTATACGGGACGAGAGCAAGGGTGAGCCGGACAGAAGCTGGGAGAGATGGTATGACAGTCTACAGTCCCCTATATCGGAGGCAGACTGGAAACATATATGTGGCTTAACGGGTACACTTGCTATGAATGGAAATTTACGTATAATGCATTTTAAGTATATACATCAGGTGTACTATACACCGGTGAGGTTACACCGATATGAGTTACGCGACTCCAGCTGATGTGTGAGATGTGGGCAGCTTGGAGCAGATTTCTTGCATCTTGCATGAGGATGAAGGAGGGTGGCCTGTTATTGGTCTGCTGTAGTCCGGGATATAATGGAAATGTCGGGGCTGGTGTTGCAATGCACCCCCCTTATATGTTTATTGTGCTGTGTTCCACATGCGAGGGGGGTGATGGGACGCTTTGTACGACTCGGGTTGCTCATGGCTAAACGTAGGGTAGCTATTACTTAGGGAGGGAGACGGTCACCAAAAATTGAACACTGGATCAAGGACCTTCTGTATTGTAAAGAAAATATGGAGTTATATGCAGAGGAATTACCAACAACATCGAGGTCGAAGGAAATTTGGGAGCCACTGCGGCGCTTTCTGTAGACGAGAGCAACAGCGGACGAACAGGGTGACGACGATTAGCTAGGACATAGTAAAAAAACAAGCATATTAATGACGCAGCGTACATGCACAGACAATGTGATGTCCTTATTTCCCAGGGTGACAGTATATTATTGAGTGGTCAAGTCATTAATCTTTTTTTCTTTGTAGTTATCATAATTTGTTAATTTTTTTTGTTGCATTTGCAGCGTGGATAATATTCATGATGATTCTGTATGAGGATATTGTGAAGTATGTCTTTTTTTCCCTTTTTGTTTGTTTTTTTGGAAAGTAATAAAATAAAAAATAAAAAAACACATTAAAACATGCGCTACCAGGAACAACATCGATACAAATGGACAGGCTCCCTAAATGAACCCACAAAACACATAAAAACATGTGCTACAACTGACAATAGTGATACAAATGGACAGACTTCCTAGATGAGCAAAAATACATACAGAGCAGCCATCGATGGGCTAATGGCTAATGCATTATTTGTGTCGGAAAACAACAGCTCCAGGAAATGAAAGTTAGGAGCATTCCTAAAAATGCAGAACAGTGCGTTATAATAAGGTTGGCAATGCAGATCATTTGAAGGTTGGAGGAAAAGTGCATTTTGTGGCTCGTGAACTTTTATTTTTCGGCTCATGAAGAAACAATTTGAGCTCTGGATGCGGGCAATAGCTCCAACCCCATTAGGAAACCGTGCCAGGCTGTAAAACGCAAATGTAATGGCTTTTAATTCAGAACAGTGTCAGGAAATTGAATGTCCTATTTTTGCTGCAACGTTAATACTGTCATTTAAAGAACAATAATGCAGGCCGCTGACTGAACTCCCCTGTTGCCTCCTTCACTGTCACTTGAAAGAGCCAATAGCAAACGACACAGAACTTCACTACTGATGGGTGCATGTAACCATGGTATCAATTTCGTGATGATCCTGCTCTATAGTGCTGGATGAGTAAAAGCAAGAACTTCTGGAAAAGGCACTAGAGATTGTAGTCTGCAACCCCAAAGTCCACAAACGATGCATTGATTGCCCTGGGGGCAAATAACTCCTAGTTCCCCACGTTTGTGTGCATAGTGCTTCAGACCTCGTTCAGCGGTCACGGGGCAGACATGGGGTACTGGGCCCCACCCGTGGCGGTTGGTGTAGTTCACCACTGGTGTCCTGGGGTCTGTAAACTGGGCCAAGTGCAACCCTTTCCACACCTGACTTTCAGGGTAGAGGTACAAGCAGTCACAGGCTTCTCCTGAAGAAGGGAGGCATTGTGGGAGGCACACGTTTTGCGCCTGCCAATCAGCCACCAGACACAATCATGTCAGTATCGAAGAAGGTGTTTATCTTTTAGACAAAGAAAATACTTTTTAATTTCACAGCAGTAATCAATATGTCACAATTCAATCCAGTATGCAGGGATACCTTGATCAGGGGCTCTGCTGGGTGCTACACCCTTTACCACATGTGCTCTATCCCATCTGGGTTACCCAATCTAAAACTGTCCCCCAGCAACTATGATAGATGCTTAAATTAAGGCTCAAGTGCGGATTATATTTTCCCCAAAGACAGATGTGCAATCAGTTCACTCGCTTTCAGGGGCGGCTCCTCCATGTGGGCGGAGGAGCGTCGCCCCACAGCTTTCTCGCAGTGCGGGAAGCAGTAACATAAATTGGTTTGAATGCCATTTTATGTTACTGCTTCTCGCACTGCGAGAAAGCAGAAGGGTTTGGTTGGGGGCAGGCGGGTGGGCGGTCCTGCAACAGGGCAGGGGAGGAGTGGCTAGCCAAATGTTGCGGGCCTTGACTGTTTGGTCGGCACTCTGGGGCCGCCCAAACCAGTCATGCGTACTCTGCCATTTTCTCCATGTAGGCATGCAGCATACATGGAGAAAATGGCCTCCATTGCAGCATTGTGATTGGCTTAGGGGAGGGGAGGGAGGCTGCCTGCTTCTTGCGAGTAGCAGAGAAGCAGAGACAACGGGGGACCGGATCAGGCCGGCTAAGGTGAGGTATTGATTTATTTTTAATTAAAATTAAACCTCCTCCACGTGATCCCCTCCCGGCTCGAACCCCCCACACCCCCACCCATGAATCATGCCGGCCGCAACTGGAAATAAAGTGATTTGGAATGGATCACACACTTTGGTCAAGTGGTGAATCAGGGATTTGGGTTTCCTGGTTGAAAATTAAGCAATTCTGCCACTGAATGAATCTCTTTGTTTCACTACCTTTTGCCACCAAAGAACAATGCTTTGTTCATGTATTTCAACACCCAAATTACTAAACTTTGTTCAATAAATACAAGTTTCACAAATTAAGGAGCCAAAAAAAAGTGTCTGTGTACCTGGCTCAGCTCTGTTTTTGCATGCCAGCCCTCATAGGCAAACGGACGAGACAGTCATTCGCCCTAAACAGCCTTGCCCATCTCTACTATGAATGGAAGTCACATCAACGCACTGACTTCTGTAATATAAGCGGTGCAAACATTAAATTTGCTATAGTCGCAAAACATTACTATATCATTTTTGGTAAGAAAGGCTTGCATACCAAGTTTAAATAAAATCCGTCATTTTGCCTCCACTGCACCTCCAGCTAGCGTTGCCACCTGGATGGGGTTTTTTACCACCATAACCAGTATTTTCAGCCGGTACAAAAATTCCCCAAATCACCTAAAGCCGGGTTTTTTTCAGCTTATCGGTACCTCCTTAAAACAGTAAATGTAAGAAGAAAGCACTGTAGAATGTGTTCTAGCGCTACCGTATTCATCTGTCTGTAAAGTAAACAAAGAGAGAAAGACCATGTTAAAATGAATACAGATGATTTTATATAAAGTTCTATTAAAGTATCATATCTGGTTAAAAGCTGAATCTTAAAATGTGAACAAAAGGCTGGTATGATTCCCTGAGGAACGGTGGCTACTCTACCATGAGCAAAGCCTAGGCCATACTGGCCACCCCTGCGTGTTCTGAGTGAGTTGCAGGCTGGGGGCTGCTTTCAGGGCAGGATGGACTGCCGTGACCCAAACAGACACCCATAGCCGCATTTTAGCCATTGCCTCTGCAATGTATGGCTGATTTGAACATGTGTGCATGAGCTTCCAGTCCACTTTCCCAGTACACCGCTAGCCAGAGCTGATTTTCCAACCTTCTCTTTCCTTTTTTTCACTATAGTTACTTGCCTGCGTACAGGATTTATATAGAATTTGGTTCCTGAATCGTCACCCTCCTGCACCGCACTGCTCGATGCAGAAGGGATGAATTAACCAGCTGAGGAAAGACGTGGCAAGGTCAAACCGTGTGTCATTTTGAAATGCGTCATTTCACTCTGCCACCTCCTGCCGGGCTTTTTCCCTCCTGCCTTTCAATCTCCCAGCCGGAAGCGCAAAAACAATGTCGCTGCCAAATCGCCGAGTCTTTGTACTTCTTTTTTAAATTGAAAGCAGCAGAAAAGACACATTCTCTTGGAGAATTCACACATCACGCAGCCCTGCTGCAGCCCTTTGTCCTGGGATTTCTTACTCCACAGAATCGGGGCCCAAGGGGCACGTGTGCACTCTCTGCGTGCACGCCCACCCATTCTGGGTCGCTTTCAAACCAAATCTCACCGGTGAGACCTTCATCGGACAATGTCTGTGTTTTTTAACATATGTGAGAGCCAGGGCACAAGTCCTAAAAAAAGAAGTGGGGGACGCTGACGTCACGACAGGAAGTGGCATCACGAAAGGTGGCTTGCACCATCAGACTCATTGCCTCCACTCGCTCACCCCTTAGATGCGATTGCCTCAGAGAAGCCAGCGCGTGAGCAGCGTTCTGAATGAGCTCTGATCTCGCCCCAGAGAGGCCAAAGAGTGAATGTGTGGCTCCATTTGCTCCAGTTATCGAGCTCCCGGTAAAATAAGTGGGGGGACGCCGTCCACCCGCGTGGTACCCCGACATGAGCCCTGGTGAGAGCTATTGCTTATGTTACGTGTGGCCTAGGAGACAGCTTGCCACACCACATTGCTAAAGACTGGACCCTCCTACTCAGTAACACTTATCCAAGGGTCGTTTTGTGTGACTTGAGGGGTGAGGAGAAAAACATCTTAAGACAATATCCAATGTGGTTACACAATAACTCAGTTTGAAATCAAGTCAGTAAGTTTTATTCCAGAGTCAAGTGCAAAAACAAATTGATGTAAACTAATCTAAGCATAATCGTATAAAAGTACAATGCAAACGAGATGAAGACAAATCTTCGAATGCGGCTCACTCTATATAACAAAAAGAAAACCACTAATTCAATAATTGCAATGTAAGTAATAAGGAAACCAAATTTCGCATCAGATTGCATTAGTTTGTCGTTAAAGAAAAGCATGGACTCCCTGTCTATCCCTACTCTACACTACCAAAAGTGGCAACCCTAAACTAAAGCAAGATTTAGGTAAGAAGAAATAGGAAAAAGGAAAAAAGGTGTCAGCCATCAAAGCCTTCTATAAAAGAAGCTCCAATATGGGTCAAGCAGCATAAAGCCACAAAAGTCACAGAGGTTTGTACCTCAAGGCGCCCTAAGCCGGAATGATAGCTATCTCTCACTACGTTGCATCATATTCTCAGTTGCACCCAAAGTGCGTCCCTCAAATCCATTTTGTAATTTTCCATTATACCACCACACATAGTTTTCTTCACACCATGTTGTTATTCTCATGAATCGCTACCCTGGCCGTCCTTGGTCCCGTCTCCTTCTCCCATGAGAACTCTCTTCCCATCTTGTTATCGCTCTCCTTGTACCTGTTGCCGCTTCACATGCCTCACTACTGAGAAACTAAGACCTTCTCCTTTCTGCTAATGAAGCCTTGTTCACCTGCGGTGGGAACACAAATTACAAGCAACATTTCTACTGTAAAGAACTCAATTGTTAAACTTAAAACATGAGCTTGAATCCAAACGTATCTCCAGCCCACAAGTCAGTCTAAGTTAATAAGTGCACGGGTTACATTTATGTGCACTCTTTTACACACAAATGAATCTAAATGCCTGTACACATACTTTTAAAGTTAATACAGTAATAACATGATTATCTAATTAGAGTTCTTTTTTTTTTTTTAAATCTTTTTATTTCCATCATCACGGTAGGCACAAAATAAAATACAGTAAGACAGAAGCACATGTAGTAGTATACATCAACAGTATAGTAGATTCGAAAAGGCAATAAAATGAATAGCATATGACATAACATATGGAGAAGGAGGGCAACGATAATAAAGTAAGCAGGTAATAATCAGAAAGGAACATATAATCACAAATTGAAATGATCACCAAATAATATAAAGCAATATAATCATAAGGGCACACAGGAACATTTACTTCGCAAATTACAGAGCAACAAATATATAATAGATTAATCAAAAAGACATTGGTCGCCAAAGTGCTTCTAATTTAACCAAGGAGCGGAGTCCCCTTGTATTTGCTAAGGCAGCCTCTAAGCCATAGGTTTCCTTAATTATCGACCAAAAATCCTCAACCTGAGGAGGTGTGGGAGAAATCCACGCCCTAGCAATAGCTAGTCTAGCAGCCGCCATTAAAATTGAGAAGAGACATGCTAAACCTGGATTATTTTCTTTACAACCCAGCATGATCTCCAGACCAGTCAATGGTTGATTCAGGCCGAGTTTTAACTGAAGTAGCTGTTCAATTTTCTGCCAATAAACCGTCAATGAAGGGCATGAAATAAACATATGCAACAAGTCGGCAGCGTATAATCCACATTTAGGGCAATATTTTTTATCTCCCGTCATATTACCTGGATCCCATTTTGCAATTCTAGCCGGTGTGTAATATAACATACAAGTAATACGTAGTTGCTGGAGTTGCAAGTTGACAGAGTGCACCGAATCCTTTACATTAACTAGTGTTTGTTTGATCATACTAGGGGAGACCGTTATACCCAGCGTTTGGCTCCAACGTTCAGCTATTTTTACGCTACCATCAAGTTTAAAACTAGACAGATGAATATACATCATACCTATTAAGGACTTGGTCTTTGTACCATATATACAATCCCAAACATTTGACTGTGTAAACTCAATTGGAGCGAGAGTTGTAGTTAAATAGTCTCTTATTTGCAAATACTTGTAAAAAAAATTTACCGGTAGCTTATACCTTATGCGCAAATTTTCAAATGACATGATTCCTCTCTCATTATAAATTTCGCCCAGGTATGAGATCCCATATTGACTCCAAGATTTACCTGCCTGATCCTGAAAGATCTTAGGGAGCAGTGGGTTCCCCCACAAAGGAAATTTAGTATGCATTTTGGGTAGCTTACACTTACTAGCCATATCTCTCCATATGAGCACGATATCCCTCAGAGTCTTAAACTTGACTCTCTTAAAGTAATTTGGATCATTTATTCCATACAAAAACATGTCCCTTTGATTACCTAAAATAAGCTTGAATAGTGAATTTGGCTGGTCCAAGCCCAACAAGCATCGAAACCGAACAGTAAATGAAGACCAGAAATACATTTTAAAATCCGGAAAACCCAGTCCTCCTTGTTCATAAGGAGATTTAAGTAGCTCGATTGCTCTTCTGGGTTTTTTATAACCCCATAGAAAGCTACTGCATATGCCCTCAAGTTTTTTAAACAGATTGTTAGGTATTTTCAGCGGAATAGAGCGGAACAAATATAAAAATTTGGGAAGTATTTTCATTTTTATTAAGTTAGATCTACCCAATAGCCCCAAAGGGAGCCTGTGCCAAAATTTAAACAACCTAACGGTTTCCTGCAAGAGTGGTAAATAGTTGATGTCTATAATCTGTTTAACATTAGAAGTTATTTTTACCCCCAAATAAGTTACTGTAGTGCACGCCCCTACCAACACATTATGAATCCCTGAAGTAGTAAGCACTTGAGTTTTATTCACGTTCAACTTGTATCCTGAGACATTACCGTATTTCTCAGCTTCATCTATGATCTTATTCACGGCCTCACTTGGATTAGTAGCATAAACCGCTATGTCATCAGCATATGCTGTAAGCTTAAGTTGAGAGGTGCCGGAAACCAACGGATCGATGTATACACAAGATTGAAGGATACGTAAAAATGGCTCTATATATAGAGCAAAAAGTAATGGTGACAGCGGGCAACCTTGCCTGGTCCCGCACAGTATCCTAAAAGATGTTGACCTAGAGCCCATATAACAAAGATTAGCTTGAGGATTACTATATAAAGCTTTTACACAGGACTGGAACTGCTTACCGATACCTATCTTTGCTAGGATAGCCCAAAGAAATTCCCATCTAACACGATCGAATGCTTTTTCAGCATCTAATAGGATCATGCCAAAATCGATTTTCTTTTGCTCTGCATAGTCAAATGAACTAATGGCCGTGTTAACGTGGGCAGTAGTATCCCTCCCTAATATAAATCCATGCTGACTTTCAGAGACTAAGTCCGTCATAATCGGGGCTAAGCGATTTGCCAAGATCTTAGAAAATATCTTCGCGTCCGCATTAATAAGCGAAATTGGCCGGTATGAACCACACTCAGTCGGAGGTTTGCCCTTTTTAAAACAAAAAACACAATCTGTGTCTTATTCCACGATGCCGGCACCTCACCATAAATAGCTACATATTGGATTGCACTGATAAGAGGTAGAAGTATGGTCTGTTTGAAGGATTTATAAAACTCTAAGGGTATTGAGTCAAAACCAGCCGCCTTCCCACTTGGCAGTACTGACAATGCAGATTCAACTTCTTCTGACAAAATTGTTTCTTCTAATGTATTAATTTTCTCGTTATCTGCAGACTGGAGGCCACTGTTGTTGATATAGCCTAGTATCTCTTCTTGGTTAGAAGACCATGTCAGAGAATATAACTGTTGATAGAACTGCGAAAACTGATCTAAAATATCCGATGTTTCCGTATAAAATATCCCATTTGTTCCCTTAATAACATCAATCTTAGTTCTGGCTTTTGCCTCTGCAGTCTGATATGCCAATACATGTCCTATATGTTCCCCATACTCGTACCTCTCCAACCGATGCTTGCTGTACTTTGCAGCCATTTTCTCTCTCAAATGTTTTTTAACTGCAATTCTTGCATCAATTAAAGAAAGGAGCATACTTTCCTGAGCCTTTGAATCCTTACTCTTAACTACCTTCACATGTTCTCTCTCAATATCACGCAGATTAAGTAATAAATTCTCCATTTCGCTTTTTCGTTTTTTGTTCTGTAGAAGAATATATTTCTGTGTGATACCGCGAACGAACGCTTTCATAGTATCCCAAACAATTATTGGAGACGCAGAACCTGTATTTATTCTAAAAAATTCCTCTAGTTGCTGTGTAGTACTCGACAGATATTCAGTATCAGTCAACAAGTACCTAGGGAAAGAGAATTGCCTGATTTCCTTATCTTCAGTTTTAACCTGAAAAGAAAGAATAATAGGGTTATGGTCAGAGGTCACCCGGGGACATATTTCCATTTTCGATGTTATAAGTACTCTATCAGAGACCAAGGCCATGTCAATCCTAGAGTATGATTTGTGAGGAGCCGAATAGTAAGTATAGCCCGGTATTAGAGGGTATATATGTCTCCAAGCGTCCTTGACAGACTGAAGCCTCATCATTTGCATGATCGCTCTGCGAGTTTTACACATTCTTACATTACGCCTATTCCCCGTAGAGTCTATATGATAATCTAAGACGCAGTTGAAGTCCCCCAAGATTAGTTTTTCCCCCTCCCAGTTTAATAATTCCAAATTGAGGAATTCGAAAATATTAGGATCGTCGACATTAGGGCCATATATGGCGCAAATCACATATTTCTTACCCCCTATAGCCAGCTGAGCTATTGCCCATCGGCCCCATTGATCTGCCAGTTTGTTGATAACTTCGCAGGCAAACTTTTTATCTTTTAAGATAGCTACTCCTTTAGTAGATACAGTTTGAGTTGTACTAATGATAACCTCTAACCCCAGGTCCGCTAATAAATTCCGGTCTTTGTAAGACAAATGAGTTTCTGTCAGCACCACTAAATGAGACTGATACATTCGTAACTCCTCTCGGACCAGCCTTCTTTTACCTGTGTTGTTAAGACCAGCAACATTACAGGCCAAACACTTGATCCAATTCATAATTAAGTTTTATCTTTTGTGTTAATCCTCCTCCTCCTCCTACAACAATAATTATCAAAAAAAGTTGAATGAACTATAACATGTAGTTTATTTTTTATACTGTTGACAACTGAAAAAGAACACCTTCCCCATTCTTTAAGAGCACAGTGCCCCAATGATGACGATTTTCTCCCCCTACAGCGAGGAGGAACCAAGATGGCGGATTGAAGCCGCCACAGCGAGCTGCAGCCCTGATGGTCTCCTACACCTCCAACTAACAAACGATACGATGTGCGTGATACGGAAGACTTCGAGGCTTTGAAGTAAAATACCTGCAGGGAAAGAACTACGGCGCTGAGCGAGCGAATGTGGCAGTTTTTCGCTTTAAAATCCGAGCGGAGAGCATTGGAGAGGTTGCTTGCTGGTTATTGCTCCCTCCCAGGACGCTCACCGTATTGCTCGACACTCCACTGGACCGGTCTGACTTCGTCTGCTGCGGCTGCTACAGCTGACTCCGAGCGTGGGGGAGACATGGCGCCACCGAAAACGACCCCGCGGTGCACCCGTACTGGCCGGAACATCGCTGGAAAAGGCGAGGGGAACTTGGTGACCGGTGCCGGCAAGGAGAGGTCAGGTATTACAACCAGCAAACCATTAACGAGCCTTCTACAAACTGGGAGAGTCCCGGAGCTTCTCGCAGGCAAGTGCGCGACTAGCAACAATGTTTCGGAAACTTTACTCTCCGCGATTACAGACAGTAACATTGTTGCGCTCAGTTCTGCTGCCCCTTTAATAGACAGTGTTTCATCTGTAGCGGATAAGGATAGCGACGTCAGTGTGTCTATTACAGGTTGTAATGTGGGCACAGAGGGTTTACAACTTGAGTCTATGCCTACTCCTTTGCCACCCATACAGCATGACGGGGGGACCGGCAGGCAAGAGGGAGAGGTGATGGAGGTAACAGAGGTAACAGAGGTGGTGGAGCCTGTATCCTCAGACTTGAGACAAGACACTGATGTTGAGCATAACGTGACCGCAACAGCCGGTGTGGGTCGGACTCTTGGCTTGGAGGGCAGCGTCATGGTAGAAGGCGAAGGCGATAGTGAAGCTAATGACTCGGCTTCATTTGACGACATTGAAGAACCAACCGAGTACCCAGCACAGACGGGGTGTAAGCCATTGACCATTAAAAAGGTCAAAGGGAAAGTCAATAACAAATCGAAGAGAAGTACACTCCACTTACATAATGCGCTTCCTATAGGGAAAGCTATCTCTGATAATAGCCCCCTCAGGAAGTGGGTGCAAGCTAAGGGCAAGCTAAGGGCGGAGTGCGAAATATGGCACTAAGACTCTCAGGCGTTAACGGTAACGGTAACAGCAATGGGGTTAATCCACCAACATCTCGCTCTGGCGACTCACCATCAGAAGCCAGTTCTGGGCGTGGTGCCCCAGGAATAGTACAGCCGGAATCCTTAAGTCACAATGATCCATATTTCCCGAAAGAAATTCAGTCTCAAGTTGGTCAGGCGACGGCACTACCTGAGGCAGGAACCGGCTGTAATGAGGGAGCAGCACCATCACTCTCTCTGATTCTGCAGTCCCTAGCTGAGCAAAGACAAGAGGCGCAGCTGCACTATACACAGGTCAGAGAGGACAACAATAGAATCCAACAATCCCTTCGGGAAATGTCTGATAAAATTAGCGGGTTAACTCAAGATTTAACTGAGCTGCAGCAGAGAGTTTCCGCAACTGAAGATCTATCTGCACTTACAGATGTCTCTGCCAGAAAGCATGAAGGACAGATTTCGGATATGCAAATCAAGCTGGAGGATATTGAAAACCGTCAGCGAAGACAGAACCTTAGACTTTTTGGCATTTCTGAAGGCGCGGAGGGGTCAGACCCGAGGGGGTTTCTGGTTAAATTATTTCAGAAAGCTTTCCCTGATCTTTCTGATTGGGACTGGGACTCTCAACTTCAAAGGGTCCATAGATTGCCGCTAACTCAGAGGAATAAAGGGGGGCAATATCCTCGCCCTTTTTTGATCTATTTTGGGAACTTTTTATTGAGACAAGCAGTGTCAATGAAAGCGAGACCTAATGCTCCAGTCTCAGTAGATTCTTTTTCTTTTTTTGTTAGATCAGATTTGAGTAAGGCTACAATGGACAGACGCTGGAGGCTGCGCCAATTTATAGATCCTATAAAAGCTCTTGGCGCTCAAGCTTTCCTACAAGAACCTGCACGTCTGAAAGTTCTCAAGGGTAGTCATACCTACATCTTTCTGGAAGAAAAAGAAACAAGTGCGGCAATAGCCAAATGGCGCGCAGAAGATGCTGAACAGGGATAGGTGGGATAGAAGGGGGGTCTGCTCTATGGCGATTAGGAACTTTCTTCCTTGCAGTATTGCAGTAATTTGTAGAAACTTGTAGAAACTGTCAACTATGTTCAAAGCCTGTGATTATGTTCATGTTTATGATTGCATTATAAACAGATGTAAGTGAGGGTAGGTTTGACCTATTGGGCAGTGGCTCGGTAGGGCTGCCATTTCCAGCGGCAGCTGGTAATAAGGGGGGGTTCTTCTTGGAGACGGGGTGAGGTGTCACCCTTAGATTGGGTTTAGGTTTGGTGAGGGTTAGGGAGGGTGTATGAGGTCTAATTAGAGTTCTAAGCACATGAATCCCATTTAGTAAAGACAGCACTATTTCTCGTCATCAAACGTGTACAGACATTTGCCCGAATAATCATGATTCTGTCAGTTAGGGTTCTAAACACACATATAAGTTTGTATTAGATTGCAGAGATATCTTTATATATGTTATATTCCCATTTCTATTATTGACATTAGTGCACCCCTAACACGTTTTTCGGGATGGAGTCAATTTCACACTGCTTCAATTACCCCCTCAGATGGCAAAACAACCCATTACACAAATCTTCAGACCTTATCAGATGGCCTTATCAGATGAACCAACCTAAACCGCAAGGTGTGGCAATCCTTTTTCGTTTGAACCCTCCAAACTCTTCATATCCTGATAATATGCATCCTGAGCCTTCTCCAGTTCTAGCTCCTCCTTTTTCCAGTCTTTCCCTTCTCTGCCTTGTACCTCCTGTACCCTTTCTGAATTGCAATGACAACAAGTGCACAAATACCAATTATTAACACAGTTTTCAAGATAGAACCAACTATTCCACTTCCCAAATTCACAAGCTACCTACCTCTAGCACTAGATCCATGTCCAACTGAATCCCAAACACCATCAGCTGCCAAACCACTCAAATCCTTATGGACCTCATTAATGTTTGTTATGTACTTCCTCAAGTCCTTACTCTTGTCTGGAATGCAAGTGCAACATTGCTGGACCTTTAAACTCGACAGACTCCACCTTCTTTTGCGAGCAACATGTCTAAGGCAAGTCAATTCTGCAAAACCCCGGCCCTAATAGCAACCGTTTCAGTATTAACTAGCAAAAATGTCAACTACCGGAGACAACTCTTGGATCTTAATATCATTCAGTATCACCCCTACATTTGATATTATGGCTCCAAAAATGTCTCCTATAATTTGTCCATCACTCACACCATGTTTATGTCATGCCTCCTCCTCCCAAACAGTGTGATCAAAATCATCCACATGATAGTTCTTTGGAAACATTGCACCTAAATAACAAGTACCATACCACTTGCTGGGTAACTTAAAATAGGCTTTCTTCCCACAGACATAATAAGCTCCATGGATCACTGGATCCGTTCCATCCATAAATAACTTCCTTGACCCTCGAACCTCAAAGATGTGGTCACATTCACTCTTTCCTACAAATATGGAACGGTAGTCACTTCTGTTGTGCTGTTCACACAACCTCTTGCAAAGTTGCCAATCCAGCGACAATGCTCCAGTACTTCCTGCTGTCTGATATTCCCTCTCCTCTGGTGACCAATTCTGAACATAAATTCCATTTTCTGCATCTGCTAATACTGCCCTAGATGTATCTTCTACTTGATCTTGAATTTCTTTTTCGATTTCAGAAAGGGCACATGCTAAATTATTTCGATGGGCATAAGCTGTATCTCTCATTTGAGTTGGGACATAATTTACCAGTAATTTCAGCAGTCTTGGCATATGAATGTCTGTTCAAGTGCCTAAACATCGGCACTTCTAAAAGGATCAGATCATAATTTGAAAAATAATACTCAAAATTACCATTGGCATAAAATATACTAAGAAGCAAACTATAGCTAATACCATATGTTAAAGGAAGATGGTGGTAAGTAATTTCCTCTGCTACTGAAGCAGGTAACTGCATACAAACATAGCAACCCCTCGCCTCCATAGTGTCAACATATTCATTGTGCAATCTAGCATAAGAGTTTAGTGTGAAATGTCCCATAGACAAATCTATCTGTGAGTGTTTTTCTCCCAACAAAGTTAACTCTCCATTTGACGTGGGTGAATGTTTCTTCTCAGGTGTAGCAGTATTTTTTACACTACCGGCAGGTCTAAAGCATAACACTACAGTTATTATTACTATTCCTAACGCTATAAGTGTTATAGAAGCCCCTATAATGCATCTACGTCTACTATCAGAGTTGCTGGCCTCCATACTATGTTAGATTCAGACTAAGTTTGGTAGAGAAATAGCAGCTACAGAATCTTCTCTGTTGTTCTCTACCTGTGCAAAAGTCAAAACCAGTCTCTTTTTAGAGTTCAAAATTATTTACATGTATATATTTACATTCTTCGTGAGACTTACCTAGCTCTACTCCGTGTTCCCCTATATTGCCATGCCCTACATTTTTTCTTCTTCCACTTGGGCCTAGGCAGTCTTCTTTAAGCACCATTGATAAAAGTTCATAAAGTTCATTCAACATCTCTTATAAGTTCTGAACCTAGTACGTTTATGAGCACCTGTAACAAGTCTTCTCTCAATTTGGCAATTTCCACAGATGATTGTTCTGGATTTAAATGATGAAAAACAGTTTCATTTAGAATTAGGTTTCAAAAGCCACTCAACCTTGGCAGGTAAGGAAAGGCAAATTCAAGGAGAACATTCAAATCAGTCCCTGGAATCTTCGGCAAAACATTGATTATCAGTGCAAATGATCCAGAGCTCGCCCTCGTTGGCATCTGTATCCAGATAGTTTCACTCAGGAGAAGAGTACCTCCTACAAGGCAACCTCAATCTCTTGGACTGCCTTAAACCACACTCTCCACCTTAGTCTTCACTCTGTTCCAATTCAGAAATTTCATCTATGAGTGCAAGCTCCTTTTCAGGGGGCAACAGCAAACTTCTCCTTGACTGTCCCCTTAGCCAGCTTTCTTCCGCTCCTGTTCATGCTTCTACAGCACTAGTTCCTTCGTTAGAGGATGGATTTGGCCCATTCACCACCTAAACACCAGTTTTATCAGAGCCAACCTCTACTTTTTGCTCCTCTGGTCCTCCCTCCAGTTGCTCTTGTGCTGCTTCAGACTCAGAGTGTTCCCTTGCAGCTTGACTGACCCTCTACGGTAGCCCTCCAACCACCGTTGGGATCTATTCTGGGAGAGGAGCTGTTTCATCAAGGGGATTCGGGAGCCTACAGGTGTGGGAGGTGTGCACCCAGTTTGGAAAACCACCACACATCACATCAGTCGCTGTGACCAGAATCACCTGGAATGGGCCACGCCAACGAGGCTCAAGACAGTTCTTCCTCACATGCTTTTTGATGACAACCCAGTCCTCGGGGTTGAGGTCATGGCACTGCTCCTGATGTGGTGGTGCAGTCGTTGCTTCATCCTGGTGAGACACAGAATGAACCACATCAGCCAATCCTTTACAGTAGTCGAGTACCAAATCATCGTATATATTCCCAAGCACATTGGCAGGCACAGCAGGCAATCTCATAGCTCCTCTCATGAGGATTTCATGTGGCGGGAGTCCAGTTCTTCTGTCTGGGATACTGCAAAGTCTTATCAACACAAGAGGCAAGGCATCAGGCAATTTCAGGGATGTTGAAGCACAAACTTTGGCTATCCTGAAGTACCATTTATTTGTTCAACAAGGCCTTAAGCCTTTGGCTGATAACTGCAATGTAGCCTCTGTTCCAACTGTAAAGCTGCACATAGTAATGTCAAAATCTCATTATTTAAATGAGATCCTCAGTCTGACTCCAAAGTAGTGAGAAATCTGAATATCAGAATAAGTTCCCTCAGTAGTAACTTAGGTAAATAGAAACTGTCACATCTTCTAGTAGGATATGCTTCCACCCCGTGAGATAATATGCACACTAGGATATACCGTAGTCCATTACACACAGGCATCTCAACGAAATCCAGTTGCATCCAATTAAATGGTCCTCCTGACCTCCCTATGTAACTCAAAGTAACAGCAGTCCTTTTCCCCACATTCATTTGCTGACATGTCACACACCTGTGGCACAACGACTCAGCAATCATTCGGAATTTTGGATTAAACAATGTTTACCTGAACAATATCACCATCGCCTCTCTCCCCAAATGAATTGTTCTGTGAATAAATCTTGCCATTGGGTGTAACAAACAATTAGGCAACAATAGCCTCCCATCATCTGAAACCCAAATGTCATCCTCTCCGTTTACACACCCTGCTCTTATCCAACCTGATTGCTCCTCTTCAGCAACCTCCTTTTGCAATTTCTTCCCTTTATCCCAAGTATCATTAACTGCAATCAGTAGGTTGAGATTGGTCTAATCTTTCAGTTCATTAGAGTACTCCCCACTGAAACTGCAAATATTCAATGCACAGTAGCGTGCACCTGCAACAGAATACCTCGTTAACAGTTCCACAGAGAGAAGAACATAAACAGTTAGTGGGTGACCCATCTCGATGCCTTCACCACTTTCCAGGCTGCCACCTGTTAAAGCAACAGTTTTGAGACATCTGGGCAACACAGACGCTACTGGATCTAAAGTAGCTGAGAAGTATGTGACTGCTCTACTGGCAATTTCATGGTTCTGAGTCAACACTGAAAGCGCACAGCCCTCTGTTTCATGGCAAAAGAGCGAAAACGCTTTGTTGTAGTCAGGCAGTCCAAGTGCAGGAGCGCAATAGTGACTCTCTCTCAACTCCAGGAATGCATTCAAACAAACATTGTCCGAAGGCACCTGATCAGAAACACCCTTGTGGGTCAACCGCTGCAGAGGCTTGGCCACTAGGGAAAAGCTGGGTATCCACTGGTGACATTAGCCCACCATTCCCAGAAACATCCTAACTTCATTCTGTGTGCGCAGTGGATTCATTTGCATGATCGCTGATATTCTTTACTGTGACACCTTCCTGACGCCCTTTGCAATCCGATGTCCCAAACATAGGACCTCTGTCACACTGTACTGCAACTTATTGTGGGACACTTTATGTCCATTCTTAGCCAAATGGTTCAACAGGGCAATGGTATCAGTTCTGCAGGCATCCTGAGTATTCGATGCAACCAGAAGGTCATCAATATACTGCACCAGGACCGAATTACAAGCATATACAGAGACTCAAGGTTCTTCTTCAGAATCTGGTTAAAGATAGACGGACTCTCTGTATACCTTTGTGGGATATGACACTACATTAAGACACAATCTCCCATCTGAAAGGAGAACAAAAAATGACTGTTTTCATGCAAGGGGATCTAGAAAAAACACCTGGCACAGATAAATGACAGTGAACCATTCAGCCTCACATGGAATTTGAAACAATATTTCAGATGGATTTAGTTCCACAGGACAACAAGGAACCACTATATAATTTATGCTGCAGAGATCCTGCACTATGCAGTATTTTCTGCTAGGCTTCTGTAAGTCCATAATGGGACAATTACATGGGCTCCCCAGGATCTCCTTAAAAATGCCTTGTTCAAGAAGGGACTCGATCACAGGCGTAATTCCAGCAATTGTTTCGGGCGTCAAATTATACTGTGGTCAGCATTGGCCATAATTTGTATGCTGACTGGCTTGACTCCTTTAATGAGTCCAATATCCTTTCCAGTAAAATCCCAAACCATATCTGCCACTGTATTTTGGAGATCTAGTGGCAAGCTCTCAGCTGTCAGCAAAGGAAACAATGAAACGTTCAAGTTTTGATTCCCCAATTTACATGCAATGCCCTCATCGTTTGTTTGGAGCTCAATGCCCTTTGGTGTACAATATATAGTGTAATTTAGCTTGCTCAACAAATTGTATACTAATAGACACAGAGGACTCGAGTCACACACCACAAACTGATGGTTATCCTCAAAGGTCACTATCTTCACAGGTACTTCTTCTGTCAGGGGTATGACATCCTTTTATTTGTAACACCTACAACTTGGATCTTCCCGAGAGGGGTAGGTTGGGAACCTCTGCTGTTCCCAAAGTAGAGCGGGTAGCACCAGTATCTATTAAAAAGGTGACATTGTGGCCATCTACATCAGCATCAACATAAGGTCCATTCTGGTCTATCTCCAGTACTGCGCAAAGTGAGCAGTCTTCCTCCCCTCACAGATACTGTCTTAAGGACTGATCGGTGCCAGAGTCATTGAAAGCCTCAGACATAGGATATTGCTGAAATGGAGCATTATTATAAGATGCATTCTGCAAACGTTGCGGTGGCATCAGAAGCTACAGCACCTGCATCACAGGACCTTGAGACCCTGCCATGTTTTGGGATCTTGGTCTAGGCACATTTTGTGACTGTACAACATTGCCCTGGGACTGATTCAATCCCACATTCTGATCTGATTTGCAGGATTAAGGTGACATTCACGCTTCCAATGCCCCATCCTGTTACAATAGTGACACGGGCTGTTCTTCTTTCTGGTCATTAACTTCAGTTTTTGGATTTATTGGAACCCCCTGCCTCCTTCTTGTCCCTGCACTCCTCTGCCCTGTTGCACTGGAACTCCTTGTTGGTATGTTCCTGACAAGGGGACAGCATTTCCTACATAGTACTGAACCTGAGCTCCTCTTTGAGCAGTCTTTATCTACACCAACATAGGTTTCTCTTCATCTTTTTATGCCTCCTCATCTCAATCTCGTCTCTGCAGTACTTAGCATAACACAGAATATTGTCAATATACTTATTCTCCCAACAAATCAGATGATGTTGAAGCATCATGCTAATTTCAGATCGCAATCCTGTTACAAACTGTCCCTATTCCTTGGGTTCAAGCGTATCTATTCCACTATATTGTTTGAAAGCCTGCAACAACCTCTCATAGTATGCATGAATTATCTCTTTAGGGTCTTGGATTGTTCTATCAATTTGAACCAAATTGCTATCTTGTGGAGTCGCCTTAGCCTTTAACCATGTAATCACCTGATAGTATTTCTTCAAAACTACTGGTGACGGACCATGTGTCCCTGGATCTCTCTCGGGCTGTACTTCAGGCCACTCTGGCTAATTTACATTAAGAGACCACAAATCACTATGAGCCACAATTTCAAACAGTGTGTTAATATCAATCCACAGTACCTTTGAAATTTTCACAAAACAATCGACCTTTTTGCACCATTTTACAGGTTTTTCTCTCAACCTCGGGAAGTCATTTGTAAATGCTCCAAGGTACATGTACATATCCTCTGCTTGGCACTTCTCGTAAAGGAAAAGCTTGAACCCTCCATTCCCTTGTCTCTGCCAGGAGGTGGTTCCCCCAATATGCTTTTCTCTTAGCCCATCTCTCTTCCCATTCATACAATGTACTCCAAAATCAAATTCATGGTATGAGCTCCCAAATTTGCGTTTTGAGTCCTGGTACGCTCAAGTTCTCTACATCCTGATCACTGAATGCAAGTCTGTGATTTTTCTGCAACTCCTTAGTTCATTACATCTCAACATCATACCTACCAGCCAATTCAGATAACATTTCGTGTGCTTGTCTTGCCCTTCTGGTAATGTCTTTACTCTTGAACAATAATTAACCTTGCTGATTAGAGTCTACCTGATAAAGTTCTAAAGTTCCACTTATCATTGTATCCAAATCAGTCTTCAATTTGAGCATGTCCACTAAATCTACATTTACAGCCAACTTAATAGTCCCCTGACTTGGTTCAGTGCTCTCTAGTATTGTGATGTTCTTTTGACCATGTTTCTTAATCCAAGACGTCAAGTATGTGCTGACTCTCAGATGTCTTCTGTGTGTTAGCAGTTTCTAAAGGTGTGTACAGGCAAATCTAGACCTGCCAAGCCAGGAAAAGACATTACAGGTCGTAACCAAGTCTGGACTACAGACGGGTCGGCAGTCGCTGCACAAGGGTTACTTGCATTCATTGGAATCAATAGAACAAACCTTGTTTATGAACTTTCTGTTCTTTCCTGTGGCGTCCCTCCCTCTAAGGCTACCGACATTCTCCCAGTCTCCTTCCCAGCAGAATTTGGATCACGGGGTCAATGGGGACAATAGGGCCAATGGTAACCAGTACCATAAGGGCACCCAGAACCTTTGAAACAGAACTAGAATTGCAATGTCCTGGGGCTTCGGGGCATGCGTTTTTCATGTCCTCTCTCACAGCAGTGTGTAAATTCCCTGTTGATATAATTCCCATAACACTTGGGTCAGGGACCATTGGTGCCAAAGCATTTCCAGTATTACTATTGGTATCTGGGCTCCCACCATTCCCAAAGTCTGACTGGCTATATGGAGGTGGACCTTCCAAAACTGTCACTATCATCACCAACACTATCTTCAGGCCCTTCTCCATTTCTGTCTTTTCCGCTTCTCTTTCCCTCTTTCCACATCTCCTCTCCTCCAGTCACCAATGTGGGGTACAATCTCACTCCCTTAATCATATCTGCTCATCATCTCCTTTGCTGCTCATCCCATCTCGCATCTGCATATGTACGCATTGCTTTTGTCATTTTCCATTTGTATCAGTTTCTCATTTTCACATGTGCTGCCCTTTCCATCACAAACAACATTTCCCTCAAATGATCAAGGATTCTCAAATTAAATGTGCCATAGCGTGGAAATATCAATGCACCTACTTTCTAGTGATCTTGTGCCAATGTTTAAGCCAAATGATAGTGTGAAGTTCTACTTATGTCGCCATATAATGAGCTGGTGTGTCTTCTTTGCCCATCCTTGTAGGAACACCCACATCTTCTCAGATCATATCTCTAATCTCGCTAAAACATCTAATTTTTCTTCTTTCTTTCCGTAAGTACAATTTAACTGCAAATAAAAAAGTTTACAAGTTCCACAGCAGTACAAATGCCAACAACAATGAAAAGAATCCAACCAATCACAGTGCTGTGTTACACCAATCAACCTATCCCAGCACGGCTCATCGCAGCGGCTCACTCTCCTTCACAATTTCTTTGCACATACACACACACATTTTCTTAAACAATAGTCTGCTTCACTAAAAGAATCTATAGAATTCAATGACTCAAAGAACACACATTCACAATGAAACCTTGAACAGCGGTTAATCACCTGAATCAGTATATTTTCCCTTCTGCCAAGAAGTTCACCACACTATTCACAATCGTCCCATTCACACAAAGTTCCCTGTCTCAACTGGGCCATTGACTACGTCTCACAACAAGTCCACACAAAACTCAGCAGACAAATGCAACACGGTGTCTTCTGCACCTGACCGGTATCTTAGGCCACGTCTCAATAACAGCTTTGACAACAACTTATCACCACAATCACACGACTCTCACAACACCTCCACCAGATATCACACAACCAAAAATTTCACTGCAATCTAAACATCATTCTTCCCACACAAAACCCTATTTATACTCACTCCGTCACTGCTATTTTCGCCGCATGCCACCAGAACTCTGTTTGTTCTCCAATCCTCGATCTTGGGTTCTAGACTAGGGACACTGGGGTTGGGGTCTACTCTAGACTGTTCTAGATTTGATTATAAATTCCTCACTTTGCGCTCGCAACCATCCTCTATAGCTACCAACTGATAAAGACAGGACCTTCTTACTTAGTAACACTTATCAGACTGTCTCTTTGTGCAACTTGAGGGGTTAGGAGAAAAACATCTTAAGACAATATCCAAATACATTGTAGCCAATGTGGTTACACAACAACTTAGTTCGAAATCAAGGCTCAAGTTAGTAAGTTTTATTCCAGTTTCAAATCCTGAAACAATATACACTAATTTAAGCATACCAGTATAAAAGTACCAAGCAAACAGAATGAAGGCAAATCTTCGAAAGCGTCTCACTCTATATACCAAAAAGAAAACCAGTAGTTTAATAATTGTAATGTAAGTAATAAGGAAACAGAAATTTGCATCAGATTGCATTTATTTGTCGTTAAAGATAAGCATGGAGGGGGGGCGTGGCTTGGACGCCGAGCAAGATGGCCGCCTGAGCTCCGAGCTCTCCTGCACCGCGGCGGACTTTTCCTTTCCTCTCCGTTATCTGCGGCCGTTTCGTCTGGCTTCTTGCGGCCCCTTCGAGCGGATGTCATCGGGCTAAGGATGTGACCGCCAGACTTCTCCTTCATGCAGTTTTTGCCCCGCTCTCGCTCCTGCATGTAAGTGCCTCAGCGCGACCGCCATTTTACGATCGGCACGACGCGCGCGCGAGGCTGAGGTGGGCGCAGGCATGTTTCTACTGTTATTTCCTCAGAGCCTGGACTTTGATGTTATTGTTTAATGGCTTCTTCCTTCTGCCTATAATGCTTCTACCTCACCAATCCTCCAGCCTCTTTCCATTTTTCATCCAGCACGGCTCTGTTTTTGGGATATGCTTGGAAAGAGCAATTGCCTCATGTTGACCTAACGAGTGGAACGCTTCCTTTTTTCTCATCAATACTGCCTCACGGAAGACCCCTACCTTTATATTCTCCTCACAAAATGTTGCTTCTGATGTGCTCTATTTGACGAATTATTCAGTTTTTGCTTCTTTTTTCATCCTTGAGGACTCCATATTTAGAGTGAAGTTCACCACATCCATACTGCGTCTAAGTGCTGGGTTTTCTCTGCAATTATCTTACTAAGTCTCTGCGCATAAGACATCCGCGCTGGCTGGTGATTTCCCCGTTACTATTGGAAGTAGACTTTAATTAATTGTTGGAGCTAACTCTGAATTTTGGTTTTTCCATGGTTTTTGCTGTTGTCCTTTACTGCTCCTGCTGACCTCTGTGTTTTCCAACTAAGCATATTGAAATTTTTGCTTTTCACGTACGAGACACATTGGTGGATTGCTTATTATTCATCCCGTCATTGGCACGTTCAAGCTTCTATGGGCAAACTACGTAACCCAAAGTTTGTCTTTGTGCCTTCTAAGAGGTCTCCTTCAGCCGCCTCTTCTTCAACGGCAGGTCACTCTTCTCCCACAGATCAAATGGCGACGGCGTCTTCCAGCCGTTCTTCTCCATCACAGTCTGCCTTAAACAAGTCTTCTCCTTCTACTTCCTTGTCTAAGCGCTTGAAACAAGACTCTCCTCCTCCTCCACCTGAGACGCCTCCATCCCCTATATCGATGGAAATGCTGCTGGAGGAGATACGCGCTTTGCGTCCGTTTGTGGAGGAGACCAATACGAAGATGCAGCTTTTTGAGGCTAAATGGTCAAATATGGAAACTCGTGTGTCCTCCGTAGAACAGCAGGTTACAGAGATTCAGACTAATTCTCAGCGTATTTCCTCTCTGGAGAAGTCTCTTCTCACCCTCCAACAGCACACTGAGGATTTGGAAAATAGAAATAGGAGGAACAACCTGCGCATTTATGGCCTGCCGGAGTCCTTGGAAGGAGATGATCCTGTTGCGTTCTTTTCCTCTTTTCTTCTGAAACTTCTGGACATTCCTGCTACTACTTCTCTAAGTATCCAAAGAGCCCATAGGCTTGGCCCTCGTTCCTCCTCCTCAACTAAACCACGAGGGGTCATCATCCTCCTCCTAAAATTTACTGATCTTCTTCTGGTCCTCTCTGCAGCTCGAACAAAGCGTCAAGTATCCTGGATGGGTCAGAGAGTTTTTCTCTCTCAAGATGTCTCTAATGCCACTGCTGCCAGAAGGAAGGAGTTCCTGTCTCTTCAAGCTCCTCTACGCTCTCTTGGGGCTAGATATGGTTTATTTCACCCCTGTACCTTCAAAGTGACTCACCAAAACAATACCTGAACTTTTCAAGATCCAGCTGAACTCAAGAATTTTATTCATATTCAGACTAGTGCTGGCATGGATACATCCAACCCCGCTAATGGTTGATTATTTAACTTTCCCGTTTTTCTTGCAGGTTTTGCTGATATGTTCTTATCTTGGCATATGTTTTCTTCCTTTGATGTGGTTCCTCAGTGGTTGCCGGATTGGATTCCCTTTTTTCATATGTCGTTTGCCTTTGTGTTGTTTTGTTTAACATAATTTTTGTATCATCTGTTTCTCTCTTCCTCACCTAGATTGCTCGATGTGTTCCTCTTCCTTCCATACGGTTCGTCTTACTCATCTTCCGTCCTGGTGCAGTATGTTGCTCTCCTGGCTTAGGAGGTCACTCTTGTCGAATCCTCCCATACCCCATTGTCATCTCCTTTTCCCCCCTCAGGTATGTGTTCTTCAGTCATCCTATTTGGATATGTACTGTCTCTTCTTGTACTTCTTCTTTCTTGCCTTTTCCCCTCTCTCCCTTCTCTTTCTCTTACTGTATCTATCGAATTTCTTTTTGTCTCGCTCTTTTTTCTCTTATATCGGTTGGCAATTTTTATGACTTTTTTGTATTTATGGCTTTTCTTTGTTCCTTACAATTTTACTGTTTTTAATTCAAAGTTATTTCATGGAATGTGAAAGGTTTTGTTAACCCTATTAAACGACAGAGAATACTTTCCCATCTAGCTTCTTATAATCCTGATTTAGTCCTTTTACAAGAAACTCATCTCTCTGAGGCTGAGTCTCTTAAGCTGAAGAGAGGCTGGGTGGGAACGGTCTTATTCTCTCCTACATCTAATAAAAAGAATGGTGTGGCTATTTTGTGTCACAAGAAGCTCAAATGTAAAGTTCTTTCTCAAGATAATGATGCTGAAGGCCGATGGATTTAGTTAAGTTGTTAATCAATTCTGTATCTTTGACTGTATTTAATGTTTATGGTCTTACCCACCCTGATTGCAATTTTTGGCCTTTAATCACTTCGAAATGTTTTCAATACAGTGATTCCATATTTATCTTGGGGGGGGGATTGTAATCAAATTGTTGATCCGTTTCTTGATCGCAAATCCTCTGCCCGCTTTACACCTCACAAATCACATACACAATTTCTAGACACTATTTCTAAATCACACCTCATTGACTCATGGAGACTTTCCCATCCCGACACTCTAGATTACTCCTTCTTTTCACCTCCCCATGCCTCTTTTTCTCGGATTGATTACATCTTCCTCTCTCAATCTCTTTCTCAAAATCTTCTATCTTCGTCTATAGAACCAATAGTTATCTCGGACCATGCTCCCATTGTCACAGTTCTTGATCTTCTCCCTCCACATCCCAAGTCTTCTCGTTGGCGTTTCAATAATTCTCTTCTTATGGATCCTCTTTTTTCCTCTTCCTTTCTCTCCTTTGCTACAGAATTCTTTTTGCTCAACTCCGATCCCTCTTTAGCCCCTCATGTTATCTGGGATTCTTTCAAGGCAACCGCTCGTGGTTTTGTAATAGACTTTGTTTCGAAGAAAAAGAAACGCTTCCTTAATAAACAGAAAGATTTGCTGGCTCATATTAAATCCCTAGAGCATAAATTCTATACTTCCTCTAATAAAACTGTTTTACCTGATCTTATACGTGCCAAACTCGATTTCAACAAAACTACTACCGATAATGCTTCTTCAATCTTACTACGGAGCAGTGTTCGTTACTACGGAGGTCGCAACAAATCGGGTAAACTTTTAGCCAACTATCTTAAGTCCCGTAGGGAGCGTAATTCTATAGATTCGATTTATTCTACCGATAATCTTCTCTTACACAAGGAGCAGGATATACTTGCCCAATTCCAACTTTTCTACCAGTCTCTTTATTCTCCTGAATCGCCTCCCTCTGTTTCTCTTATTCAGTCCTATTTCGATAGCATCCCTGCCCCCTCCACCTCTCATCTCAACCTCCCTGGTCTTGAGCATGATCTCTCTATTACCCAACTTGATAGCGCTTTAAAGACTCTAACTAAAGGTAAATCCCCGGGTCCTGATGGCTTCTCTGTGGAATTCTATCTGCATTTTTCAGACCTTCTGCTCCCTAAACTTCTCTCACTTTTCCAGTCCTTCTTTATCTCTGGCACAGCTGCTGGTACTTTCCACGAGGCTACGATCTGCCTTATACCCAAGGATGGTCGTGACCCCCAATTCTGTAAAAACTACCGACCAATATCCTTAGTTAATGTGGACTACAAATTATTTGCTAAACTTCTCGCCTTACGCTTAGATCCTCTTCTCCCCCATCTCATTGGCAAGGAACAGTGTGGTTTTGTTAAGGGCAGACTTACCTCGGATAATTCCCGCCTTTTCCTCAATGTCCTAAATAAAGTACCTTCTCTCACCATCCCTTTAGCCGCCATCTCGGTCGATGCTGAGAAAGCGTTTGATAGAGTGGATTGGTCCTTTCTGTTTGCCGCCTTGCGGTGGCACGGCTTTGGCCCTAATTTAATTTCTCTTATTTCTTTACTTTATTCTGCCCCTAAGGCGTCTGTTTTAGTCAATGGTCATCTGTCCCCTTATTTTCCCCTCCAACGTGGAATCCGTCAAGGTTGTCCTTTGTCCCCACTACTTTTTGTTCTGGCCCTAGAGCCATTTCTTACGTCTATTAGGAATAACATATCTATTTCTGGTTTTCCTCATGACATGACCCATTTGAAACTCTCTGCATATGCAGATGACATTCTCTTATTTATTTCTGATCCTGAAAAATCCATTCCTGCCTTATTGCTCGAGTTTAATTCCTTTTCGCAAGTCTCTGGTTACAAGATCAATTCTGATAAAACTGAGATTCTCCCTCTCACCAAATTTTGTCTCCCTCATCAGTTCTCTGCCACTGGCTTTGCATGGAATTCTTCTAAAATCAAATATCTCGGAATATGGTTTTCTAACTCCATTTCTTCATCCATTCGGTTGAACATGTCTATTGTACTATCCCGTATTGATAAACTGTTATCCTCTTGGAATCCTCTCTTTCTCTCATGGTGGGGTCGGCTGGATTCGATTAAAATGATGATATCCCCCATTCTTATATACACTCTCTCCATGCTCCCCATACATATTCCTGATATTTATTTCAAACGCATCGACTCCTGTCTTTCTAAGTTTCTATGGAACCATAAAAAATCGAGGGTTGCTCTAGTTGCTCTTCGTAAACCAAAATCGAATGGCGGAGTCAATTTTCCGGACTTTCGTCTCTATCATAAGTCATTTTCTCTCCGTCAGGCCTCTAACTGTCTTTCTCTGACACCTTCCCCTCTTGCTCCTCTTTGGCTTTCTATTGAACGTTCATTGCTTTCTCCGTTCTCTTTATCTGAGGTTGTGCATTTTTCTGCTAAGAACTTAACCACTCCTCTCCCCTTGTTCAAGCACACTTCCTCTCTTCTATACGCTTTGGTCCGTCCTGATCCTATTACTCGTGAATCCTTTTTAGCCTCCCCTATCTGGTATAACTCGCTTATTCTCCTAAACAATCGCCCTATTTGCTGGAATGCGTGGAGATCAAAAGGTCTGGTGTGGGTTAACCAACTCTTTGATGGTTTTCTCCCATGCTCTTTTCCTCGATTCCGACTTTTGTTTCACTGCCCGCAATCCTTTTTCCGCAGATTCACTGTTCTCATGGCCCTTATACTTGATGTTTATTATTCCCTTCCTTCGTCGTCATCTCCCATATCTCACTCCCCCCTACTTCAGATTTTGTCTACTCTTCCCAAAGCCTCTCTTATTTATAAGTTTTTCTCCTCCCCAATCCGAATCGTCCGAAATCTAAATTGGAGTGTGCTTGGGAGTCGGATCTGGGCTGTGACTGGCCTATAGCTCTTTGGGATAAAGTTTGGTCCAGGTCCTTAAAAATCTCTCGTTCTGCCTCCCTGACCCAATCTATGTTTTTTCTATACCACAGATTGTATCTTTCTCCAGTTTCTATTTCTCGCTTTTCTCTTGATAAAGATTCTAATTGTTGGACCTGTGCCTCCCCTAATGCTGATCTTTTTCACCTACTCTTTCTTTGCCCTTCTGTTGTCATACTCTGGGGTCAGGTGTGGTCTTATGTCTCTCGCCTATTTTCGATCTCTACTCCCTACTCTATCCCTCTTCTCTTTTTAGGTAGTCTTTCTGACACTTTAGATATTCCTCCACACTCCTCTGGTCTATTAGATCTTATGCTTGCTCTGGCTTTTCAACACATATCTTTTAACTGGAAGGATCTTAACAAACTCTCTATACAATGTTGGTGGAACTCTCTCTGTCATTACCATAGGCTTGATGTGCGCTTTGCTGCTGCTTCCACCCCTACCCTTAATAGAGATTTATTTTGGTTGCCTCTCACAACATATCTTGACCGCATGGCTCTGAAACGTACCTCTCCTTTATCCTCTGAGAATTTTAAACCTCCATGAGCGGCTCTTTCTCTGTCCTTCTTCTTCTATCTTTCTTATATTTTTCCATTTACATCTATTTCTCCTGCATTTAAATATTCCCTTCCTAGGCTTTTTTGCTTTTTCTACTTTACCTATTCTTTTGCCTGATTTTCTTCCTATTCTCTTTATAATGCCTTTTACCTATTCTTTTTCCTTTCCCTCCTTTCCTCTCTCCTTCTCTTCTCTCTTCCCCCCCTTTTTTGTCTATACATTTTTTTTACAAAATGCTTTTTATGTTTCTTTTGTTAGCGAATATTGATCTACTGTTTTCTTTTTTAATTCAACATGAACAATGTTATTTGAATGATCTGTATCTCGTTGTTCTCTCTAATTTTCTCTAATAAAGCATTTTCAAAAAAAAAAAAAAAGATAAGCATGGACTCCCTGTCTGTCCCTACTCTACTCTACCCAAAGAGGCAACCCTAAACTAAAGCAAGATTTAGGTAAGAAGAAAAAAGAAAAAGGACAAAAGGTGTAAGCCATCAAAGCCCTCTATAAAAGAAGCTCCAACATGGGTCAAGCAGCATAAAGCCACAAAACTCAGAGGTCTGTACCTCAAGGCACCATAAGCCAGAATGATAGCTATCTCTCACTACGTTGCATCATATTATCAGTTGCATCCAAAGTACGTCCCACAAATCCATTTTGTAATTTTCCATTCTACCACCACACATAGTTTTCTTCACACCATGTTGTTATTCTCAGGAATCGCTATCCTTGCCGTCCTTGGTCCCGTCTCCTTCTCCCATGAGAACTCTCATTCCATCTTTTTATCATTCTCCTTGGACCAGTTGCCGCTTCACATGCCTCAATATCTACTGAGAATAAAGATCTTCTATTTTCTGCTAACATAGACTCATTCCCGTGCAGTGGGAACACAAATTACATGCAGCATTTCTACTGCAAAGAATTTGATTGTTAAACTTAAAACGTGAGCTTGAACCCAAACGCATCTCCGCCCTACAAGTTAGGCTAAGTTAACAAGTGCACAGGCTACATTTATGTGCACTCTTTTACATACAAATACATCTATATGTCTCTACACATAGCTTTAAAGTTAATACATTAATAACATGATTATCTAATTAGAGTTCTAAGCACATGAATCCCATTTAGTAAAGACAGCACTATTTCTCTTGTCTATAAATGTGTACACACATTTCCACGAAGAATCACAATTCTGTCAGTTAGGGTTCTAAACACACATATAAGTTGTACTACGTTGTAGAGATGTCTTTATTTATGCTATATTCCTATTTCTATTATTCACATTATTCACACAGAATATATGCGGGTGCAGACTACATTAGACTATAATGCACCCCTAACACGTCTTTCAGGATGGAGTCAATTTCACACTCCTCCACCAGCCCCATTTTAAAGAAAATAACATAAAATATATGCATTTATTCCTAGAGGCAGAGGCATTTGGTCAGCCATCGCCATCCACTGGTCTATTGTATTGCCGTCAGCTGTCGAAGTGCATTGAAAGAAGTAATTGAACTGTGATGCTGTGCACAATCGGGGCGGGTGTGTAAGGGTGGGGGCGGGGGTCAAAGACATGGCTAAAAACACACAAAAATCAGCAACTTGTTTTGGTCTTTGATCTTCAGGTGTTTAAATATAAAATAACACACAGCTCAAATGTAAAATAAATCTAAGTTAAGTTAATCATTGGGAAATGCACTATTGTACTTTATGAAATCTCTATTAGTTCATGTATTTCAGAATTCTGAAGCTGTAAACAGATAGCCACGGAATTGAATACTGGTTGGAGCAGTGGAAAAAAGTTAGAGGGGTGGGCCCAGCAGGTGAGCCCAATGTCCTGTTTGAGCTGAGCATGATGCCCCTCCCCCCTCCTCTTTCCACGGCTTCCCGGAGGATGCGGCCGTAACAGCTTGCAGCTTTGCAGCGAGACGAGGCTGCAGTGTAGCGAGCACTACGTTATCGTCGTTCTGCGTTCTGAAGGAATTACCGGCGCATGAAGCAGCTTTGAGGCTTCGAGGTAGCGGTTGCCCGCTACCCCACCCCCGGAGTGCAGACACGAGGTATCGGCGTGATTTCAGCGACAAGGCTGAAGCTGAAGTCGCCAGGGGTCGTCAGGTCTTGCAAGGCGAGAGACTCATGGAGCTGGAGGTCTGAGGATCGCGCTGATGAGGAATCAACCCTTAAAGTGCCTGAGGAGCTAAGAGAGCTAGGACGGCGAGTGTTAAGTGTGGAATAGGGGCAGCAACGGACTACCAGGAGCTGCACTGAACATTGCCACCAAGTCTGTAAGGCACGGTAGGACTTTCTCTGAGAGCTGTTTTCTGTTTGCTCTACATTAACTCGTAAGAGTACCGTGCTGGCTGGAACTCTTCTGACAGATTGGCAGTAGTTATATAATCCCCTGTTAAACTACTTCTTGTGTGGTTGTTTGTAGTTTGGCCACAAAAGTGTCTGTAAGGTGTCCTATATGTTCTATATGGACAGTGAAAAAAATAAAATAACTGCGCAAGTGAAGTCAACTAAGGGCTTGGATAGAGAGCTATGCGTCAGATGGTTTTAAGAGGGACAACAGCTCGAGCAGCAGCTCCATCCGCAGCCCCCCCTGTTTCTCCATCATCAGCACAGATAGCTAGACGTCAAACAGCGCAGACTCGTATTTTGGCAGCCAGGAGAGGAAGAACTATTCAGAAAACTAGGGGAGATATAAACTTCACCAACTCGCAAGTGGCTCTCTTGTTTCAAAAGTTCTCTACTACGCTTTCCTGACTCCCCTGAAACATCTTCGGCCTTGCTGGAGCTCTCGCCAGAAGTGAGATCTGAGGGCAAAGGCAGAGTCGCAGGGGCAACGGTAGCGGTGTTGTCTTTGTCAGGATCTGATGCACTTGTTGCAGGGATTCTGCTCATGCACAGAACTATGCGCAGGAAACCAGGACCTCAGTGAATTGCGGTGTACCAAAAACTCACCTCAGTACCCAGAACCCCTATCCGACTAGCATCAGTGTCTCATTCGTTCTCCGTATCATCTCGAAGCTACCAATGTTTAGGCAACCCAGAACAAGCGACTTAGAGTACTCTCAGGAATGGTGGGAATCAGAAACCCCTTTTCGTTATTATTCTCATATCAGTCCACAACAAGAGTAATCAGAGACAGGGTAAAATTTAAAATATTAGTTTTAACTACGTGCCCTAAGGAGCAGTACTTTGGCTAACATAAGCAGGCAAATGATTAAAAACAAAACCATCAGCATTGTTACAATACCATAGAAAATGAAGGGAGAAATCATATTGCAAATGATTGTGGAATATAGCCACCCTCCCTTCGTTAGTAAGCTAGTTTTATTAAACTAATAGAAGGTCTCTAGGTTTGAATGGGGAAACCCATACCGTAAATATCAGCTTAGGTGAATCACATCACAGGATCAGCTCTGCTCTGTGTCTGGGAAAGGTTGTCTCCAAAGTGTCTGAATCATGCATGCAAATGCAATATTAAAGGCACCCGAGTTTCAGGTATTTGCAGCTGTGTGCGTGTTATGGCTAGAGCGTGGGCCGATCAACATGAATTCAAAAGCATACATTGTTATTTGACCTTGACGGCTTCTGCACACAGTGTTCAGACTAAGGTCGCGGTGCACGTCTAGGGATGTGAACAACAGGCCGTTCTCATGTGAAGAAAAAGCAAGCAAGCAGTTCTTCGTGTAATAACAGCTACCTGCAGTGTCGCATGCAAAAGCAGCGAAAGCGGCAAGATGGCGTTTTACATCTAAGGCGCTTATGCTAACATAGCAATGTGTGTACATGGAACTCCGTCTCCACTGCACCCTCCCTTGATCGGACCATGAACAAAATAGGGAAGCAAAGTAGGAACGCAGAGTTCAAGTTCGATAGAGACAGAACCAAGTTCATGTATTGCCTATCCATGTAATTGGTAGTGATAGTTCGAAAAACCCGTTAGAAATGGAAAAAAATATAACATCTCGCAAAGGCGCAAAAGAGCCCAGTGTGGAGTAAAAAAAGGAAAAAATTCAAAAATTTGGGGTTGTACTATTGGAAGATGGACAACTCCCAAGTTAATCCATCAACGTGTGAGCACAATAAGTAGCAACAGCCTCCAAGAGGAAGTCATTATAATGTTCTGTAAAAGATTCCGCCTTCCAGTCAAGTAAGGTAAATGAACATACATGTGGAAAACAGGTTGCACGCAAGTAAAGTAGGAGAACCGGAAGGATAATCCATAGGCTACGCTTAAAGTGGCCAGAGGTAATGTTCCATAGTATTCTAGCATCTGGTTACACAGTTGAAGCAGCTGGGGCAGGCTATCGTGTGATACATATCGTGCAGCCATTGCGCAGCAAGCAGACCAACAGGAGCACACCAGCAGTGAGGGCGAGAATCAACGGAAGCCCGCCGAAGACGCTGGAAAAAAAAATGAAAAAATGCTGGTATCACACCAAATATTGTTTGGAACAAGGTCACAAGGCCGGAGCCCACAACTTTGAAAAAAAGCACTAAGCCAGTTGTTGACGAGGCATTAAATATAGTATGAATCAGAGCACCGAAATGAAGGGGGAGATCAGTATTCAAAAGCGCATGCACCTCGGTGCGGGTGTTTGCCACGTGAAGGACGAATGTTTTTAACGGGAGGAAGTCAGTGCAACTTCTTTTTGAGACAATAGAGCCCTTATTCTGCTCATCTTGTTGAACTCTGCTTTCAAGGTTGGGATGGAAGGCCAGATGGATACATCTAGTCTCCCATGCGGGGGCGGGAAAAGGACATTTTTACAGCAGACTACGCGTTGTGATACAGTTACAATGTACGGAATCCCCACTAGCATCCCACAGCATGCCTCATTATTTAAAAGCAAATAACTACCGTTAGCTAATAATGTAAAAGTGGGCGTAATGGCTGGCACAGGATTTCCCTTCAGAATGCAAGCTAAATTCGGTGCCTGAACATTGCAGGCGCCATGTAATTGGATGTGCCTACAGACTACTGAGTGATCAGGTGTGGACGTGCATTCCTCTCCTTTCACATAAACTTCCTTACCCTCTCTCATGCATCTATATGTAAATGGGAGTGACCAAACTTCATGCAGAAAAGCAGTGCCCATTGGTTCATATCTACCTAGTGCATAATGCTTCATACATGAACTGAACTTAAACAATGGAAACGGCAAGGTGATCAAACCGTGGATAAGCCACACAGCTGAGTTCGATTCGGCCACAGAGAAAGGTGGAGGTTCCAACTTTTCAATATGCAGTAATGAGTATGTTGCATCTTTCATGGACATGAACTGTTTTTTTGCAGTCAGATTAAACGGCAGGAACAAAGACGATGTATTCATGTAGTCCCAGGGAACTTTCTCAGCCTTCAACGTTTGCAAAGTCCATGCAAACTGCATTATAGAACGCAATTGATTTTGACCATGGTATAAAACAGACATATCATCCTGCACAATATCCACAACAGATGAAACAATATTATCTAATGTATAAATCCTGGAAGAAAGGGTGTTAATGCTATTATCGATGACAGCTAGACCTTTTTCCAAATTTGCTTGATCAATAGCTCGTAATCTGGAAGCAGCTTCAATTTGGGATAATTTCCAAACTTCGTTATAGATAGCATACACCCATCTTTTGGACCTGCCACCCACAGGACCCTTAACAAAATCATTCAAATCTACTTTGTCATTTAATTTTGATAAATGAAGTTTAACAGATGCCAAGGTGGAATGTTGCAGCCAGTTCTGACATAACTTCCCCACAGAATAGGTAGTAACAGAATGGGAAGATTCAAATCTTGAGTATAGCCACTGGTCAAACCCAGAAAATGAAGTTGACAAGAGTCCGAACCAATTCTGCCATATCAACCATCCCTCAGGATCTAAGTTGGAGATGTTGAAGGATTTATTCCTAATAAGTGACTGCAATGCATCAAGGGACAGATCTGTGTGATTATCCCATTTCGGATAAGCGCCCAGATCAGGAACAGAGGGGGAATTAATCTTTTTAGAAGTAGCCAAACCAAAGCAGGTGGTTTGAAAAATGGTAGAATTCAAAAACAAAATGTGATTTGGGATAAGGTAAGCACGATGCAGAGCTTCTGTTCCTTGTACCTGCCATGCTTTAGAACCCCACACAGATTTAAGATCAATGGTATCTTTCCACAGCTCATAGCCCCCAATAGCCAAATCATCCATAAAGGACTTGGAATATAATAATTTAGTGTGGGTCAGCCTAACTTTGGAAGCTGACTCAGCAATTACTTTAAAATAAAACGCTTCAGGGTCAGATACACTGAAACCAGTACAATTTGTAAGTTTGTTAACAAGGGTTTTGGAGCTGCCTTCAATGGGCGCAGGGCAATGTTCCCATTGCGTAAAATTGACAAAATTCCTAAATGTATTTGCTTTATGCAGGAAATAATTGCCATAATGTTGGTAGCAAAACAACTCCCCATAATTAGCTGTGTCTAAATACAAATCTTCAGCATCAAAAGCAGCATAATATTTCAAATCAGAAAAAAGAGCCTCTACGGCTTGGACATCCCAATCATCAGAGCGGATGTTTTGTTTTACAACATCCCCCATAGAGACACGAAGTACATTGGGGACATTAATCACCTCAGTGGGACCATGAATTTGAAATTTAACAGCATCCCATACAATCCCATCTAACACAGGCCAGGCGGTAATATTCACAGAAGTCTGGTCCCTTTTCATGATGTGCGATGAGGAGTGGGGGGCTAAAGTTCCATCAATTAATCTAATTGTAGATCTCTTGGTGAGATAGTGTCCATTTACTAGACGAAAAAACACAACCACAAATCCAATGAACATAAACAAAAAAACAACTACGAGCACCAGCCAAATGTAAGTCCAAGGGGGAATTAAAAAATGTCTTTTAAACCAGGCAGCAAAAATAGAAATTTTCGATGGGGCATTGGAAGTCATAGAGTTAGTGTCAGATGAAAAACGTGACTGGTCAGCTGCAGATGAATGTAAACCAGGCAATGACATATGTGTGGGATAAGTATATTCAGTATCTTCCACTGGACCACCAGCCGGTGGAGGCAACAAAGGATTAGTAACTGTATGCATCTCGATGGCAATGTCAGGCCTGTTTCTCAGCATTGCTGTACAAGAGACCGCTGGAGTCATACTAAGAAGAATCGACCACTCGCTATAGTTTGACATTGTCAATGGAGATGTACCTGTTATGCTTGCGACCAGGAAGTTGAGGTAAAATGACTGTTCTCGTACCCTGCACGCCAAGCACTGGTACCGGAGCACGATAAGAGGGGCCGAACTCCTTCTTGTTCTCCACCTTCTCACGGACCAGGTCACCAACTCGAGGTAGCCAGCCGACTACCGGAATCTGAAGCGCAGCACCAGTTGTGGAGGGCAAGTGTTCCTTTGCAAGACTGTCTCTGGTCTCTTGTAGATTCTGTAATACAGTACAATGATCATCTACGTCAAAGGGTGCGGCCGATGCCGCCATGTCTAGACCATCAAGGTCCGGGACAAACATCTTTATGCCAAAGAGCATTTCGTATGGGGTCCGCCCACCCAGAGACCTTCTAGGGAGATTATTAAGTGCACGTTGAACGCTATACAGATGGGCCAACCAGTTTCTGCCAATACCTAAAACCCCGGCTGTCAGGGATTGCTTTAAGTAACGGTTCATTCGCTCCACAACACTATTGCACTCAGGCCGGTATGGAGATGAAAATTTGACTTGGACCCCCAAAGATCTCATGGCTTCTTTGTATGCCTTAGAGGCGAACGCAGGACCTTGGTCAGAATGAAGGGTACCCCCTGCGAAAATTCCCACAAAGACACGCAAATCCCTGATGACAGTTCAAGCATCAGCACTCCGTTGTGGCCATACCCAAACAAAAGGTGTGCACGAATCTACTGCAACTAAGATGTACTTATACGCAGTATCAGAGGAGAAAGGACTGCAGTGATCTAAATAAAAGCATCCAAGTGGTTTATTAGATATATGGGGAAAGGTGGAGGTGGCACCAGGTGTGAAGTCACAATTGCATGAGAACAGATCAGCTCACCGTAATATTTTATTCTTCTTCATATGACATAAAAGCAACAGCCACCGCGTTTCGTTCCCTTTAGAGGAACTTCATCAGGGCTGCAAACGATACAAGACAACATATAAATAACAACATAAATAAAGACATATACAATTAATAACTAAAGAAAATTATAATCATATCACATATATGGCACTAAGAGCTTGAATCACCAACAAATATAGAGAAAAAACAATTAAAATGTCAACCGACATGTGTAGACATAACTAATAACTAACAGAACATAGATAATCCTATACATACAAAGTTAAAAACAACAACAAATTACAACATAGATGCTATGTACAATCATATAGAATCATCGTTTCTTGTAATAGAGAACGGAAAGAGGTCAAATAAAGGAAGGAGAAAGGCAACAGGTAAAGGGATAAATAAAACGAATCCATCCATAACATAGTACCACGTGTTACCAACATAAGTACAATAGACATGCCCCAAATGGGGCACTTAGAAATCAACACATAGCCATATATAATATACAATTTCACAATTGGTTAAATACATAAAGTAATGTGTGTATATGTATGGAATCTCACCAAAAATAATTCAGAAAAGAGCGTAAATTGAGAATATTCTCTTTAGGTTTCCGAAAAGTTGGGCATCTAAGATCGGTATGGTATATCTAAAACATGAACAAAATAACACCCATTATATTTTGCCTAATACGCTGCAATATGTTCACAAATCATGTTTATAGAAACCCCATCACAATTCAAAAGCAATATCTGAGGTGTGCACGAATCCACTGCAACTAAGATGTACTTATACGCAGTATCAGAGGAGAAAGGACTGCAGTGATCTAAATAAAAGCATCCAAGTGGTTTATTAGATATGTACAACTGTGTTTGTGGCGGGCGCGCAGCAGCCGAAGGCTTAATCTGCTGGGAGATGTCACAATTAAGAACATAAGCACAAGTCTGTTTATACAATCCGCGCCATCAGTAACGTTGTTGTAAGAGAGTAACAGTGGCTGAAACGCCGGCATGGGCATGGGCAGAAGCCATACCTTCGTGAGCTGCTGTTATCAAAGAAAGTCTGCAGTTCGCGTTGGGAATCAATCTGTCACCAACGTCGTTAATTATCACATAGGGAACTTTATCAGGACTTAAATGATAAGAGTATTTAGAAGGGAAACCCCTAGGGTAATTACTTCCCTTCTCTGTTGCAGCAATAGCTGCCAAGAAGCCATCATCAATCTTACTTTTGGCTCTTGTAACTGCTGCTACTAGATACGTTGCCACTGCTGTTTTCGCTGCTTCGTCAGCTAAGCTGTTTCCGACAACGTGGACACCTACTCGCTGGTGCCCTAGAGTATGAATTACATTCACGAGAGGCAGATGCTGTTTAAGTTCTGCGACTCGAACCCAAAGCATTTTATGCTTGATTGTGCTACCTTTGGAATCACGATACTCATTTTGAGATCAAAAGAATAAATTGTCGTTAAAAGACTGAACACAGTAAAAAAAAGTCACTCACTATAAGAGTAGTAACTCGAGGATCAGCAAACTCCAGTGCAAACACCAGAGCACGTAGCTCTGCCAACTGGGCAGTACAATCACCCAATGACTGCGTGTGCACGACATCAGACTTGAATTCACCATTCACGAAAGTTCCAGCCACTATAACGCAGGCCGCTGAATATGCATGCTTAGATTCCGTCGCCGGTTGCGCCGAACCGTCAGTGTAAATGGCACAATGGCAATCCTCAAGCGGGCGCAAGGACAGAGTTGCTGGATGAACAAATTCCCAATATCAGACGCAATTCCAGGGCCATCAACAGACAAATCAGAACCAGTTCTTGGAAACCCGAAATGCGCGATATTGGAGACAATAAAAACTATACCAATTTTTAATCTGAGTTCATTAAAAAATAATGAATCAATCTATTCTCTTTTGTCTAAAGGATTATCTTTTGTACCTCATTCTGGACTAAACAAATTTGAACTATTTAATGATTTGCAAGCATTCTTCCGTAAAATTAGATTGAAATCCTATTTCTCCAATCTGGAAACAGTTGTTACGGATATTAATAGATCAGGTTTGGCACCAAAATCAACTTTTACTCCCACCTTAGAGCAAGTCACTCCAGAAGTGAAAATATTTGAACATGTGGTCTATAACAAATTAGCTAATGCCACTAAATATGTTCCTAAAACTCCTTTTAACATCTCACGTGATGAATATGCTGCTCTCCAAAAATTAAAGATTACCAGTGAAATAACAATTAAAAGTTGCGATAAGGGAGGTGGAATAGCCATTCTGGATACTACAGCCTATATTCGTAAAATTGATGATATGCTTAGTGATAATATATTCTACACCAAAATCACCAGAAATCCTACTGAAAAGATCAAAAATAAAATTCAAAGGTTGACTGCAAAAGCATTAAGACAAGGCTTTATTTGTGACAAAGAGTTTGAATACATGAACATACAGTTCCCAAAATTGGCTAGCTTGTATGGTATTCCGAAAATTCATAAAAATGAAACTGACCCTCCTATTAGACCAATAGTAACCACCATAGGGTCTGTTACGGAACCAATCTCTAAATATCTGGATAAGATTTTACGTCCATCTGTAACAAAAATCCTGGGCTACGTGCAAGACACACGACATATTATTAATCTCATGGAAGGTACATCATTCAATGCAAAAAGACAGTGGATGGTTACTTTAGATGTAGAAAGCTTATATTCCAATATACCTTGTGCTGGAGCAATCACAGCAGTTGAATGGTTTATAAGTACTTAGAACATCGAATGTGACTCCACCTTTATCTTGGATTGCTTGAGAATCATACTCAAAGAGAATGTTTTTGAATTTAAAGGCACCCTTTATAAACAAATTAAAGGAGTAAGTATGGGTGCATCTTGTGCCCCAACTATTACCAACATCTATGTTGCCCATTTCGAACAACAATTTATCTTCAATGAAGTGGCCCCGTTTTATGAATCAATACTCCATTGGTCAAGATACATAGACGATATTGTATTCATCTGGGACGACAATGAAGATATTCTAACAGACTATTTAACTTGGCTCAACTGTTGTGATGTTAATCTCAAATTCACTTCGCACATCAGCAACATCGAACTAGAATTTTTGGACATCTTGATTAAAGACGAATATGGCCATCTAATTATAGATCTCTACACAAAGCCCACTGCCCTCAACACTCTGTTACACTGCAGTAGCTTTCATCCAACCACACAAAAGAACAGCATTCCGTTTAGTCAATTTCTACGCTTGCGACGGAATTGCACTAAACTAGAAGATTATGACATAAGAGCAGTTGACATGAAGCACAAATTTGTAGAACGTGGATATCCACATAGATTGGTTAGAGAATCGTACAAGCACGCCAGATATTATGATCGACAACATTTCTTAAAAAATACGCAACAAAAGGAAGATGCCAAATTAGTTTTTGTCACACGACACTCTCTGGTGAACGAACAGATTTGTCAAATCATTTGTTCGAATTGGCATCTCCTTAATGTCAACACACCCAAACTTGAACAAATACCTAAGCCACTTTTTGCTTATCGCAAAAATAAAAATCTTATTTGGTGGTAAGATCACGCATGCCGCAACAAAAAGAACCAATACAGAGACGTATTGATGGCATGCATCCCATTAAGGGTAACTTTAGGTGTGGTATATGCAAAGTCTGTCCACAAGCAATAGAGAAAAAAGAACTATACTTTAACGGGCAAAAAATAACCCCCAGTTATCTTAACAACTGCAAAACCAAGAATATCGTCTACCTACTTCTTTGTCCATGTGATAAAGGGTATGTGGGTGAAACTTCACGCACACTTAACACTCGGCTGACTGAGCACAAATCAGCCATAAAAAACAAAAAATACACTGCACCTTGGGTGCCACATTTCCTAGATAATAACCACACTTCAGAGGATATACGTTGGTTTATTTTGGAAAGAATAGTACCTAAGGAAGGACAATGCTCCGACAAAACAAGAAAAAAACGTGAGGTCTTTTGGATTTTCTCTTTGGATACAGACAACAAGGGACTTAACTTAGAGATTCCATGGCAGCAGAGTTTTTTGTAATACTACATGTTCAGCTTTACAATCTGTGCCATTGTACCTTGTGACTTAAACGTTTTGTTCGGCCCTAAAATCGGTGCCAGCGCACCCTGAGATTAAACTTCCATTTATAGTGAGTTTCTATTAGCACATCTATGTGATCATCTTTATCATTATTAGTGTTTTCTTTCGAAACATTTGTTTTTTTGCCTCTGAACGGCACAATTTATATATTATTATTGCTATTTAGTCTGTGTTTTTCCTTCAAATTTATATTCACTGATTACTTCATTTACTCAAAGAAATATGGCTTTCATTATTATCGCCATTTATTCTATGTTTTTTCCCCAAATCTATATTTATTGATTATTCCATCTATTCAAAGAAATATGGCTTTCATCATTCTCTACTGACAGTTCTTACCCCATTTGTCTATATTCCTTCATAATGGTTAGTTCGAATCTTTGGTTTACTTTGTTTAAAGTTTGGAAAATAAATAATCATTTAATTTTTGATTTGGACAGTTATTATAATATCTGGTTTTCTATTTTCTTTTAAACATACCACCAACAATGTTGGCATAGAACGATATTTAACATCACAATGATATACGTTTTTGATTAATACCATTTTATCGCGGTATGTATTTCTATAAACTTGGTCTTTATTTCGCTTTACTCACGTAGCTCTATCAAGTAAAGCCTCTACTATCCATTTTTTCATTATAGTACTGTGAGTTCGATTCTTCGTCCATATTTCATTTTTATATACTTTGGATCTGATTTTGTTTTTACATATAGTACCTAGTATAGATTACTAAGATTATACTCAAAACTATTTACATTCTTTACATGACAACTAACACGCATACTCTAATTGATATTTTTAAACCTACTTATTGCCTGACTCCAATAGGGTGGACGTGATGTCTTGTTCCTAATTGGCTCGCGCTACCACTTGTTTGAAATTGCGCGGCAAACCTTTCTGCTATTTAAACCAGAGCGTTTAACTCTATGGTTTGCAGCCATCGAGTTTATCGCCAGTTGACCAGCGAAGCTCTATTTGAAAAGGCCCCCGTGTTATACGTTGTGCATTTAGCAATAAGGTGAGAATTGGAACATGAGTTATTTCATAAACTAAGAAGGTTTTATATTTAAAGACCTTTGCTACATCGTTTTGGTGCTTTTTTCTTCTTTTCCCTAGATATCAACTTATTTGTTAAAACACCCTTCTGTCAATAAAAATTAATCACTTGGCGTATGAGTAGTTATACTACGACATTAGTAAGTATACTAAGGTTGGTTTATTCATAGTAGAATTAGGTTGGTCGATTCACTGGGGACATTTTTTAAGCGTCTTTTTGACATGGTCAAAACGATATTCCATGTCGGGGTATTATTCACCCCAGTAGATCCAAAATATAAAATTCAAGTATTTCGCTCGATAGTTATGTATATTTTCTAATTGCTGAACTGTTAATCTCTAGTACATTGGCTAATGACTTTACCATTATATTCTGAACTCCGTATGGGAACCTCATCAGCTATATTAGATACTATGGCAAAAAAATTGTCTTGCTATTACATTCAATACAACTGAATATTTACTCCTAAATATGGGATATTGGTTTAGAAGAGTGGAGTTTTCTATATAATTTCCTTTGTACTCTTTCTTTGCAGATATCTACAAAATTCGCGATATATCGCAAGTTTGCAATTATCCGTCTATAGTATGATCAAATATTGTTTTTAGTAAGTATCCATTGTTCTGAGTATAGATTCTAGACCACTAAATCGAAACTATATTTAATATCGATTAGTTTTCCTATATATCTTAGATTAAAATATTCAGTTAATATCATTTTATGCAAATTAATGATGGACTTCCTTTATTCACTCAAATTTTGTAATTTGATAGCGGTTTGTTTAGAGTTTCAGCTCTTAAACTCTGTTCCATCTAACTGATCTAGTGTTTTTGCTTTGCAGAGAAGATTTCAACTATCTTGAATTTCTTTAACCATCAGTTCGCTCCTAATCTTCGGGCCTTTTTGATTCTAAGTTTCCATGTTTGACAATGGCTATCCACAAATGATATAAAATATGATTAAAACATTAATATTGTACCTTTCAGGATATCGATTCACTGCAGGATATAAAGGCTACTGAATATAAAGGGATTCTGGCATCTTATCATCCATGTTAATAAAAATTACCTGATATTATCTAAGTAAGTACAATTAGAAATTAATAATATTTATAGGATTTGGGTACCCCATTGGCACGTACTAGGATCATCTAGGCATTTTTAAGTCTCTAACTAGTATCAAATTATGTTTATACATTGTTGTTTGGATACACAAAATTTAGACAAAGTAACCCAATATGGAAAGGTCTCCACTAAAGCAAAGAGGTAGTATTTCATTTTCCATCTGCTTATTCCTATTTATTATTTTTTTCCCATTTATCCTTCATTTTTTCACGTTTCATCTTCGTGGCCATATTCATCATTCTTTCTTGTCATATAGCATTAACCAATATATATATTCTTTGTGACGTTCTTAGTTTATGTTGTCAACCATTTTGTATGCAGTTTGAAGTAAACGTTTTCATTTGAGTTGTATCTATGTTTATTGATATTATACTGCTCTGTATGAATTTTGCTTAGCTGTTGTAAATATCTGTCTTCACATTGTACTGTTATGTTGTAAATAATAGACCTTAGTTACCAGGTGTTTTGTGAATGGACTATACTAGATAGACAAAAAAATGTATGAAATTATAATCTTGCATGTTCTTTATTAATATTTACATTTTCCTGTTGTTTTTCTCTCTCTTTGTGAAATCACAATTTTTGTCCTTTAGAGCTACATTGCAATAGACGGTGTCCTGATGAAGGCATCTTTGCCGAAATGCGCGTAGTCTCCATCCACCGCTTTGCTTTCATCAATAACTACATTGATTCTAGTATTTTCTTTTGATATGTGTACTATATCATAATTTCAATTATTTGTTATTATTGTCATAAATTTTGGAATTAATTATTATTCTTGTACATAGACACTTTATCATTTTCTATATTTTACATTAACAATAAATAAATGATTTTAAATATTCAAATATGTTTTTGCTGTATTCATAATTTAATTTGAAAGCATTCACTTTATGCAGATATATACCTGGTAATTGGTGTCATTTTTTCAAGGTTGCTATTGTCTTTCCTAATTTTGTTAATATTCCCTGCGTATAGCAAACTTATTGGTTATGTAGGGGTCCCCTTTCTTCAAACATATGAACAAATTCATACTGCAAGTACTCCTGAGTATGCAATGAGGCATCAAAAATGTAAGTGACATCCGGCGATGTCAAAGAAGTAGCTCATTGTATCCAACGTGGATGCAAAACTTTAGAATTTGGTACACTGGCTTTCGTAACTGCCTCTAGGGCAGGATACGGTGTGACAACCAACACGCGTTTCCCTTGCGACAGTGCTCTTTCCTTTAGAATCGCCATCTGCACTGCAGTCAAAACTTTCTCGACAGTGGAAAAGCGCATTTCGGCCAAAGTGTACAAGTGTGATTTGTAAGCAATGGGGACTGTGTCGCCCTCATTGAACGTTAAGTACGTGAAACCCACTGCGCCAGGTACAATTCTGATGACCAGGTTAGTGTAGTTATCACGTGTCAGTAAGTATTTTGAAGCAAGAAGATCAGCTTGCAAAGATTGCAAGATAGCTGAATGTTCTGGCAGCCAGCTCGATTTGGAAAAAGTAGGTTGTACCAAGGTATATAAAGGCTTGATACGCTGGGCATATTCGGGAATGTAAGTACGCCCGAAATTTAAAAAACCAGGCAAAGATTGTGAGGGGGCTAATCCTCGACCTTCGTTGTTGAGTTCATAGCCCAAAAACAACACTGTAGACTCTGCAATGTGCGACTTAGCAAAGTTACATTTGTAACTGAAGTCCGCAAACATGACAATGATACGGTCAACGTGACACAGATGCGACCATAATTCGTCGTCAGTGAGATAGATATCATCAACATACGAGTACGCATCGGGGCCAATGCTCTCTAACAGAGAGACTACACGTGCGGCAAAGATGCCTGGACTGTTTTTATAACCCATGGCTAATCTGTTAAACTGTTTTTGTTAGCTGCTCGAAGTAAAGGCTGTCCATTGACTACTAATCGAGGACAAATTATGGCTGTAAAAGCCATTGGAGATGTCAAGTGTGGTCTTAAACCTTTTTCTCATGAGACTATCAACTAGGGCAGAACTGTGGGTATTTTGTACAGCACAGGTCCGACAATGAGAGTTTAAATGCCGATAAGCCAAAACTAGGCGGTACGACCCATCAGGTTTAGTTACAGTGATAGAGGATTATTCATCGGTGACACACATGTTTCAAAAACACCTTGAGATTCCAATTGTTCAAGGATTTCCGCAACGTGAGATCTAGCTTCGCGGCGCATGGGATATTGGGGTTGCGGCTGGGGCATAGACCGTAATGGAATCTCATGGCTAGGCGACAACTTCTCCCACCCAACCTGAGTGCGGTACAGCGTCGGAGCAAGCACCTGAGCCCACTCTTTCGCAAAGTTCTGAGCCTGGTCCTTTGGCATTGTGTGCGCGAAAGATGGGAGGATTACCTCCTGCCCTCTAGGAGCTGCCAAAACGAAAGCTGGGGGCCAGTCCGCCTCTTCTAACAGAATGTCATATGCAGAGGTCAGATTTTCCCCAAAAATCCCTTTTATGGTACGTTGTATGTCATCTTCTATTAAAAGGACTATGTCATATAGTCTGTCAGGGGAAGCCACTCTAGTATCAGCAGTTTCCACAGTAATAAATGTGTCAGTTGCTGTCGCTTTCAGATATGGACGCAGTGCTTGCCGCACTACTGTAATCTCCGCTGCGCTGTCGAGCAGCGTTAGTGCCCATGTTAGGTTCCGAAGCTGTGTTCTCACTATCTGTGGCATACCTCGCTGTTAGTGCAGCAACTTTCTTCTTTTGAAATGGGGGGCGTTGTCGTGCAAACTCATCCTGCTTGCCTTTACTGTCAGTCTGGCGGGGCTGCTCACGTCCTTGTTGGGCACCCCGACCTTTGCAACGTTCTCCTCCACCGGACTGTGAGACCGATGTTTCCTGTGAAGAACGAGGAGAACGTTGTTCAGGAACCTGAAATCTATCAGGAGACTTAATTCTAGTGCGATCGCGCAAATCATATGTGAGTTCAGTAGTCGCTTGGACAGGCGATGTGGGGCGAGACCCCTGTTTCTGTTGCTGCTTTCCCTGTTTTTTAGCTTTCCAATTTAGTTTTAGAAATGCTGGACGATCGTCTTTAGAAGACGTCCCTGTCTTAGTTTGCGATTGAGCCGTTGTTGTCTGAACAAAAGGCTTAACCCCCAAACTATTGCGGCCAATGGTCCTATACGCCTCTGCAATAATCTTTGGTAACTGTCGGGGTTTATCAACGTCGTCGACGAGGCGCAGAGTATTTGACACTTGAAAGTTAACCGCATCTCCCTTGACATTACCAAGGATGAGCGTCGCAACTACGTCGAACTCTCCGACAAGCCTCATTCCTAACTCGACTGCCGCCTCCGTTGATCCTGAACACGTTTGATCACGGAGGGCAGGACAGCCATAGACGGGGTGCCGAAGCACTTCGAGTAGACTGCTGCAAATACTTTACCCCAGTTATCCCAATCAGCTACCTCTGGGACCAAGTCTTTCTGCAAACTAATGGTGAGAATCCTGTGTTTTTCCACAGGAGTAGAATTCGGAAAAACTGCTTCCAGCTGGTCAAATTTCTCAGCAAGCCAATAAGGCATATCGTCCATATTTTGGGGGTGCTTGCCCATAACCGAATTAACCATGACGGGACTAATAGTAATCCTGGCCGGGCCAGCTGGTTGCCCCAAAACTACAGGTGCCCCTACCTGGACATTGCGTGAAACGTATTTCACTAAAGCCCGATGTACCGTAATCAGGGCGGTATGGAGGAGACGCAACTCATCCACCGTGGCTTGCAAATAACATGGATGTGGTGTAAACCCGGCCAAGACTGGCCAAGTGGCCCCTGGAATGGACAAGGGACCCAAACGGACCGGTGTAACCGTATGGGGAGGGCTCCATTAAACCAAATACGATGCTGCCAAGGGGAAATTGGAATTTCCTGCGTCCTATATGGCGTGTAATTTGCCAGCGTTGCCATAGGAGTGTATGAGTGAAACATACCATCATCCGCATTCACCGCCGGCAAAGTAACTCAAGAGTAAAAAAGCTCATAGGGATACGAAGCATCGGCACTCACCACAAAGATAATAGACATCCCATCGCCAGGCACCCCAAACTGCGTCAAATGACGCAGGAGAGGTGCGCGACTGTGCGCTGCAATAGTGACTTCAGCCATAAGGACACAGAGAAGAAAAATAATCTATATAAATTGTAGCACAAAAAGGGTATAAGAAAATGAAACCTTTTTAATTGTCAAGCTTGAGAGAACCTATACATCAACTAGTTAGGTAAGTTAAAATCGTCACTCCCGTCAACCGGAAACAAGAGTGAGGGTATTGTGGACTAATATGAGCACTACTAAGGCGTCTCAATCACAAGACCAAAACGTTAGGTGCGCCATGTTGCAGGGATTCTGCTCATGCACAGAACTATGCACAGGAAACCAGGACCTCAGTATATTGCGGTGTACCAAAAACTCACCTCAGTACCCAGAACCCCTATCCGACTAGCATCAGTGTCTCATTCGTTCTCCGTATCATCTCGAAGCTACCAATTTTTAGACAACCCAGAACAAGCGACTTAGAGTACTCTCAGGAATGGTGGGAATCAGAAACACCTTTTCGTTATTATTTTCATATCAGTCCACAACAAGAGTAAAGTTTAAAATATTTATTTTAACTACGTGCCCTAAGGAGCAGTACTTTGGCTAACATAAGCAGGCAAATGATTAAAAACAAAACCATCAGCATTGTTACAATACCATAGAAAATGAAGGGAGAAATCATATTACAAATGATAGTGGAATATAGCCACCCTCCCTTCGTTAGTAAGCTAGTTTTATTAAACTAATAGAAGGTCTCTAGGTTTGAATGGGGAACCCCATACCGTAAATATCAGCTTAGGTGAATCACATCACAGGATCATCTCTGCTCTGTGTCTGGAAAAGGTTGTCTCCAAAGTGTCTGAATCATGCATGCAAATGCAATATTAAAGGCACCGAGTTTCAGATATTTGCAGCTGTGTGCGTGTTATGGCTAGAGCGTGGGTCGATCAACATGAATTCAAAGCATACATTGTTATTTGACCTTGACGGCTTCTGCACACAGTGTTCAGACTAAGGTCGCGGTGCACGTCTAGGGATGTGAACAACAGACCGTTCTCATGTGAAGAAAAAGCAAGCAAGCAGTTCTTCTTGTAATAACAGCTACCTGCAGTGTCGCGTGCAAAAGCAGCAAAAGTTGCAAGATGGCGTTTTACATCTAAGGCGCTTATGCTAACATAGCAATGTGTGTACATGAAACTCTGTCTCCCGAACCCAGAAGGGGTTAATTCTCCTAACCCTCCTAAGGAGTGCCCTGTATTTTCTATTAATCGAAAATTTAATCAGATGGCTAATGTGGCTAACACAGCGGGCAAGCGGATAGCGGACAAGACACACCCTGAAGAAGCTGTCCCTGTAACTAAAGGTGCGGATGCCACTACGGGAACTAGGGCTACTCTAGGAAATGAAGAAGAGATCTCTTGTGAAAAAAGTTCAGACTATCAAGTCCAATCAAGGCAGTGGGTAGGGACTGCACAAGGGGTATCCCTGCAGATAGCAAGACGTAATTCCAGGACAAGTGAGGACCTGGGGTCTTTATCCCCTTCATTACACTACGGCTCGCCAGGGCCAGAAATAGGGTCACACCCGAGGGCCTTGGCTTCTCAGCAGGAAACGAATAATAGCGTCGCTAATGCTGGGGAAGGCACACTTGACATTGTTTCTGCTGTGGCCCAATCTTCAGTCATCCCGTTAGATCAGATGCAGCAACTCTTTGAGACTATTTTGGGAGAGATCCAAGACAGTAAAACCTCGCAAGGTCAGGAACTGTCTCTACTGAACCAATACCTAGACAAAATTGAAACCATGGTACAGCAAATACCTGAGAGATTTAAAGAGCTGGAACAACAGGTATCTGATATTGAGGATCGATCTGCAGTATGTGATTCTGACATTATCTCTCTCCAGAAGAAGCTTCAGGCCTCCCAGAATAAGATTGATGAGATGGAAATTATGCACGGCGTTCGAATCTGCTCTTCACAGGAATTTCAGAAGATAGCGAACATTTTGACGGGCAATCCAACCCAGTGGCTTATATGGAATCATTAACCAGAGATCATTTGCTCGAGAAAGCCCCTGAAGACATTACAGTAGTGCGAGCCCATAGAGTTCCTTCCCAGAAAATACCAGGGGCTATGTTTCCCAGGACAATTAGTGTGAACTTTTCAGATTATTGTATTAGAGAGGCAGTACTAACAAAGGCAATTCAGAAGAGGGAGATTGTTCTACCCAGCAGAGGCCGAGTACGAGTATTCTCCGACATGTCAGCAGCAAGGAGATGGAAGGACTTTGTTGGAATGCTGAGCCAATTCAAGAGTGCAGGAGCCCAGGCCTCTATTGCGCAGCAGTCCAAACTGAGAGAGCAATGGAAAGGAAGGTTCCACATATGTGTTTCTCTTGAAGAAGTCCTAGATCTATCACAGAAGATTGTTCAAGATAATGAAAAATAATAAGAAACTTGTGTAGACTCAATTAAACTGTGAAGGATTTTTTTTTCCAATCAGCTTACTGTAAGAATTGATTCTTTTCCTACTTCTGCTTTTGTATTTTTGGCAACTTGGCACTTTAAACATCTTTGTAGGCTACCTTTTGCTGATAAGATCTAATGCCTTTCTGCACTGTACTATCCCTTTGGGGAAGGGGGATAGGGGGGAGATGAGTCGTAATGCACTCTACGCAGCACTTTACAGGGTTTATCTTTTTTTTCATAGTGTATGTTGGGGCAGTAAAATTTCGGTCTTTGCACTAATGATATTGTATATATTACAGTAAGCAATAAGCTTATAGCTGATGTTTTTTTATATGGGACTTTGCACATCTCACTTTTCTGCATTGGCACTTTACAGAGTCTATTCCTCTACACTTTTCTTGGTACTTTATATACTTTACCTCTTTGTCATAATATGTGTGGAGGTAATGATATGCAGGTTTTGCTGCAGTTTGTTTTGCACTAATGACAATTGCATTTGCATTTGCTTTTGCATTTGGTGTAGTAAGCTTGTAGCTGACGTTCTCTGTATTTTACACATTGCATATTGCACTTTATCTTTTTCTGGTACTGGCACTATATAGTCTACCCCGTGTTTATAAGGTATTTTGAGGTATATTGAGGTATATCGAGGTAGTAAACTGTACTAATGAACATTGTATTCACCGCAGTAGACCGTAATAGGCTTATAGCTGATGTTATCGATATGGCATCTGTATGGCACTTTGCATATTTCACTTTACCTTCTAAGGTACTGCGCCCTTTTTTTTTTTTTGCACTAATGAATTTTGGATGCTGTACTGTATATGTTTATACGTATTGAATTAGCAAGCTGCAGGCTTTCCAAGCAAGTGATATATCTCAAATATATCGGGGTTAATTGAACTGCGATTTCTTTTTTCTGAGGTGAAGGGGGGGAGGACGTGCTACGGGGTGCCAAGTCAAGGCACCTTGTTGTTGGAGGGAGGCTGTGGTAGTGAAGGAAGGGCAACCTCACTCCACAGACGGTTTGGGGTGGGCAGGGGGGGAAGAAGGGTGTAGCATTAAAAAAATTATCGTATGGTTAGCAGGCAGACTAGGAATGTTGAGTAATAAGTTTAAATTTGGAGGCCAAGTTGTAATTGGCAGGGTTTCTATCACCAAAGGGCTCAACTTGATTTTATTGAAAGATCTGGTACAAATGGAAGAGATTTGGAGGAGAGAATATGATAGTCCTGGCTGTAAAAAGCTACATAGGTCTAAGGGATGTCACAATTGTTGAAAGTAATTTCTTTTAATGTGAATGGCTTCTTGAACTCACAAAAAAGAAGAGCTATGTTAAAGTGGCTAGAATCTTTCTAACCCCAGGTGATTTACTTGCAGGAGACGCATCTTAAATCTAACTCCCCAACTTTACTCTCCCTAAGAAATATGCCCAAGCATACTTTGCCTCAGCCCAGGTGGCAGTGCGAGGAGGGGGTATTCTCTTGTCTTCGGATTTGGATTGGGAGGTGGGTAAGGTGATTCGGGATGAGGGAGCTTGGTGGTTGTGGATAGAGGTCTTAGTTAATGGAACAGCTGTCGTCCTGCTCAATTATTATGGTCCAATTAGTGACGACTGTGCGCCCCTGGAACAGGTATATGATTTGCTGGTGGTTGTGCAGGGGTATATAATTATGGGGGGAGATTTTAACCTAATACAAGATTTGCATCTTGATACCTCCAATAAGGGAAAAAAGCAACTAAAACTTGAAACAGATAGGCTCTTAAAAATTATTAAAGATGATCTCGCCTTATTGGACCCATGGAGGGTAGACCACCCAGGTGTCACTGAGTTTACGTGTTACTCAGTGAGATTTAAAACAGCATCCCATTTGGATTTTTTTTCATTAGTAATCTGTTCACAAGGGGAGACTCGTTGATTCTCTCTAATCCATTTTCAGATCACTCTTTAGTATCCTTAATTTTACATTTGCCTGCCCCCAGGAGAAAGAGTAATAGGTGGCATTTTGACAAAGCACTGTTATCAGATCAAATATTGATTGATGAAACCCGTGATTTTATAGGGTTGTTCTTTAAGGAGAACGTGAATACATCGCCAGGTTTTATGGTATGGGAGGCTTTTAAGGCTATGTTTAGGGGACGGGTGGTGGCATATAGTGCTAATCTTTATAAGCCAAGGAAACTGAAGATTGCCGGACTCCAAGAAGCGGTGGAGCGGGTTAGGAAAGAACTTTCAGGGAGGTCAACCGGGGAGGAGGAAGAGGCACTTCACCAGGAACTATTAAGAGCTAAGGAGGAGCTGAAAAGTTTTTTTCTGCTTGAGGAAATTGCTGGAAGTAAAGCAGCCCGTCAAAAGGCGTACGAGGAAACCCAGCATATCGGGAAATTTTTAGCGTGGTCCACAAAAACGCAACAGAGCAAACAGTCTATCCCACAAATAAGAGATCTGAGTACTAGGTGCCTGGTGAACGATAAAGACAGAATTGCCGATATTTTTATATCACATTTCAGCAAGATATATGCGGAAGTCCAGACAGTTGACCCTCAAGCACTTGTGGACTATTTTACAACAGTCCACCTGCCTAAATTTAGCGAGGAGGACTGTATGCTTTTGTCTGGACCGATTACATTCACAAAATTAGGCGAAATGGTTAAAAAAATGGCAAATGAGAAGGCGAGTGGCAATGATGGGAACCCCATTGAAGTATACAAATTGTTTTTAAATGAATTCACCCCTTTTTAGTATCACTGTACAACCAAGTTATGGCTGGAATGCGAGTTTCAGACAGATTCAAGGAATCAGTGATGATCTCAATTCTAAAAAAGGATAAGGACCCTAAAGATCCAAGCTCTTATCGCCCAATAAGCCTACTAAATGTAGACTATAAGCTTCTTATGAAAATCTGGGCAAATAGAATTATGGGCTGCGCTCATTATTTGGTTCATGCGGACCAAACAGGGTTTTTGCCGGGGAGATCTATGTCTGTGAATACCTTCTATCTGATTCAAGCTATTGACTATTTTTCTGCTACAAAAAGGAGGCTGCGGCCATCTTGATGATGTACGCAGAAAAAGCATTCGACCTGGTGGATTGGCAAGCCCTCTTTTTTATTTTGGGGGAGTTCGGCTTTCCACACCATCTGATCGAGATGCTGGAGAGAATCTATAGGGGAGCCATCGCAAAAATTATTATAAATGCAGAGGAGGCGGGCGAGGTAGTAATAAGGCGGGGTACTAGGCAGGGATGCCCCCTCTCCCCCTTCTGTTCTCACTTTTTATTGAACCATTAGCGATAAAAATTCATTCTAACATACTAATCCAAGCCCCCCTATTAGAAATGGCCAAAATAAAGCTATTCGCTGATGATCTGATCCTGTACCTAAAGCCAGAAAAATCAAACATGCAGAGAGCATTGGGAGAAATCCAGGCATTTACAAAACTGGGAGGTTACAGGGTCAATCAATCTAAGACGGAGCTTCTTTTATTTAATACACCAGGAATAGAGCTGCCGGAAGGGCTAAAATCTTTACCTTTCAAACCAATTAGATATCTTGGCTTGTATGTAACAGTGGACTTCCTTCAACTTTTTCACCTAAATTACAGTAAAACACTCGACAAAATTAAAAAGTCTGTTAGATAGATGGGCATTATTGCCCTTGTCTATAATAGGTCGAGTCTCTTTGATAAAAATGTTGATTCTTCCTTTGTTATTATTTTTATTTTTAAAACCTTCCTTTAAAGATTCCAATCTCATATTTTAATGAAGTAGATAGGGTGCTTTGGGAGTTTATTTGGACTAAGAAAAAGTCTCACATTAATTTATCTATTTTACAATTGGGTGTAGATCAGGGAGGTCTTGCTGTACCTCATGTAGCTATTTATTATCAAGCTGCATTTCTTAGCTTAACAACTCAGCATCTGTCCCCTTTCTCGAAGTTTGATAATTTTATATGTAACCATATGTTAAGGGAGAGTGCTATTAAGTTACCAGCATTTTTGCGAACTGCCAAGTTAACAAAAAAAACAAGATATAAGGTGGTGAACATACTATTAAGCCGCATTCAGCGATTCCAAAAAAATTATAATATTCCATCATGCCATGCATACTCCTTTCTTTGTGACTGTGAGGTATGGGGTCTCAAACTCTCACAAAAAGGGGTACAGCCTTATATTTTGTTGGGCTTTTGTTAATTGGGCGATTTTTATAATGGTACTAATCAGATGAAGTGGGAGGCTTTTATGATGCAATTTGAAACACAGAGCCGTGACCTCTGGCTAAGTTTTAGGCAGATTTCATGCTTTCTCCGGACCAACTTCAGAGGGATCAGTGAGAGTACAAGAGTAATTTTAAAAGCTGCCTTTGAATTAAACCTGTCGGGCATTGGCAACTGGTACAAGGTACTACGTCAGGAGAAGAACAAGAACCTAATTGAATTAATGCTCCCAAAATTGCTCAGGAAACTAACTGCAGGTTTAGTAGACAGGAATGGCTTTGAGTCTGTGAGCTTGGCCACAGGGCATTGAGAGCGGCCAACTTTCAAAAAATGTCCTTCCTTTCTCGGCGGGTGGCCTATTACACTCCCTCCAGGCTCCATAAATGGTTCCCTACCCTACCGAATGACTGTTGTAGATGTAATCTGCCTGAGGCAGGGGACTGGACACATATATTTTTCACTTGTCTGAAATACAACATTTTTGGGAAGAGGCTTTTAGGTTTATCAGTAAGTGGGTTTCATTAGATATCCTTCCATGTGCATCGCTGGCGCTATTTGGCTTCTCCTACGTAATCGAGCAGCTCTCATTATACGAGCAACTCTTCGTGTTTCTTGCCATAGCAGTAGCCAGATCTTTAATTTTACAAAATTGGAGATCTCAGAAATTACCTACATTGACCCAGTGGCTACAAAAGATGGAGAGGACTTACAAATTTGAGGAAGCCTACGCAAAGAGGATAGGGGCGGTGCAGAGATTTGGGTTGTCAAGGAAGGGCTATGTTGCAATCACACACATAAATGATACTATGTGATTTATTAATGTGGAATTTCTAGGCAAAGAGTGTAATTGTATAGGTTATTAAGCTAGGGTCACACGTCATCATAGATTTGACGTCTAGAATGCTGGTATTATACATCATGTAAAATGGAGTATGAATTTATGTCTTCTTTTACTATGGATTTTAAATGTGAAACTTAATATGCAATATATTTTATCTTCCCTGCCTCTTAGTATATACTGTGTTTCATATTTATTATGTACTAATAGATTATGAAATTTGTTAAACTTATTGTCTATTTATTATATGTGATTGGAGAGTCTAAAAATTTTGTCTGTTCTATGTTTGTTTCCTACGCTCAACAAAAAAAAAAAAAAAAAAAGAGAGGCTAACACGGACCTCTGCAGCCCCTTCCACCCAGGGGCCTGTGTTACACTCGTTTAAAAAGCAAACACTTCACAGCTCATCTGGTAACTCGTTTCCAATACCACTCAAAAAGAATAAATCTGTGCCATCAGGTAGTGTCAAGTGATTCCATCAATATAACCCAATATCGGCTTCTGAACTCCCTTTACATTTGCAGATTGACCAGTTGTGCATGTTTACATTTCTTTCAAGTAAGAAGTCACAGGCTTATTTAGCTGTCTGCACACAGATGATTGACGGAATGCTGAACAAATCAAACATTTACCCCCAGTCACTGATCTGGTTTAATCCATAATTTCTTTGCTCACCATGCAATTCCAGTTTAGACCCAGCCATCTGTAAATCACTCCTGATCCTGCCCCCCATGGGAACAGTCCAACCCGAACTGCCATGCCAGGTCCTCCCTGTACCAGAAACAAGCATCCTGGGACTGGATTCGGAGTATCACTCCTCATCAGCCAGGCTAGCTTGAATCTGGGGGCATAGAGAGCACGGGACCCACGTCGGGCATACCCTTCCCATGAGAGGGACAAATGCAAAAAGAACAGATGATGGACGGAATGCTGAACAAATCAAACATTCACCCCTCGTCACAGATCTGGTTTAAATCCATCGTAGTTTTGCTCACCACGAATTCCAGTTTAGGCCCAGCCATATGCAAATCAGTCTTGATCCTGCTCCCCATGGGAACAGTCCAGCCCGAACTGCCAGGCAAAGTCCTCCCTGGACCGGAACAAACATCCTGGGACCAGTTTTGGGGTATCACCACTCATCAGCCAGGCTAGCTTGAATCTGATGGCATAGCGAGCAAAGGACCCACGTGTGGTTTAACAGCACAGGAGACTCCCTGACTTATACTGCAGTTGAAGCATTTCAGCTCTCGGAATGAACCATCCCAGGGCAGTTATCTTTTCTCATAATGTAGGGGAGCTGTTTTCCTTAAATTAAAAAAGTGTGGGCACATCGTGCCCCTCGTTCCCAACCACTTCGGCCTGATTGCCTTTTTCCTTCGACCCACCACAGCCTACAGCATGGAGCAATGGGTCAGCCCACTTCAGCCATTGGTTCTCTTCACTGTGAATATCTGCATGATGTTCTTGCACAGGTGAGCAACCAACAAAAAAGTGATCCACTTCAGTGCCAGGGATTGTAGCCCAATCGCTGCTCTCATTGTTGCATTGCTGCCCTCAGTTAATGTTTTTTGATTTGTATTTGCAGTCATTTTTCATTGTTTTTTTTTTGCAAACATATGCACACTATCTTTAAACACTCACACTTTTACTTTTCATTACTTTAACACCTTTGATATCTTTTGTACATGTTTGCAGAAAAAATTATTGGTTTGTCAAGATCAAGTTCATTGCCTTGCAAGTTCTTCTTAAATAAGATTACACTTTTCTGAGTTTTTTCCTTAAATCAAAGCAAGCTAATAAGTTTGATCTTCTCAGTAAGAACTTACATATTCACAGCTCCTCTTTATGTTGTGTTTCTGTGGAAAAATTCTTAAGACAGGGTGCGCTTGGCTGTATGGGAGTTAAATAATGCTGGCAGGAGCAACCATCAATACCTGGGAGAAGGATCAAACAGAATCTCACACAATCAGAAGGGGGTAGAGGCACAATTCCACTACTCCGCCCTCTTCAAATCACATAACTATAATACCAGTGGCGGCTCGCCGAGGGAGTGCTGCAGGGCAGCGGGCGGGGGAGGGGTAGTGGAGTACGACATACGATGGACAGGAGTAAGGTAAGTGATTATATAAATAAAACTATTTACCTTGCGCACGCTGCATCGCCGAGTTGGCGATGCAGCGCCCGCAAGGTAAATCGTTTTATTTATTTAATTACTTACCTTACTCCTGTCCGTCGTATGTCGGACTCCACTACCCCCCCCACCCTACCCCTCCACCACTCCGCAGCACCCCCTCAGCGAGCCGGCACTGTATAATACACACGGAGGAGTAGGGAAATGTAATCCAAAGTTGGCACGTGCTCTGTGAGAAAATACTGCTCTCACTCACAAAATTGTGACATGCTTCATCATCGGGCTTGCTTCAATACAACCCTGCACAGACCAACGCCTGGGGTGGAGCAGAGGGAGGGGAAGACAATACAAACAGAAAATATATAGACGTTGGGATCACTGAAAGTAGAGTGCAGTGAAGGTTAAAACTAGCTTGGTGGTGTCCCCTCTTGACAATTTATTCCTGGATCCACTGGCTAGGTCTAAAAATGTGAAGGATGGTGGTGATAGGAGAAGATAAAGAGTTTCTTCAACCCTCCTTACTGCCAAAGTGTTGACATGTTTCTGCCGTTTTTAAAGTGCCCACAGTGTTGGGTCACAATGCCATTCCTCGGGACCCCCGGATCCCAAAAACGTGTTACCCTCTGTACCTGGGTTCCCTGGAATCTGTTACTCCAAGCAAAGGGTTATCTTTGCAGGAGGGGTGCTGTGATCACGCCGGGAAATTGTAACGCCGTGTTTTTGATGCTTCCAGGATAAGATTGAGTGGATAAGAACCAGTAAAGAAAGGGTAGTGGGGGATGTGTACCTTTCGCGTCTTTCCTACCCCCGGATGTTTACACTGGCTCCTAGGGTGCATGTAGGGGGAAATTCCGGGGTGTGGCTGGGGTTTTTAAAGTCCCTCAGAAGGAGGGCCTGAGCACCTCAGACAGCTTAGAGACAAACAACCCTCAGCACATAAAGGTCTGCTGGTCACCGCACGTTCAGTAAGAGTCCTCTGGGGGCAGAATGCACCACGAGGAAGCCAGGTTTTGGAACAGGCTTCTAGGAGAACCTAAAAAGATAGAATATTTTGTAAGTTTCAAGAACAAACAAAATAAACCTGTGTTTTCAAATACCTGACTGGTAATGTTTCGAAGCGCATAGATGGGAGTTAGGTTTAAATGTTGTGAACTGGACTGATTTGGGCCCACCCGTGTTATCTAGGAGGGCACAGGGTCTGTAGTCTTCATGGAGAGCCTTGAGGCAACACTGCCACAGCTAACACTGGTTACTTAGGTGGAGGTTGTAAGACTGGAGATCCCAGCAGAGCACTCTTCAGCCATAACCTATGAAATAATCCTCACTGAAGCACTCCAGAAGAGGCCAATGAACTGCCATGTCTCTGCTGAGCACTGCCGTCTGGGAAGCCTGCACCTCAACCGCATTGATTTGGTAAAGGCGGATGGAATGTACTAACCCCCTCACCTCCAGGGAAACCCTCTTTTAGTTAAACCCTCAATCACAGGCATCAATCTAGATTGCACACCCAAAGCATCAAGAGGCCCAGGATGTGGTGAACGTTGTGTTATGCGAATAACATCATGAATCCATTAATCTTTGTTCAGAATGTCATCTCCCCAGGTCCCTACAGGTCATCCACTCACGTGCTGCTTTCGCACACCTATGCCCGCCCCTCCTCTAGCACCCCGGCTGCCTGTCGTTAACGCCCATTTATCTTGGCAATGGTACTCTGTCTTCACGGTGACGTGAAAACATACCCTGCCTCTCTCTTTTCACTGTCTGTGGACAGGTTCTTCTACGTTCCATTTTGGTGCCTCACAGATAAGAGCCAAAGCCCAAAGAGCTGAGGGATCATAAAATCTGGAAAAATGTAGAAGAGGCCGTGATACCAAGTAAGGTTTCTGTGCATGTATACTTACAGCCAAATGCAGGTGAAGGCCTAGTACTTGAGACCAGCTGCATGCTCCTAGTTATTGGCTTTGTTTTTTGTTTGCAGAGACTCTGTAGTGAAAAGTGCAGAGTGGTTCCCTGTGGTCTCCTGTAGTATCTAACATGTCCACAGCCTTCTTTGGCCGAGGAAACTGGTGCCTCGCCTCACCTCAGCAAATCACAGCCTTGAGTCAGCGCCAGAGCATTGACAGACTAGAACATGGTGCCCTGGGATCTCACTGGATAGTGCCAGGGGCTGTCCATTAAACACCCTGAAGTGGGCACGTTCCCTCCAGCCATTGTTTCCATGTTCTTCCAAAAGTCCGAGCTCTTATGGAAATGTATGTAGCATGACTCATGACAAGTCGGAGAGAGCAGGATTGCCACCTTGTCCCCAGTCTTCCTGAAGAGGTTTCTGGGAAGACACAAACATGCAACAAGGTATATATTGACAGGCGGCCAGAGGTAGGTGCAATAAGTCACTTGTCAGAGGCAGCAAATCTACCACTTAATCTCACGCCGGTGCAGGCAGGAGAGGTGGACTTTACTTACCACAGATCGCAGAACTATTGACCACTCATCTGACTTCTCTCTGTCTATGTGCAGAGACTAGAGTGATCTTTCACTTGAAACAGACAGCAGAACTACCACTTGCTCAGGTGACTGATCTCTTGATCAGTGCAGATAGAGGAGCTAGTCCAAGTCTGCCACAGACAGCAGATCTACAACTTGATTGATCCCACGCTCAATGCGGATAGCAGAGAAAGCCCTCACTTACCACAAACAGCAGAGCTAGCCCTTGCTCAGCTGGCGGACAGAGGAACGAGGGAAGACCAACTTCTTTGACTCTGTATTAGGGTGGCCAGACTCTGCTCCTCCCCGGTATTCAGTCAAAATATCGAATTTGAAATGTCGACTTACACTAATATCGAGTTTTAAAAATCGTGACACAGAATGAATATTCTGGTCAAGAATATTGTCTTTAAGGTTAGAAATATCGATTTTACAAATATGGAAGTCATTAATAGTGTTTGCAAAAATATAGCTGTTTAAAATTTCGATTTTTTAAATAGTGTTATGTATTTCAGTATATTTTAAATGTATGTAATGTATTTTTTTGTATAAGTATTGTTTATGTTTTTTAAGATATGGGTTACATTTTTAGAAGTTATGAATTTTATTTTAATTAACTTTTGCATTTTTAGTTCTGTAGCGGGTTGTGGGTTTATAGGGGAATAGGGTGGAAAGTAATTTAATTATAATAAATTAATGAATATATTTATTTATGAATATTTTTTTATTGTATTTTAAATTTTTTGTAAATTTCTGGTGCAGGTTGTGGGGTTTATAGGGGTGAAGGATGGGAAGTAATTTATTTTTAATTCATTAATAATTAGTTGTTAATTAATATTATTTCATTAATTAACAATTTATTATGGCAATTGTGTAATTAATGTAGGTGCAAGTTGTGGGGTTTATAGGGCCGAGGGGTGGGAAGTAATTTATTTTTAATTAATTAATGATTAGTTGATAATTAATATTAATTTATAATTAATTAGTGTAATTGTTTAATTATTTTTGTGTGGGCTGTAGGTTTATAGTAGTGAAGGGTGGGGAGTAAATTAATTTTACTTACTTTATAATTATTTGGTAAATACTATTAGTTATTACATTGAAAATGTTTTTTAATTGTGTAATTATTTTTTTTTTTCAGTTTAATTTTAGGTGTGGGTTGTGGGGATTATAGCTGTAAAGGGTGGGAAGTTGATTTGTTTTTTAATTATTAATAATAGTTTTTTAAATTAATAATGTTAATTATGCAACTATATTGTTTTTTATTTTCAATGTGGGTTGTGAGTTGTGTGGCGTTATAGGGTGGGGAGTAAATAGACTAAATGTATGTAATAATTAATGTTTTTGTTAAATAATTTCTATATAAAAATATTTCTTTGAAAAATATATATTTTTAATTTAATATAATATTTGTAGGTATTTGTGATATGTATTTAACATTATAATATGTTTTAATTTATTATTAAATATATTTTTGTTTTTAACATATATATTTTTTTATTTCGTTTTGAAGAAATATTTTTATTTTGTTGATATTTGGTTTGTTTTTAATTTTGAACTGACTGAAGTGAGAATACTGAATGTTACCCCTCCGCTATCCAACACTTTCCCTATTGATGCACTTACTGGAGTGGGAATATAAATTGTATCCGTCCGCTATCCAACACTTTCCCTACTGTTGCACTCACTGGAGCGGGAATAGTAATTTTTACCTCTCCTCTATCCAACACTTTCCCTACTGTTGCACTCACTGAAGTGGGAATAGTAATCGTTACCCCACTGCTATACAACACTTTCCCAACTGTTGCACTCACTGGAGTGGGAATAGTAAACTGTATCCCTCTGCTATCCAACACTTTCCCTACTGTTGCACTCACTGGAGTGGGAATAGTAATTTTTACCCTTCTGCTATCCAACACTTTCCCTACTGTTGCACTCATTGGCGTCGGAATAGTACATTTTATCCCTCCGCTATCCAACACTTTCCCTACTCATTGGAGTGGAAATAGTTATTTTTAACCCTCTGCTATCCTGCTATCCAACACTTTCCATACTGTTGCACTCACGGGAGTGGGAATAATAGATGTTATCCCTCCGCTATCCAACACTTTCCCTACTGTTACACTCACTGTAGTGGAACTAGTCATTATTACCCCTCAGCTATCCAACACTTTCCCTACTGTTGCACTCACTGGAGTGGGAATAGTAATTTTTACCCCTCCGCTATCCAACACTTTCCCTACTGTTGCACTCACTGGAGTGGGAATAGTAAATGTTATCTCCCCGCTATCCAACACTTTCCCTACTATTCCACTCACTGGAGTGGAAATAGTAATTTTTACCCCTCCGCTATCCAACACTTTCCCTACTGTTGCATTCACAGTGGGAAATTTAAGTTTAAAGATTTTTAAATAGTTCAATGTTCTAATTTATAATAGAATGTTTTTTTAAATAGATTTTATGTTATTGGTATATGTATATATATATTTATTTGTTAAATTTGTATATAATTTTAAAAGTATAAAATACATTAAAATATTAGTTTAATAATTCTTTTAAAATAAATATACATATATATACATTAATTATTATTATATATGTGTGTTTAACTTTTTTAAATTAAGTTTATTTGTTATATTTGTTAAAATGTATTTTAAATCTATTTTTTAAATTGTATTCTTTAATTTATTTAATATTTATTAATTTTTTTTTTTATATATATATATATATATATATATATTCACTGCAAAAACCATAGGTTTCACACACGTTATAGTTAGGAATTAGCATTTAAAAAACCTTGCAAATTCACTGAAAAAAACAGAGGTTTCACACATGTTATAGTTAGCTAGACATTTCGTACAAAACCATTGAAATTCCCCCGTTATAGTTAGTTCAGCTAACTATAACTGACGCGCCCGTAATCCACTGCTGATGACGTCACATATTACATCACTCATGACATGGTCAGTGACATAACTCATGACATCACTGATGACATCTCAAATGACATCACTGGTTTTTTCAGCGAATTTGCAAGGTTTTTTAAATGGTAATTCCTAACTATAACGTGTGTGAAACCTATGGTTTTTTCAGTGAATTTGCAAGGTTTTTTAAATCCATTTTTTTATTTTTTTTTATTTTGAGATTTTTTTTTTTAAACAATATGCTACCTATGTATATAATCATTGATTTACTGTATCCTGCAATATAGAATGGTTCACCTTTTTTAAATAAATATTTAGATATAGTTGAACAACATAGTTAATATCTTCTACAAACCTTTATACCTTTTTTTTTTTTTCTTTTTAGGATTTTTTACCGTGCGCGTACGGTAAGCTTACGGTACGCGCACGGTACGCTATAAGTACGGTGCGCGTACCTAATATCTATGCTCCGTGTGCGCATGCGTACGCGATTTACGTACGCATCCGTACTTCGTATGTGACGCTTATACGCTTCCTTCCTACGCGCATGCGCGCGTGCAACTTACGGGGAACCTTACACGCGTGCTTCTAATGCGCATGCGCGCGTGCCTCTAATGCGCATGCGCACGTGCACGCGTCTTACGTACGGGCATGCGTACTTTTACCGTGCGCGTACGGTAAGCGTACGGAGCGCGCGCGGTAGGTCATGTGATCCAGAAACAACACTTTTCATTGGTTTAAACTTCTTTCATTTCCACAAACTTCCAACACCACACCCATTCCCCTCATTACTGCTTGTGATTCCCTAGGAGAAGGAGCTGAATTGTCTTTGGGATACAATGGCAGAGCAGCAGTCCTCTTCTGGGAGTGAGCAGGACAGCATTATTAGACAGAGAAAGAGGAAACAGAAGGATTCTTTTGTCTGGCAATATTTTACATTTCCAGAGGGGCAGAAAAAAGTCAATGCTCCATTAGTCACCTGCACACTTTGTAGGCGTGTCTTGTCTAGAGGAAATCCAAAGAAGAAGTATTCTTTTGGAATTTTCACTATGTTCAGACACATTAGGGATGTACATCCCAAGACTTTTGCTCGACATACTGAAGCAACCCCTCCAGTAAGTCAGCCGAGCACATCCGCAGAAGCTCAGCCGGGTACATCTTCGGCAGCTCAGCCGAGCACTCTCTCTGCGGTGGGAGCGTCACCCTCTTCTGCTCCTCTGGACATTTACCCTCGGTTTCAGAGAGTACATATAAGGTGCAATACTTGTTACTCTCTTATTGGGGAGTCTAGTATTCCTCCAATAGACAATAAGATTGAGCAGCACAAGTGCGGTACCTTTTAATATTGCCATTCTTTCCTTCCTCTGTCCCTGTATTAACACAACGGCTCTTTTAAGAGCCACCCTACCTCACAATTTTTTTTTATTTATTTAATCACTTTTTTTTTTTAATTTTACCGTGCGCGCACCCATTTATTATTTTTTTTTTAAATAAAATATTTATTTCACCCTTCAATGTACTTGAGGGACCACAAGGGAAATGAGAAAAGCAGAGTGAGGAGAAGTGAAAAAAAGGGAGTATGAAAGTAAATGTGTGATAAATACAGATATTTCAAACTTACCTGACCAACAAAATAACTTAATTATCAATAAATGCTTTTTTTTAATTGCTAGAAAAAAGTATTCATTTTCCTAAATTTTCTTTCTCAATCTGTAAAAAAAGAAAAAAAGTATTAATATTTAACAATACATTTTAGAATACAGTACACATATTTTCTTATTTAAAAAAACAAATGTTTGCCCTTTTTTTGCTGTTTTCAGAATATATTGAATTTCACTGTAAATCGTGAAACCAATTGCATTCATCACTTAACTAAGCCTGGGCAAAGCACTACGCTACGCTCGCGTAGTTTGCGAAGTTTGCGCTATTTCGCACTACCCGAACTGCACGTAGCACAGTGCGAACATGCGTAGTGTTGCGTAGTGCTGCGGTCATTTTTTGCTTGCTCGCGGTCCTCAACGTCAAGTTGGCGACCGCGAGCAAGCAAAATGACATCCCGGCGAGACTTTTTCCTTGTTCGCGATCAGCAACTTCAAGTTGGCGATCGTGAGCATGGAAAATAAACCTCCCGGCGAGATTCCCAACGCGAGGAGGTCAGGTTTCTCATTGCGAGTGGTCGTGTATGCTCGTGACCGCTCGCGATGAGAAACTACCAGTTCGCGTTGAGAAAGCTGAAGCTCGAGTAAAAATCTACTCGAGCAGCAGAAAACTACAGCTCGCACTGTGCAAGATGCCATTTCAATGATTGCACAGTGCTGGTTGCTTGTCCGCACTGTGCAATCATTGAAAACGACATCTGGCACAGTGCGAACAAGGTATTACGCAGTTTGCGAAGTGCTACGCGTAGCTCGCGTAGTGCGAACTTCACTTTGCGTAGCTTCGCGAAGTGCTACTTCGCGAACTACGCCCAGGCCTACACTTAACAGCGGGCAAAAAAATTAACAATCTGAAAGATTGTTTAAAAAAAGCCCTGAATCTCTTCTCAGTAAAACATACCTTTATAGAAATGTAACATATTTAATAAAAACATCATCTAAAAACAATAAATATTTGCAATAAATATCGTCTGTAAATCTTGTTGCTTAAGCACATACACCAAAATAATATCTGTCAAAGAAGTCCACAGGAGAAATTTTTACCTTTCCATGAGGCCAAATGGTAATTTTTAATTTTTTTTTTGATGAAATATCCAATGGTAATCCAATAAAGTCGCAAAAATGATTTGTTCAGATGTTGCAATTTGTATCTAAAATTTTGGTTTCAGAAAAATTAAATAGGAATTTGGTAATTCTGCAGGCAAACGTTGCTTGAAAATCAATTGAGAATCATTACACAGTGTCCAGCCTTTTTCACATTTAAGATAAACTGTGTAATGACCAGAAGTTATAGAAGGTCCATCATGGAAAATTATTGCAACTGCAACAAAAGTTTTTCCAGATATTGATAATTGATGTCCTGTAAACTTCTTTATTAAAGTGTCCAATTTTGAACCATCAGCTCTACAACGTTGCATCAAATTACATACTGTCCATATTTCTTTAAAAATAACGTTGAAAACATGTCTGATTTACATTTAGAACATTCCATGTTGTGATTGGCATCTTTAACTAATTTACTAAAAGTCACTGATTTACTCTCTGGTAATGTTAAATATATGAACCTTTCTGAATCAACATTAGAGCTGCAAGTGTTGAAACAGTTTTCACAACTATGTTCCCATTTATAAGAGAGACCAAACATATTTTCTATTTCTACCCCTTCTTCTTCCAGTACCATAAGCATATACATCAAGAATTCCTGTGCATCTTGCTGGACATTTTGAGTAAACTGTGTACATCCTGAACATACATCTGAAAGTTTTCTAACATCAGAAGCACTTTCTATTTTAGTTTTATCAATACTCAGCTTCTCAAAAAGAAAACTCAGCAGAGAACAAAATCTTTTTACATGATTAAGTATTATCTGCTCTTGCAAACTTTCAAGATAAAATAAAACATTCAGCACTACATTAGCGTAGCAGTTGACACCAGAGCTATTTTCAAAATGACAACCAACAACCTCTTGAACACTGTCCTTTTTCTTTTTGCTTGCAATCACATCACTCTCCTTTTGTTTTCTCTTCTGTACATCCTCATTACAGATATTCTCAATTCTCCTTTTCCGAGAAACAAAACGTTTTTCAAACACAGGATACTGACCTAAATGAGGAGCATAGGTTCTTCTTAATCTATTATACTCCTTTACACAATTTGCATCAGCACTAACTTTTGAGTCATCAAAGTCTATCATGAATAAACCAGATAATGTTTTCACTCGTGACAAAGCAACATAGGCCATACCTTCTTTGAACACAGTAGAACCAATGTTTACAAAAGCACTATCTACAGTTAATCCTTGAGATTTGTGAATAGTTACAGCATATGCTAGAGAAAACGGAAACTGCTTCCTACGTACGTATAAGTATTTTACAAGCAAAAAACGGACTGAACAACGACAAATGTCTTTAACCTCTTCAATCTGATCAAATTTTTTTTTTTTAAATTCAATCCCATCTTTTTTCTGGTGTTTCACAAAACCCACAACTTTACCCATAGCTCCATTCACTAAACCTTTTTCTACATCTAAATTTCTTCTTAAAAAAACTCGACAGTTCATACAAACATAAAGATTTTTTTCTAATCCAGCTGTTTTCGAAATGTTCTTCTCTAGAGAATCCAATTTATATTTCAATTTGCCTGTTAATGTAATAGTAATTCCTTCATGCTGAATTTTGTCCACTGCTTCCATTTTCTTAATCTCTTCATTTTCCAATTTCAAAAGTTCCTCATTGAATATCGAGCATTCACGTAGTGTTGGCATTAAGCAGATTACAGTATTTTTTTCTGCAATGTTCTGGTATATTTTCTCTGCAACTATTTCTTCACTTGGAAATAAATTATGTAGCAACCGACTCTGTAATGATTCTCTGCCAACTTCTGTGAGTAGTCCAATTCTGATATCTTTCAGAATACTTGCATAATCTTCATCGTTTGCTTGCCTCATATTGGTAGTGAGTTCTTTGTACTCAAAGAATGACCAAATATTCGCATTACCAATACTTCCTAATGACTTCTTCGTGTCTTCATGTGTCACAGTATTAAACACTGGTTGTCCTTTAACTGGAATGAGCTGCAGAAGATCCCCAAAAACTATAACATGTTTTCCACCAAATAACACGTCATAGTCTCTCTTTAGAATTTGCTGCATTCTTAAATGCACAAAGGCAAGCATTAAGTTTGATACCATTCTTACCTCATCAATAATGAGAACTTGCATCTTCTTCAACACTCTTGAAACTTCGAAGCATGCTTCTCCTGTTAGCTTGTGATATTCTATTTTGTTCTCATGCTCCACTGGTAACATTAGCAAGCGATGTAAGGTAATTCCTTTTATGTTATATGCTGCTAACCCAGTTGGAGCAGTAACAACACAAGACAAAGTTGAATCTGTTTTTTGCTGTAGGTAGCTTCGGATGACTTTTTCCAGTTCCAGCTTGTCCACTCACATACATCCTGATTGGTTCAAATGATGCGCATGAGCACTCTTTCTTTTCATGTAGTAATCCATGATCAATTTTTTTTGTGACTTCTTCATAAATTTATTTTTGTTCTTCATTCAGTTGCTCTTCCAAATTTGGTAAGTCTATTAAATCTTCCTGAGCTTGATTCATAGCTGTTTCCACTTCAGTCATTGCTATTGCAGCTTCATTTTCTACGATTGGTTGTCCTAGGGGATCTTGACTGAGCGTTCCAGAACTTTGGCTGTCTTGAGAACTGTCTCTACCTACTTCAGCTGCAATCGTAGCTTCCTGTTCAATTTCTTCATTTAACATTTGCACATAATTTGTGAAAGTACTGCATTCAATCGTATCTTTACATGCATTAAAGGAATCTTCATAGCTGTGAAAATCTCCAAGTAATTCATCCTCTGAATGCCATGGTTTAAACAGCTGTAAAAGTGCTAAGTAGTAAAATTCCTTTTTGTCAGGAGTGTTGCAACTCAGCTTCCTGTGATTAATCAAACTTCCTTTTGTTTGCTTCACCAAACATCCTTCCTCACCAATGACTTTATATTTTCCATTGTTGATGTCTTCTGTGGCTTTCCGTGTAAAAATGTAGTTCTGCAACACTTCATAGAGACACATGTTCTCAAGATGACGACTTCTTTTTGGGTAATATGTGTCCAACATGTTTGATTTCAAAATATCTGTACTTTCCGGGTCATTCTCTGCCAAATATTCAATTTCTCCAACAGATTTCAGTACCCGATTTCGCATTCCTGCAAGGCCTAAACTTACCCAAATTATTCTTCTGGATTTGGAGTACAGACTTGCAGATGATAACCTATCTGAGCATTCGTAGGATCCAATTTCTCGATGCAATAACATCTTTAAACTGAAACTGTATAGCTTCTTACTGACAGTCTTCTCGTGAGAAATCTCTTCCCACATTTCCTTCAATTCCGTTTTCTCAGATTTAGTGATGTAAGATGTGACATACCGAGCAACAGCAATAGAATTGTCAGCAACATACTGTATATCCATGTTAGCATTCCACATGGATAAAATGACTGGGTTGTAGTCATTTATATATTTTGACTCTTCTTTTCTTCTTAGGTTGTACGTATTTTTGGGAGATTTTCTTGAAATAGTATGTCGCACAGCTGACATAAAACTGTTGACTCTTCCTTTTGAAACAACAGGTCATGGAAATCCAAATCGTCATTTTGTGTAGAATTTTTCTTTACTCTTATACTTTCGTCGACAGTATTTTCCACACCGATGACTTTGGAAACGTAAAACTTGCTCTTTTAAGTTTTTCTCTTCTGTGCTGTTAGGTATAGCACATGTTGCATATTCTTCGATGAAACTTAAAACTGCATCATCAGAATCTGTTCCAAAGATCCTTGATCCACAACAGCATTTGAATATGAGGAGGAACTCTTGCTTGGTACTCTTTTCTCCAAAAGAAATCCACAACTTCTCCAAGAGGTGGATTTTTTTAATTGCAGATGAAGGACATCATAGCCTCAAATCTATGATTGAAATATCTGCAAACATTAACTGGATCCAATGAGCACAATTCTCCTGCTGTCTTGTATTGGATGTTTTCAATATTTGAATTTGCCTCTCGAAGAAAATCCAGAAGATCATCCCAAGCGTACTCAGCACAGCTTAGGGTGAGATACCATGTAGGAGTTCCTAAATTCCGTAACATACATTTCAATTCTCCATGGCGTCGGTACCAATATTCATTTGTCCCACGCTGACAAGCCATTAGATTAATCAATTGAGATTCCAAATGATCATCTCGCTGTTGCACTTTGTTCATAAAATCCTTTGCAGTCACATTATGTAGATGTACTCCAGTTTTCAAAATGTGATTTACTGCATAAGATAGTGCTGAAAAGTCACTTTCAAATAAAAGATGGAACAAATAAGGAATACTTTGACGAAATCTTGTATCTTCTGCATATAATCTTGTAGTCCGATACTCAGAAGCAGGAATCTGTACTGGGCGTTCATCATATCGTCCACCTTTTCCTGTAGAAAACAGCTGGGGAAAAAAACGAGCTTCCAAACTCACCTCCCATACACTCACGGGAGTTCCTTGTGTTTTTTTCATCTGAAACAGATCAATAGTGTTTGCCATAACTTCTTTTGAATGAAGAGGATGTATGCTGAAATGTTCATAAATTTCTTCTTCTTTTGACTTATCCACTTTTTTAATTTGCCCAGCTGGTATTCCTGAGTCTGGTAGTAAAACTTCTTCCTCTTCATCCATATAAATTGTTTCATACCATTTATTATTTCTTTTCAAATATAAATTTGCTCTTTGTACTTTTCGTACATCTACCAGCCCCTGCCTAATTTTCTTATTCTTTGTTGGTACTCCATTAACCAAAATACCTAATGGTTCAGTTTCCAATCTATCTGCATCAATTGTTTCCATATTTTTTTTCAAATCCAATGGCAAATAGACAACTCTTCCTTTTAAACCTCTTTGTAAATCCGAAGGAGGTAATTTACCTGTTTTTGGCTCCATACGCACTATGGTCTGAAACGGATGGACACATTGAATGAGTATAGACTCATACGTATTTAAATCAGAAAGTTCTGCAGGAATATCAACCAATTCTAAATTATTATGTACAGCTCTGGCTGGCATTCTACTTTCTTCTAACTTGTTATAACAGTATTTACAAATACGCTGATCTTCACCCAAATCAAAACTATTTTCCAGAAATATATATGTTGCAAAATCCTTCCACTTATAATTATCTTTATTTTCTCTTTTTTTATACAGATCAACATTTCTTGTTTGAATTTTGTAATGGCTTCTCCGGCAACAAATACAAGTAATATTTGGTCTTTCATTAGAGATGATAGTAAATTTTGTCATTTGATCTTCAAACTTTTTACTAACAGTGGGTTCTACATTACCTGCACTTTCTTGTTCCGGACCAAAGTAACAAAACTGAATTTCATCAGTAACCTTCTCTACATCTGATACAGATCCACGGAACAGAGCCCTATTCAACTCATTTAACTTTTGTGCTGGACTTTTTGCAAAATACAATCTTCTCACAAACTTTCTCATTTCAGTATGATGAACTGCCAGCATCCTAAAATGGTGAAAAACACTTTGGCAAACTTTCCTAGAAAGACAAGCCAGAGAATGTCCTTGCAACCCAGTATTCTCTCTCACTCTACATGGATCTAGTCTTTGAAGCGCCTTAATCTTCTGTTTAACACTTTTTTTTTACTATATTCTCTTAGAAACTCACGTAATTTATCAATAGATTATTGTCGTACAGTACAAATACTACTACAATTCCAAGTGTACACTGGGGCTTTAGGACTTCTCCCCATAACCTCATCAGCTATCACTTCTTCCTCATTTCTTGGAACCATTTTCTCCTTTTCTATTATACAACCATCTTTCACTTCATAAGCACGACCTCTGGTGTCAACTGCATGCAGCAAACTATTACTTTGAAGATAACTCTCTTCATTAAAAAATGGTTCAGTACTTGAACTATGCATCCATTCTCCTAAAAACACTTTACAAAAGTTATTTCTTTTCACTTCTCTTTTCATTTTGCTTTGTGACTTCATTACATTGACCATTTTATCTAATGTACGGATCCTGTTCAAAATTAAAATGAATAGTTTTCTTTTCAAATCTAAAGCCTTAGCTACAATTGATTCAATATCTTTCTTTCGCTTATAAAATTTTGCTTTCTTCTTATATTTTTTCACATCCTTTAGCAAATTGGACATCACTCTTCTCTGAAACATTTTTCTACGAATGTCTTTAAATGCTATTTTTCTTTTTAAGTCAATCTTTATTGCTTCTGATTGTACATTAGCATTTTGTAATTTCTCACTTTTGTCCTGTTGTTTTCTACTTGAAACACTATTTGCAGTGGGGGCATTTTTCAAATTTGTTCTTTTTTTGAAGATATTTTTTTAAAAATCCTTAGTTTGCTTACCAGAAGACTTTTTCTTTTTTCCAACATGAGGATCTTCAACTAATTTGGGTCCTCCAGTTGTCTTCAAATATAAACGTTTTTTCTGTTATTTTCTCTTTCTTGATTTTATAGGCATCTTTAATTTATTTCACTGTTGGTCAGCAATACCTGAAAGAAACTATAAAAAAAATACCTTTATGTAATTTAAATTTATTACTATATTTTTTTTGAGCGTTTCAAATCTTATAATACTATCTACCCCCTTCCTACAAGTGAAAAACACAATAAAACCAACACGAATTAAAGCTTCCCCTTTCCTACGAATGCAATTCTAAAAGAACCAGAGTACCACGAATTAAATCTCTGACAACAATTCCTGTGTGCGCACAGACTCATGGTGTGATTCTAGGCAGAAAACAAAATTTGATTTGCAATTTGAAAGCACACTTACTACTGTGGTAGAGCAAGTGATAATTACTCTAACAGTCTGGCACATTTTCATTATATTTTTCAGAAATAGAAAAGAGCACATGCCCAAACAGCTTTTTGAGACCATGAACATGTGCAACCTGAATGACGTACTACACTATAGCAAAGGAAATGAGCCTTGGTGATGTTCAATGTATTAACGTTACTCACTGCTATCTGAAACACCACACAGCGCTGAATAGTAAGCATGACTGTACATGAGAAACAGCTTGCTCTCTGCTAAGAGTGTGCTTCTGGAGACTGTCTACTGTCAGGTGCAAGAGAGATCTGCATGGACGCTTGCACAACTGCATAAACACTGGAGACATGTATGTGACACTACATGTGTGGTAAGGGTTAATAGCACTTTTGAACATGTACAAATTACATGACCCATTGCAGGAGTGGAAGGAAAATCTACCATGTTGATTTCAAATGTGTTAGCATTGCCCTCTCATTTGCGACATATTAATTTGAGCTGAATGCTAGCCATCACAGTTCAAGAAAACAAGCTGCCCCTTTCCTACGAATGCAATTCTAAAAGAACCAGAGTAACACGAATTGAATCTCTGACAAAAATTCCTGTGTGCGCACAGACTCATGGTGTGATTCTAGGCAGAAAACTAAATTTGATTTGCAATTTGAAAGCACACTTACTACTGTGGTAGAGCAAGTAATAATTACTCTAACAGTCTGACACATTTTCATTATATTTTTCAGAAACAGAAAAGAGCACTTGCCCAAACAGCTTTTTGAGACCATGAACATGTGCAACCTGAATGACGTACTACACTCTAGCAAAGGAAATGAGCCTTGGTGATGTACAATGTATTAGCGTTACTCACTGCTATCTGAAACACCACACAGCGCTGAATAGTAAGCATGACTGTACATGAGAAACAGCTTGCTCTCTACTAAGAGTGTGCTTCTGGAGACTGTCTACTGTCAGGTGCAAGAGAGATCTGCATGGACGCTTGCACAACTGCATAAACACTGGAGACATGTATGTAACACTACATGTGTGGTAAGGGTTAATAGGACTTTTGAACATGTACAAACTAAATGACCCATTACAGGAGTTGAAGGAAAATCTACCATGTTGATTTCAAATGTGTTAGCATTGCCCTCTCATTTGTGACATATTAATTTGAGCTGAATGCTAGCCATCACAGTTCAAGAAAACAAGCTGCCCCTTTCCTACGAATGCAATTCTAAAAGAACCAGAGTAACACGAATTGAATCTCTGACAACAATTCCTGTGTGCGCACAGACTCATGGTTTGATTCTAGGCAGAATACGAAATTTGATTTGCAATTTGAAAGCACACTTACTACTGTGGTAGAGCAAGTGATAATTACTCTAACAGTCTGACACATTTTCATTATAGTTTTCAGAAATAGAAAAGAGCACATGCCTAAACAGCTTTTTGAGACCACGAACATGTGCAACCTGAATGACATACTACACTCTAGCAAAGGAAATGAGCCTTGCTGATGTTCAATGTATTAGCGTTACTCACTGCTATCTGAAACACCACACAGCGCTGAATAGTAAGCATGACTGTACGTGAGAAACAGCTTGCTCTCTGCTAAGATTGTGCTTCTGGAGACTGTCTACTGTCAGGTGCAAAAGAGATCTGCATGGACGCTTGCACAACTGCATAAACATTGGAGACATGTATGTAACACTACATGTGTGGTAAGGGTTAATAGGACTTTTGAACATGTACAAACTACATGACCCATTGCAGGAGTGGAAGGAAAATCTACCATGTTGATTTCAAATTTGTTAGCATTGCCCTCTCCTTTGTGACATATTAATTTGGGCTGAATGCTAGCCATCACAGTTCAAGAAAACAAGCTTTCCCTTTCCTACGAATGCAATTCTAAAAGAACCAGAGTAACACGAATTGAATCTCTGACAACAATTCCTGTGTGCGCACAGACTCACGGTGTGATTCTAGGCAGAAAAGGAAATTTGATTTGCAATTTGAAAGCACACTTACTACTGTGGTAGAGCAAGTGATAATTACTCTAACAGTCTGACACATTTTCATTATATTTTTCAGAAACAGAAAAGAGCACTTGCCCAAACAGCTTTTTGAGACCATGAACATGTGCAACCTGAATGACGTACTACACTCTAGCAAAGGAAATGAGCCTTGGTGATGTTCAATGTATTAGCGTTACTCACTGCTATCTGAAACACCACACAGCGCTGAATAGTAAGCATGACTGTACATGAGAAACAGCTTGCTCTCTGCTAAGAGTGTGCTTCTGGAGACTGTCTACTGTCAGGTGCAAGAGAGATCTGCATTGACGCTTGCACAACTGCATAAACACTGGAGACATGTATGTAAAACTACATGTGTGGTAAGGGTTAATAGGACTTTTGAACATGTACAAACTACATGACTCATTGCAGGAGTGGAAGGAAAATCTACCATGTTGATGTCAAATGTGTTAGCATTGCCCTCTCATTTGTGACATATTAATTTGAGCTGAATGCTAGCCATCACAGTTCCATTAAACAAGCTGCCCCTTTCCTACGAATGCAATTCTAAAAGAACCAGAGTAACATGAATTAAATCTCTGAGAACAATTCCTGTGTGCGCACAGACTCATGGTGTGATTCTAGGCAGAAATCGAAATTTGATTTGCAATTTGAAAGCACACTTACTACTGTGGTAGAGCAAGTGATAATTACTCTAACAGTCTGACACATTTTCATTATGTTTTTCAGAAACAGAAAAGAGCACATGCCCAAACAGCTTTTTGAGACCCTGAACATGTGCAACCTGAATGACGTACTACACTCTAGCAAAGGAAATGAGCCTTGGTGATGTTCAATGTATTAGCGTTACTCACTGCTATCTGAAACACCACACAGCGCTGAATAGTAAGCATGACTGTACATGAGAAACAGCTTGCTCTCTGCTAAGATTGTGCTTCTGGAGACTGTCTAATGTCAGGTGCAAAAGAGATCTGCATGGACGCTTGCACAACTGCATAAACATTGGAGACATGTATGTAACACTACATGTGTGGTAAGGGTTAATAGGACTTTTGAACATGTACAAACTACATGACCCATTGCAGGAGTGGAAGGAAAATCTACCATGTTGATTTCAAATGTGTTTGTATTGCCCTCTCATTTGTGACATATTAATTTGGGCTGAATGCTAGCCATCACAGTTCAAGAAAACAAGCTTCCCCTTTCCTACGAATGCAATTCTAAAAGAACCAGAGTAACACGAATTGAATCTCTGACAACAATTCCTGTGTGCGCACAGACTCATGGTTTGATTCTAGGCAGAAAACGAAATTTGATTTGCAATTTGAAAGCACACTTACTACTGTGGTAGAGCAAGTGATAATTACTCTAACACTCTGACACATTTTCATTATAGTTTTCAGAAATAGAAAAGAGCACATGCCCAAACAGCTTTTTGAGACCATGAACATGTGCAACCTGAATGACATACTACACTCTAGCAAAGGAAATGAGCCTTGCTGATGTTCAATGTATTAGCGTTACTCACTGCTATCTGAAACACCACACAGCGCTGAATTGTAAGCATGACTGTACATGAGAAACAGCTTGCTCTCTGCTAAGAGTGTGCTTCTGGAGACTGTCTACTGTCAGGTGCAAGAGAGATCTGCATTGACGCTTGCACAACTGCATAAACACTGGAGACATGTATGTAAAACTACATGTGTGGTAAGGGTTAATAGGACTTTTGAACATGTACAAACTACATGACTCATTGCAGGAGTGGAAGGAAAATCTACCATGTTGATGTTAAATGTGTTAGCATTGCCCTCTCATTTGTGACATATTAATTTGAGCTGAATGCTAGCCATCACAGTTCAAGAAAACAAGCTTTCCCTTTCCTACGAATGCAATTCTAAAAGAACCAGAGTAACACGAATTGAATCTCTGACAACAATTCCTGTGTGCGCACAGACTCACAGTGTGATTCTAGGCAGAAAAGGAAATTTGATTTGCAATTTGAAAGCACACTTACTACTGTGGTAGAGCAAGTGATAATTACTCTAACAGTCTGACACATTTTCATTATATTTTTCAGAAACAGAAAAGAGCACTTGCCCAAACAGCTTTTTGAGACCATGAACATGTGCAACCTGAATGACGTACTACACTCTAGCAAAGGAAATGAGCCTTGGTGATGTTCAATGTATTAGCGTTACTCACTGCTATCTGAAACCCCACACAGCGCTGAATAGTAAGCATGACTGTACATGAGAAACAGCTTGCTCTCTGCTAAGAGTGTGCTTCTGGAGACTGTCTACTGTCAGGTGCAAGAGAGATCTGCATTGACGCTTGCACAACTGCATAAACACTGGAGACATGTATGTAAAACTACATGTGTGGTAAGGGTTAATAGGACTTTTGAACATGTACAAACTACATGACTCATTGCAGGAGTGGAAGGAAAATCTACCATGTTGATGTCAAATGTGTTAGCATTGCCCTCTCATTTGTGACATATTAATTTGAGCTGAATGCTAGCCATCACAGTTCCATTAAACAAGCTGCCCCTTTCCTACGAATGCAATTCTAAAAGAACAAGAGTAACATGAATTGAATCTTTGAGAACAATTCCTGTGTGCGCACAGACTCATGGTGTGATTCTAGGCAGAAATCGAAATTTGATTTGCAATTTGAAAGCACACTTACTACTGTGGTAGAGCAAGTGATAATTACTCTAACAGTCTGACACATTTTCATTATGTTTTTCAGAAACAGAAAAGAGCACATGCCCAAACAGCTTTTTGAGACCATGAACATGTGCAACCTGAATGACGTACTACACTCTAGCAAAGGAAATGAGCCTTGGTGATGTTCAATGTATTAGCGTTACTCACTGCTATCTGAAACACCACACAGTGCTGAATAGTAAGCATGACTGTACATGAGAAACAGCTTGCTCTCTGCTAAGATTGTGCTTCTGGAGACTGTCTAATGTCAGGTGCAAAAGAGATCTGCATGGACGCTTGCACAACTGCATAAACATTGGAGACATGTATGTAACACTACATGTGTGGTAAGGGTTAATAGGACTTTTGAACATGTACAAACTACATGACCCATTGCAGGAGTGGAAGGAAAATCTACCATGTTGATTTCAAATGTGTTTGTATTGCCCTCTCATTTGTGACATATTAATTTGGGCTGAATGCTAGCTATCACAGTTCAAGAAAACAAGCTTCCCCTTTCCTACGAATGCAATTCTAAAAGAACCAGAGTAACACGAATTGAATCTCTGACAACAATTCCTGTGTGCGCACAGACTCATGGTTTGATTCTAGGCAGAAAACGAAATTTGATTTGCAATTTGAAAGCACACTTACTACTGTGGTAGAGCAAGTGATAATTACTCTAACAGTCTGACACATTTTCATTATAGTTTTCAGAAATAGAAAAGAGCACATGCCCAAACAGCTTTTTGAGACCATGAACATGTGCAACCTGAATGACATACTACACTCTAGCAAAGGAAATGAGCCTTGCTGATGTTCAATGTATTAGCGTTACTCACTGCTATCTGAAACACCACACAGCGCTGAATTGTAAGCATGACTGTACATGAGAAACAGCTTGCTCTCTGCTAAGATTGTGCTTCTGGAGACTGTCTACTGTCAGGTGCATAAGAGATCTGCATGGACGCTTGCACAACTGCATAAACATTGGAGACATGTATGTAACACTACATGTGTGGTAAGGGTTAATAGGACTTTTGAACATGTACAAACTACATGACCCATTGCAGGAGTGGAAGGAAAATCTACCATGTTGATTTCAAATGTGTTAGCATTGCCCTCTCCTTTGTGACATATTAATTTGGGCTGAATGCTAGCCATCACAGTTCAAGAAAACAAGCTTCCCCTTTCCTACTAATGCAATTCTAAAAGAACCAGAGTAACACGAATTGAATCTCTGACAACAATTCCTGTGTGCGCACAGACTCACGGTGTGATTCTAGGCAGAAAAGGACATTTGATTTGCAATTTGAAAGCACACTTACTACTGTGGTAGAGCAAGTGATAATTACTCTAACAGTCTGACACATTTTCATTATAGTTTTTCAGAAACAGAAAAGAGCACTTGCCCAAACAGCTTTTTGAGACCATGAACATGTGCAACCTGAATGACATACTACACTCTAGCAAAGGAAATGAGCCTTGGTGATGTTCAATGTATTAGCGTTACTCACTGCTATCTGAAACACCACACAGCGCTGAATAGTAAGCATGACTGTACATGAGAAACAGCTTGCTCTCTGCTAAGAGTGTGCTTCTGGAGACTGTCTACTGTCAGGTGCAAGAGAGATCTGCATTGACGCTTGCACAACTGCATAAACACTGGAGACATGTATGTAACACTACATGTGTGATAAGGGTTAATTGGACTTTTGAACATGTACAAACTACATGACTCATTGCAGGAGTGGAAGGAAAATTTACCATGTTGATGTCAAATGTGTTAGCATTGCCCTCTCATTTGTGACATATTAATTTGAGCTGAATGCTAGCCATCAAAGTTCAATTAAACAAGCTGCCCCTTTCCTACGAATGCAATTCTAAAAGAACCAGAGTAACATGAATTGAATCTCTGAGAACAATTCCTGTGTGCGCACAGACTCATGATGTGATTCTAGGCAGAAAACGAAATTTGATTTGCAATTTGAAAGCACACTTACTACTGTGGTAGAGCAAGTGATAATTACTCTAACAGTCTGACATATTTTTATTATGTTTTTCAGAAACAGAAAAGAGCACATGCCCAAACAGCTTTTTGAGACCATGAACATGTGCAACCTGAATGACGTACTACACTCTAGCAAAGGAAATGAGCCTTGGTGATGTTCAATGTATTAGCGTTACTCACTGCTATCTGAAACACCACACAGCGCTGAATAGTAAGCATGACTGTACATGAGAAACAGCTTGCTCTCTGCTAAGATTGTGCTTCTGGAGACTGTCTAATGTCAGGTGCAAAAGAGATCTGCATGGACGCTTGCACAACTGCATAAACATTGGAGACATGTATGTAACACTACATGTGTGGTAAGGGTTAATAGGACTTTTGAACATGTACAAACTACATGACCCATTGCAGGAGTGGAAGGAAAATCTACCATGTTGATTTCAAATGTGTTTGCATTGCCCTCTCATTTGTGACATATTAATTTGGGCTGAATGCTAGCCATCACAGTTCAAGAAAACAAGCTTCCCCTTTCCTACGAATGCAATTCTAAAAGAACCAGAGTAACACGAATTGAATCTCTGACAACAATTCCTGTGTGCGCACAGACTCATGGTGTGATTCTAGGCAGAAAACGAAATTTTATTTGCAATTTGAAAGCACACTTAGAGCAAGTGATAATTACTCTAACAGTCTGACACATTTTCATTACATTTTTCAGAAATAGAAAAGAGCACATGCCCAAACAGCTTTTTTATGCTGAATACAAACCATCACAGTTCTAAAAAACAAGCTGCCCCTTTCCTACGAATGCCATTCTTACAGAACCAGACCAACACAAATTAAATCTCTGACAACAATTCCTTTGTGCACACAGACTCATGGTGTGATTCTAGGCAGAAAACAGTATTCCTGGGTGATACCAGTACACCTTAACTTATGGTGAAGACATACTCAATAATATCTTACAAGTTCAAGACAGTTCAATATCTCCCAAAACACAAAATGTGAAAAACAACTTTAAAAGAAGAATCACATTTCTATTATTTATATAAAAATGTACCACATACATTCCCTCTCAAATTCATAACTCACCTTTAAAAGTAGATAGTTCAGAAAGAAATGTGGCACTCAAACAGCAGATTATCACAGCAACAATCTCTGAGCTGTACACCTCTCTCCTCTCACCAGAACCAGTTAATGGCAATATTTCCCTCTCTTTTTTCACACATATACATGTTAACTCCAAATCACAGTGCTTCCCACATTTTTTTCAAATGGAAACACACATTTCTATTGGTTGCAAATTTCAACCCTTTCCAAATGATCCCTTCCCCCAACATCACTTCTGCCTGCTACCATAGCAACAGGTCATGGAACACTGGTGTGAGCAGAGAGGTCATAAGTTCAACACACAATGTTTCTAATCCTTAGAGCAAGAGTGCTTGACTTTTCAAACCTAACAGCAAATCCAAAGTAATGTTCTGTGGGTACACATTTTTCTCAGCCAATACAAAACATGCTTGTAAAAATCTAAACATACAGCCTAGTTTTAACTGTAAAATGGTTTGAATCAGCCAATCAGTTCTTTTTTAAAAAAAAAAAAAAAAGTATGTTAGCCTCCATTTTACAACTATCTTTCTTTTCATATTGCCATTCTACTGAAAGACACCTTCTGAGTGCATCCAGATCTCCTTGAAAGATGTTCACAGTGTGGATTGTAGGGCATAGCTATGTCTTCTGGAGTGAAAAGTTTGCAGAAAAAAGAGGTATTGTGAAAGACCTTGCTTTGCCAAATGTAGACATTAAATGGATTGGTCAGAGAGGGTTAAAGTGGCACCAATTAATGCCTTTGGTGAAAACCTTTCTAGATCTCCCACAGCCTAACCTTATTATTGTGCACTGTTGTGTAAATGACCTAGGCACTTTAACTGGGGTAGGTCTGGAAATGCTTGTTAAGGACACCTTTGTGCAATTGATGTCACTTTTTCCACAAACTGCCTTTGTATATTCTAATATATGCCAAAGGCAAAAGTGGAACTGGTCCAACCAATTTTGTCCGCAGATTGACAAAGCAAGAAAGCACGTCAATAAGTCTGTTTCTGCTTTCCTCAGAGACTATGGTATGGGTTCTATATACCACTACAACTTGCGTTACAACATGCAAGACATTTATAGAGGTGACGGTGTACATTTCAATGATGAAGGGAACAGAGTCTTCCTCTTGAACTTTAGACTCTGCATCGGTACTTACTTGTAGGTACCACAAAAACACTTCATAAACACAATGGCTCCTTTTAGAGCCACCGAACATCTAAACATTTAATTTTGATTTTTAATTCTATTTCTTTTTATTTTTTTTTACCGCCGTACGCGTACCGTGTGCGCACAGTATGCGTAACCCGTGATTTAAAAAAAAAATAATGTATTTTTCACACTTCTGGGTCCTTCTTGGACACCCTGACAAAGGCTAGGGGGTCTGCAACTCTCTACCTTGCCCCCTTTTCACGTTCTTCACCTTTGTTTTTCTTTGCTAGACACACAAAATGGTGGCCGACACTTCCTGATTTCGACCGACTGGAATGTTTACTGTCATGTAACCACCAATCAGAATTACGCTCGCGCACGGCAGCGTAGGCGTACGGTACGCGTACGGTACGCGTACGGTGCGCGGCTATAGATATGTATGTACTTTTAACTGCAGTTTTCTCAGGAACTACTGAACAGATTGACTCCAGATATTCAAAAGGCACATCCCTGACCTGAGGACTTTCTCTTTGCCAAATTTCAAATAATTCTGTTCAGCCGTTCGGGCTGTACCTTGGACTAAAGGTCCCTATGGAAAAATGCATGGGGAAAATGCGTTTTGGGACCCCCCTTTTTTCTCAGACCCCACTTGATGAATCCCCCCGAGACTTTTAGGGTACGAGCGGAGCGGAGCGCCCCACCTATTTTGAAAATTTCGCGAGGATTCGTCAACCGGCGCCAAAGTTATTCCAAATAGAATGTTGCGGATTTCCTATGGAAACACGGTCCTAACTATAACTATCTACTGGCGACCGCCAGTAGATAATATATATATACATTGGTCACAATCTTTATGTATGGGTATATTTTGGTTGACAATATTTTGTCAGTGTACCCTCCTCCCCCGCCTAACACATTTAAGGTAGTAAAAAATCTTGGTGTGAAATTTGACTCCTCTCTGTCCTTTTGTCCACAAGCTCTTGCAGTGGAAGGAATGCGTTTTAATTTAAAAAAATTATTGACATTTTCTTTTACTATCTTCCCTTTGCAGCAAGAAAGGCCGTGGCCTTTGCATTAATTGTGTCTAGACTGGGCTATTGTAACAGTCTATATGCAGGTGCCACCAAACAGGTTTTACAGAAGTTGCAGGTGGTTCAACATGCAGCTTCTCGGCTTGTGTTGAAATTATCATGCCGTTTCTTGACCTCAGCTGCTCTTGAAGCACTTAATTGGTTGCCAATTCGTAAAAGAGTTTTGTTCAAAATCCTTTTGCTCACTTTTGGAGCCCAAAGAGCGCCAGACCCAAAATATCAAGTGTAGAAAAGTAGGATCTGCTCTCATGGTTACCCCCACTTCTTGCCTGGGATCAGTAGGTTTTTGACTAGTTTGACTGTGATCCTGCTAATCAGAGCCCAAGTCACTGTGCTTTCTCCCTAAATAGACCATGGTAAGTACCTCAGTACCTCCACAATTGGCTACTGGTGTACCCTTGTAACTCCCTTGTATATAGTACTAAGGTACCCAGGGCATGGGTACAACAGGGGTCTCCCATGGCCTGCAGCATGCATTATGCCATCCATGGGAGTCCACTCAAACTGTGACTACAGGTCTGCCATTGCAGCCAGTGTGAGTTGGCGATTGCACCTCTCACGACAGCTATAAGCTTCCTTATATCTGAGGTCACTGCACTTAAAACATATGAGTCACCCCTACGGAAGGCTCTTCAGTCCTAAGGGCAGGGTACTTGGTTATAAGTGTGGGGGTGCCTCTGCATGAGTAGGAAACCCCTACAAACCCCGGAGTCGATTCTCCAGGCTTTGTAAGTGCGGTCAATCATTTTATTACATACAGTGGACATCAGTCATTACGTGATGTCTAACTATATAGTGACGGCACCAAACCCGGCCATGTTTGATATCAAACATGTTGGAATCATTCCCCAACACCGATTCCAGTGTTGGAAGTATGATCCCATGCACTGGGGGTCTCCCTTGAGGTGCCCCCCTGTACTACTGGTAACAGCCTTTCAGGGTCTGACAGAAATCTAGTGCTGCTGCTGACCACAGACACGATTCTGCCCTCCTGCTGCTGAACTGAGCTCGAGCAGGGGAAGGAAGAACAATAGGTTTCCTGTTACAGGGAGGTGTGACAACCTCTTAGACAGGACATAGTGTATTGGGCAGGGGTGGGGCGCTTGCCAGCGCCACCAGACTGCTTTGAAGGACACATTTGGTGCTCTCCTTACATACTCCAGTTTGAACCAGTTCAGGGAGCCCTTGGCTCCCACTCTGGCGCACAACTGGACCAAGAACATGGGAGCATCCTCCCCTCTGTCCGGACCTTCTCTGGGAGGGACCCTTGAGTTGTTCCAACCCTTTCCCTAGGGTACTTAAGAACTTACCTGTGAGTGAATTCTCGGATTCATCGTGGGACAAGACTCAAGACTGAAACCACCTCACTTTCTTGACCGTCTGGACACTTGGACTTAGCCTGGAACCGAGACTGCACCAAGGATCCGCTGCGCCAGGTCTCGCTGTTCTAAAAGTCTTCTTCATTGTCCGTGTCTGTGCTTCTTCCAGGATCTTCACCAGACTTGTGGGCACCAAGGACACCCAAAGTAATCTCGCTTGGGGTGAAGAAGTGCACCGCAACGAAGCTGACCGGTCTGCTGCTCCTGACGTCCCACGAACTTTGAAAGGCTCAGCTACACAGGTGGTGGTTCTGCAACTCCCACAAGACCTGACCTGTCCTCTCTGCAATTTTGAGGCCAGAATCCCTTGTTGGAACCCCTAGGACCGAACCGGTGTCCACAGCGTCAACTTGCAGTTGCCAAGGCTTGTTGCCTCTGCACGCCAGAGATCGTCGGGCTACAAGATGCTCCAGACTTCGGCATCTCTTCCTGCCAAGTACAGTGTCCTCACCGCATCCTCTGCACCGTGGGCCATTCTGTCATGCTCTTACGCGGTGATCCTCGCTTCTCTTTCCCTCTTGCTGGTATGAACTCTGTTCTTTCCTGCTCAGTGCCAGGATGCTCGTTTTGGGGTGACAGTTGCCTTTACAAAGGCAATATTCATTCATTCAAGGGCTACCTACTAGCTTTTCGTGGACAGTAGAGCTATTGCTCAACTGATCCAGCCCTCACTTGCTGCATACAGCAGAGCTACCTATCATTTATAACAGGCAGCTTTACTTTCCATCATTTGCCACAGAAAGCAGTGCCGTTGCTTGTTGAATTGATTGATCACTTGCTCAGTGCCGACAACACAGCTGTCCCTCACTTGACAGAGAGATAGCAGAGATGTCACTCACTCTGCTACAAGCAGCAGATCAATCACTTCTCACTGACAGCAGAGCTAGCTCTCATGTATAGGCCTGTAGAGCCATACTTTGCTCAGCTGATTGATCCCTCTTTCACTGCAAGCAGAAGAGTTATCCCTTTTGTGTCACAGACAACAGAGTTATCCCTCACTTGTGTTGGACAGCAGAGCTATTCCTCACTAGTCAGGGGCACTATGCTTTGCTCATTGATTTATTCCTCACTATTTTCATAATTGTTTATATATCTGCATCCCACTCATCCTTCGGTCCTGGGAATTCATGTGGCAGAGAACCTTGATGGACAGAGAGCCGGAGAGCGTGTAGCTTCAGGGAAAGAAGGCCTTAAAGACAACAACTTGGGTGGGTTGAGAAAAACAAGGGGACAAGGAGAGACCGGTACAGAGGAATTCTGGGACAGGGTGTGCCAGACACAAGGATTCAGGGACAATGGACGTGAGGGGAGCAGAGCATTAAGTGGACAGGGAAAGAGAGAGAGGAGTCAGGGTGGCCTTGGATCCATAATAACCATAATAACCATAGCTTGGGGACAATGCGCCTCAGACGAGAAACCGAAGAGCGCCAAACACTTCACTACAAAGGCTCGGGCACACACCCACTTAGGTTGATTAGGATGTCACTAGGCCTGCCATCCTTACAGAAATCTGTTGAGGCTCTGAAATTTAACTGACAGCCCTGACAAAGATGAGTTTGGGTGAGGGGGGTACAAATCTCAGCACCTTGAAGGGTTAACACATGACATAAGTTGAAGGTTGCCAGGGCACACCCTATTTTTGTGTGGAAAGTCCTCCCCCAACACAGCCTATCACTCGCACTTACTCAAGCCGGGGGCAGGTTCATAGACCTTCCTTCGGTCAACCTCCAAGAACCCAAGGTGCGTTATGGCCAAGGAACTGGGGAAAGTTGAGCTGTACAGAAACCTTATAAAAAGAAGAGAGTGGTATCTCCGATAGAGAGCAGTATATAGCGAATAGCAAAGACAGAATGAGACACGGATGGGTGAGACGATGAGAAAGGCAGGGGCATAGAGAAAAAAATGTTGTGTCTCTGAGAGAGAGAAGCAAAGAAAGAGGAGGAACATTTGGCAATGCTAAAGAGAGAGATGGAAAGAAGGTAAGAGATGAAAAGTGAGGGAGAAATGAGAGAAGGAGACAAAGCCAAATTCTAGAAAGATACGATATTGAGGAGAAAGGGAAATAACAAATGAAGGGAGAACAATTGGGGAATAAGCAAGGGATGAGACAATATATAGACAGACGAATACAGATAAAATGTGTAAATATATGTGAAGGGGGAGAGAGATGCAGGAGAGGATAGAAAGAATGTGCGAGCAAGAGAGAAAGAGAAATTGAGGGAGAAACTCAGAGAGTGGAAGAGAGAATGAGAAAGAACAGGGAGAAAAAAGAAGCAAGTGACTGAAAATAAGAGGACGGGGAGAGAGATAGCAGGAGTGAACTGCCGTGGAAGACAAAGACTGAAAGAAGGTGGAGACTGACAAAGGAAGAGAGGGTCAGAATAGAGTGTGTGTGCGCGTGACTCTGTTAGAGAGAAAGAATGAAGGTGCAAGAGAGTGAGGAAGGGAGAGAGAGAGCGAGATAACATATAGTAGAAGCATGTGAGCAAAGAAGAAGGGAGAGAAAGAAGAGGGGTGCCTTTGAGTGGGATTTAAAACATGGGTTGTGACCCTTATCAGGGTCCCAACTTGTTTAATTATACAATTGTGTATCAATGTTAGGACATCTCATGGGAGGATGTTGCAAAGCCTCCTGGTGAAATGTTCTTTAAAGTAATTTTACATTTTGGCAAATCTCCATGGACATGTAGCACACCATTATCATACACTTGTCAGAATCACTTGGGTGTGTGTAAGATCCGTGCGAGCGACTAAAGTGTCCAGGTTAAAACAGAGACACACCTGACGAACACACCATGGTACCAAGGAGCAGATGTATTACTGTGCTGCCCATCTCATCATTAGGGCCAGTAGAACTCTCCTGCTTGCAGGTCAGAGTGAACGGATGAACTCACTACCCTGTAACCCTGTGTCTTACTTATCTTCCTAAGAAGTGAGATTAAACTGTTGTGCTGCCTATGTTGTGTTTTTAAGTTAGAACTGGTCCTACACATGTAGGCCTAACTGTTCACTCCCTGGTTACTATGCTTACACAATTCATTCATTTACGCATACCACATTTGGTAAACATTTAAAAAACAGGCGTGCTCTTACCCACATCATGAAGGGTTAAAACTTGTTTGAACATTTCTCCATAATAGACAACCCCCCCCTCGATTTTTTTTTTTGAAAATTATTTTTATTGCCATTTGATAATATAAACGTACATTCATATGTTTCGCATAAATGACTGTAATATATAAGGAGCAACGACCCCCCCCCTCCTCGATATACTCAAAAGCACCACTGAAGGTGTTGGCTTTCCCACTGTAAAAGCGTGACAGCATTTCTGAGAAGTGTTGCTACTGTCTATGACAAGTATACCCGGTCTCGCGAGAAGTGTTTCTAAAATTGTGATAATATACAATGGACTTTTGAACTGCCTCATTCCATGACGTCTCAGTTCAACTCCTATCCTTTAAATGCTTTGTGGAGCCCGTATAGTAGATTAGTTGAATTTATGTTGCAGAAGAAAAACACCAAGTCCCTCTATGCGACTGTATTTCAATAATGTGCAGTTTTCACCATTATAGCTGACTTATTGAACTGCACAACACATTAGATGCAAATTATGTTTAAAAAAAAGTCATTGAACATGATGACATAATTCAGTTCAAAGATATCTTTAAATTCAATGAAGGTAGCACCTATTAACTGATGGTAGTCCAGTGGGCGTTAAAACCTGAAATGTGCTTCAATTATTTTCATTCATTTTAGGGGCTTACTTCCTGTAAAATGGCATCGAGTGCCAACCCATTTTATTGGACAGCTCTGCATGTCGGGGCACTATTTATAACGAATCTTCCTTGATACTCCTGGACAGAGTGATACAAATAATAAGCGACGCAACAAAATCTGAAAGAGTGCTTAAAAAACTCCCGATAGGTTAACCAATTGTACCGCATTATGAGCGCGAGCCTTTCCTACCCCCCCTCCCCCGCCCCTCCCCGCCCCGTTCATGGTCATGTCATCAGTGGAGGCCACGCGCCCTAGAAGACCCACTCCTGCCCACGGGCCCGATCCCGACTGTCCTCTCTCGTATTTGATTGCCGGATTTACAGAGGTAATAAAACACAAAAGACAGCTGAAGGCATCAGAAGGGCAAGTCATTACCCCCCCTCGCCCCCTCCCCTTCCCAGTTCATTCAGCGATAAACACCCGCGCCCCCATTTCGTCATCTTTCCCTCACTGACAGAGGTGGAGAGGCGAGTCCGTCCTCTGAGACTAGCGAAGCATTGTAATTTAATAAGCCGGCAGCCGTGTACGGTTCACAACTGACGGAACTGTTATTAAAACGCCTGCGACATCCCGGTGCACTCCGTCTTCATTAATTATGATATAGCGGCGTGGAGTGCGCGCATCCTGCAAATGAGGCAGCGGTGCCTGAGGTAGCATGTCTGTCATAGGGTCGGCCGGTAACCCTATCCGAATTTGTAGAGCGCCGCACTCGGCCCTGAATCATGGGGGTGGGGGTGGGGGGGGGGGGGGTTGCTTGCAGTAGACGCCATAGCACCATCATGGCAACAGACCCCCCCACAGCAAGAATCCCCACAAATGAAACACACCACACAAGTTATACCTGGGAAAAAACTGCTGCAGGTTTATTACATACAACGTTATGTAATCTAGTGTGTTAGTTTACGGGTGATCCAAGGACAGGCAGCCTTCTCGCCACCTGCCCGCCTGATGAGCCTATCAGCACTGTGGCGAACCACTTAGTACCACACCTTTTGGTGATCCCTTTCCCGGATCACCTGACCACCCTAGGTCCATTATACTCACGCCCTTATGGGTGGAGCGTAGCTAGGCAAGCCCCCGGTTGCTCAGGCTCACAACCGCCCAAAGGCCTAACGGGGCGCCAACATAGAATCCGTGAACCTCCCATGAGGCTCCTGGGGTTCGGCTCTGGCACCACCGTGTGCCGCGCAGTGGTACCGTTCTGTACCCGTATGCATCCAGATCGCCCTGTAACTCCGCCACAGCCCAGGAGGCGGCCAACTGTTGCCGCCGGGGCCCCCCACCAACTGCTCTAGTCTATTACCTGCAACCTTTGTGTGCTAGTGCCTCCTCCAAGTCTAGCAGGAACAAGTCCATCCCCACCGGAGTGAGGTGTACCCCGTCGGACTCGAAGTATCCTTTGACCCTTTCCTGAATCATTTTGTGCCTGATAAATCCCAGGCCCCTCTGCTGAGTGAACTTGCGCATGGAGCTGTTCACCCGTTTCCTGGACCGCTCCACCGCCTCGCCAGACTTAGCACCCTGCCACACCCTCCGAGGCAAAATCTCTGACCACCAGAGCTCGCACTGACCTAAGCATTTGCTCAGTTCCCCCAGGTCAGTCTTCATGGCATGCAGGAGCAGGGTCCTCCCCGAGTCAGTCAAGTCATTGCCCCCCAGGTGGATCACCAAAAAATTGGGCGGGGCACCCAACGTGGCTAGTGAGTGCTCCAGTCTGTTCATGAGGCTGAACCACACACGTGACCCTGAAGAAACAAAGGACACGTTTCAACTCAAAAGTTTATTACCAAACAGTAAGACATTGCACTACAACCACCAAACCATAAACAAGTGGCACACAACACTGCATGTTACAATCCTAAAACACAAAGCAGGCCCCATCAGGGGCGTATATATCGCTTATAACACTGAGACTCCCAGCGCCCAACTTTCATGACCTGTGCCGGTTTCTGGCCTGCTGAGAATGCAGTGGTGGCCGCCCCAATCCTGAAGGAGTGGCATGAATATTTTTTATCAGCCTGGAGAAGGCCGGCCTTAGACAGGCAAGCACCCATTACCCTGTCTACCTGGAAGATGGTTAGGGGAATCAGGTCTGCATGAATGAATAAGTACCCCGGTGTTGCAGGGCGAAGAGAGACGAACTCCCGGACCCTGGCAACCGGGCAGTATCTGGGGTCTCCTAAAGGTAGTAGCTCCACCACTACCCCCTTTCCATTCTGATCTGTCTTTGACCTTCGAAGGTGGATAGTTAACTCACCCAACAACCGGATATCCGCTATGCCCAGGGCGTCCCCTGACCTATCAGATTTGGACCGAGCCACTAACTCGCTGATCCGGAAAGCTCCAAAGAATGCTAAGCAAAAGGAAGCGGCAAAGAGGACCGCCTCATAAGGCGAGTGGGTGACACCTACCAGGACGTCTAGCACGGCCTGCAGGATAAGAAAGGTGATGGGGTACCTGTTGTCTGGCACCCGGGGCTCTTCCCTGGCCCACCCCTTTAGAGCCGCCCAGATGGCAAAGGACTTGGTAGGGTCCTGTCCTCCTCTAAGCTTGGCATCGTAACTGACCGCCGCTAGATGACCACAGACCCAAGAGTGACTCTTTCCCTGTTTCTTGGCCCACACCACGAAAGCCTGTACCTTGCCCTCCACGGGTACCCCGGCCAGGCCTAAGACAGCAGCCAGGTGTGCCAGGTACCGTTTCCTGGTACCGGGGGCCAAGGCCCGTTCCCCCATGGCCCTTAGCTGTTGTTCCACTCCAAGATCCTCCAGAGGGTTGCGGGGAAGGGGGTCATCTCCGCTCTCGCCTGCGGCCAGGCCTCCCGGAATCGGAGCCACTGAAAACGAGAGAGAGCGTCAGCTGCAACATTCTTGACCCCCTCAATGTGTCGAGCCCTACACTCCAAGTTGCAGCGCAGGCTCCCTCTGGCGAGCTCTCTGAGCAGGCAGAGCACCAGCGGGCACTTGGCGGTCTGCCTGTTGATGGCCTGCACGGCTGCCATATTGTCCGCCCAGAAAAGGACCTTCCTGTCAGACAAGATGGCCGGCCACAGGTGAAGGGATATGATGATAGGGAAAAGTTCCAAAACGGTGATTTTGGAAGTGATGCCGTGCTTGCGCCACGCGTTGGGCCATTCCTGTGCGCACCATTCTTCGCCCAGGATTGCCCCAAATCCCTCCCTCCCGGGGGATATGATGATAGGGAAAAGTTCCAAAACTGGGATTTTGGAAGTGATGCCGTGCTTGCGCCACGCGTTGGGCCATTCCTGTGCCCACCATTCTTCGCCCAACATTTGCCCCAAAGCCCTCACTCCCGAGGCGTCGGTGAACAAGCTGAGCTCCCCCGCCACTGACGCCTGACTTGGCGGCGGCCCAGTCTCCCTAGTCTGCTTGTTCCCTTGATTCTGTGTCATCGTGCCCACTTTGTTTCTGTCCCTGCCTGTCCCCCCCCCTATTCCTGTGGATCGGTAGGGTCCTCCCTAGGGGAGCACATAATGTTGCTTAGACTTTTGCTGCCTTGTGGGTTTGTTTGTAGTTTTTCATTAAAAAATGGAACCACCATTTGGGGGGTCTGGACGGTGTGGCCGCAAACGCTTCTTTCGACTTCTGGGTCCTTTACCACTTGCCGCTTGTGTTTTATAACTGTGTTTTATGATCTCACTTTTTGCTAGCGGCCGGCCTGGAGGTTGTAGGCCCATATTTGTATATCTATTGCATTCTGTAATAAAGGTTTAAAAAAAAAAGAACAAGCTGAGCTCAGGACTGTCGACCCAGGGGGCCCTCCAGATAACCGTCCCATTGAAGTGCGACAGGAACTCCCCCCACATGACCAAGTCCTTCTTCAGGCCTGCCCCCATCTTGACCAGGTGGTGTTTTCTAGACACGTTAGCTGTGGCCCTGGCTAATCTCCTGGCGAACACCCGCTCCACCGGGATGACTCTGGCTGCAAAGTTTAACTTGCCCAGGAGGCTTTGGATGATACCCAAAGGAGCCTTGTCTTTCCCCAGCAGTGACCGGATGTCCTGCCGCAAAGCCTGGACCTTCTCTGCAGGGAGCCTAGACACGCCCGTCACCGTGTCAAGCTCAATGCCCAAAAAGGTGAGAACCTGCGCAGGACCCTCCGTCTTACCAGGTGCTAACGGCACCCCTAGGTGTCTAGCCAGGTCCTGAGAACATTGAAGCCCCCTGCTGCACTCCTGTGTACCCGCACTCCCAAGGAACAAAAAATCGTCCAGGTAGTGGGTCACCCCCTCTACGCTGAACCTTACTGAGAGGGCCCACTGCAGGAATGAGCTGAAGGCTTCAAAGTGGGCACACGAGACCGCACACCCCATCGGCATGCACCTGTCGTAGAAGAATTCACCTTGCCACTTGAACCCAAGGAGGTGCTGGCTCTCAGGGTGGACCGGGAGAAGGCGGAAAGCGGACTCAATATCAGCCTTGGCTAACCACGCTCCCCTGCCTGCCCTCCTGATCATGTCCACTGCCATGTCGAGCGAACAGTATGAGACCGAGCACGAACCCTCCTCAAGCCAGTGGTTCACTGAATCCCCCTCTGGGTAGGACAAGTGCTGGATCAACATGAACGCCCCTGGCTCCTTCTTTGGGACCACCCCCAAGGGAGAGACAACAAAGTTCGGAAGGGGGGGATGCAGGAAGGGGCCCGCCACCCTCCCCAGGGCCGCTTCCTTCTTTATCTTTGCCCCTACTACATCGGGATGATCCCTGGATGACCTGAGGTTTTCCGCATCCCTGTTGACCAGAGGCTCCAGATAGGGAATTCTGAAGCCCTCCAAGAACCCCTGGACCAGTGACAGTCTGTCCTTCGCATTGGGATACTCCCTTAGTAGTGGTAGCAGGTTGGCGGTGACAATGGGGGACGGGCCTTTGCCCAGGGGCTCCCAGGGGGGGGATCAGGGGGGTGCCAAGTGGGCTGTGCTGGGGGGAAGGGGGGAGTGAGGGCCCGGCACGAGGAACCCAGATCCAGGGCCTACTTGTCTTGTCTGGCGGGCATGGAGGCGTGCTCGCGCTTGTTGCAGGAGGTGGCCGAGTGTGGGGAACCGCACTTGCTGCAGGTGTGAGAAAATCGACAGGCCTTGCCCCAGGAGCAAGACCCAGCATTAAACAGCCTACACGTACCATTGAAGGCTCTCCTGGGTCCCTGCTTCTGGCTCCCACCATGACCTTCCCGAAAGGGCTGCTTGAACTGACCCTTCCTGTCCTGCCTCTGGCCCTTGCTCGACTCTCCCTTCTTCATGGTGGAGCTAGGCTTCTCCTCGGCCTCAACCCTGCCCTTGCCCATGTGCTGGACCCAAAGACGCACCTCCAGCTGGTCCCACCCCAGTTCGGGACAGATGGCCATCTTCTTCCTGAACTCGCAATCATACCTGTACCAGCCCATCCCGCCGTTAGTCTCCGCCTCATTGGTGATGATGCCAGCGTATTGGAACAGCACCGGCCCTTGTTCTGGGTACCGTTCCATGACAACCGCTGCCAGGATGGCAAAGGCCTGTCCCCACCTTTTGATATTTTTATCCGGCCATGCTTGGAAGCGAACCTTCTTGTCCTCCTCCTTACCACTTATTTTCCTGGTATTAACCTCTTCTGCCCCGTACATAAAAAGCGTAAAGATGTCAATAAATTCCCTCCTCCAAATCCCTTCCTTGGCCGCCAGGGGCACCTATCACGCTAATGAGCATCGGCCGGACAGCAGGGGGGCCAACGTGACTAGCGGCGCGGGGGCAGGGAGTACAGGAGGCGGAGTCACAGGGGTGGGGGGGTGCCTGATGCTGGGGATGCAGGCGGAGGAGTGGCGTTGGCGGCAGGGACCACGGGGGGAGCGCATGAAGCTGCGGGCGGGATGGCTGTCTCTACTCTCATCTGGCCGCCTAACTCATGGGAGGTCCCCCCAAGCGGGGAGGGGAGACTACTCGAAGGCCCCGGGCTCAGGCACGGGCCCTGGGACTCCTTACTGCATGCTGCCCTGTGCCAGCACTGATCGGTGGCTGCCCCCCCACATCCACCCCAAATGTTTGTGACTGAAGGGGCACCTGGTGCCTGCGCAGGTGATGCTGGGCTAGCTACCCCAACTCCACAGTTCGCTATGTTGCCGTTGTTGAACGCCAGGAGACCAGCTCTGACCTCCGTCATGAAGTTTGTTAGCGTATCCGTGAGCTTACCCAGGTCGTCACGGGTGGCAAAGTTTGTAGGCGGCGTTGCGTTGACCAGGGGGGCCACTGGTCCGGCTGTGGGGGGCAGGGGAGCGTCGGCCAACGGCACGGCCACAGTCCGCGCTGTGCTCGTGGTGCGGCTCCTAGCTACCAGCGGTTCAGCTGGAAAGTCCTTAACTGTGGGCCTGCGGATCCTCTTTGATCTGGTGGGACCGTTCTCCTCAGCGGCTTCCTGACCCGTGCATGGGGCAGGCATGGCGATACCAGAATCATCCGGGCTGTGTGCGATCAACAGCTCAGTGGCCCAAGCCACTCCTTTGGCCCTGACCATCTCCATGACGGCCGACAATTGCGCATCTTGGGAGGTTCCTGGCTGGGAATCCTCCACCTGGGACATCATCGAGAAAAGCGGGGGGGGGATCCCTGGCTATTCATCTTGATGGATCAGCGACTGCCCACCTCGAAGAGAAATTAAGCTGTAAGCAAAAACCTAACTGCTGGTGACGGCTCAGCTTTCCAGTCTCCGCCTACGCAGCTCGGTCCCAGACCCTCACCCCCTACTTACTTCCTGTGGTTGCTACTCTCCTCCTGACGATACTCGTGAAGTCGTGTAGTCTGGGAAGGAACTTGCTGAACCCTGTGAGGGGATGATGGTAAAATTGTTAACCAATGGACCAGGAGGACATGCCGGCTGCTGGCGCGGCAACAGTCCCTGCCTGCCCATCATGACTCTCTGCCCCCTAGAGCTGGTGTTGCCCTGCGAGCCCCTCCAAACCTGGCCCCCTCGGCGGAGCACTCCGCCATGCGTTACCTCAAAAGCACCTCAGCCGACGACTGGTGCTGTACCCTGCACCTCTGCGGAATGTCTGGAAAGCGCGGGACGTAGCTGGAAAACAAAGCAGGCGGCGTGAGAGGGGGTAGTGGCTTTCACCACCTGACCTGGTCACCACGGGGGGGGGGCTAGGTTAACATGGACATGTGGCGCGCGGCCCTTGGCCTGATGACGACACCCCCGCCCTGCACTGCAGCGGTAGGCGTTCCGACCCCTTTGTGTTCCTTGCCTCCAGCGGCTCTTACCCTTTACCTGTGTGTTCCAGGCGGATCCTAGTAGGGGCGAGGAAGGGAGGGGCCTGGCATCCGATCCTACTCGTGCATAAAGAAACAAATAAATTAATACATTCGCACAGGCCGCTGTCCCAAGAGGCAACAGGGTGGCATTCCCGGAGCATGAGCAGGCCGACCTCAGACCCAACCCCTTTAATATCGCAAGCTTAGCCCTAGAGCATGAGAACCCCCTGGAGCTCCCCTGATCTCGTGTCCACGACGATGACTGGGCGTTCGGTGAACATTACTCCTGTGAGTCCGTGATTCTTCCTTTTTGGCCCACAGGAGATGCACTCTCGCAATTGTTGGCCCCCTGTATCTAATGGGTGGCTCTGCCAGCTGATGGTGAGCGGACGAAAAAGCGCGCAAACTAAAATTGCATTCCCAAAGCGTCCTCCCTCCCGGCACATCTCCGCCCAGGAGGGTGCCTTAGCCGCTGCAGCCCACCTCGGGCTGCAGGCGCGGTGCTGCGAGCATCCCCGTTGCCCTTCTGGTGGATCCCAACCTCTCATAAGGAAATACCATAGCCTGCGTATTACCCTGCGCAAAAGAGACATTGAAAGCCCAGGGATTGGACACCTACACTTCAGGATAAGAGACTGAGCCTATCCGGTAAGTCTGCCTGGCTCTCCTACCTGGCTTTCATTATGTATTTTTTTATTTTTTATTTCTTAACTGCCTGTTGGAAAAAGGGGGGGGGGGTCCCATGGCCGGCGCACATGCGAACCGGAGGGGTATATGGTGCACACCGCGCAAGACCCGCCCCGGGGCGCACGTGCCTGCCGATGGTCCTGCAGGGAAGAGCGGAACCGCGGGATGGACGCACTCAGAGTTGAGTTTCTGTCAGGGCACAATTAAGGCTCCATGACTCCTCCACCCGTTCCAGGTTCATGAGGCAATATCCTCACGTACACATAAACATCCATACATACGACTAGGTATAAATGCATCATTTACTGCATTTTCATTTTTAATTATAGTCATGTGAATAAGCACACGTTTTCTATTCTGGGGGGATCTTTTTCCTGTCCTGACGAAGATGCTTCGCATCGAAACATGTTGACTCACTAGGAGTAACCACACATCACGTAGGCAAACTCCGCATCACTTTTTTAGTAGTACCAGCCTCCCTGGACATATTAAAGTTTTTCTGTCTCAAGGGACCAGGTGCTTTTTAATATACACATACTTACTATTACCCCAGACCCTCCCTTTGCATCACACATAGCACTTTATCATTAGTGCTCCCGCGTAGTCGTAGGTCGTAGCACGCCCCGTCCCGCAGCGGGGCGGGAAGACCCCTATGATGAAGCATGACACCATAGGCCATTCTTGGTGTGTGAGGGGTATTTAAACAACACTGTGTGTGTCCAACCATATTGGGACACGCACCTGTCATTTTCCCAGTATACCATACCCAGCTTTTCTTTACCTTTTTCTCCAGAGGTGGATCCTTATGTTTAGTAACTAATTCTTTGTGGAGGACGTATCCACCTCAGTGCCCGTGTAGGGCTCCCCCTCTACACTCCCCAATCTTGTTATTACTACCTGCAGGGAAGAGGACATCACACGCCTCCCAAAATTATGCAGGTATATATAGTGCGAACTCGACCCGAAGGTATTCGGAGCGCATGGAATTAGCACCGGTTCGTTGCACAAGGACACAGTCAGGCACAGGGGGTTAAAGTGATTTGCCCAGACTCACGGGATGAGACGCGAAACCGAGGCGCGAACCTTGGTTTCCAGCACCAAAGTCGGCAGTCTAACCGTCCGACCAAAACCTCTCTCCTATTCCTAGCGGTGCAGGCCCCTCCCGCAGAGCCCCGAGCCACTCCCAGGGGCGGGCGGCACAAGACAGAGGCCTGGGCGCCCCACGTGAGCCCCACCCCCGCCAACGCACGGACAGGAGTCCCCACAGCCGCACCCAGACACCACCCCGCAGAGCAGGCAGCTCGCCAGCGGAGGAAGAGGCCGAGCAGCAGCACCACAATATCCCTGGGGCGGGACCGGCCCCCAGAGCCCCCGCCGGCCAGAGGCACAAAACACCGGGGACGGATGGAGCAGGGAGGCCGCGGGCCGACCCGCAGGCCGGCCCCCCCACTCCCGGAGCAACCCTACACAAACCATACACCAACCTGGGCCGCGGGATGCGAGGCAGGCGCCAGGTAAGCTCTAGCTCTAAAATTGTTTTGAGGGCGAGCCCGGACACGACTGCCAGGGCAGGGTCCGCACGGGGCTTAGTGGCGACCCCACGGCTGCCCGCCAAAATAGATATCACCCTCCCTCCTAGGCATGGCCAGAATCCAACCCCCTAATTGCAGACACCGCAGTCACAGGCCTAACTACTGTGCCACTGACTTGCTGCAGCGGGGTACCGGGCACCGCAGTCCCCAGCGGCCGGGGGGCAGGTCCCCCGAGGCAGGCCTGAGGGCACGCTGGCTAAGGCCGGGCTAGTTGCTTGGCACACTGCGAGCCCTCGAGCGCTGCCGGAGCAGTGCGGCCCACACCGAGGCACCGCCCGGGGGCACACCCGGTCAAGAGGTGCCAGCCCCACGCACAAACCCCCAAGGCAGAAGCCAGCTCCCCCCCGAACCCCGGCAGCCAACCAGCCTAGGCTGGGCCGCCCCGCCGTACTGCAACTGGGGAGCTCAGGCATGGGAGGGGTAGCTATCATGCACTCACCGCGGAGCGAACAGCGTGGCGAGAGCGTGGCGTCTGCGGCGCATCCGGTGCAAAAGAGGCCGATAAGGGGGTGGGGGATACCTATGTACCTCTCACCCTGCCTCGCGCACTGGATGTGACGTGGGACACCCACGAACCAAGGGGGGACTCCTCCCTAGGCCAAACCCCCCCAGGGGAAGGGGGGGAGGAGAAAGGAGTGGGGGGTGGATGCCCGATGCCACTACAGGGCTGCCCTCTTGATTGGCCCCCTGTGGTGGCCTCGGGCAGCCGCATATTGCCTGAGACATCCTGCTGGCGGTGACTCGGGAAATCAATCCCACTAAAGAGAGAGGTCTGCCATATTATGTTTTTTTTTTGTTGCATATTTATATAGCGCAAACGCGACTCGACGGTATTGGAGCGCTTTACACGAGCACCGTATTTACATTACACATTCAGGCACGGGGAGATTAAGTGATTTGCCCAGAATCACAGGATGTGGACGTGACCCCGAGGCTCGAACCCTGGTTTCCAACACCAGAGTCAGCAATCTAGCTGACGACCACATCCTCTATGAGACCCTCATAGCTGTGGTGACCTCGGGGCACCCTAAATGATGTGAGGCCTATGTTTAATAAATGGGGGACACTTTCAATAATGGGACACGCACACTCACAGTGGTCTAGTGTCGGAAGTGCGCCCCCGAGCGGGCACTTCCCTTTTATTGATCCCGCAGGCCACGCCTGGCCCACGGATGACGTGCATGCGTGTTTCCGGCTGCGGAGCCCCAATCACAGGAACGCTGACCATTACATCCCTTTCCAACTTGGTTCTTGAAAACGAAACTTCGGAAGAGTCTAGCAAAATATTCAAAGTTCGGTGACATCAGTCTTTACAGCCTTAGCATGCAAAATCCTGGTGCCGATGGTTAGGGTGAGGATTGGGCCGTAGGCTGTAACGATAAGGGTGGCTTCTTAAGGGTGGCTCCCCGGGTGTTGGTCTGCATGGAGACAAACAGGAAGGCGGCGTGGTTTGGAGCTTGGGTTCCACTGTATTACCCCCATTCTCTGCTTCTCCGCCTGGAGCGCTTCGGTTTGGGCTCAGTGGAAGCCACGGGTCGCACTCCGACAACTCGGCTGGGGTCTCTGCGGGGACTTCCTTGAACCATAAGCTGTTTCTCGAAACTTCTTCGCTGCCCCTCCTGGCTGTTTTGCTGTCCCGCAAAGGGGGAAAAAACACACACAAACTCGGGATGCCGGAACAAGCACCTCTTTATTCCTCCATTCCATTTCCTAACTGCCGCTTCCACCCGCGGCTCCTCCTCTTCCTCCCCCCCAGCTATGCCTGACCTTGGGACAAGGGAAAAACAGGCATAGCGACATGACATCTCCCCCCTTTGTATTTTAAATGTTCAACGCATCCAGAACGGCTCCGCACGCCTGATCCTCAACATCCCTCGCCGCAGCCACATCACACCCCACCTGAGAGACCTGCACTGGCTCCCCATCAACAAGAGGATAACCTTCAAGCTCCTCACCCACGCACACAAGGCACTCCACGACACCGGACCAGCGTACCTCAACAGCCGACTCAGCCTCTACACCCCCACCCGCCAGCTCCGCTCCGCAGATCGCGCCCTTGCCACCATCCCCCGCATCCGAAGAGGGACCGCTGGTGGCAGATCATTCTCCCACCTCGCCGCCAAGACATGGAACACCCTCCCCATCCGCCTGCGGCAGACTGAAGACCTCCTTACCTTCAGGAGACTCCTCAAAACCTGGCTCTTCGAACAGTAGCAGCGTCCCCCTCTCTCCTAGCGCCTTGAGACCCTCACGGGTATGTAGTGCGCTTTATAAATGCTATGATTGATTGATTGATTGAATGTCTCTCTCAAAGTTCTTCAATGAGTCCCCTGGGCCTCCGAATATCCCGTTGCAGTCGACTGGGTCGTGATTGACTGTGAGGATGTTCTCTTCTCAGATCACGGGTCTCCGATACCCGTATGGGTTCTTCATGACTATTTTCTTCTTGACTTGACACGTCCGTGTCCCAGTCAGGTCTCTGAGTCCAAGTGTAGGCTGTCGGGTTGCATCTTTTGAAGTGTGACACGTTTCTGGTCGTTCTCTTGCTTCCACACTCAGCTGTAATCATAGTTCCTTTTCTACTTGTTACTTGTAGTGGGTGATCGTGGTAACAGCTATCTGTTTTGGATTTCCTTTCTCGTCTCACCAGCACCCAGTCTCCTTCTCGGATGTCAAATGTCTTGGCGTGTCTGCGGTGGTCTGCATATTCCTTCATTTTTGCCTTCTTAGTCCGATCTAATTCGACCAGGGTCTCGTGGGCTGAAGTTGTGATTCTGGACTGCGTGACGGCGTCAGTGGTTGGTATCCGGGTGCGAGGGATCCGGCCGAGTATCAGAGTGGCGGGATATTGGTTCGTGGTACTATGTGGCGTGGTCTTATATGCTCGCAGTTCTTCATTTAGTGCTGGTTGAATATCACGATAAGTCAACTCAGCTTGTTGGACTGTCTTTTTGATGGTGGCCATAAATCGCTCCACCATCCCATTTGCCTGAGCCCACAGGGGAGTAATTTTCCGATGCTTGAAGTTTAGGTGTCTCGCGAATTCTGCGAATTCTGGTCCATTAAAAGGTGGACCATTGTCGGACTTCACCACTGTGGGGATTCCCCATGCAGCAAATGCTTCATCAATCACCGGTATGACAGTGGTCGCTTTGGTGGAGGAAATCTGGTGAGCGATGGGGAATCGGGAATATTCATCCATAATGACGAGGATGTATTTTCCTAACTTCAGCGGGCCAAAGAAGTCAATGACTACGTGTTGCCAGAGGCTATCTGGTAGGTCCGACATCTGCAGAGGAGCGTGTGGTTCTTATCGCCCTACCAGTTGACAGTGTGGGCAGTCTTGTAGCATGGTCTCCACCATCTGATCAAGGGATGGGAACCAGACGCGCTCTCGTAGCGCTTTCTTTGTGGCTACCACTCCTCGATGTCCTAAATTTACTATTCCCTGACGCAGCTGGCTGGGAATGACGATTCTCCAACCTCTTAGTAGTAGACCATTGTCACTGATGGAGAGTTCGTCTTTAACATGTTTGAATGCCATGAGTTCTTGTGTGTTGATGGTGTGATTTAGCTTTGGTTCTTCTATGTGCCGCCAGGAATCCATGCGAACACGATGCATGATATTTTGGATAGTGACATCGTTTGTAGATGCGTCAATGATGGCTTCTAATGGAACAGCCGGTGGGCAAGCTCGATCAATGACAAAATGGAGATATTCTTCAGCTACTGAGTATCGCGCTTGTGTCAGAGCTTGGGGATGCCGTGAGATGTAGTCTGCCGGATTCTCTGCCTTCCCTGGTTTGTGAATGATGGTGTACGTGTAGTCTTGCAGGCGGATGCCCCATCGTTCTATTCGCGGAGGCATCTTTGCCCTGGGGTTCCCAAAAATGGTTATCAGCGCTTGGTGGTCGGTGATGAGTGTGAAATGCTTGCCATACACGAAGAGGTGAAAATGTTCACAAGCCCACACGACTGCCAGGCTTTCCTTTTCCGGTTGAGAGTATGCCTTTTCGGTGTCGGTAAGGCTGCGACTGGCTTATGCAACAATGTGACATTGGTCGGCTTCATCATCATATTGCGCTAGAATCGCTCCTAACCCAACAGGGCTGGCATCTACAGTGATTTCTGTCTTTTGCTTGGAGTTGAAGTATGCCAAGTTGATGGCTGAGCTCACCGCTGCCTTGACCGTTGAGATCGGTATGAGTTGTGTGACTGTGTACTGGATCTTGATGAGCTTGTCGAGAGGTCTCTCCACCCCTGTGCGGCCCTTGCGTGATGGCGTGCTCCTGTGTTTTGCTTGGTCTGTCTCGTCTCCGTGTGCCTGGCTTGGCAAACAGCTTCGAAGTGGTTGTCTCTTCCACATCGGTGGCATTGTTGACCAATGGCTGGACATTGACCCGTGTGCGGGTAGTCTTGGCCACACCGGTAACACTGTGGAGGGTGCCTGCGGGAATGACTGTTCTTTGTCCCTCGGCAGGGTGACTTTGTACGAGGTGACCTTGCAAATCTTCCCGAGTTGCGACGGTCTGGACGGTGCCTCGGTTCAGTGTGAGATTGCACACGAAGAACTTGTTCTTTTTTTTCAGTTTTGCTGGCCTCCATTTTCTTCACGTGTTCTTCTGCTTGATCGTTAATGCGAGTGAGTTCTTCTATTTCGTCTAGAGTGTAGTGCTTCTTCAGTAGTCGGCGGCGTAGTGATTCAGATTGACATCCATCAATAATTCGTAGACGTAGTGCATCTTCTGTGGTAAAGTTGTCGAATTCACAGTATCGAGCTAGACGTTTGAGACGGGAAATTAAGTCGCCCATGGGTTCGCCTCGCTCTTGGGACGCGAGGTTGAACGTGTATTGCTCATAATTTAGGTTTCCCTTGGGAAGGAACTTCTTGTTCAATGCTTCTTTCACGTCCTCATATGACGCAGCATTGGCCGGAGGTAAGTCTTTGATGATTTGTCCGATGTCTTTGCCTACAAGGGTGCGTAGGGCTATAAGTTGTTGGTTGGAGTCACGGACTTGTGACCCTTTCATGAAGTCCTCAAAGTCCTCAAGCCAACTCTTCCACGCGGGACCCATGCTGCTACCAGACGTCAGAGGTAGTGGTTCAGGGGGGCGCAGGTATGATACTCCCATGGGTATCGGTCCAGGCGGCGGGGCACCATTGCGTTGAGTCAGAGTCCGACATGGTGGGGGGCAATGTGACTCTAGTGGGCTTCAGAGACGTTCGCAGAGGTTCAGTATCCCTTTGGCAGGCTTCAGGGGTCTTTTTAGTGGGCTGCCTGACCTTAAGATGGCCGCCACATCAGGACTAAGCTTGGTTGGTGCAGGGTGCCTGACTTCAAAATGGCCACCAACAGGGACTCATGCAAGCATGCTCCAATTCCAATTATCACAGGGGCATCGTTACTGGGCTTACCCCCAGTAGCACGCTGTCTCTTTTGATTCCAGCTTGTGATTAGACCTTCCGGTGTGTTTTCTTAATTACTGGCCGCCTACACCCGCTGTTCGCCGGTCACGCTTCCTGCTGCCTTGGGCACTCCGCTCTCGTTAGTGGTAGCGCACGCTTCCTCAGATCTTGCGAGGTATTGAAGGGGACTTCAATCCCACCCTCGTCGCCAGTTTTCTGTCCTGCAAAGGGGGAAAAAACACTCACGGACTCGGGATGCCAGAACGAGCACCTCTTTATTCCTCCATTCCATTTCCCAACTGTCGCTTCCACCCCGTGGCTCCTCCTCTTCCTCCCCCCAGCTATGCCTGACCTAGGGACAAGGGAAAGACAGGCATAGCGTCATGACAGCCGTCACCATGGTTCCCTTGCTGGCAACCACTGTCCACGTGCCTGGTTCATGGATGGTCCGAAATTTTCCCCCTGGCCGGTGGTCTTTGAGTAGGATGGTGGCACTGGGTCAGAGTGACAGCAGCGCAGCATGACGTCGAGCACTGGCTCGGTTGTTTTGTCGTTTCCTCCTTGCTTGTGTTTCCTGGGCATCTAGAGGCGACGGTGTCCACCCTGGACACGTGGGAATCAGATCTCTCCTTGGGCCTTTGAGCATGAGGGACCACAGTCTCCGCAGCATGGTGCAGTGTGGAGTGCTTCGGTATTCCCTGCGGAATTCGTGGAGACGCTGTTCTGGATCTGCCTGCTCCACCGTGGCGATGCGTAGCATCTTGTTTAAGGTTCGCATGAAGCGTTCGACGTCGCCGTTGGCCTGGGGCCACTGAGGCGTGACATGGCGGTGGTGGATCCCCCGCTGCCTCAGGAAAGTCGGAAACTCCGCTCCATGGAAAGGGGGTCCACTGTCGCTCCGGATCTCTTGGGGAAAACCGAACGTGGCAAATACTCTCTCTAGGATGGGGCCCACATGTGCAAAAGCTATCGACACAACAGGTTCCACTATGGGATACTTTGAGAACGCATCCACGAGGATGAGCATGTGTTTCCCTCCTGGGAAGCTCCCAAAGTCTATGCTCACCTTTGACCATGGGAGGGTGCACGCCTCTTCCGCGATCACTGGGGTCGGCTTCTCAGGAGCACTGGTGAGTTGTCAGGATGGGCAACGGTGAACTAGGTCTTCAACCATTTCTTCGAGTTCAGGGAACCACACCGAGGGATACGTCATCAACACTTTTAAATTGGTGAATAAGCTCGGAGTTGTGTAACTTCAATCGGCATCTTAGTAAGGTCCTGTGCGGCGCGGGAGTGCTCACGACTGTGTTTCCGTTTCGCACCACAATTATAGTGCATTTCAGATACTGTGGTTTGGGGTCTCAAATTCGTCCATATTCTTGTTGCGCCAGTTGGGCGGCCCTGCAGCTAAGGTATTTCACCGCACAGTATGGCAGAAAGTTTCCCTAACAAAGAAAAGGTACATTCATTTTTTTTTTTGTATCCAGCTTCTGAGATGTCCTGAATGTCTCACGGCAAGTTAAGACACAAGGAAAAAATACAAGAGACATCTATAGTGTGCTTACATGTTTTAGCGCTCATATTTTGGGGTTTATAGTCATCTCTGACTCGTGTTTTTACAATGCAAAACTATTACATCTTTTATTTGTCTGGTTTAACAAGTTTCAGGTGGGGTGCACAAGTTTAGTGTGTACTCAGAGTAGGTGTATTCGGGTGAGAGACCGCTCACCGGCGTGGGGCACAGTTCTTTAGTATTCTACAGTCAATGGAATTGTATTAGTATTATCTATGCAACAGTTTCGTATGTTGTGATGACACAGATTTACGCTTTTCTATGGATGGGTGCTCCATGTATTTTGTGGGTGGTCATCACAGTTTTATCCCTTACACAAGGGATGTGTTTGGGTGTTAGTCCCATCACAGTGTTATCCCTTACATGAGGGATGGGTTTGGGTCATAGTCCCATTTTTACATTTTACTTTTCGTGACCTCTACATAGAGCTGTGGTTCATGGGTTAGTTCCCATTCACAAGTTTGTATTATCGTAACCCTTACACAGGGTTGGGTTATGGATGCTAGCTCCATTTTCATGTACAATGGTACATCCCTACATAGGGTGTGTGGTTATGGGTGTTGCCCCATTTTCACTTTGTGAGTAAGTCGCCTTGCGCCTCATAGGTTCATGTCTGTGTGTAAGTCGCCCTGCGCCTCGTGGCTTTCAGTGTTGTGTGTAAGCCGCCCAGCGCCTCACGTGTTGTTCGGTGTAAGTCGCCCTGCTCTTTTTCTGTTTTTATTTTATGTAAGTCGCCCTGTGCCTCACACGTTGCTCTGTGTAAGTCGCCCTGCGCTTCATGTGTTTCTCTTTTGTGTAAGTCGCCCTGCACTTCATTATTTTTTTTTATTAAAGGCGGAGGATGGTGTTAGGTTGTGTTTATCTTTTCACCCTTCTCTCTTTCTTAGTCTAGTCTGTTCCCTCTCGTGGTGTGAGTGTTGTCAGTTGGAAGATGGGCTGAGCAGCTAGCAGTCTGCTCCTGGTGGGGCTGTTACTATGGATCTCAACAACTCAATAAATATCTTAAAGATATCATCTATCTGCGTGGAATCCATCTTATTACATTTGGCCACGCCCGGAAATGGACCCAAGCGTATAAAAGGATTTAGAAGCTGTATACAACTGGTCATGAAATCAAGAGGAACTAAAAGAAACTACAGCAACTACAAGAAGCAAGTTTGGAGCTACTACAGGCAAGTCAGCCCCACCAGTGTCCATGTCAATGGACGGCCCCAACTACCAACATTCCGTTACCATCTCTCACTCCGGCTGAACAGCTAGGAGGACCTAGGCTGATTACATATAAATGTAATACTTAGGATGTAACACAGACTTTCTCTCTCATTCTCACCTTCATTTTGGTTACCTCTTGATGGTTACCTCTTGATGTCCTCCATGGGCTAGCTAGGTTGCTCGGTATTTCAGCGCTTGTAGTACTATGAGCCTTGAGCCCCTCAATAGTATTCCGTCTTCGGTGGCGCTCAGCTCACTCCTCTCCCGCCATATCTTCGTCAGTCCTTCTTGGTCCTCTGGCGCCCAGGCATTCGCCTGTCAAAGATAGTTTTTCCACGACCCTTCTTGGACTGCCTGGAGGGTCCGCGTATACACGGTGTCTTTCTCGGTTGCTTCTTTGATTTCTTCAAGTGTCATAGCCTGGGGGCACGCTGCCACGGAGACCATATTGACGTACTGTTTAGCACCTTAGACGTCATCGGCCTCTTCTTGCGGCGCTGGATGTTGTGATAGAAAATCTGCGGAATTCTTCGCCCTGGGTCTGTACACGAACCTCCATCTGGTAAGGCTGCAGCTGTACAGCCCATCGCTCGATCCGGGGGGGGCGGATGAGGGGCTGATCCTTCGAATCGGGGGATTAGGGGCTGGTGGTCAGTGACCACAATGAATGGCTGATACAGATGGAAGTGATTGCAGGCCCACTTTATGGCGAGGGCCTCTCGCTCGATCTCTGCATACCTTGCTTCAGTGGGCGTGAGTGACTTGCTGGCGAACGATAATGCTGTAGAAAACTAACAAAAGAAGAGGGACGAGGAGCTGGTTAAGAAAAATGAAGGCAGGTCCTGTGCCTATGCTCCTAAGAAGTAAATGTAAACACAAGAAGGCAACAGTTCCTAAAGGGGAGGGAAGGGAAGGGTTCTCAACAGTCTGATTATGATTGTGAGAAAAAAGGTATTTGTCTCCAAAAGGTAATCGAGTTTGCACAAAATGGGAGTGTGCCTCCTTATAATAATGTGCCCTCACATACTCAAACGAGTGTAAAGCATCATCATAGGGCGGTGCTCCTCGTGGGGGTGGCGCTGAAGTCCCTCACGGGCCCTACAAGAGGGCTCTTTGTCAGAGTTCTTTTCAAGGAGGTGCCGTATTTGTGCATGTGGGTGTGTGGGACAAGGTGAAGTGAGTGAGTGATGATAAAATTACCTTGCGGTACCCTGAAAAAATGTTTAACAAAAGGTCCTAGAGGCAAATTAAAAAATGGGTTTGGAGACTCTCTGTTGAATTAATAAGAGGGGAGGGATAGATCGTTATCCAACCTGCTCACAAACCGTGAAGGGGGGTGTCATGTGTTAGGGGTCATAAATGGTCGACATGTTTCGCGCTAGTTAACGGTCCCTAATGGATCCTAATGCGCTTCTTCAGGACGGGGTGTCAAAAATAGAGAAAAAGAAGAACTGGGAGTCAGGGAAAGCCCTATACTGCCAAGTCAGCAAGAGTCTTGGTAGGAGGGACGTCACTGCGTCCAAGAACCGTCTTGTCCAAGTTCTAAAAAAGCTGAACCTGTGGGAGACAAGGGGAAAACAGAAAGCCACCAGAGGACGCTAGATTCAGTACAGCATATGGATAAAATACAGAGGAGCTGACAGTCAAAAGAAAATCAGAGACTGGCAGGCGGCTAGAGCAAGAGGTGCGTTAAAGCCAGGTGAGGGCTGGAAAAGAAAAGTGCCAGATCCTGGACCCATAAAAGAAGTGCTTCTCCATACGGAAATGTGAGAAAAGGAGAGTGAGAGGTCCTACCAAAAATATCAAGGAGGAGTTGCGGGGGAACAATTTGTCAACGCTACCCACTTGCCTGGCTCTTGTTCTTGTGCCAGCACTGCTCCTAGCGCCACCGGACTGGCGTCTACTAGTACTTCGGTCTGCTTCGCAGGATCGAAATAGGCGAGGGTGGCCTCCCCCAGGAGTGCGTCTTTTATACTCTGGAATGCCTCCTCTTCCCTCTGTCCCCATCGCCACTTGGTGTCTGCTCTCGTGAGGGCTCTCAACAGTTCGGCACGGGTCGCCAGATCCGGGATGAGTCTCCCACAATAAGTAGCCATGACTAAGAAACTTCTCACTTTGGTAGGTGTCGTTGGAGCGGGTGCGTTTCTGATGGCATGCGACTTCTTCGGATCTGCTTGGATGCCTTCTTGGTTGAACACGTACCTGAAGAATTCTAGGGAGGGCTGGAAAAACAGATACGTGTCTCGGTGGAGTGTCGCCCCATGCTCGCTAAGGCGTCTCAGCGTGCTTCTCAGATGTTTGTGATGGTCAGTTGCTGTGGCCGAGTAGATCAGGATGTCATCGCTGATGTTTATCACCCCTGGCAGCCCTGACAGCATCTCCTAAATTGCGTTCTGGAGCACCTCTGCCGCTGAGGATATTCCGAAGTTCAGACATTTGTAATAACGTAGCCCCAGGTGGGTGCTGAATGTTGTGATGTAGTGGCTTTTTTCTGACAACGGCAACTGATGATACCCTGCATTCAATGCAGCTCAGTACCCTCTGGCTTCTCTGGCTGGTCGGGACCTCTACCCTCTTCTGGGGCTTCACTGTGCGCGGAGACACGCTCCTCGCGTGTACACGCAGGGCCTTGTCTCCTGTAGTGGAGGCGAGACAGCTGTCATGCTGCAGTGCGCTCCTCACACTAGTGCCCCACCCTCCTCTTCTCGGAGGGGCCGAACATTTCTTCGAGTTCAGGGAACCACACCGAGGGATACGTCATCAACACTTTTAAATTGGTGAATAAGCTCGGAGTTGTGTAACTTCAATCTGCATCTTAGTAAGGTCCTGTGCGGCGCGGGAGTGCTCACGACTGTGTTTCCATTTCGCACCACAATTATAGTGCATTGCAGATACTGTGGTTTGGGGTCTCAAATTCGTCCATATTCTTGTTGCGCCAGTTGGGCGGCCCTGCAGCTAAGGTATTTCACCGCACAGTATGGCAGAAAGTTTCCCTAACAAAGAAAAGGTACATTCATTTTTTTTTGTATCCAGCTTTTGAGATGTCCTGAATGTCTCACGGCAAGTTAAGACACAAGGAAAAAATACAAGAGACATCTATAGTGTGTTTACATGCTTTAGCGCTCATATTTTGGGGTTTACAGTCATCTCTGACTCGTGTTTTTACAATGCAAAACTATTACATCTTTTATTTGTCTGGTTTAACAAGTTTCAGGTGGGGTGCACAAGTTTAGTGTGTACTCAGAGTAGGTGTATTGGGTGAGAGACCGCTCACCGGCGTGGGGCACAGTTCTTTAGTATTCTATAATCAATTGAATTGTATTAGTATTATCTATGCAACAGTTTCGTATGTCGTGATGACACAGATTTACGCTTTTCTATTTATGGGTGGTCCATGTATTTCGTGGGTGGTCATCACAGTTTTATCCCTTACACAAAGGATGTGTTTGGGTGTTAGTCCCATCACAGTGTTATTCCTTACATGAGGGATGGGTTTGGGTCATAGTCCCATTTTTACATTTTACTTTTTGTGACCTCTACATAGAGCTATGATTCATGGGTTAGTTCCCATTCACAAGTTTGTATTACCGTAACCCTTACACAGGGTTGGGTTATGGATGCTAGCTCCATTTTCATGTACAAGGGTACATCCCTACATAGGGTGTGTGGTTATGGGTGTTGCCCCATTTTCACTTTGTGAGTAAGTCGCAGAGCGCCTCATAGGTTTCTGTCTGTGTGTAAGTCGCCCTGCGCCTCATGGCTTTCAGTGTTGTGTGTAAGCCGCCTAGCACCTCACGTGTTGTTCGGTGTAAGTCGCCCTGCTCTTTTTCTGTTTTTATTGTGTGTAAGTCGCCCTGTGCCTCACACGTTGCTCTGTGTAAGTCGCCCTGCCCTTCATGTGTTTTTCTTTTGTGTAAGTCGCCCTGCGCTTCGTTATTTTTTTTATTAAAGGCGGAGGATGGTGTTAGGTTGTGTTTATCTTTTCACCCTTCTCTCTTCCTTAGTCTAGTCTGTTCCCTCTCGTGGTGTGAGTGTTGTCAGTTGGAAGATGGCCTGAGCAGCTAGCAGTCTGCTCCTGGTGGGGCCGTTACTATGGATCTCAACAACTCAATAAATATCTTAAAGATATTATCTATCTGCGTGGAATCCATCTTATTACATTTGGCCACGACTGGAAATGGACCCAAGCGTATAAAAGGATTTAGAAGCTGTATACAACTGGACATGAAATCAAGAGGAACTAAAAGAAACTACAGCAACTACAAGAAGCAAGTTTGGAGATACTACAGGCAAGTCAGCCCCACCAGTGTCCATGTCAATGGACGGCCCCAACTACCAACATTCCGTTACCATCTCTCACTCCGGCTGAACAGCTAGGAGGACCTAGGCTGATTACATATAAATGTAATACTTAGGATGTAACACAGACCTTCTCTCTCATTCTCACCTTCATTTTGGTTACCTCTTGATGGTTACCTCTTGATGTCCTCCATGGGCTAGCTAGGTTGCTCGGTATTTCAGCGCTTGTAGTACTATGAGCCTTGAGCCCCTCAATAGTATCCCGTCTTCGGTGGCGCTCAGCTCACTCCTCTCCCGCCACATCTTCGTCAGTCCTTCTTGGTCCTCTGGTGCCCAGGCATTTGCCTGTCAAAGATAGTTCTTCCACGACCCTTCTTTGACTGCCTGGAGGGTCCGCGTATACACGGTGTCTTTCTCGGTTGCTTCTTTGATTTCTTCAAGTGTCATAGCCTGGGGGCACGCTGCCACGGAGACCATATTGACGTACTGTTTAGTACCTTCGACGTCATCGGCCTCTTCTTGCGGCGCTGGATGTTGGGATAGAAAATCTGCGGGATTCTTCCCCCTGGGTCTGTACACGAACCTCCATCTGGTAAGGCTGCAGCTGTACAGCCCATCGCTCGATCCGGGGGGGGCGGATGAGGGGTTGATCCTTCGAATCGGGGGACTAGGGGCTGGTGGTCAGTGACCACAATGAATGGCTGACCTGTCAGATACAGATGGAAGTGATTGCAGGCCCACTTTATGGCGAGGGCCTCTCGCTCGATTTGTGCATACCTTGCTTCAGTGGGCGTGAGTGACTTGCTGGCGAACGACAACGCTGTTCAACACTAATAAAAGAAGAGGGACGAGGAGCTGGTTAAGAAAAATGAAGGCAAGTCCTGTGCCTATGCTCCTAAGAAGTAAATGTAAACACAAGAAGGCAACAGTTCCTAAAGGGGAGGGAAGGGTTCTCAACAGTCTGATTATGATTGTGAGAAAAAAGGTATGTGTCTCCAAAAGGTAATCGAGTGTGCACAAAATGGGAGTGTGCCTCCTTATAATAATGTGCCCTTGTAGGAACCTGGGGTCACCAGGCCCTATAGGCGGTAACGTGGCGCGAGCCGGTCGGGCAACCAGAGGGCTATGTGTTAAGCAACCATACACCACACGCTTCTCATGGACTAGGGACACACACAATAAGGGACGCCACACAGTTGAAATTATGCAAATACTTCAAGTTTATCCAAGTAGGGCTGGTTAGATGCAGTTCAAGAGATAACAGTGTCATGCATGAGTTGTAATACAGACATTAAGCATACACAGGTCATACATGAGAGATGAATGCAGTTCCTAATCTAGACATGCGGTTCATGGATATGGCTAGGTACAGGTGATTCTAGCGCTGCGCGCGTTAAGCAAGGTTTCTCTGAACGGGGCATCTAGCACAGAACAATACTCGTGATGGGTGACACTGGATACTTCAACACGGAGCCTGTAGAACGAAGCGCTCCTTGTAATCAGTGACACGTAACCCTTTGAAGTAGAGCATATAAACTAAGCGCTACTCGTAGTCACGGACAGGTACTACGATCGAGCAGAGCACAGGAAGCAACGCGCTTCTCGTAATCACGGGCATGTAATACGTTCAGGCCAAACATATGAAGCAATGCGCTTCTCGTAATCACAGGCATATAATACTTTCAGGCAAAACATATAAAGCAATGCGCTTCTCGTAATCATGGTCATGTAATACTTTCAGGTAAAGCATATAAAGTAATGTGCTTCTCGTAATCACGGGCATGTAATACTTTCAGGTAAAGCATATAAAGTAATGTGCCTCTCGTAATCACGGGCATGTAATACTTTCAGGCAAAGCATATAAAGCAACGCTCTACTCTTAATCACGGGCATGTAATACTTTCAGGCAAAACCTATAAAGCTTCACGTTCACAGTCACTGGCTCCTGGGACGGTGAAACGGAGCAGGGGAAGCCAAGCGCCGCCCGTAATCCAGGCTAGTCAGTTTCTCTAGAGTGGAGCTTTCAGCGGAGAGCGCCACCAGACTCGAGGAGCAAGTCTCTGGGTGCCGGTGCAGTTCGTGAGGCACCGCGCTCAGTTACGCTGAAGTGGGCACACAGAAAGGATCCCTCGGCGGGGTCTCTCCGTCGCGCAGGCAAGGGGGGGAACTCCCACGGAGGGGACAACCCGGGCCGGGTGCGGTGAGGTTCCCAGACCAGCAGGGGGCGCACCAAGGGGAATCCCGGCCTCCGGGCTTACCTCCGTCTCGGCGTCAGCAGGCGTCCGCCCTCACGATGATGGGGGAACTCGGCCCCGATCTTGCGCTTCTCCTCACACGGCTGCGACGGCAGCGGCGGGGCCCCGGGCTTCTCCTGGGCCTCGCGATACAGCAGGGCACTTCTCCAGGCCTCCAGGCCGCGGCGGTGAGTGCGCTGGCTTCGTCGTCGCAGGGGGGGGGGCTCAAATTAAGGATGGGGGTAAAGTGCTCAGCGGAGCACGCTGCCGGGGGTCCCAGACCAGGGCAGGGAGCGCTGGGGTCACAGCGCTAGTACCTGGTCGATCCCCGGTGGCTTGGCAATCGGCTTAGCATTTAGTTCGATAGGTCAGCTTGGACACGCAGTCTCAGCTCTGGCATTCAAGGCTTACAACTCGCTCTTGTCATGCAGTCTCAGTTCTTGAAGTTAAGTTTCAGTTCTCAGTTGACAGATGAAGTCTTGTGGCGCAGATGTATCTGGCGCCCTTAAGGGGTTCTGTTACTGGGGGTAGGAATGGAGAGGGCGACTAGATCCTTCCTAGTCAGGCTGGCAGAGAGTCTCTGGGTCCTCCTACTACTGGGCAAGATCAGTGGGATTCACAGGGCACCTCACTCACTTAAGAGGCAGTACCTAAATCCTGTCACTCTCAGAGGCATAAGTCCCTGGCTAGGCCCTACCGCCTACACTCCTGGTGGATTCTTCCAGCTCTGCTTCACCCCAATGGCCAACTCACCACAAAAGTTTCCCTCCCACTCTTAAGTAGCCCTAGGTCAGGTGACCTCTAGCCAAGGCGGCAAAAGTAAAACCCCACCTCCCTTCTAGAAGGTTCCAGCATCTTCCAGGAGCTTCCCCACTCTACCTATGGGACAAAAAGGCGGGCTGGTGTCGCAACATTGTTGTGGGTCCCAGCCAGCTCCTGGCAGCTAGGGTGCTACTATGAAAAACGACCACCCTGCAGTAGCAGGGGTCTGTGGCAGCCATCTTTGGAGAAGGGAGCACCTGCACCTTAACACTGTTTGGCAATGAAAAGGCGCCCGGAGAACTAGTCCAACATAAAAATGAGGGTGGAAAAAATGAGGCACGATACAAAAATAGAAGGGGAGACCACCCTAGGGCTGACAGGTCCAACATGCGTCCCCCCCAGCCGAAAGAGGGGAGAGCTACCCAACCTCTAGGGAGAAAACCGTCAGCATTGGCGTGGTCAACTCCGGGCCGATGTTACACCCGAAAGTCCATCCCCTGTAGGGAAATGGACCACCTCAACAACTTGGGGTTTTCGCCTCTCATCTGCATGAGCCAGCGAAGGGGGCGGTGGTCGGTCTGGATAAGGAAGTGAGTGCCAAAGAGGTATGGCCTCAACTTCTTCAGAGCCCATACCACCTCGAAGGCTTCTCTCTCAATGGTGCTCCATCGCCGTTCCCGAGGGAGGAGTCTTCGAGATATGAAGGCCACAGGTTGGTCTTGGCCCTCGGTGTTGAGTTGCGAGAGCACCGCACCTATGCCGTGCTCTGAGGCGTCTGTCTGTACAATAAATTCCTTGCTGAAATCGGGTGTTGCTAGTACTGGAGCTGTACACATCGCATTTTTCAGCGTATCAAAGGCTTCTTGGCATGCAGCTGTCCATATGACCTTGCGAGGTTGTTTCTTTGAGGTCAACTCCGTCAAGGGGGTCACGATGGTACCATATCCCTTGACGAACCGGCGGTAATACCCAGTGAGGCCGAGGAAAGCTCGGACCTCTGTTTGGGTCTTGGGGGGCTCCCAAGCCAAGATGGTTTCAATTTTGGCCTGGAGGGGTTGCACCTTACGTCCGCCCACCAAGTGTCCCAGGTACACGACAGATCCCTGTCCAATCTGGCACTTGCTGGCTTTAATGGTAAAGCCAGCGCGTTGCAGCGCCTGCAATACCTCCTGGAGGTGTTGCAGATGGTCCTCCCAGCTGCTACTGAAGACAGCTATGTCATCCAAGTAGGCTGCTGAGAAGGACTCCAGGCCAGATAGTACCTGATTCACTAACCGCTGGAATGTGGCCGGAGCATTTTTGAGCCCAAAGGGCATCACTCGAAATTGGTAGTGGCCCTCTGGGGTGGAGAACGCTGTCTTCTCCCGTGCTCCGTCGGCCATGGCAATCTGCCAATATCCGGACGTCAGGTCAATGGTGCTGAGGTACCGGGCTGCTCCCAGCCGGTCCACCAGCTCATCTGCACGCGGGATGGGGTGAGCATCTGTCTTCGTGACAGAGTTCAACCCCCGGTAGTCCACACAGAACCGAAGTTCTGGCGTCGTACCCGGTGGGGCCGCTTTCGGCACCAACACCACTGGACTAGCCCACGGGCTGCTGGAAGGTTCTATCACCCCCAGCTCCAGCATCTTTGCCACCTCACGCTGGATGCTATCCTTCACTCGGTCAGAGAGCCGGTAAGACTTGTTCTTCACCGGGGGGCTGTCCCCTGTGTCCACATCATGGGTACACCAATGAGTGATTCCAGGCGTGAGTGAGAACAACGAGGCGAACTGTCCCAGGACATGGCGACAGTCCCTCTGCTGCTCTGGGGTCAAGGATGGGGAGAGGACTACACCTTCCACCGAACCATCCTTCTCTTGTGCCGCAAGAAGGTCAGGAAGAGCTTCACTCTCTTCCTCTTCGCTCCCATCCGTCACCATATGGAGAGCAAGCTCCGATCGCTCATGGTGCGGCTTCAGGCGGTTGACGTGGAGCACCCTGAGGGGCTGACGGGGGGTTTTTACATCCACAACGTATGTGGTCTGGCCTCGCCTCTCCACAATGTCGAACGGGCCAGTCCACCGGTCCTGGAGGGCACAAAGCTCCCCAGGTTCCATAACCCACACCTTCTGTCCAACGTCCAACTCGACCGTCCGAGCGTTGCGGTCATACCACTTCTTCATCACGGTCTGGCTAGCCTCCAGGTTCTCTGTGGCTGCCTTCCACAGCTTGGCCATCTGGCTGCGGAACGCCAGCATGTAGCTGACAATGTCACGGGGAAGCTTCTGTGAAGTCTTCTCCCACCCCTCTTTCACTAAACTGAGGGGACCCCTAACGGGATGGCCATAGAGCAATTCAAACGGGCTGAACCCGACTCCCTTCTGCGGTACCTCCCGATAGGAGAATAACAAGCAGGGGAGGAGGACGTCCCACTTACGCCTCAAGCCCTCTGGAAGGCTTCGGATCATCCCCTTCAATGTCTTATTGAAGCGCTCTACAAGTCCGTTAGTCTGGGGGTGGTAAGGAGTGGAGAACCGGTAGGTCACTCCACACTCCTTCCACATGGCCTGCATGTAGGCCGACATGAAATTTGTGCCCCTGTCCGACACCACGACCTTCGGGAATCCCACTCGGGTAAAAATTCCCAACAGTGCCCGCGCCACCACCGGTGCAGTGATGGTCCTCAGAGGAATAGCCTCCGGGTACCTTGTGGCGTGGTCCACCAAAACCAAGATGAACCGGTGTCCCGCTGCGGTCGGAGGGTCCAATGGCCCAACAATATCGATACCGACCCTCTCAAAAGGGGTCCCGACCACGGGGAGCGGTTCCAACGGGACCTTCAACTTAGTCCCCGTCTTGCCACTAGCCTGACAAGACTTGCAGGTCTTGCAAAAGGTGTCTGAGGCAATCCTCATCCTGGGCCAATAAAAATGGGGGACTAACCGTGCAAAGGTTTTGTCCTGGCCCAGGTGTCCAGCTAAGGGTATCTCGTGCGCTAACTCCAGCAGGAAGGCCCGGTAACATTGGGGGACCACTATGGCCCTCGATGACCCATGTACCGGCACCCTGGGCTCACTGTATAGGAGACCATCCTCCCAATACACATGATAACCTCCCAGTTCCTGACTGGCCACTTGAGCTTCGGCCTGCCGCCGCATACCCTCAAGAGTGGGGCACGTCCTTTGTGCTTGACAAAATTCCTCCCGGGTAGGCCCTCCTTCCACTTGCCAGTCAGCAAGGGTCGGCAAGTCCTCCACAGGAACGACATCTACCTCCGCGGACTCCGGGGGCACCTCTGCGGCCTCCCCATCCGACTCACGGGGCATGTCCTCTACCACCTCCTTCTTCCCACGTTTGGGTTTGGGTTGGGCCATGATTCCAGGCTCCAACTCCGGGTGAGTTCCATGCCGGGCAGCCATGGACCGCGTGCTCACGCAAGTCCACCCTGGTAATCCCAGCATCTCAGTGTGAGCGTGAAACTCAACGTCCTTCCATTTGGTGTGCTCCAGGTCGTTCCCTAGCAAACACCCCACAGGCAAGGCAGGGCTCACAGCAACTCGCAGTAGGCCTTTGACTCCTCCCCACTCGAATGGAACACGAGCCACTGGATAGTGACTCAAACTGCCGTCAGCCAATACGGCCGGATGGAACTCCTCGGGGACTACTTGGTCTGAGTACACCAGCCGGCGCATGACAGTGGTCATGCTGGCCCCTGTGTCTCTCAGAGCTTCCACCTCCTCCCCATTAATTCTCACCCTCTGCTGATATTTAGCAGTGTTCGGGGGCAGGGACACTACGGGGACCCCTTCTCTATCCCCGAGTGAAACCAGCGTCAGGCCTGTCCACTCCCCTTCCCTATCTAAGGGCAGCTCCACCCCAAGCGCTATACTACCCACCCCGGGACTTTTCCCGCCCAATGGGGCTGGTGGTCGCTTGCGACACTTGGGATCTCCTCTGTAGTGTCCAATCTCCCCACACTCGTAGCACCGCACAATCCTTGGCTGCTGACTCCTGTCAGGGTAAGTGGGTCTTGTGGAATTGGACGGGGGTGGGGTTCCTACTCCCTTCCCAAACTTATTTTGGGGACCTTTCGAGAACTCCACCTTTTTATCTCCCCCCTCTTTCTTCTGGGGGAAACCCTGTCCGCCTTTCGAGCCATCTCCCCCGGGGCCCTTGTGAGACACCCGGGTGCTCACCCAAATATCTGCCTCCTCCGCAAGCTCTCGAGGATCCTTCAGCTTGCGGTCCACCAGATGTTGGCGCAGCTCCGGAAAGCTCTTATCCAAGAGGTGCTCCCTTAAAAAAAGATCGTACAACCCTTGGTAGTCCTGCACCTCGCTGCCACGCACCCAACCATCTAGTGCCTTCCTCGCATAATCAAAAAAATCTACCCATGTCTGGGTGGACAGCTTATGGCTGCCACGAAACTTCTGCCTATACTTCTCGGGGTTCAGGACAAACTTCTTTAACAAGGCCTCTTTCATGGGGGCGTACTTAACCCCATCCGCCTTGGCCAAATATAACAGGGTGTCCCTAACAGTGGGAGGTATATACCGGTAGAGACCACCTCCCCAGTTACTCTCGGGTACCCCATGGGCCGTTAAGGCTACCTCGTATGCCTCCAACCACTTCATGATGTCATCCCCTAATGTATAATTGGCTATGACTTCTTTGGGTAGGTAGAATTTTTTTTCTTGGGGTTCCCTGGGTATGCTGCCACCATTGTCTTTGTTAGACGCGTTCAATTGGAGGGCGCGTAGCTCCAGCTCTTTTAACTGAAGCTCGTGCGCCAGCTTCTTCTCCTCCATTGCCCATTTCCTATTTTCTCTTTCCTGTTCCACTCTGGCCAATTCCCTTTCTTTCTCATGTTCTAACTTGGCCAGCTCCCACCTTAACTGCCTCTCTTCCCTCCTGTCCTCGTACTCTTCTGGAGACGCGCTCCTCCTGGACCCTGTCCTACTACTGGCCCCAGAACGTCTTCCTGGGGGCACATTCTCAGACATGTCTACATTCAAGATGTCTAGGACTTCCTGGGCGCTCTCCCCCTGAGGTGCCTCTGGCGCTTCCTGTCCCTCATCCCCTCTCCCTTCTGGGTGGGCTTCTACCCATGCCCTAATGGCGGTACGGAGTTCCGGCCCTTTTGCCTTCCGCATCCCGGGCACCCCCATCTCCTGCGCGAACTCCCTTAGTTGCTTCACGGTGTACCCCTCGAGGTCCGCTAGCGGGATTCCATTCTGGCAGGTGGGGACCTAGACACTAAGGAGAAAATTCCTAGGGTGTAGACAACAGTCAATAGCTAACCAGGCTTCTTGCACTCTCTACCTGGACAGTGGAACCAATAATCCAGCAACCAATGGTTTTTGAGCTCTGGAACAAAAACGTAGGATAGGCGTTTAATTGTGGCTCCCTTCGCCTCACGGAAGGGTGCTGTATGGTCACAGGTCCCAAGGATCCCACCGCTGGCCAACAATGTAGGAACCTGGGGTCACCAGGCCCTATAGGCGGTAACGTGGCGCAAGCCGGTCGGGCAACCAGAGGGCTATGTGTTAAGCAACCATACACCACACGCTTCTCATGGACTAGGGACACACACAATAAGGGACGCCACACAGTTGAAATTATGCAAATACTTCAAGTTTATCCAAGTAGGGCTGGTTAGATGCAGTTCAAGAGATAACAGTGTCATGCATGAGTTGTAATACAGACATTAAGCATACACAGGTCATACATGAGAGATGAATGCAGTTCCTAATCTAGACATGCGTTTCATGGATATGGCTAGGTACAGGTGATTCTAGCGCTGCGCGCGTTAAGCAAGGTTTCTCTGAACGGGGCATCTAGCACAGAACAATACTCGTGATGGGTGACACTGGATACTTCAACATGGAGCCTGTAGAACGAAGCGCTCCTTGTAATCAGTGACACGTAACCCTTTGAAGTAGAGCATATAAACTAAGCGCTACTCGTAGTCACGGACAGGCACTACGATCGAGCAGAGCACATGAAGCAACGCGCTTCTCGTAATCACAGGCATGTAATACGTTCAGGCCAAACATATGAAGCAATGCGCTTCTCGGAATCACAGGCATATAATACTTTCAGGCAAAACATATAAAGCAATGCGCTTCTCGTAATCACGGGCATGTAATACTTTCAGGTAAAGCATATAAAGTAATGTGCTTCTCGTAATCACGGGCATGTAATACTTTCAGGTAAAGCATATAAAGTAATGTGCCTCTCGTAATCACGGGCATGTAATACTTTCAGGTAAAGCATATAAAGCAACGCTCTACTCTTAATCACGGGCATGTAATACTTTCAGGCAAAACCTATAAAGCTTCACGTTCACAGTCACTGGCTCCTGGGACGGTGAAACGGAGCAGGGGAAGCCAAGCGCCGCCCGTAATCCAGGCTAGTCAGTTTCTCTAGAGTGGAGCTTTCAGCGGAGAGCGCCACCAGACTCGAGGAGCAAGTCTCTGGGTGCCGGTGCAGTTCTTGAGGCACCGCGCTCAGTTACGCTGAAGTGGGCACACAGAAAGGATCCCTCGGCGGGGTCTCTCCGTCGCGCAGGCAAGGGGGGGGAACTCCCACGGAGGGGACAACCCGGGCCGGGTGCGGTGAGGTTCCCAGACCAGCAGGGGGCGCACCAAGGGGAATCCCGGCCTCCGGGCTTACCTCCATCTCGGCGTCAGCAGGCGTCCGCCCTCACGACGATGGGGGAACTCGGCCCCGATCTTGCGCTTCTCCTCACACGGCTGCGACGGCAGCGGCGGGGCCCCGGGCTTCTCCTGGGCCTCGCGATACAGCAGGGCACTTCTCCAGGCCTCCAGGCCGCGGCGGTGAGTGCGCTGGCTTCGTCGTCGCAGGGGGGGGCTCAAATTAAGGATGGGGGTAAAGTGCTCAGCGGAGCACGCTGCCGGGGGTCCCAGACCAGGGCAGGGAGCGCGGGGGTCACAGCGCTAGTACCTGGTCGATCCCCGGTGGCTTGGCAATCGGCTTAGCATTTAGTTCGATAGGTCAGCTTGGACACGCAGTCTCAGCTCTGGCATTCAAGGCTTACAACTCGCTCTTGTCATGCAGTCTCAGTTCTTGAAGTTAAGTTTCAGTTCTCAGTTGACAGATGAAGTCTTGTGGCGCAGATGTATCTGGCGCCCTTAAGGGGTTCTGTTACTGGGGGTAGGAATGGAGAGGGCGACTAGATCCTTCCTAGTCAGGCTGGCAGAGAGTCTCTGGGTCCTCCTACTACTGGGCAAGATCAGTGGGATTCACAGGGCACCTCACTCACTTAAGAGGCAGTACCTAAATCCTGTCACTCTCAGAGGCATAAGTCCCTGGCTAGGCCCTACCGCCTACACTCCTGGTGGATTCTTCCAGCTCTGCTTCACCCCAATGGCCAACTCACCACAAAAGATTCCCTCCCACTCTTAAGTAGCCCTAGGTCAGGTGACCTCTGGCCAAGGCGGCAAAAGTAAAACCCCACCTCCCTTCTAGAAGGTTCCAGCATCTTCCAGGAGCTTCCCCACCCTACCTATGGGACAAAAAGGCGGGCTGGTGTCGCAACATTGTTGTGGGTCCCAGCCAGCTCCTGGCAGCTAGGGTGCTACTATGAAAAACGACCACCCTGCAGTAGCAGGGGTCTGTGGCAGCCATCTTGGGAGAAGGGAGCACCTGCACCTTAACACTGTTTGGCAATGAAAAGGCGCCCGGAGACCTAGTCCAACATAAAAATGAGGGTGGAAAAAATGAGGCACGATACAAAAATAGAAGGGGAGACCACCCTAGGGCTGACAGGTCCAACAGCCCTCACATACTCAAACGAGTGTAAAGCATCATCATAGGGCGGTGCTCCTCGTGGGGGTGGCGCTGAAGTCCCTCACGGGCCCTACAAGAGGGCTCTTTGTCAGAGTTCTTTTCAAGGAGGTGCTGTATTTGTGCATGTGGGTGTGTGGGACAAGGTGAAGTGAGTGAGTGATGATAAAATTACCTCGCGGTACCCTGAAAAAATGATTTATAAAAGGTCCTAGAGGCAAATTAAAAAATGGGTTTGGAGACTCTCTGTTGAATTAATAAGAGGGGAGGGATAGATCTCTATCCAACCTTCTCACAAACCGTGAAGGGGGGTGTCATGTGTTAGGGGTCATAAATGGTCGACATGTTTCGCGCTAGTTAACGGTCCCTAATGGATCCTAATGCGCTTCTTCAGGACGGGGTGTCAAAAATAGAGAAAAAGAAGAACTGGGAGTCAGGGAAAGCCCTATACTGCCAAGTCAGCAAGAGTCCTGGTAGGAGGGACGTCACTGCGTCCAAGAACCGTCTTGTCCAAGTTCTAAAAAAAGCTGAACCTGTGGGAGACAAGGGGAAAACAGAAAGCCACCAGAGGACGCTAGATTCAGTACAGCATGTGGATAAAATACAGAGGAGCTGACAGTCAAAAGAAAATCAGAGACTGACAGGCGGCTGGAGCAAGAGGTGCGTTAAAGCCAGGTGAGGGCTGGAAAAGAAAAGTGCCAGATCCTGGACCCATAAAAGAAGTGCTTCTCCATACGGAAATGTGAGAAAAGGAGAGCGAGAGGTCCTACCAAGAATATCAAGGAGGAGTACCGGGGGGAACAATTCGTCAACGCTGCCCACTTGCCTGGCTCTTGTTCTTGTGCCAGTACTGCTCCTAGCGCCACCGGACTGGCGTCTACTAGTACTTTGGTCCGCTTCGCAGGATCGAAATAGGCGAGGGTGGCCTCCCCCAGGAGTGTGTCTTTTATACTCAGGAATGCCTCCTCTTCCCTCTGTCCCCATCGCCACTTGGTGTCTGTTCTCGTGAGGGCTCTCAACAGCTCGGCACGGGTCGCCAGATCCGGGATGAGTCTCCCACAATAAGTAGCCATGACTAAGAAACTTCTCACTTTGGTAGGTGTCGTTGGAGCGTGTGCGTTTCTGATGGCATGCGACTTCTTCGGATCTGCTTGGATGCCTTCTTGGTTGAACACGTACCTGTAGAATTCTAGGGTGGGCTGGAAAACAGATACGTGTCTCGGTGGAGTGTCGCCCCATGCTCGCTAAGGCATCTCAGCGTGCTTCTCAGATGTTTGTGATGGTCAGTTGCTGTGGCCGAGTAGATCAGGATGTCATCGCTGATGTTTATCACCCCTGGCAGCCCTGACAGCATCTCCCAAATTGCGTTCTGGAGCACCTCTGCCGCTGAGGATATTCCGAAGTTCAGACGTTTGTAACAACGTAGCCCCAGGTGGGTGCTGAATGTTGTGATGTAGTGGCTTTTTTCTGACAACGGCAACTGATGATACCCTGCATTCAATGCAGCTCAGTACACTCTGGCTTCTCAGGCCGGCCGGGACCTCTACCCTCTTCTGGGGCTTCACTGTGCGCGGAGACACGCTCCTCGCGTGTACACGCAGGGCCTTGTCTCCTGTAGTGGAGGTGAGACAGCTGTCGTGCTGCAGTGCGCTCCTCACACTGGTGCCCCACCCTGCTCTACTCGGAGGGGCCGCATTGGATGCCAGCAAACCGCCGAAGGGTAGGCTCGGGTGCCCTTTGGTGTTGGGGGTCTTTTCCTGTGCAGCAGGATGCTTGGGCCGCACAGTGGGGCAGTTCTCACCCGCCGGGTGTCATCGGCGCACACACCCTGTTTCGGGTGACGCAGCAGTTGTGATCCTTCAGCTCGGTGTGCGCCACGCAAATCCGCAGCAGGCTGAACGGGGCGGGGAGGCTGTCTGCAGCAAGGGTCACGGCCATCCTTGTCGCCAGTGTGGTGACCTCGGGGCACCCTAAATGATGTGAGGCCTATGTTTAATAAATGGGGGACATTTTCAATAATGGGACACGCACACTCACAGTGGTCTAGTGTCAGGAGTATGCCCCTGAGCGGGCTCTTCCCTTTTATTGACCCTGCAGGCCACGTCTGGCCCGCGGATGACATGCATGCGTGTTTCCGGCTGCGGAACTGCAATCACAGGAACGCTGACCATTACATCAGCCATCTTGGGTGCCATGTTGAAGTGGGCAGGTATGTTCCACGTTCAGGGGGTGATACCTCAGGATGAGTGTAGGCAGTCCCATGGTCCTTACTGTGGGCTCCAAATATGCCAATTAGTGGTAGCCGGGGTTAATAGACGCCTCGGCACTCCTTTCACCCCCCTCGCTATCCCTGCTCTCAAAGGGCATAAATGGAGTGGCCGAGACTAGAGAAAGTAGGGAGAACCCCTTTTACTGCCTATTATTTGGGCTATTTGCCTTTCACTTACGATGTGCTTGAAAAGGAAAAATAGAAGTGCGGGTATCTTATGCCAGAGCATCAGCGAAGTGCTGGCACTGTTCCTCCAAAAATAAAGAAGTGCAGATACTCAGTAGTAGACAATACTACTGCAAAGACTTAAGTTTTGTAAATCATAGGCTTTGCGACCATAACATAGCATAGTACAGCAGGCCCATCTCACACCGGGTCAAAAGCAATGTCGGAGACATACATTACATCAGGGGTGTGACATGTGCCTCCAGGCCAGGGGTACAGGGAGGCAAACCCTTTAGAGGCCCCCCCAATTCTTAGCCCAACCCCAATTAATATTTGTGAAATATGTAAGATTCAGAGTTCCCTTATCACATTCTAAGAGGGGGGGCATCATGTTGTGTTACGCCATTGCATTACACTCAGCATTACTATGCTCCACAAATCATATTCATGGTTTAACATTTCCAAAATAAATTATACATGATTTCCTTTAAACAACTATATATTCAAGTTCAATACACAGGAAATGAAACAAGGTACTTTCTGTCGCCCAGGAGAGGAGAAGCCTGCCTTTATAAATTGAGGTCATTCATTGGGAGGTCAAGGGGAGCTTCATAAGGCGGTGGAAGCTTTCCCTTCAGTCTTCTCTGAAGTTAACTCTTTCCCAGAGATAATTTAATAGGGGAAAAAGACAATATTGTCACAAAAAAATACATTTACCAGGGAAGTGGAAAGGGGACTGACCCTGTGCCGGCTGTGGAATAAATGCAGGATAATTTGTTCTAAGGAACAATAACTGCTTAAGACATCTTTCAAAATGGTTATGCTTAGGCACGTTATGGAAAAGAAACGTTTAGAGTATAATAACACCAGCACATGCGGTTCCGCACACTGCAAGTTATGGAAGCATCGTCCTCATGTGCATGTGTACCGTATACTTACTAAATTCTGTGCGCATTTACCGTAATCCTTCGGATGTTGTACACATCTCTGTGATCTGGGTTGATGTTGCTCTCTGTCATGTGGGACTCTTTGCAAGGTGCACGTTAATCCCACTTCCGCCACCACCTGCAGTTACCACTGCAATCAGGATGACAATACCAGGGGTAGCTCTGAAGATCTGTGGTTTTTTCTCTCTGAGGCTCCACCTCGGCAAAATAGCAGAGGAGAGTGAGAAATTCCCAGGCAATCAGGCTTGAGTTACTGATTTACCTGGTACTCCTGCATTTCTAGTGGGTCTTTCGGAAGTCCACTTGAAGTCCCCAGTAACTCCAGCAGTTACTGATTCACAATGTCTAAAGAGTTATGATTCCCCCACGATTAGTCACGCAGGGGGCGGCTACCATGGGTCATAACAGGAGGACCATGATTGCTTTTGTTGCTGTGGTTTGGATGCGGCATGGTGTAAGCATGGACTACATTATATTGTTGTGTATGTGATGGATGCGGGTTGTTGCTACCTGTCAGGAATGGCTTGTACCATTGTAAGAGTGTGTTGGGGAGATCTCACTTGCTAGTGATGGAGCAGGTAAAGCAAAATTTTGAATACCTTCACTATATTGCATGAAATTTAAATACGTAATCGTTCTAAATATTAATTGTACTAATTAGTTTGGAGTGGAAATACTAATCAACCATTTACACCTTAATAAACACGAAATACACATGGGGACTAAAATGCTAATTGCATGGCTAATAATTAAATGATTAACTATGGGACGCAAACTAACTGTAGGATGTGTTGAAATAGAGAATTGCATGCTTTATGTTGCTTTTGTGATGGTTTGTGCTTCCAGTGTTGCAGAATGGTGAGTATTATTGCTTTAAATGTTGCTACGAGCTAGTAAAATACTAATATATATTGGGATTAGTGTTGGTTTAACATTAGAATCTTCATTTCCATATATTAATTACTGTTATGTTTGTTTTTGCTTACGTTGGCATTCGGGCCTACTAGGCCACAGTACTTAAAATGGAGCTCGGAAGTGGCCACCGTCATGTGAGCACGATGCCTACTGCGCAGACTCGGATGGCTCTGAAGGTCTCCAGGTGACCTCCGAAGAGAGACGAAATGTTCCTTCTCAAGGATAGGAACATGGAGGACTGCCAAGACCCAAACTAGTGTGAATGACTGAGAGGACAATAGCGACCTGTACAAGAAGGTTTACATGTTGTTACTTCGGAACTTTCACCTGTGAAACTACGAAAAAGAATACAATTGGGGGGATGTCATGCCCGGTCTCATGGGAAACAGGCAAACCTGGGACTATTGAAAAGTATTACAAAATTCAGAGGATTTAGCCAATCAGAAGACTTCTACTCCTAAATTGTTGCACATTGTCCTAAAAGTAAGGAGAAAAAAGGTATATAAGGGGGGCATTTAGAAGGGGAAAAAAAAGTCTGTGTAATTATCCCGTTGGTGGCTGTTGGTGTGGAGGATCGATTTGCTGGTTCGTTGGCGCAATCGCCTGGTCCCTTGGCTAAATGGTGGGGACTGCGTTGTGCTGAGAGAGATTTCCTGGACTTACCTGGGTTCCTCTTTGATTATAAAAGGACGATTCCATCTGAAGGGATTATTGATTTATGCTGTGGGTTGACGGGTTTTTCTGGAAATGGTCGCCAATATTCAAATTTAGGTAAATATAAATGTTCTGTCAATTTGTGTTCAAGATCAAAGGTTGGGAATCAATTAATAGAAATCTGATTTGAACTGTAATCCTGAATATGTTAACAGAGTGAATTAATTAGATAAACTAAACATTGATTAATAAGAAATGAGTTTGTGATTCTTTAATAAGGTACTGAAAGTTAACCAAAAGGTTCCGAAACTTTAAATGTGTTTTAGCTGGTTCTAAATCACCATCAACCAGTCCAACTAATTGGTCCATCGACCAAGTGGTGGAGTGCCTTGATGTTAAAGTTATGATTATATAGGTACTGATGTATATAATGTATATAATGTAAAGGAATTACTCCCGATAGGTAACAAGGTACCCCCACATGTCCAGCGCTTCTTCCCCTCCCGTGCGCAGATTCGAGTGAGACGTATGAGTGTTGGTGTTATGGGCCCCACCAATGTATGAATGTATGAATGAGTAATGTGGTGACGAGTCTGTGACATAGGGAGGATATGTAAATTTGCCCTTTCTGCTGGAGCAGTTTTTCTGGTAGCAGATTGATGGTTTTATTGTATTGGTTTGGTGATTATTGATTATTGGTTTATGTTCTAACATTCTATGTTGAGTCGTGTTGCGTTTTATGTTGTCGATTGGTTTGAAGACTTCCGGGATGTAGGAAGTTGGTTGCCCTGTAGGTACACGGGGGAAAAGTGTGGCAAGTGAAGTCGCACGGTGTATTGTCTGGTTGCCCTGTAGGTACACGGGGAGATGTGTGGTAAGTGAAGTCGCACAACGCATTGTCTGGGTTTGAGTTGATGACATCGTCGTGTGTTATCGGTAAGGACATTTTCTGTGTGAACGTGCATGAGTGAAATAGCAACAGGTTCTTTCGTGAAACTCTGGCCTTAATTCTCAGGAGCAGTGTAGTCTCCAAATGTGTTTTATCCCCAGAGAAACGGTTAGCCTTTTGCTTGTTAGAAGGGTAAGGTAGAGGGAAGTGCTACTATATTGGCGAATCGGAAAAATTCTGTGGTAGTGTAGAGGTAAGCGCTGCCTAGTGGAAATACAGAATTTTTGTGTAAGTGAATAAAACTATCTTTTTGGTTTAGCGAAACAGGCAATGGTGGTGTTTTTCTGTTGTTACTAACAGATTTTAATTAAAGAAAACGTAAGAAAAGTTTGCTGATACATTTTGTAAAGGAGGGGTCAGCAGAAGCAGGAGTAGTGAGAAACACTGACGTCAGAAAGACCGCGCTGGGATTGGCCAGCCATAGAGAGACGAAGCTGTCACGGATTGGTGGATTAGTGTGAGCCGCACTAGGAGTGGAGAATTGCCAGTGTGACGTAGATGCACAGGATTGGTGCATTAGTGTGAGTCGCGCTGGGATTGGAGAATTTCAGGAGTGACGTAGACGCACAGGATTGGCGCGTTAGTGTAAGTTGCGCTGGGATTGGAGAGCATACGGAATAGTCGCAAGAGAAGTGATTTGAAAAGTCTAGTGATTCAGAACTAAGGATAAATAAAATGATGTATTACGATCCACCTGAGAAAGAGAAAAAGTCATGGTTTTGGAAAATTAAAAGTCTATTTAAAAAGGATAAGCCGATTGTGACTAGGGAGGGACAGATACTTCCTCCACCGAAATCGCCTGCATCTTATATGGTATTGAAATATGGGTACCATACATGTATTTGGCTAGAGAATTGGGCAAAGTATACAAAAGAAGATGGAGTCCTAGCATTTCCAGAAAATGGTTTGTTTAGTATAGCTGTATTAAGGAACCTAAGAGAAAGAATGATGAGGTTAGAACAAAGACCTAGACCTACTCAGTTTGAGGCTTTGACGGAATGGGAAGAAGAGATGTATGAAAGGGAACGGCATTGGAGTAGAAGAAGGTATAATTACATGTTTGATAGACATTGTGGTCAAGAAAGTCATGATGACAAAATGAGAAGATGGCGGAATGCAAACATGACTGATGGTATGTTTCCATTGAGAAATGCTGAAGAGACAAGTGGTAGAAAGTGTACAGAAAAGAGAAACAATACAGGGTCAGAAGGTTATAAGTATGGTGTGAATGAATCGGAGGATGAAGTGCTAGAGGACATGTTTTATAAAAGTCCTCCCCTGTATCAACCAAATTCTACGTTGCTGACGCAGAGTGCGCCGGTAAAAGAAACCCTGCTAAATAAAAATTTTGAGCAAACGTCACCTGATTTAGGGAAAAATAATCCATTTAGAGACTCTGAAATGGCACAACCTGTTAGGACTGGAAATGAAAATTCGGCTGAACTAGCTAGAACTACTCTGGAATTAACTGAGAAAATTAGAGAATTAACCAAAAATATGGAAGCCGTAACTGTATCTGTAACTATAGGGCCAGTGATGCCTGTCTTTGATAAACAGAAAGATAGTGAGCACTGTTTAACAGTTCCCTACAATAGTAATAAACGAATCGAGACAGAAAGTGGATCTGGAGGAAATGCATGGGGAAAAATGGTAGGAACATCAGGTTTAAGTACTCCTAAAAATCTGACTATAAATCAAAGTCCAGCAAGTAAGACGCTGATCACAACAGAATCGGCACCAGAAACCCCAGAGAGAAATGCGGAGAGAATAAGAAGTGAAACAATCCCTGTACATCCCACTTCTGAAGAATTAAGCGATTGGTTAAGGAGTTTACAGCGAAAAGATACAGAACCTCAACCTTTAGATGTGGCAACATTCAAAATAACCTTGGAAGAATTAATAGTAGGGACTATTCCAACTGAAAAATTAAAAGCATATCAGGATGAGGAGCTGATGTTTCTCTGCAAAAGTATAACTGGGAGAGCGAGAAGTTTGCATGAGAAACTTGAAGAGACAGCGAGTGAAATGGGGATTGACTTTGAGAAAATAAGATCATTACAGAAACCATATAGGGTGGATTTTTCTGAAAAAGATATTGAAAATCTGAATACTGCAGGGAGATTGACTCAAATTAAAGAATTGATTACCTTGTTAAGGAAATGGGGTGATGTAGACAGGTGGAAAAGTAGGTGGTTTCGAAAGAGAGAGGATACGACAGATAAGACGTTTTCAGAATTTCCGGTAAGAGAAAAGGAGACAGTAGTAACTGAATGTCCCATGATGGAGAACCCAGGAGGGGATTATGTACATGTTCCCTGGACTAGACAGGACATTTTGTCATTTACAAATGATTTCCCAAGGTTAAGAGAAAAACCCGTTGAGTGGTAGCGACAGGTGGAAAGGTTTGTTAAATTATCAAAAGTGTTGTGGCTAGATTTTAATGGTTTTTTTGATATAATTGTACCTACAGACTTATGGGCAGAATGTAAAATTACAGTAGAAAAGTCCGATTGGCCGCACTCTGCTCGTCCTACCAGTGTGTTACCCCAAGGCATTGTGGTCCATGAAGTAGCGACGGCGAGTACGCCTGTGCCAAAGTTTTAAGTGAAAGTAAGTGTCGCGTTAGCCATCCCTGGACACGTGTTTCGAGGTAGTTGCCTCTCGTCAGCAGGGAGTAGGTATATGTGTAGGGTTGCTGCGTAGGCTGCCAAAAAAGTATTCTCAGGTAAAGTACCACTCATGGCGCGCAGGTGCAGTAGGTTGGACAACTCAAGAGTACCCTAGGGATCCTAAGATGGGAGCCCCTGATCCAGAGGTAATGAGAAAATATGAACAGGTGATTACTTTTTTGAAAAATAAAGTGCCACCAAAAGAAACCGATTGGGTAAAAATTGATAGAACTCACCAGGAGGTTAAGGAATCTGTCCACGTCTATTATGAAAGGTTGCTGTTAGCTTTTAAGCAATACAGTTGTGATGAGAAATTGAGTGGGAAGGATTTAAGTCATTTTGTATATCGATTTGTTTATGCTTTAAGTCCTGAGGTAAGCGAAATGATCAAACAGCATACAGTGGATTGGCAAAATAAAACGATAGATGAAGTATTACGACATGCAAAATATTTTAGTGATGAAATCGAAGCAAAGCAACGCAAGCTGAAAGAGAAGGCAATGCGGGCACAAGTTAAGGTAGCGGAGAGACAAGAAGCCCAGTTGATTGAGCAGGCTAATGGCATGGGCCACGTCAGACAAAAGCCTAATATTGGAAAGGGGAGAGGGACAAATCAGCTTAGAGGAAGCAAAAAAGAAATGGCCATGTCATAATTGCGCAAAATTAGGGCAATGGAAATCCGAGTGTAAATTGCCCCCGAGTGCTAATGATGATAATGCATCATTGAATCCACAGCGGCAGAATGAGGTGAGTTGTCAACCGCTGCGACAACAGCAGGTTGTTACCTAACAGTGTCAGGTGCCAAAGCCACCTTTTCCACAGAGCGTAGATCCTCAGAGATACAGTAATGAGACAGGATTCTACACTGAGGAACAGGTAACGAAGCTACCGCGCGCTAGTGCTGTTTCGCAGTATTGGCTGCAGTGCGATGAGAGTGAGTCAGAAGAGAGTTATTGACGGTGCCTAGGAGAAGAAGAGGAGTGCGTACTTGGCGCAACTCTAGAGGTAGACCAGGCAGGACCCTTTGTGGATGGAAAGGTAAATGATGAAAAAATTACTTTCCTGGTAGATACTGGAGCTACTCGTTCAACTGTTAGATCAGCTGACATAAAAAATCTTTCTCTCTCGGGTGACACAATCCAAGTAATCGGAGTCTCAAATAGACAGATAAACTTATCTTACTGATCCTGGTAAAGTTAAAATAGGGAAATTCACCGACATGCATCGATTTGTCGTGTGTGATGCTAGCTCAGTGAATTTGTTATGGAGAGATTTGTTGTGTAAAATGAACTGTACGATCTTCTGTACCCCTGATGGCATAGCCTTTGAAAATCTGGATGAGGATGTACTGTATAGAATGACAATGGAAAATTTGGAACCCGAAATTACTGAGGCATTTGTTGTATTTGATCCGGAGGAATTGCCTCAGGAATTGAAGAAAACAGTGAAACCCGAGGTATGGGATTTCACAGGGGAAGATATAGGATTGATGAAAAAAGTAGATCCTGTGAAAATAACTGTGAAAGAAGGAGTAAGCTACCCGAATATTCCTCAGAATAAATTGACACCAGAAATAATTGCAGGAGTGACGCCTGTAATAGACAAGATGATTGAACAGGGAATTTTGAGAGAAATAATGAGTAGTCCTTGTAATTCACCAATCATGGGTTTAAAGAAGCCTAACGGAACTTTTAGGATAGTGCAAGATTTGAGAAAGGTGAATAAAATTGTTGTGCCCTGCTGTCCCATTGTACTGAACCCTTCGGTAATCCTATATCAGATTCCCCATGATGCGGAATGGTACACAGTCATCGACCTGTGTCATGCTTTCTTTTCTATCCCATTGCACCCCGATAGCCAACACATTTTTGCGTTCTGGTTTGGCGAACGTACTTTGGCATGGGGCCGTATCCCACAGGGGTATACAGAAAGTCCATCGATATTTAATCAGATTCTAAAGAAGTCCTTAGAAGATTTGAAAATGCCCGAAAGTTCAGTCCTAGTGCAATACATCGATGACCTATTGGCATCAAGGACCCGAGAGCCATGTGTGGTGGACACCGTTGCATTGTTAAATCATTTGGCGGATGGAGGACTTAAGGTGTCCCCATCGAAATTACAATTTTGTAAAAAGGAGGTACAATACTTAGGTCATAGGATTGAGAAAGGCCTGAGGAAAGTGACTGCAGACAGGATCAGAATAATAAAAGGAATGAGAGCACCAATGACTCAGAGAGAAGTGAGAATGTTTCTTGGAATGGTGGGATATTGTCACCAGTGGATCAGCAACTTTTCGCTGATTGCAAAACCTTTGGTACACTTGACAAAAAGTGATGTGCAAGACCCCCTTGAACTGAATAAAGAAGAAATGAGGGCTTTTAGACAACTGAGAGACAGCTTGTGTGAAGCACCAGCTCTTGGAATGCCTGATTACGAAAAGGAATTTGAGCTCTATTGCAGTGAAAGAGATGGATGTGCACTCTCTGTGTTAGTACAGAGGCATGGAAAATTAAGACAACCGGTTGCATACTTTTCAGGTGTACTAGATCCTGTAGCTGTAGCTTTACCTGGTTACTTGAAAGCAGTAGCTGCTACCTGTAAGAGCCTGGAGCAGAGTGAAGGAATTGTGATGGGATATCCTGTGAGAGTGTTTGTACCCCATGATGTTGCAATCCTTTTGACAAGAAGCCGCACACAGTTTATGACGCATAGTCGTCTAACTAAATATGAAAAGGTTATTCTGGGTGCTACAAATGTGAGCCTTGTGAGGTGCCTTAATGTAAATCCATCGACATTGCTACCTGATGCTGTGAATGTGGAAGTGAAGGATGACGTGGATCATGATTGTCTGGAAGTACTTGATTTTTGCACTAAGCCACGTCCGGACATAAAAGATGTACCTCTGAAAGAAAGTGACTATGTGATGTTTGTGGATTGGTCATATCTGAGAACTGCAGAAGGGATTCTGAGTGCTGCGTATGCAGTATGTACTGTAGCGGCTGTGTTGGAAGCGTCTTGCCTGAAAGGGGTAAAATCAGCTCAGGTTGCGGAATTGTTTGCATTGACCAGAGCATGTAAGTTGGGAAAGAATCTGCGAGTCACTGTGGTTACTGCTAGTCAGTATGGATTTGGAGTGGTGCATGATTTTGGGCAGATTTGGTCTCAAAGAGGGTTCTTGACGTCAAGTGGAACTCCGATCAGAAATGCTGAAGTGGTTGGGAAATTGCTTGAGGCGATACAGCTGCCTAAGCAAATAGCAGTTGTAAAATGTGCAGCCCACTCCAAGGGTACTGACTATGTGTCAGCGGGCAACGAATTTGCAAATGACATAGCGCAGTATTGTGCGCGAAACCAAAACTCTTTAAATCGGAATCGGGAAAAGGAAATTAACTCATGTCACTTGCTTTTTACTAACACTGTGAATACCTGGGATGAGGTGAGGCAGTTACAGGAAGAGGCAGGAGAGGAGGAAAAGAAACAGTGGATAAAATCTGGATGTGCACCACGCGCGGTAGACAAGGTTTGGGTTTATCGTGATGGAAGACCAGTAATGCCTGATAGCATGATCTCTACCATGGCACGGATGTACCATGGACAGGCACATATAGGTAGGGATGCCATGATTAGACTTTTCAAACAGACCTGGCATAACGCCAAGTTCCGGCTTGTAGCTGAGAGCCTGTGTCAAAGATGCCTTATATGTCAACAATACAATCCAGGAAGGAAAACAGTGGTGAGTTTGGGAACCATAGGACGTGAGGGAGGTCCTTTCACCAGAATGCAGATTGATTTCATTGAAATGCCCCTGTGTAATCGACTAAGATATGTCCTAGTAGTTGTCTGTCTGTTTTCACGTTGGGTGGAAGGTTACCCGAATAGAAGGAGTGATGGAATTACTGTAGCAAAACTCCTATTGAGAGAGTTCATTCCTAGATTTGGTTTCCCAGTAACAATTGAATCAGATAGAGGAAAGCATTTTCAGAATGAAATTATAAAATTGATTTGTGAAGCATTGAATGTACAACAGAAACTATATTGTGCCTATCGCCCAGAGGCTTCTGGAGTAGTGGAACACATGAATGGCACCATTAAAAACAGATTAGGAAAAATGTGTTTGGCCACAGGTCTAAAATGGCCAGATGTCTTGCCTCTGGTGCTCATGACTATTAGGTCGATTCCTGATAGGAACCCTGGCCTGAGCCCTCATGAAATTGTTATGGTAGAGCAATGAGACATGTTTTCATTCCTGTCAACAAACTGCTGCCTATAACTGATGACTTCGTTTTGGATTATTGCAAGGGGTTGACTGATTCCGTTCATTCTGTGTTTCATCAGGTTGGACCGGATGCAACCACCCTTGTAAAGAAGCCAGCTCATGATTTGAGTCCTGGAGACTGGGTGCAGATCAAAGTGCATAGAAGGAGAAATTTTCTTGTCCCACTCTGGGGGAAACCACGTCAAGTGATTCTGACCACGACAACTCCTGTGAAGTGTGCCAGGGTAAAGAATTGGATTCATGCTAGTCATACACTTCGAATCCCTAGTCCCATAAATAGACCTGAGGAAGAGTATTTGGAAGAGTCCGATACCAGTTCTGAGTCAGAATCAGAAGAAACAAGAACAAGACAATACTCAAGAGCAGGAGAATCGGAGTTGAGCCAAGTTGCTGAGCCAGAGAACATACCACTGAGGAGACGACTGGAAATCTCCGACACTAGTTCCGAATCAGAGACTGAACAGGTGGGAATACAAGAAAGGATAAAGGAGAATATTGAAGCAACTGAACAAGAAATTCTTGATAAAGAAGCACCAAGTGCAAGCACAAGAGAAATTCCGCCTGAAATCGTAGAAATAGAAGGTGAGGAATTAGATACAGAGAGTAAGGGTAAGATTATTGCGGAAGACCCCCGAGGAGGTGTAGGGATAACACACATCCAGGTAGAAGGGACAGTTAGTCAGCAGGAAAATTGCCTGGAAGAAACAAGAGGAGGGAAAACAGTAGATAGTGAACCTGAGGTCCTGAGAGAAAAATCTAAAGGAAGTAAAAACCAAACCGATACAGAATCGGAAGCAAGTGAAGGAGAAGGCCAAGAAGGACGAATCTTGAGGAAAAGAGCTTGGAAAACAGAGAGAGGTGAGAAGGGGAACAGATTGAAAAGACTGTCGAAAGAGGAAATTTGGCCAAATAAAATTAAGAGATTGAGATACCGACTGACAAGAATAAGATCTCCTAACGCTGAACAAGTGAATGAAGTGTCTAGCCAAGAGAAATCAGAAGACACTGATCAGACACACTTGAAAAGAGAGAAGAGAATAAAGAAACCCAACCAGAAGTACAAGTCACCGGAGTGGACGTACGTGGCACTTCCGGATATACAAGAGGAAGCAGACAGTCAAGGAAGTCTAGGAGTGACTGTACCGGAAGTGGTTGAAGAAGAAGAAGATTCGGAAATCCTGAGAGTTATCTTATCTGATATCAGAGAAGAGACAGATGATCAGGAAGTTCTGAACCGAGATTGTGAAAACCAAGACAAAGACAATCAAATGCCGGATTGAAGTGACAGAGAAAGATGCAGAGGATTTAAAATACTGGACGAGACACATAACCAAAAGAACCAAGTAGACACTTAAAGCCTTGGGTTTAGACAAAATTAAGTTGTAAATAAAAGAGGCTAAGTCAAAAGACACGGATCATTTCCGAAATGGCAAACACAGAAGGTAGAAAACCTACATGTGGGTTTCTCCGAAGATGGTGCAAGGTGTGTTGTTGTTGTACAGGATTACTAATGCTTCTATGGATCATATTAGCAATAACAATTTTGTTTAAAGTGACATTCGAAAGGGTAGAAAACCACACTGAGAACAAGACTAATAGAGAAGAGGTTTATAATACTCATGCAACTAAACTGGTAGATAGAACAGATTTGCATAAGGATAGATCTATAAGTGATTTTTCTAATAATGTTTTTTCAAAGTTACTGTATGAATATGTGAAGACTATGGACGTTAGGGATTGCTATGTTTATATGCAGTTACCTGCATCGGTGCTAGAGGGAGTCACCTATCATCACCTTCCTTTGACATATGGAATAACATGTTGTGTATTAGCAAGCTTGTTTTATAGAACAGGAAAATTAGAATATTATTATACTGATGTATATAATGTTTTCTCGCAGGTACCATTTAGTTCCCGAACTAAATAAGGTGATTCCTGGTAGAACTTTAGGTGAATTTTTCTTAGAAACTAGAGAATTAACTTTAGAAGAAGTGTTTAAGAACAATCTTACTTGTAGTCTGAGAAAAGAAGAGAAGACTTTCATGGACATGGTAGAAGAGAGGAGAATTAAGATGCAAAGAAAGGTGTCTGGGGAAAAGATGGAAACAACGTTTTGGGATGCTGAGAAGGAAAACCATTTAAAGGGAGAAACAAATCCTGCAATGGCTTTGGATTGGCCTCAGAGAGGGAAATTGTGCATCAGTAGAGATAACACTGTTTATGATAATTATTTTGTAGGTGCAAGTGAATGCCATGATGTATATAAGATCATGGGAGGATGGGGATTTAAAGGAGGAAATGATCCGGTATTCCCTAGAATATATTACATCTGTGGGAACAGGGCTTATTATAGGTTACCGGACCACTGGTATGGTACATGCTACCTAGGCCTGGTCTTCCCAAAAATATTTCATGTGGGAAGGGGAGAGGACGGTTTGCACGAGATAGGTAGACAACTAACACGTAAAAGGAGGGAAAGTTGGTCAGAAATAAGTAGGGGATATCTTTGGAGCACTGATACCAGCCGTTGGAATATCTCTGAATGCACATAAAATTAGAAAATTGTCTACAGTTGTGGATCGCTTATCGACAAGCACAGCTGGAGGGATCTTAATGGTAAATACCGAAATGGTTGCCATGAGAGCCATGATTATGCAAAATCGACTTGCCCTTGATATTATTTTAGCCAAAGAGGGAGGAGTCTGTGGAATGCTGAAGGTACAACATTGCTGTACTTACATTCCTGACAAGAGCCAAAATGTAAAGAAATATATTAAGAATATAACTGATTTGCATGAGGAAATTGTTCCATTGGAGGTTGAAAGTGTTTGGGAGAAGCTTGGTAAAGGCTTTTCTACTTTAAAGGGTTTATTAACAAAATTAGGTAGTTCATTTGTAGGTAAAATACTAATACCAGTGACTTGTGTGGTAATACTAATATTGATCTTGAGATTAGGATGTGTATGTATAAAAAGAAGAAAATTACAAAATAGAATAAAAAGAGAAGTTGTGAAAAGAAAGGAGAAGGAAATAAGAGAAAGAGAAGTAGGAGATATAGAACTAGAAGAATGGAAAGAAAACATGTGCAAGAAAACAAGAGAGGATGAGATGGGAGATACTATGATGTAACGTAACCAAGTGTAAGGGAACTGAGTAATCATTTCCGCAAAAATTTATGACATTTAGTGGGATTTGTGGTGATATTAAAAATCACCAAAGGGGGGATTGATGGAGCAGGTAAAGCAAAATTTTATATACCTTCTCTATTTTGCATGAAATTTAAATACATAATCGTTCTAAATATTAATTGTACTAATTAGTTTGGAGTGGAAATACTAATCAACCATTTACACCTTAATAAACACAAAATACACATGAGACTAAAATGCTAATTGCATGGCTAATAATTAAATGATAAACTATGGTACGCAAACTAACTGTAGGATGTGTTGAAATAGAGAATTGCATGATTTATATTGCTTTTGTGATGGTTTGTGTTTCCAGTGTTGCAGAATGGTGAGTATTATTGCTTTAAATGTTGCTACGAGCTAGAAAAATACTAATATATATTGGGATTAGTGTGGTTTTAACATTAGAATCTTCATTTCCATATATTAATTACTGTTATGTTTGTTTTTGCTTAAGTTGGCATTCGGGCCTACTAGGCCGCAGTACTTAAAATGGAGTTCGGAAGTGGCCACCGTCATGTGAGTGCGATGCCTACTGCGCAGACTCGGATGGCTCTGAAGATCTCCAGGCGACCTCCGAAGAGAGACAAAATGTTCCTTGTCAAGGATAGGAACGTGGAGGACTGCCAAGACCAAAACTAGTGTGAATGACTGAGAGGACAATAGCGACCTGTACAAGAAGGTTTACATGTTGTTACTTCGGAACTTTCGCCTGTGAAACTACGAAAAAGAATACAATTGGGGGGATGTCATGCCCGGTCTCATGGGAAACAGGCAAACCTGGGACTATTGAAAAGTATTACAAAATTCAGAGGATTTAGCCAATCAGAAGACTTCTACTCCTAAATTGATGCACATTGTCCTAAAAGTAAGGAGAAAAAAGGTATATAAGGGGGGCATTTAGAAGGGGAAAAAAAAGTCTGTGTAATTATCCCGTTGGTGGCTGTTGGTGTGGAGGATCGATTTGCTGGTTCGTTGGCGCAATCGCCTGGTCCCTTGGCTAAATGTTGGGGACTGCGTTGTGCTGAGAGAGATTTCCTGGACTTACCTGGGTTCCTCTTTGATTATAAAAGGACGATTCCATCTGAAGGGATTATTGATTTATGCTGTGGGTTGACGGGTTTTTCTGGAAATGGTCGCCAATATTCAAATTTAGGTAAATATAAATGTTCTGTCAATTTGTGTTCAAGATCAAAGGTTGGGAATCAATTAATAGAAATCTGATTTGAACTGTAATCCTGAATATGTTAACAGAGTGAATTAATTAGATAAACTAAACATTGATTAATAAGAAATGAGTTTGTGATTCTTTAATAAGGTACTGAAAGTTAACCAAAAGGTTCCGAAACTTTAAATGTGTTTTAGCTGGTTCTAAATCACCATCAACCAGTCCAACTAATTGGTCCATCGACCAAGTGGTGGAGTGCCTTGATGTTAAAGTTATGATTATATAGGTACTGATGTATATAATGTATATAATGTAAAGGAATTACTCCCGATAGGTAACAAGGTACCCCCACATGTCCAGCGCTTCTTCCCCTTCCGTGCGCAGTTTCGGGTGAGACGCATGAGTGTTGGTGTTATGGGCTCCACCAATGTATGAATGTATGAATGAGTAATGTGGGGACGAGTCTGTGACATAGGGAGGATATGTAAATTTGCCCTTTCCGCTGGAGCACTAGCATCTCTCCTGTGGTGATGCCTGTCTATATTTTTTCTTGCAGTTTCATGAGGAGGGTTTACATATTGAGGAGTATGTTAAGTGCCCCACTGGTTCCTCTCTTTTCTGTGTGTGGTTTCCTGCGGTGTGTGGGATGCATAGGTTTGTTTGGTGTGAATGTGTGATGGGAGGTGTGTGCTGCGTCCTCCGAGGAGCCTGTCATCTGTTCACCTGGTAAAACAGACGGTAGCTGGTACATGTCATGTGCATCTGTAATTATGGAAGGAGGGAGGTGTGTGGTATCCTCTTCCCTCTTCCCTGTGTGTGAGCTGGTGCATGCTGAATGTGTGTGATGTCACTGGGGTAAAAGCTCCATGTTACCTACTTCTAACACTGTTGTTTACCAGACAGTGAAGGCCTGCAACTGGGAAAGAAAGCAGAAATACCTTATGTGGTATATGCTACTATATAAATACTTCTGTAAACAATCTGTATGCCATTTTCAAGTTGTACATTATCAAACATATACAGTATAAAAAATATCGAACATCATTTAGTGGCCGATAGCATTATTCAGGTCTAATTGGAAATCTTGAATATCTATTCTAAAGAGTAATCATTGCTTTTTGTCCTATAGTATGTCTCTGATACTGACATAGCGGTAGTACAGCTACACTCAGAGTTGTATATAACAGAATCTGTACCTCGCAAGGGTTGCCATTCCATACTATAGATTACTGAGCACTGCAAAATTCTACCATAAAGAATAAAAGTGCAAATAAATTGTGTCTTTAAGGCTCAACAGTGATTGGGATGGCTCCAGGGCAGAGGAACTGTCTGCGAGGTTACGGATAGCCTAGTCAGGGTGGGTAATCTTGGTGCCACAATTCAGTTAGGGTCGGGAAGGATATATCTGGGCTCAACATTGTAGTTCCCATGGGGATGCCCATTGCCGAGTATTCAGGTTCTGGCACCAATATGTCATGGGCAATGCTGGCTATGGATGTGGCCTGCATACCATGACTTCTACTTGCAATCTAATCCTGGAGGTAACGCTCTTCAAGCAACATGACAGCTATGGGTCTGAATTAGGATTTGGCAGATGGAATTCCATCCGTCAGGACTGCGAAGGACATTGCATCTTCTGCACTGATGGACCATCATCCACCAAATTTAGAGGTGACCACCGGCCCAGCGATCAGCTCTGCACATTGAAAGGAACCCCCGTCACAGAGGTTCCCATCAATGTGCAAGACGTTTGGTGGACTGGCGCCATCAGTTTTGTCAGCTGTCCATCACACTTCTACAAAGCATTTGTTTTTCAGGAACAAACTCCCAAAGCGGGAGTTTATTTCTGAAAAAACACTTTTTTTAGTTTATGTCTATTCCTCTCTGTCAGTGACAGAAAAAGAACATTGACACTGTCCAACAAATATGGCGGCCAGTGTAATGCACTTCCTCCGATGACACCTACTCCTTTGGGCTGTCTGACTCATCTTTCTAGCAACAGAGCCAGCGGAGGTTCCGTCGACTTAAAGCTTATGGTCCGCCTGACTCTAAATGAGGCAGGCGGGCCGGTGGATTGGTGGACAGAATACTCTTAGTCAGGTCCGAATTCCTTTGTGAACCATTTAACACTTTGCTTTATGACTGGATAGACTCTGCACTAACAAAACCTCACTCACTTAGATATAGATGGTTGTGGTTCCTCCCACATCTCACGATGTTCAAATTTGTCTGATGTTTCCACAGACTTCTTTTCCCCTTCCTTCTCAGCAGCAGGTTATTCCCTGCATACTTTTGTTAAGGCAATAACACAAGGCTGCTCCAACCTTTCACTCAGACGACTTGCTGACATGGCTGCCATGAGCCTTGCTTGGCCTACTGGCTGCACAAACATGTAAAACCATTTTTTACACGTATGAATGTGTGTATCTCTTGTCGCAGAGACATTATGAAGTTGTGCAACAGAAGACAGACTCATACGTGTAACATGTACTTTAAAATTGTTACTGAGGGAATTCCCAGGCTGAATGGAATGAATCTCGCCAACACGCAAAGTGGCATGTAAATTAAATGCTACCAGTAGGCTACAGCCCTCATTGGGCCATTCCCTAAAGTAGCTCTGGAAAACATGTCTCAGGTCTGTCACAGAAGCCTGTAGTGCCATTTTAAACTGTCATTTTGCCCTGCAAAATAACCTTTTTCCAGACCTAACCTCTCCTTTTTAATACTTAGAATTCACCCCTGAGGTAGGCCGTAAAGACTCACAGGGCAGGGTGCATGGTATTTAAAGTAAGTTGTGTACTTAAGTTTTACATGTCCTGACAATGAAAACCCCCAAAGTTGCTTTTCACTTCAACAATGCTAGCTCTTCCATAGACTAACACCCACTTACGTTATTACATGTAATAAGTGATAACTTGAGTTTGGGAAGTGCTAGAAATACTTCTTCAACTCATTGAAATTGGAATTCAAAATCCTCTTCAATGGTAAGGTCAGATTTTAAATTACTAATCTGAAAATGCCACTTTTAGGAAATCTGTATTTTTCTGCCGAAATCAAATGTGGCTTTCTGCCAGTGTCGAGAGTCACATGACTGTTAATAGCACTCCTGGTGTGTGATTTGTATTCCTTCCAGACAGGGGACAAAAGGGCCTTGGTTGTGGGAAGGGTGTTCTTCTCCTGAGCAAGATGCCCTGGGGGGGGGGTTGTACTTAGCCCTTCTTGAGCTTAAAAGGTTAGCCTGCCCAGCCCCTTTCTGACTTCTGAAGATGCCTGACCTGTCACTGGCAAATGTATCCCATACCTGGGCCTGCCTGCCCTTTGTTTCCCATGACAGATTAGTGTCTACCCAGGAAACAAGGAAGGCATGACCAGAACTAGTTTAGAGAACAGGGACGAATAGACCAGAACTAGTTTAGGGACAGAAAAAGGGCCCCCAAATACACACAGGCTTAACTGAGTATAAAAGTGGCACCCTCAGAACCTCTCATTAGAATACTCCTAGATCTGTGGGGACTCAGAAGAAAGACTGCCCTGCTATCTCCAACCTGAATGAAGACTGGACCTGACTGTTTTGAACCCAGGACCTCAAAGGTGACTCCAAGGGTCTAGAGGCTTCTGATCATCGACCAGCTCTTTGTGCCATTGATGATGACCGCACCGCCAATGGCAAGTTTTAATCAAGGCCTGGGATGCCAGCAACCCACAAGCTTGTCAACGAGTGCTTCTTGCCTGAAACGGGGTTCCATTAGACTTTTACTGGGACAAACCGGTCCCTATAGCCAACCTGTGCTCCATTGCAGCAGGCATTAACTTTTGAGTTTGACCCGGTCCAGTATGACCTGATAACCACGATTGCTGCGTTTTTTTTCTTTTAGGTGCTATTTCTACTGAAGACCTTAAAGATTCATAACTCTGGTTCTACTGGTTGCATTTTTGTCATTCTGGTGTTATTTTATTTATTAAAACAAACTCTTTTTTTCTAAGTTGATTTGGGATTTTTCTCTTGTGTTTTCACGATTTTACTATTTGAGCGACCCATAAATGCTTGCACATTGTCTGTAATTTAAGCAGACTTCTTTTGTGCCAGTCTACCAGAGGGTGACTTTTGTGGTTCACCCTCACAGGATTATGATTATTATTTGAGGTGGGTTCTAATCCTCCTCAACTATTCCAATTTCTTGCCCAACGGAAAATACTTTTTTTCACTGTAGTGTATGAAATGAAGGCATTTCAATGTGTTTCTGAGGCTTTCCAGCATTGCTGCCAAGTCCAAGCATTTCTTTTCTTTTTTGTTTTAAATCTGCGGGTTGCTTCTCTTCACTTTCCATGATGCTGCATGGCACACATTTCTTTAATAGGATTGTCTTTAAAGTCCTGACACATGCAGACATAGACATGCACAAATGCAGTTTTCATGTATTGGCATTTATAATCCAGACCTATTGGTGTTGCCAATGTTTGTTATAGCAGTGGAACAAGAGTATACAAAACAAGAAAAAATATAAGAACACAAAACTTACCTGAGCAAAGCAACATTCTTCCAAACGTATCTGTTAGACAGACATAACAATAATTGTGGGAGAAGGGTGTAATTGTCATACTTCCATTGAGAGAGTGGTTTGAGCTAAGAGAGGATGCATCTCGTGACAGACTTAGCTCAGTGCATAAGGTCTGCCACAAAGAAGGACAAGGTGGAAATATGTGCTGTGCCAAACCTGACAAAGACTTTTCTTTGTAGATTTGAATTCAATGCATTCAGGGTCTGATTCAAAAAGGTGAACTTACACTTTTGTGTAAGTTTATGATTGTTTGCTATTCACAAAGGTATTTTACTTGTAGTATCTTTACAACTGCAGAGTCTCCGCACTTAAAAAGATAGGACTTTTCTATCTTTTGTGTAAGTTTACGATTGTTTGCTATTCACACCGGTATTTTACTTGTACTATCTTTACGACTGCAGAGTCTCCGCACATACAAAGATTCGATTGTCCTATCTTATTATGTGCGGAGACTCCGTAGTCGTAAAGATACTACTAGTAAAATACCTTTGTGAATATAAAACAATTGTAAACTTAAACTAAAGTGTAAGTTTACCTTTGTGAATCAGGCCCTAGGTATTTAAAATGTATTGACATTTATTCAGAGATTGAGATGATTGTATCCTGCTTACTTAAATGTTTTCAGATTTTGAAGTATCAAAATCTAGTCACTAGTCATTCTTCAACCTGCTCGGATTTTACTGGTATTATGATCTCTCTCACTCGATCCACTTGTGATTTACTCTGCAAATACATCGAATATTGACTGTTATGATTTTTATATTTGTCATCAAATGTGTATGTTGATCAGTTTAAAATTAGCAACTCTGGTAACCGTCAGTGCGTTCATAAATTGTTTCCCTCCTGTATTTCTAGAAAATGTGGCGCTTACACACCAGAACCCAGCTTGAACGAGTTCCAGTACGTGATGGTATCCGAAGATAACATAAGATAGACTAACAAATTAAGGTTCTGAGTTGGAGTTTGGCAGACAGGTTACTTTGTCAGAAATGTGTCGGATATCACATCCGCCTTATTACAAGGCTCATAGGATATAGTGCACTTGTAAAGCGGCAGACAGAACATCTGCCATGTTTGTGATGGAGTACCCAATCTGTCATTCTAAATCAGGCCCAAAGTAACTATACTGCAGTTGCACTCTGTTGATATAAACAATGTCAATACATCATAGTCTAATAATCCTCTCTAACGTGGACCAATGCCGACAATTGTGTAGTTGTAGCAGGTTGTTTGACCACACTGCCTCAATTGGAAAGAAAGAAGATGAAGATGCCTGGGACATTTATAATTATGTCAAAAATGGATGTAAAACGCCTTTATACCATAATGAACATCCTTATGGAAAGACACATTTTCTTCTACTAAGATCAGGCGATGCCAACTGGGGGAGACAGTTGAGGCGTAAACTGCCAGTCTTAGACTATTGTCATCAGTGTTCCTTCCAGGATGTTGACAAGATGTTACATGATCAGATAGTAATTCTTGTAACCACTTATGATCGACCACTCATATCACAACATTCAAGGACTGCCAAGTTACTTGCAAGGAACGCAGAGCTAGTAGAAGGAAAGGACACTTTCCAGAGTGCATGTAGAGCCCCACTTCCATGGCATAAGTGTTTACACTCCATCACTCTAGCATATATTAGAATTTAATTTCCAATCTTGGTGTTTCATCCCCATGGTTGAACCTGCCATACAAACCCCTTAAGCACACGCAAATGGCACTCAACAAATGGGAAGCACTCAGAGCTGATTAGAGTCCAATATCAACCAATTTACTAGTCCAATTACGTTAAGTTCGAAGGATCCAAGATGCTGAGACAGTATATTGTGATGCAAAATCTAAAAAATAAGGCACAAATGTCATTGTTTATGAAATAACATGGCTCTTTTTATTCTTCACTCTTTTTCAAACAAGACGGTGCCAGCCTACCTAAAGCGTTTCGCTCTCGCATGGGACATCATCAGGGCTGCAAAGAACATATATAACAATATTTACAGTTTAAAATTTAAAATCGACTAACTCACCTAATCCCAACAAATGTAATCATATTCAACAACAGATTCCAACCAATGATCAAGAAATCCAGAAGTCACACATAGCTGCTAACGTGTATCAGCCTTACTAATATCTCTGTGTTCCTTCTTTATTCTTATGTACATTACTATGGGTCTTATTTAGATCTTGGCGGACGGGTTACTCCGTCACAACGGTGACGGAGTATCCCGGCCGCCGAAATATAATTCCCATTGGATAGAATGGGATTTATATTTCGGCGAATGGGATATCCGTCACCATTGTGACGGAGTAATCCATCTGCCAATATCTAAACCAAGCCCTATATAAAAATCAATCTAATCAATTAGAGTGTGTATAGACCAAAATACCAAAAGGATTGATTCTCTAGAAGACATTGACTGTACTCTGGAGACTGAAAATCCAATGGAACAGCTGGTACTATTTGTCACCATTCATAATATGGAGGAAGCAGCCCACATGGGGTGTCTAGGTTGATGGAGTACCAGTGATATTTTCAGAGTTAGCATACTTTGAAGATATGTCTATTCGACCTTGAATAAGTCTAATGTTCTAATGCAACCCCTGCAACAGGAGAGAAAAAGACAACATACTAGTGCTGTACAAAGGTGTGAACATCCAGGGGTTGACTAAACAAAATAGTCTGTTATTCTGTCTGTATGTATATGGTATTTCTATAGTGCAAGCCTAGACAAACGGCAGCGGAGCACTGTACATTGTTAAAGGCAAGCTTAAAGTCAATGTGTAACAGGAGAGAAAGCTGAGTTGTGGACGGTTAATGCATTTTGATGTAGTGTTCTTCAAAGAGGTGAACCTACAATTCTTTCCTAAATTGGAGCAGCACTGGGGCAGTCCTGATAGATATGGGGATGTTTTTCCAGATCCTGAGTGCTTGAATGAAAAATGTCTGTTGTCTTATTTTTACACCTCTTCATCTGCAATCCGATGGTGTCCTGACTGTCGGTGTGCCGAGATCCACCAGAGATTGTGAGCTTGTCTGCAAGATAAGCAGAGGTGCTTGTCATAATGGCTTTGTCAATGAAGCAGATAGTGTGGGTTAGCAAGGGAAGCCATTGGAGTCCCATCAGGATGTGGGTGATGTGATCATATTTCTTATGGTGCTGAGTGAATTTAGATCCACCCATCCATTGGGTTTTCAGTGTTGCTGAGGAGGAATTCGCAGATATACTTCTCGAGTACAGTTGTATTTTCAGGAAAGAGTTAGGAATGTTGTCACGTTTCCAATATAAAATATAATTGAAGGATAATGTAAGGGCTGTTCAGCAAGTTAGGACTATTCCAGTTCTATCTCCGAAGGAGGTAAAAGATATGCTTGGTGGGTGGTATTTGACAGGTGTGATAGAACTAGCCAATGATTCAAGATGGACGCTGCCTTTATCGATGTCTGCTGCACTAACAAATGCCCTAGTATCCATATCATCATGATGGCTGACAAAGTTCCTGAAAAGCAAGCTGAAACAAAAGAAACAGAAACAGTGTTATTAAACTTAAACATGACCCACAAACCAAATATATCTTTTGCAGCAATTAGAGGCCCATCTACATAGACGCTGTATCTCAGATTACAAAAATAAACAATCTTTCCACCTTCCTAGCTGCTCAAACTTGAATGAATGAGTACAAGATTGCTCTGCCTTGATTCCCAATAATAATAAGGCTCTTCACATTACCTACAGCAGCTGAAAAGCTCTTCACCCATCTCTTACCTGAAAACTTTCCATGCATACATCGGACAGATAACACTCCCAAAAACCTTCCTCAACACCACCAGTCTACCCTAATGTTGTTCAACTGTCTTCGACTGCCACAACCACAAACCGACCTCAATATCTTGCAGCAAGGCCTCCTTTTATAGCATACCCTGCTTTCTTTCTGAACCCAACAGCTCCTATATAGAAAGTACCCCCAAGAAAAATCGGTGAATGACACAAATAGCAAATCACAAAATATTGTGTCATAAATATTGTCACTACAAAAATATCAAGCAGCAGAATATAGAAGGAAAGAGTATTATTTTGTATGTATATAATATTGTTTTATAAAATATTGTTATAATGTTTCTAATTAATGTAGTATATATTAGTTATATTATTTTGGGTGTTAGTATTATCAATATAATTGTTTTACATTTTGTAGTGTAGTTTGTAATTTATAATGTATAATAATTATTTTTTTTTCATTTAAAAAGTAATTTATAATTCAGTAGCAGGTTTTTGGGTTTGTAGGGGGATAAGGTGGGAAGGTATTGAAATGATAAGTTATTGTTTTTTATTTTCAAATACATTTTCTATTAATTGAATATTTAATTGGTGATTAATTATGAAAATTGTATAATTGATCAATTGTTATTTAACATTTTTAAGTGTATTTTATTATTTCTTTTTTTTTTTTTAATAGTTTTTATTAGGCATTTTTCCCAAATATTTACACCCGCCTCCCTCCCCAGCTCAGAGCAATCAAATACATACGAATAACAATTTTTATCTCAAGGTATTACATCTTAGATATCACAGAAGACAGAAAAAATTGCAGTTAATAAACATAATATACATTTGAAAAAGGAAAAGAAAAACGAAAGTTTAAGCCTGTATAGCTTATATATATCCTAGCTATCTTTGTAGCCATCGTAGAAGAGGATCCCAGATTGCTAGCCCTTTTTTACGTTTAATATGACCCTTTCTTTTGTATATAGCTACTTCTAAACTACATGTAGCTAATAGTTGGGTTCTCCATTGTTGGAACACCGGTGCATTGATATCTAGCCATGCTGAAGCGATACACATTCTAAAGACAGCCATTGCGACGAATATTAACCCTTGCATATATTTAGTTCGTTCAACATTTGAAATACCCAACATGATTTCCACATTGGAGATTTCTATCCTTGTATTAAACACTTCCGAGAGAAAAGCTGACATATCATTCCCTACATTCGTTAATACCATACAAGAAGCAAAGATATGTATGCTATCGGCTTCGGGTAAAGCGCACCTAGGGCATGTAGTTCCTTTCCCTGACCCCCATTTAGCAATTTTATAGGGGGTATAATACAAAAGAAAAAAGTTTTATAGAATTGAGCCTGCAGCTTGGTTGGCATTAAGCTAGACTGATATAATGTATATGATTGTTGAACAGTTTCAGCCAAAACCCCAAGTTTATCCTGCCATTTAATAATATATTTATCCAAATCATCTGGATAGCAAAAATTCAATAATTCATAAATTTCTCCAATTTTTACTTTAGGCTTATTCGATAAATTCTCCATCAATTGGACCGTTTGGAATTTTAGTCCATTCCCCCTCTCTTCAAGAGAAAATCTCGAATCTGCAGAAATTTAAAAAAGTCCAGATGATCTAAATTAAATTCGATCTGTAATTCCCCAAAAGATTTAATTCCTAATATCGTATAGAGACAACCAAGTTGTGTAATCCCTTTCATTACCCACCTTTTCATACATACGTCGCTGAAGATCCCAGGAAGGCTGTTGTTATTAAGGATATGGGTATAATAAGATAATTGTCCAATACCAGCTCATTTCCGTACAAAATTACAGGTTTTATAAATACCAAATATTGACTTAAATCTCACTTTTTTAAAGTAACCATCATTCATATGACGCCATAAGCAGCCTATAGACTCATTTCCTTGCAAAAGCTCTTGTGGTGTTGGAATATCCCCTTCATTGTTGATATTTGTGGGAAATAATAAGCTAACACAAAATTTTAAGGTGGTAGCCCAATAGTATAGCTTAAAATTAGGCAATGCCAATCCTCCTCTATCTCTGGGTAAGGTAATAGTTCGTAATGCCCTTCGTGATTTCCTATACCCCCATAAAAATCTACTAAACATATTATCCATATTCTTAAATATTTGCGGGGAAAACTCTAAGCAGATTGATCTAAAAAAAAACAAATCTTGGCAAAAAAAGCATTTTAATTAGATTACATCGACCTCCAATGGATAGGTGAAGATTGTTGCAACTAATCATATCCTTTATTGTACGTTGCATTAAAGGGGCAATATTATCATCAACTAAATTCTCTATTTTTGCGGTTATACTCACGCCGAGATATATAGCTTTCTCTGTCACACGTGTATCGATCAACCTTATTTTACTGTTAGGAATGATCTGAGTTTTGGCTTGATTTAATTTGTAGCCTGATACTTTGCCAAAGATCTTTGCTTCTTCTTCGATCACCCTGATTGCGTTCACTGGGTCGCTAGTGACCACCGCAATATCGTCCGCATATGCTAGTATTTTTGTAGCCTGGTCCTTTTTACCCAAACAGGTGGAATCCTAGCGATGTTCTCTAATCTCCGTATAAATGGGTTGATATATATAGCGAATAAGAGAGGTGAGCATGGACACCCCTGCCTTGTCCCTCTGGTTATAGACACCGATTCTGATATTGACCAGGAAATTTGCCCTACAGCTCCAAACTTGGGAAGATTTAAGGGTAGCAGCGGAAAGGAGGGATTTAAGTACCTTCTGGAAAATTATAAATAATCCCTGTTTAAAGGATATTGCAGCCCCGGTAATCGGCACATCTATCCCCCCCGAGCGCTGGTTTAATCATTTTAAAAGTTTATATAACTATTCAACTGAGAACTCTCAGGCCGAAGAGGAGATGTGTCCTTGGAGGGCAGCGACCGAATTTACTCTTGGAGAAGTTACAGCGGGAATCCAGGGGTTAACACACAATAAGGCAGCAGGTCCAGATGGGATTCCCCCAGACCTTTTTTTATATAAAATAGAATTTTGGGCTCTTATACTGACACGTGTAATTAATGTAGCTATTGCTTTAGGCATGCCACGTTCATGGTCATCAGCCACTATAGTGCCAATTTTTAAAAAAGGCAAAAGGGACGACCCGCAGTGTTACCGTCCCATATCTTTAATTGATGTGACAGCAAAAGTTTTAGGTAGAGTAATATTAAACCGTCTGTTAGACTGGGCTGAAGAACATCATATAATTTCAGATCTTCAATATGGATTTAGGACTGGCAGATCAACTACAGACCAGTGCCTGAATCTTTAGTTATTAGTGGCCAAATATACTATAGCTAGTGATCAAGCAGTATTTCTGGGGTTTATGGATCTCTCGGCCGCATTTGATCGCGTGAATAGAGACAAATTATGGGGCCTTATGATTAGATTAGGAGTAGATCCAGGCCTAGTAAACATTATGAGAGCACTCCATTGGAATACCTCCGCCAAAGTACGCTTTAATTTGGCTGGAGATACAACTGCATCTTTCTGTTGTACGAGTGGAGTAAGACAGGGCTGTATATTGGCCCCGTTCTTGTTCTCTCTGTATATTAATGAATTGGAACAGACACTGTGCAAGTTGAATGCAGACACTCCAAGGGTGGGTCTTCGTTCAATCCCAGTGCTGTTATACGCAGACGATGCGGTCCTATTGGCACGTACACCGAAAGGTCTGCCGTGTCTAATAGGCGGTTTTGTTGATTTTATGGACACATTAGACCTGTCAGCTAATTTAACCAAGTCCTGTGTCTTGCTAGCAGGAACGAAACCCTGTAAAAAATGTACTTACCGAATAGGCACATACATATTAGAACAAGTGAAAACTTTCTCTTACCTGGGTCTTTTATTTGATGGGCTTTTAAATTTTAAATTTTTAATTGAAGAACGGAGCACCAAATTGGTTTCGTCATCAGGGGCTATCATGAATTATGGACGAAGGTTGGGCTGGTGGTCACCAGAGCAGGTCATGCACCTGTATGGCTCCATTTGCTGCTCCAAAGTAATGTACGGAGCAGAAGTTTGGGGCTTCACCGGGACTCGGCAAATACAGGTTGAGGAAAATACATTTTTGCGTAAAATACTTAAAACCCCTCAGAGTTCCCCGGCCCATATCATTCATGCCGAACTGGGGAGGTCACACATTGAGGACCTGATCAAGGCCAGACCTATTATGGCTTGGCTTAGGATCTGGTCTAATACTGATGCAGATCTGAGCAGGCAAAACATCAGAGACTGTATCAGCAGGGACAAAGGGATGTGTATCCCGTGGCTTAGATATGTAAAAACCACCTTGGAGGGAATAGAATGTATAGACCTTTTCACCAACCCTACTATAATCGTTCCCCAAGAAAAGAATAGAATTAAGAGTTTGCTCCTGGCAAAAGCTGTTGAGTGCAGAGCCTATATTGAAGGTAGGAAGCCTTTAGTCCGCGCTTATAGCTTGGTAAAAACAATAGAGAGCATGGAACCATACCTTACTCTCATGTATAATGCACAAAACAGGTTTCTGTTCACCCGTTTTAGGCTCAACCTTATACACCATCTTCTAGCGGACCCTTCTGGTTACACCACTACAGTTGAGCAGAAAGGTACCTGCGGCTGCGATAACAAATCTCCGCAGGACATCCTTCATCTTGTATTGTTATGACCTTTTTATTCTTTCCCCAGGCGTCGCTATCTAGTAAGAATATTAAAAAATGGCAAGTTTAGACAAGTTAAGGTTGCCTTATTACATTTGCAAAGGGCTGAGGATCCACTGACCCTTGTATGTATAACAAACTTTTTAAAGGTTGCTTTTAGACTAAGAAATACTAGAGGGCAGTTTGGATTAAAAAATGGCTGAAGGTATTTAACAAAAATGTCTTACCCTACAAATGAACTGAACTGAATGTGGATAATATTGCCTCATTTGCATTTGTGTGGTATTTTTATGTATTTTGTTAAAGATATGGCACCTGCACTTTAGGAACGGTTACGTACCCCTATGTACCAACATTTTTTTTTTTTTAGTATTGGATGCAATATCTCCTGATTATCCTATAATGCCTTGTTGTTTTTAGCCCTCCAAGCATGCTAAATGACTACTTTATGGATTTTGAATATTCTATACATGTATTCTAAAAAATGTTTACTTTTTGTATTTGTATGTACCAGAAATGATAATGTAGTTGTAAGACTGTTTTTAAAAAGTATGCTTTTATGGTGAAATTTATTGCACCGAATAAAGCTGATTAAAATTGAATTGAATTGATATTGACCCATTCACCATAACAACAGCAGATGGCTCCTTATACAACGTCTGTACTGCTTTAATAAAGGGTTCCCCTATACCACTTCTTGCCATGACTGTCCAAAGATATTTCCAGGAGACCCTATCGAAAGCCTTTTCGGCATCTCAGTGCCATAGGGTCTCCTGAAACCTCACACCAATCAAACAATGAAATTACTCTCTGTATATGATCGGTAGTACCCCTACCAGGGATGAACCCATGTTGTCTAACAGACACTAATTTATGCATGTTTGGGGCTAATCGTGTAGCCAGTAGCTTAGCATAAATTTTGGAATCGCTAGTTATTAGCGTGATAGGACGGTAAGACCCTAGCTCTGTAGCATCTTTATACTTTTTTTAAAAAACTACAATTTTAGCCATAGACCAAGACCCTGGAGGTCGTCCCCCTTGAAATACGTGAGCAACCAAGTCTGCCAATATATCTTTCATTTGTGGAGAGAATTTAACATAAAATTCAGTAGGGATCCCATCCATGCCCGCCGCTTTACCTATGGCAAGGCTATTCAATGCAAGAAGAATTTCCTCCCATTGTGGGATCTCATCCATACTTTCGGCGTCATTACTCTCTAGCCTTATACAATCATCTTGTCTTGTGTATTCATTAATTGCTTCCTGAATATCATGATGTATATAATTTTCCCTGTATAAAACCTGATAATATTTTTGAAAAGCAGTCCTAATTGTATCAGGATCTGTCATTAGCCCGGCTTCTGAATCTCGAATAGCCTTGATAAGGTTAGCAGTGCTTTGTTCTCGGGCTCGTACAGCTAACTGATGTCCAACCTGTTCGCTTAGTTCGTAGATGTTTTCCTTATATGTTGTGGCTTGCTCAATAGCTTTGGCTGTTAATACCTCAATAACACAGTTCTTAGCAATTGCAATCTGTTTAAGCTCTTCTTCAGCTTCCCTTCCCTCCTGAATAGCTTTTATTAGCCCTTCTTCTGCAATTGCGATAATATTCTGAAGTACTGCCATCTCTTGTTTTATTTTTTTGTTAGTGTTCAATGAAAATCGCAAGGTTTCACCTCTGAACCCGGCCTTTAAGGCATCCCAAACCATCTCAATTGGCGCACTACCTATATTCTCTTCTAAGAATCTAGGAATCCATTGTTGCATAAGCTCGCAATACTTCTCATTTGTTAATAACGCCCGTTCGAACGTCCATATTTTAGTATTGCGTTTTGTTGATTCGATTTCCATAGTTAATAGAAGAGGATTGTGGTCAGATAGTACCCTTGGCAATTTTTCGATAGTGCAGCTAGAGGCTATGGTGTTAGATACCAGAAAGTAATCCAGCCTTGCATGACGTGCATGAGGGTAGGAATAGTGAGTATAACCAGGATCATCCGGGTGTTTTGTTTGCCAGATGTCGATGAGATCATGGGTCGAACATAGATTTTTGAACGCTTGAAAGACTCTAGGCTTCCTCCCTTTATATTTAAAACAAGGACCATCTGACCAATCAATAGGTAAATTTAAATTAAAGTCCCCGCAGATTATTACAGGGAGTGGCCAATGGACGAGCTCATTAGAAATTCGATCCAAGAGATCGGGGTCGTCACTGATGCTATTATATATTGAGCAAATAACTATTTTAGACACATTGTTCAGATGACACTCTGTAATGGCCCATCGTCCATATTTATCAGCTGCTGAGTGAGTAGATTGCATCCCAGTTGCTTTCCCTAAGATAGCCACACCCTTTGTCCTAACCCCTTGTGTTGTAGCAGTGATCAATTTAAAGCCTCATTTATTAAGCAAATGCATTTCGGACCCCTCAATATGTGTTTCTTGAATACAAAAGATGATTGCCCCTGTTGATTGTAACCCCATAGCCACTCTATGCCTTTTTTTTCGTCATTAAGACCACAGATATTGATGGTCAAGATCTTTACCTTATCCATATTGAAGTCTAGCATTCCCTGCTGAGCATTTAATTATCTTCTCTGTAATCATTCTCCTCCTATGCTCTTCTCGCTGATGTCCCTTCCTGCTTCTTACTTTAACTTCAAAATGTATACATGTTGTAGTTCTGAGCTTACCCCCCCTTGCCCACCCCTCAACCCCCCACCCCCACCCCCCACCAATATATAGGCAATAAGGCTCAGTCCTGAGCCTGTTTTGATGGCGTCTGTTTTATCCTCATCCCACCCCCGCCGCACTCCTTGTACTTATACCATAGCTTTTTTCCCCCACTCAAAAAAAACCACAAAAAAAAACCCTATCCTAATGATTACTCTCACTAAGTTTTTTTTGGGCCAGTTGTGATTTTGTCTAAAAATTTCTGCGCCTGAATTTCAGAAGTAAAATAGAGGTACTGCCCTTGGAAACTAACTTTGAGTTTCGCAGGATTTTGCAAAAAGACAGTAACCCCCATTTTCTGGAAGGGCGCAATCATCTGTCTGAGTCGCTACCTCCTCTCTACTGTGGCATGAGCAAAATCTGGGCGGACAAAATATGAAAAAGTCTCCCAGTTCCTTTTTTTGTCTGGTCTTGCCAATTCAAACACTGATTGCCGCAACAGAAAATTCCCCCAAAAAATTAGAATCGCTCTGGGGTGTTGCTGGTCGTTTGAGCGTCGTTTAGATATATTTAGGGGAAATCTGTGCACCCGCTGGATTTCCTTGTCCCAGTCCCAATGTCCCATTTCCGGAAGAGAATTTTTTAGTAGGTTGATAACAAATTTCCTGATACCTCCTCCCTCGCTATTCTCTGGTATTCCAAGAAGCCTCAAATTGTTACGGCGTTGCCGATTTTCTGCCTCCTCCAATTTCCATATTACATTATTTAGAGTACTTTCTTGGGATGTTGTAGTTTTTTTCAAGTTTTCAACCGAGATTTCCAGTAAATCAGTCCGATTCTCTAGTAAACTTAATCTTTCCACAATCTTTGTGCAGGTTTTCCCGACTTTCCTGATGGAGCCTTGTATTTTTTTAGAGGCCAAACGGGCTTGACGATTCTCGAGTTTAGCTTCATTTTGAAATGCCTTGAGGGATTGTAATATTAAGGATAAAGACGGTTCTCCAGGCTCAGCAGGCATACACAGGTCTTTCTGCCCGGAAGTATTCGGTGGTTGTTTCTTTGATGATGTTATACCACTACAAAGTAGAGTCTGTGTATCAGAGTAATCCCAGCCTAGGTCCCCATCCTCCTCTGTCGGTCTCCGTTTCTGATTGCCTTTTTTCCCCTCTGAGAGTCTCTTGGTCTTCCTGGGTAGCTTTTTTTCCTCTTGCTGACTGCAATGGCTTGTAGAGGTATCATCGTCCCGTTCCTCGTCGCTGATAGAGCTTGAGGCCGCATTATCTGAATCCGCGGAGTCTTCATTTAACGAGTAAAAATTATCTAAAGGGTCTGGAGAAAGAGAACCTGTTTCCTGGTCGCCCCCCCCCCACCCCCAACCCCCCCTAATATGTGCTTTCCTTCTGGGATGGAATATGGCGGAAGGATTATGTCTTTATTGTCAGTTATTTTTAGACAGATGGGGGATTCTAAGATTCCACTCAGAGTCTTACTTTGAATATCCATATCTGAAAGAAGGCCTTTGTTTAGAGTTTCTGACCCTCCTGAGTGTTCATCTGTATATACTTCTGGCGTACCCATAACAGTTGTCTCACCGCTAGACCCCCATGAATGCCGCCCATTACTAGCCTCCGTCAAAATGTTTACAGCGGTATTGGAACCTAGGGGGTCTATACCAGATATTTCAGCATTGGCTATATTTGCAGCATTGGTAGGAGAGATTGTGGTTACAGTGGTCAAAGCTTCGCTAATTATGTCTTTTGAATGGGTTTGGCCCTTCGTAGATTCAGATGTGCCTTTAGTTGAAAACAGGCTTGTGATAGCCAACTGCTTTTTACACGAATCCCCCGATAAGCTACTTTTGATCAGGGGGTGTTTATTCATTTCTTGTTTCCCGCTCTTACCAATAGCAAGCTCATTCCTTTTCTTGTCCGTTTCTATCCTCTTGGTTGCTTCCGTTTGTGCTGGCCTGGAGATTGCCTGTGCCGAGGATCGCGTCTTGCTCCGAGCACCGCGAGCCGCCATCAGACCTGTAGAGTGTATGCCGAGCTCTCCGGCTTCTGTGTTGCCTAGCTGCAGCGCTCCTGCGTCAGAGGTCCCGTAGCCGGCAGCCGCCGTCAGCAAGAGCAGTGCGAGAATTTCCCAGCGCCTCACCCGATCCGCGTCTTTCGGGATTCTCAGCGAGGATCGTTGTGACACCCACCGATGACAGCCTCTACACCATCCATTCGTCAGGGGACAGCCCAAGCTTCCCTCGTGCATCCCCAGTACCACCAGTACCATCAGGGACAAAGGTAACTTCACATGGGGGTCTTCGTTCAAGGAGTCGTCTCGAGATCCACGGGACCGCCGCGTGGGTGGATCTCAGAGGATCTCACTACACCGCCATCTTGCCTCTCGTATTTTATTATTTCAAATGTATATTGTATTTGTGTACAGTTTAATAAATAATTGATATTTTACTTACAGGTAATTCGGTTTGTAGAGGAGTAGGGTGGGAAGTTCTTTAAATTATAATATTTATTTTTACAAATTCATGTTTATATTAATTAAATATGTAATTGTTAAACATGTAAATAAATAAATTGCTTATTTGTTATATAAAGTAGTCGTTTTATAGATTATTTGTTGTATTTTTATTATTTTGTTAGTTATTTGGATGTGTTTTTAATAAAAACTTTGTAAAACGTCTTTTATATTTGTTATTGATTTTAATTGTATGTGTCTATTTGAAGTGATCTCTGGAGTCTTCTTGTACTTTCAATAACAGATTTATTGTAAAGTAATGGAGAACAAAGCATAAGGGGCTCAAGGAGGCAAAACCAACTGACACCAAGAAGTTCCAATGCTTGCCTCATACATTCCAAAGTAACAATGCATATAGTACAGGCTCATGAGAGCCTGCATGGAAAGTCACTCTTAAGAAGCACAATTTTCAGTATTTTTCTGCTTTAAAAATAAATGCAGACAGGAAACACATTGTTTTCTGCCACTATTTATCTGCAAAAATCAGTGGAAATGGACAATTGGGGGCCTTAAATATATCCTCTCCAAAGTCTAACACTTTACCTGATTTTACCTATGCTGGAGTGGGAATAATAAACATAGCCCCTACAAATTCCAATGCTTTCCCTACTGTTGCTTGGATTGGAGTGAGAATAGAAAATCTAACTGCTCCAAAGTCCAACACTTTCCTTACTGTTGCTTAGATTAAGTAGCAAATAGTAGATGTAATGCATCCAAAGCTCTACAATATCCTTGTTTTTGCTTCCATTGGTTTGGGAGTAGTAAATCTGATCCCTCCAATGTGCAACACTGTCTCTACTGTTGCTTAGAATGGAGTGGTAATATTCAATCTAAACCACCCCTCCAGCACTTTTCCTACTTTTGCTTACATTGAAGTTAGATTTGCTAATCTATCCCCTGCAAAGTTCAACATTTTCCCTAATGTTGCTAACATTGGGATGGTAATAGTAAATATAACCCGTCCAACACTTTCACTGCTTTTGCTTACGTTGGAGTGGGAAAAGTAAATTTACCCCCCCCCCCCAAGTCCAACACTTTTCCAACTTTTGATTACATCGAAGTTAGATTATTCTTTGTTAGTTTTGTTGATTTTTACTTTTTTATATTGTCTTTTTTCATGTTTATATTACTTAAAAAAAGAAATTCATATTTAAGTTTTACTTTATATATTACTATTTTTTTTTTATTAATCGTTATTATTTTTTTATTGAGGAAAAGAGAAGAGAAACCAGTAAAAATACAAAGATATCAGATCAACATTATTATCAACAACTTCATACAGATAGATTTAATTCTCATTAATTCATAACTCGGGGGCCGCTAGAGGGCGCCAGGCAAGATGGCCGCACGTTAGTGCAGCTCCGCTTGGCTGATCCCTTATCCGCCTAGTATTCGCAGATTCTAGAGGCATCCAAGCACCCTGTCTGCTGCCCTGTGTGGAGTGACACCCCTGCTGCAGTTTGGGGCCACGAGTGCGGCTGGCGAGCACTGTGGCGTATTGAAACTCGGCGAGAACTGATCTGCTCGCCTCGCGGTCAAGATGGTGGCCTGAGCTGTGTGCAGGTGGAGAATGATCGGCGGCCGGCGCTTAGAGGGGACAAGTGCCGCGATCCTGCAATACCTGTTCCTGGACCCTGTGACTTTGCCGGCAGTCGGACCTTCGCTCCTTATCAGCTGTACACGGGTGAGCGAGCCAGGCCTACTGCTTCATGATGCCTCCGCGTCCTCTCCCGCCTGCGGCCTGGTTGCGGACCTGACGTGGTGGGCCTGAAACCCACGCAGAGCCTGGAGGACGCTTCGGGGCCTGTTTGCGGTCCCTGGCTTCAGAGGAGGACGGATATCAGCACCCGCAGCAGGCTGTGGTAGGTGGGGGCGGGTCTGGCCTTAGTCCGCGGCTGCGGAGGTGGGTGTTGGCCTGGGCTTTGGGTCGCGGCCTGCCGGCTGTGGTCTGTGTGCGTGGTGCGCGTGGGTCTGCTTGCTTTTGCCCACTGCTCAGGTGGGGGGGAGCACCCCCCATCCTTGGAGATCTCTGTGGGCTGCGATTGCTGAGGAGACAGCTGTGTTGCGGACCGATCCTCTCACCCTGGACATTGCCTATCGACTTGCTCCGTGGGCCTGTGACTTTGGGATATTGCCCCGTGTGACTCGCTACCTAGCGGTTGGTGGAGGAGTGGGCTGCCTTGCTGTGTTGACTGGCTCTGCGGGCGTTCGCTGGGGATTGTGGGTCCCCACACGTTTCTTCTGGGACCTCGGCCTTCGTGGTTCTCTACTCTGCACATCTGCGTTCTGTGGAGGGGCCCTACCTGCATAGTTCCTACAAGCGGGGGCCTAACCATCTCTTTGTGCATCTGTGAGTGCGGGCGGCTGCCCATTGATGTCTTTTTGTGGCCTGGGTGGGGGACTGACTCTGCAGCCACTTTTTCTGAACTGCCTGCTCCAGTCACTTCCATATTGTTCTTTGGACTTAGCCCGATCTTGATTGTGGGGGCAAAAGGATTGCGGGATATTTCCGCGTGCCTGGAGGTAATCTTATAGTAAACAGCCTGCTGCATTTTTTTGCTGAGTACTCTTATCTTTAGTAACAACAAAGACAAAGAGTGGAGGGTCCAAGAGACTAAATTTTAGAGACCTGCAAGGAGAGAGTCCCCAACTTACAAAGATATATAACACAAAAGATCCTTAGGTCTATAATAATGATGTGTGCTTGAAGTGACAGACTACGTTTAAGTATCAACTCTCCATAGGGGAGAGATCCCTTTAGGACGATTACCCTCACTCACCATAGGTGACATGCTTCATCATTTGGATGTCTCCTCTCAGTGGAAAAACCTAGTTCCACCGAGGGCTACAACTCCCTCACTGTGAGGGAGGAGCTCAGGGATGTTTTTACGTAGAAGCTGCTACACTCTCTGGGATCCTAAAGTCCCGTGGTGAATGAGGTTAGATGCAGAAATCGCAGCGCAAAACAAAGAAAAGAATGTGATTTAAAACTACCTAGTGACAGCAAACAGATCTAACTTTATTTGCTTGCTCTCTCTGGTAGAGATAAAAAGCAGTGCAAACAGCAGTATGGAAATTAGACTGCTGGTTTTAGACGCTGTCACTTCAAGCACACATCATTATTATAGACCCAAGGATCTTTTGTGTTATATACTCTTATCTTTGCCTGCTTGTTGGGAACCTGTATCTCCAGAGCTCTAGGAAGTAGTTGCTCTGTGGTAGGACTACATCTGGGCCTGTTGTCGCCATTTGGTCCCCTTTATACCTCAGGAGTGTAGAACTGTGTTTACTGCTCGAGTATGGGTGCCTGATGGGAACGGAACCATAGTTGTAGAATTGCTGTACTGCCCTGCCAAGCTATTTGTTCGTGAGTTGCTACGCTGCCTTGTCCCTGATTGCTTACGTGTCCGCGAAGGCATAAATCTCTGGTACTGAAAGGGGAGTCTGCTGCTCTGGCATATTGCCTGGGTTGTTGTCAATAGCCTGCACTCCCTGTCACTTACTATGAGGAAGCCAGATAAGTCGCAGCCCCGCCTCACGTTTGAGGCGCGGAAGTCAGGCAGGGCCCAACAAAAAGCGGCCTCTGATTCTGTGGCTGATGGACAAGGAGATGGCCCGCCCAATCTGGAGTCCACGCTGCTGGCGATACAAAAAAGTCTCCAGACTATAGAGGGTAGCATGTTGACTATAAATCATAGGCTGGACCATATGTCCTCACAACTAGAAAAGCAGTCTGCGAGAATGGGAGAGGTGGAGCAGAGGGTCTCTAATACTGAAGATGGACTCAGTGAGGTAACTAGTAAGGCCCTCAATATGGAAAAGGTACTAGCCCTCATACAGGCCAAGAATGAGGACTTGGAGGCTCAGTCTAGGAGGAATAATATTCGAATTACGGGCCTGCCCGAGTCGACGAACACTGGGAGAATGGAGCACTTCATTGAAACTTTACTCATGGAAATATTTGGTTCCGAGCACCTATCCTCCATGTTTGTAGTGGAGCGTGCCCACCGCTGTTTGACAGCGCGTACTGTACCTGGTGCCCCGCCTTGTCCCATAATAGCTCGGCTATTGAACTACCGGGACCAGGATGCCATCTTACGGCTGGCCAGAGAAAAGGGCACCATCAGTTACCAGGGTAACACCTTGTCCTTCTTTCCTGATTTTACTGTTGCAGTTCAGGCTGCGGGACGTGAGTATGGTGCAGTCAAAAAATGTCTTCAGTCCACAAACATTCCTTACGCCATGTTGTATCCCGTTCGTCTCGTGTGGGGTCAGAGGAGAATTTCAAGGTTTTTTCAACCCCTAAGGCAGCGATGGAACACGCAAAACAATTGAAGAGACACCGGCGTGAGGCGGGAACTGAACATGGGGAGGAGGACTGATGATATTTAGTGAGGGCTCTCATTGTGGTTCTGTGAATCCTCCTGATGGTTGGATTCGTCTACTGTGACAGGATTATATGTGTACTGCTACTTACATTTATGGGCACGGCAAGTATTCTTATGATATATGTATGCTGGAGGGACGTCTTATGTTTTAGTATTCGTTCTTAAATTATAACACAGGTACTAGACCTGATCAGCCACCTCCTACGATGTGGAAGGGTAGTAGCACTCTGACTCCCCCTGTATGGGAGTTCCCCACACTGTGCTATTTTGTTTCTGTTATACTGGGGTTTCTTTAGACACTCCTGGGATGGCTTTGGCAAGTTGGGGGAGCCGAAGTGGGTGGGGGGTCTGCGGGGGGTTGGGACTTTGAGGCATGTGTTGAACGTAATATGTATACACCTTGGCGACAGGATATGTCTGATCTATCACATATTTTTAACCGTTAGAAGATAATATGCACATGGGCAGTAAATTAAGATTCCTTACTTGGAATGTTCGTGATCTTAATAGTCCCAAGAAGGTTCACACTGTGATTGCTTGCCTGGATAGGTTGAATGTCCAGATCGCCTTACTGCAGGAGACCCACCTTACTAAGATCTCTGAGAAGAACGTGGGTACAAGATGAGCTGGGGTGAGGGTAGCCTCCTCTTATTTTACTTACTCACGGGGAGTGATCATTCTTGTTAAGAAGGGTATTCCATTTCGAGTGCATGCCATGGATGTGGATGAGCAGGGCCGACTGGCTATTGTACATGGGACGATAGGAGGCATGAGTGTTCTCTGGTGAATGTTTATGGCCCTAATGTGGAAAGTGGGAAGCCTTGCTTACCCCTGTTGTTGGGGCGGTGTATACTCTATGTGTGCAAGCTGCTTAATAAAGAGATTTAAAAAAAAAAAATTCATAACTTAACGATATCCCATTAGCAAAACTTACATAACAACGCATGATTCATTTCTTAAATACTGCCTTAAAAGTTTATAGTTAGCCTGAGAGATCATGTACCAAAGTTGCCTCTCCCTGCCCAGACCTCCTGCCCAAACCAAAAGACATTACACAGTGTCCAGCCATCTAGCCACTGGTGACCAAACAATAGTTCCTCTAGCCCTTGCTCTTCTGCCTTTACAGTGATAAAGTCCCTTCTACATTAAATATTGCCAGGAGTCTAGATATCCACTGCTGAAACTAAGGAAGGTCCGGGAGTCATGCTACTGAAATGCAAATTTGAGCGAGAGTTGTGGCTCCAAAGATAGGATACACTTTGCATCTGTTCTTCATATGATGAAGATCTATCCCTAATAACATCTGCTGGGGCGTGATATTAACCTGAGTGATTAGAACCTTGCTCAATATTTTGCCCATTTTATTCCTGAGAACTCCTAATTTCACATGAGAAAAACATATGTACAACATCTGCATCGCTTTCCCCACCTCGCAAAAGTTTGAATCCATTCTTTTACCCCAGCTGCACAGTTTCTGAGGGGATATAGTATATTTAGCATCGTATAATGTTGGCTTTTCAACCCAGCGCGTAGCAATATCTCCTGCCTGAGATTTAAAACTTGCGGGAAGCATATATCCTCAGGAGCAAGACCCAGTCTTCTGCCCCATTTCCGTTGATGGGCATTTGAGTCATCTGCATTGAGTTCTTTGAGCAGGACTTATGGCTGAACTGTTGATGAGTTTGACCAGAAAATGATTACTATACAGGGCAAACAATAAAGGAGAGCACGACCTGCCCTGCTTTGTTCCCCTTGAAATCTTGATTCCATTGGATTCCAAGTCCATCAATTGTATGTTCGTTTTCAGGTTTTTATACATGATCCGTATAACTGCACAATAACCAGGCCCCACTCCCATCCTCTCTAGTATCTCCCATAATAATGACCATCTGACCCAATAAAAAAGCATTTTCCGCGTTGAGCAGGATCATTGCCAGAGGGGTCCTCATAGTTTCTGCTATCTAAAACAGAGTTATAACCCATCTGAAGTGGTCTTTCTTACCCCAGCCTGGAATAAGCCCATGCTGCCAAGGAGAGACAAATCTGGCAACAACTCTGTTCAACCGGGTCGCTGGCAAACTTGAAAACATTTTGACATCACTGTCAATTAGCAAAATTGACTTGTATGAATCAAAATTGATGGAGAGGGGTTTCTCCTTTTTTTTTAAACACAACTATGTTAGTGCTTGACCATGATTCTAAAGCAGATTTCCCCTTCTGCATATCCAAAAAAGATGCTAAGCATATCAGCTGACAGAGCCTAGAAGAAGACATGATACAATTCTAATGGAATTGTATTTGGCCCGTCTGCCTTCCCAAGTGACATAGAGGTCTCTGCTTCTTTTAAATCATCTATCTTGAGTGGTGAATCAAGATCAGTCCTGTCCTCTTCATCTAGAGCCTCAACAACTGCGTGATCCAGATACTGCTTAATAGTGTCCGCTGAGGGGTCCAGCGACTCCTGATACAAAATGCTATGGAAATCAGCGAAAACCCCAATAATACCTCCTGGGCTAATAACTATCTGGCCTTGTCTGTCCTTAATAGCGTTAATTACGCCGTGTATTTCTTTATGCCTTACTCTCAAAGCAAGCTGCTTCCTCACAGTATTACTGTGTTGACTTCCAGCCTTATGTAATTGGTACTTTTCCGCTGCCCTCCTTTCACGCAAGCTGTTGATCTCTGCTTTAACGGCAGCTGTCCATAGGAAGTTCTCATCTTCCATCCACTACTCTGGTACGCTATCAAATTTATTCTTACATGAGTCCCTTCCAGGCCGGCTTATTCCTTTTAGAGTGCCTTAATTCTGTTATTTCTAACTCTGGTTGTTGAGGCTGAAACTAAGTGTTTCACCCCTGATGCCCCCCAACAGGGTATCCCATACTTCCCCTGTTGTAGCACTGCCTCTGTTAATGTTCAAGACATTATACTGCTCCTGCCTCATGTGCCTGATGTACTCAGGGTTTGACAATAATGCTCTATCAAATGACCATCACTGTCTTGATCTAGCCCCTCCAGCATAACCTAATTCCAGGAGCAAAGGATTATGATAAAAAAATACTCTTGAATATTTTGATATTTCCACCCGACATAGGAGAGAGGATGATACCAAAAAAGAATCCAAGCGTACATGTTTTTTATGGGCAAAAGAATAATACTTTAACCTTGGATCTGGACTCACGAGGGCTGCCCAGATGTTGATTAACCCATGCAATTCCATAAGTTGTTTTAAAGCATGATAAACCTTGAGTTTTTGCCCACTATATTCTGACATAGACGGGTGTGCTAAGGCCATGTTGCAGTTGTGATCTCCACACAGTACTATATGTGTTGGCCAGGATTATCATATTATCTATAAAGGCCTGTTCCTCAAGATTGATCCCATAAATCAAACAAATCATGAATCTAAATTTGGTTGTATGACGGAACCCTGCATGCATTTACCCCGAATGCCTTTACAACGCAGTCACTACCCTGACTGTAACGTTACCACGCGTTACTTTACCGCGCAAGTTGTTACGATGGCTTGCCGCTAGGGGGTGCTGAATTTTGGAATAGTATAAATTACTATTCCAACTCTTGTCTACCAACAACGCTCCCCCTAAAGCAAGTCATTGTAACAACCTGCGGGTTACAGGAACACGTGGTAATGTCACAGTCGGGGTAGTGACTGTGTTTTAAAGGCCGGTCATTGTTCTGACTGTGGGGTAAAATATGTTTCCCTCTAAATTCCGCTATTTTATTATATTCATCTAGAATCCATTTATTTGAGGCACTATTTTTAATACCCCCGAATTCTGGCTAATAAAGCTACAGCGCTCCCCTGTGTAGAATAGGCCAGCAGTATAAATCCAACGGTCCCCAAAAAATGCTTCTTATCTGCTGAAATGTGCATTTCTTGTAGGCAAATAATATCAGCCCTCATTATACGTAATCACTTGGCAACCCTTGCCCGTTTAGCCCTATCAAACAGTTTAGACCCTGGACATTGACTGACAGAATACGAATCATATTCATTGAAGCCCAAAGGAAAGAGACAAACATAAGACTCTGACAGAAACAAACATAGCAAAACTCATCAAAACATGGCCCATTTCCAGGCAGGGTCCCACTCTCATAGACCAGAGACCCAATCAATCTAACACGGTCTTGCTAAGGTGGTTTAATTCTTTCCTCATTTGTCTATTTCTGCCCCAACCCTCGCCCCTTCCCCTAGCATTCCCCCAACTTCCCTTCCCACTTCCCTTCCTTTGATACCCCCAAACTTCAAACCCTGCCCACCCGTACTCCCATTGCCCCCTGACCCCTTGAGAAGCAGCAGACCCTCCAGTGACAGTCATGGTAATGAAAGCGCCCCTCCCTCCACCCGCAGGATGAAGGAAAAAACTAGTGAATTTTTCAACCTAACCACTCATGCAACAACCCCCGCTTGAAGAACAATATACTTGTGAACACCAGATATCCCAACAGCAAAATAGTTCTATATAAGGATGCAGCTCTATTATTCCTGTACATAGTACACTCATTATTACGAGACCAATACTTGCATCAGTCTGTCCAGGAAATCCTTACCCTTCATCTCTGAATTAAACATATAAATGTTCTCATTTTATATTAGTTTAAGCCTAGCAGGGTTGAGAAGATAGGCCTAAGCTACTCTGTGCTGGAAAGGTTTGATCATTTGGTAGAGCCTTCAGCACCGCTCCACTGTTGTACGGCAAAGGTCTGGCCTTGCAAAGGATACATGACCTTCAGAGCTCCGCTTTGCTTCTGGATGCGCCTGCTTAAAGACCAATTGCCTCAGCTGGAAATTACCAAAGAAAACCAGAATAATCCTTGGCTTGGAATCAAGAGAAGTATCTTTCTGTGAGACTGTTGCGGCATCAGGGGAAACCTGTGAGCCCTTTTTATCTCATGAGTCCAGTCCCAGTCCTCTACCTCTGAATATGCACCCTGAAACAACTTGATGACAAATCACTGCACATTATGCCCCCGGACCCTTCCCTGGTCCCCAGAATCCCTAAATTGTTTAGGTGATTTTCAAAATCCTCCAGCTTCCACTTGACATCCGCCAGTCAAGACTTATGAACCATCAACTGTTCTCTCATTGAGGTGACCTCTGTCTCCTGCGCGTTATTCCGACCCTCAACTGCCAAAATTCTTTCTGCTATTCCACAGCAAGTCTTAAAGATTTTTCGTACTATGCCCTACAGCTTCCTAGAGGCTGCCCGAGCCCTACGACTATCTGCCTGAGTCTTTTCCAGATGAATCATTATGCCTTGATATATGGCCTCTAAAGTAAGGGGAAACATTCTTTTGTTGGGAATACTGGACAGGCCCTTAATTAGTGCCCAACTGATCTGTAGTAAGGTGCTGAGTCCCTGAGTCATCCCATTACAGATCGGTCCTTGAATCTCTCGTGTGAATTTTTAATTTCTCTTTCGAACTGTGACCCATAAAGCTCCAGCCCAGTCTTCTACCTCAGCAGCAGAACAGCTGGCCTCAGAGGAGAAGCTGCTTGAACCCCCCTCACTGTGTCCCTCAGATTCTTTAGCTAAAACATTGGAAAAAGAAAAAAGGGCTCTACCACATTATTATCTGAGCCAAGGGCTACCGGATTTACAGGGATTACTTCCTGCCTGTTCCTACCAAGAGCAGTGTTACTGTTACGGCTCGGTTTCCTCACATGATTGTGTGGTTAATTGCAAGTCTTCCTGCCTTCCATGAAGGGCACTGGGTAGGGTGGCACCAAAGTTTTCTGGCTGATTAAGACCTTAATATGGAAGGGGTGCAACAGCCTTGAGGACTTCCGGGGTAGACCAGGGGGATACTTCGTCCCTTCTGTAACCACTGAGTCAGAGTTAACAGCAATACTTTGACCTGCTACAAAGCAAGAGCCTTCCTTTTTCAGAGAGATCCTTTGCGCCCCAAAGTTACTCCTGTAATACCCATTCTCCCTGGCCTCGAGACCAGCGATATTATATGAGCCAGTCCCAGGTACCTCCCAACATTAACTTGTGCATTGTTGCCACTAAAATGCAGTCCAGTGATAGGGTCCTGAGACACCAGCTCCTGATCCACCATACCTTATTGTTGAGCTGTTATACTATCATCAGAGGGTCTCCCTCGAACAACATCAGGTTGGCTCACTGTACCATGCTCTTCCAGGTCTCTAAAGGGCTCCTTGGATCCTGATGCCACAGCTGATCCTGGTTAGCCAGCATTGATACGGGCTGTGTACTGAACTTAGTACTTAGCCTTAGTGCTAGGCACGTGTGCCTGCAAATTTTCTTCTCCACTCTATGTTCTGCCTGTGGTTTGGTGGTATTTGTTGATCATAACCCTTATGGTGTACAGCACACCGCCAGTCCTCTGACCCTCAGATGTACGGGAAGCATGAGAGGCAGAGGCCAATGTATCTTCAGCCATGAGCACTGAGATAGAGATACCCTTTGTCTTCCTCAGCGGCCTTGAAACCATTGCACTACCCCTGCCTTTTCCCAGATGAGCTTCCCATCTACCTCTGGTCTGGACATGACCCACACCTTCAAACAACAGCTTCTCCCTTTGTAGCATTCCTGCCATTCGTAAATCCTGTTGTCTCCCCAGTATGGGTCAAACTAGATGCTCTGGAGATGCCAAGCACGATTATGCCTCCTGCTCCTTCCACTCTGTTGAGTCCTGCCATGCCTGTGATCTTTACTTCTGCTGCCACTTCATCTCCTGCTTCAGGAACTCCAGGAGCAGCTCCATGCCACTGCACTGATTTTGCCAATTGGACCTTCTGGTGTGCGGAGAGCCATTCCACCAGGCTCCTGAGTGCTCTCGACAGCCAGGGCAAGCGTCGCTCTTAGCCCACAAATACCATCAGTGGCACTGTCTGCATATTGGTTTGTCTCTCTATTGCTTCGCTGCCTCACCACCACCACAGTTTCATTCGCCTTGTGGGGAGCAAGTGTTCTCCCGTCTGCAATCGTAGTTTTCCTGCAGTTGCTTCATCACACCAGGGTAAATGCAGCCATGTACGGTCGAATCAAGTGGTTGCCATCTTTGTTCCTTCTCAATCGTGACATGTTATTGTTTTTTTTTTTTGTTTGAATCTGTTTATTAGTTTTATCAAGGTTTTAACAAAGTGGTCAAACAGCAAAGTCAATTGTAATTACAAACATGGCGTAAAGTATTAGTTGCCGAGCGTCTTTTGGGATACAATGCATGTTTGGCATTAGAAAATGTTACAAAGAGCAAACAGCCATCTTGGATTGAACATCTTGTCATAGTCAAGGAAACATAGTACGATTACGTTGACCCTACTGAAGGACCAGTTACATATGCTGCAAGGTGTAGGTGAGCGGTTCCATTTAATGAAATAGAACAATTAGTTAAAGAAACTAGAGAACAAAAGTCCAGATTGTAAACTTCTCCCACGTCCCACTGCCATGTTTAATCAGAAGAACACATGATGACACTGATTATATTACAGTCTGAAAAATGTGGAGGAATGCAACTCGGTGGATGTTAGATCTCTGCATGTTATGTGGTTAGCAAGTTGCCATTCTGTTCCTGCCTTCCAGTGGATCCACTTGAGTCTCAGCCTGGTAGTGTGCATTGGCCTGGAAGTCGATCAGGATAGGATCCCAGTTCATGGCTATGGGGTGTTTGTACGGTCCTAGACTATCTTCCCTATACAGCGCAACGCTTTCCACCAGTGTCCATGTGAGAAGAGATTGCGTCCAGGCTACAGGTGGTGGGGGCTCGGGTGCTTTCCACCAACCGGTCATGAGGCATCTGGCTGTCAGTAATCCCAGATCGAGAAAATGAGAAGTAACTCTGTGTCCCTTTTCTCTGTGGTAGAGACCCAAGAGACATGTTTCCCATTAGTGTAGTGCTGGACTTCTTGTGTAGGTGGACAGTCTAGATATGGCACCTCGACAGTAGTGTTGGAGAGATGGACACGCCCATAGCATGTGGAGCAGGTCTGCGTCGACCAAGCAACATCAGGACACACAGCAACTGCAAGGTGAAATTAGCGATTGATATTGGCAGGGGTGAGGTAGGCCCTATGTATAATGTAGACTTGGATAAGACTAAATCAAGCGTTGCGCTGAATATATGTGGGGCTTTCCAATAAGGCAGCCCATTCCTTGTCCGTGCATTGGAGGGCCAAGCCGTTCTCCCAGTGGCAGCACAGGGCCATAAGAGGTTGCGCAGTATGATTTTGCAGTGGCTCTGCGAACCAGATTATTAAGTGTCATCCTGGTCCCATAACATGTAGGTACTATATGGTGAGTTGGGTCGGATGGTCTCATGTTATATTGCCCCATGTGTTTGCCAATGATGTGAGTAGTGAGTTATGTAATAGGAACTGGCCAGGTGGTAAGCCTGTGTCCTCCATTAGCAGCTCATACGGATTGAGAGCACCATCTTAGTAGAGATCTCCAAAGGCATGCAGACCAGTTGCATGCCAAGTGTTTTGCTCCGCTGTTGAGGTGACGTTGCAGCCACTAGGTGTACCTCCAGGGCTAGTGCTGGTGCTTAAGAGATTACTAACCATGTGAGATAGAGGTTCTGGCAATAGCAGTGATATGCCACTCCCAGCAGCACTGAGTCAGGCATTTTTGTTTGGGTGCATCTGTGAAACAGGAGAAGGATCTTGGTCAATGTCCAGACTGATGATATCATGGCGGTGTCTGCCAGTTTTAGACCAGCTACCCATTTAGCCACCTATTGTAGTTGGGAGCCAAGGCAGTATTGTTCTAAGTTCGGTTCAGCAAGCCTGCCCTGATTCGTGGGCAAGTAGAGCTTCTCAAGTTCCACCCTGCATCGCGATTTGTTCCATATAAATTCCCTTATGTGCTTTTCAAAAGAGTGAAAAAATGGCGTTGGGAGATAAAGGGTTAAGTTAGCAAAGTAATTTAAAAGGCGTGGGAGGACCACCATTTTTGAGAGAGGGCTACGTGTTCCGCCACTGATAGAGGTAATGTATGATAAAACGTAATCTGGGATCTTAGGGATGTGAAGGTACGTATATGGTTGCCATCGAGTAGGTCTATTGGTGAATGATATACTCACATACCCAAATACCGAAATGTATTGGGCTGCCACGGTATGTGTATGTCATTTAGGGTGAAGTCTGGGTTTGGCAACTCAGGTGTAAAGAGGAACAGACATGATTTTGCCCAGTTAAATATTAAACCAGAAAGGGCAGTGAAGCAGTTGAGTGTCAGAGCGATCGTGTCAGGGATGCTGTGCACGTCTGTGAGCTATAGTATCAAATCATCGGCATAAAGGGAGTGAATTCCATTTGCTAGAGGAATGCCCCAGGCTTCGCCTTCATTTCGAAGGGAAATCATGAGTGATTCTATTGCCAGGGAAAAGAGTAGCAGTGATAATAGACAACCTCGGACGGTACCTCTGTGTATGTGGACCGGTTCTAAAATGAGAGAGCCTGTCTTGACCCTGACCAGTGATTGGGTATACAGTAACTTAACCAAATTAAGAAATCAATCTCCAAGCTCGTAACGTGGCAGCGCATCGTACAAGAAAGCCCACTCTAGGGAGTCAATGGCCTTCTCAATGTCTAACACCATGCTCTCTGCCCGAGGCCAATGCTGCAGGGAATATTTCAGGACAAGGAAAAGTTGTCTCAAGTTTAAGGATGTATTTTGTGCTGGAACAAACCCATTCTGGTACGGGAGGACCAGCTTCAGGACCAGGGGCGCTAATTGGTCTGCAAGGATTTTGACTAGGACTCTGTAGTCTGTGTTATGTAAAGCAGAGGCCTCTATGATCCCAGCATGTTAGGATCTTTGTCCGGTTTAGGAGGGAGATGAGAAGTGCTTCGCACTGTGATGCTAGGAGATAGGAGACTGAAAGAGACTCTTCGTATAGAGTTTGTAGGCAGGCAACAGTGAGTGGGGCATAAGCTTTATAGAATTCGGCAGGCAGGCCATCCAGACCTGGGGTTCTGCCTGTGGCAAGGCCTCGAATAGCTTCTTGTATTTCGAACAGTGTGATAGAGTCGTCTAGCTCCGTCCGTTGTTCAGGTGTAATGCAGGGTAGTGCTCCAGTAGAGAAAAAGGAATCCAGTTTGTTGGGATCTACATTAAATACAGATTGGTATAGTGTTGCGTGAACTCATCATGTATTTTGCATTGGGTATAAAGTAGTGTGTCGGCAGCGGAGCACAGTGCCATGACAGGCTGTCTCAGCTGGTTTTGGTGTATAAGCCATGCCAGTAACCATCCAGATCAGTCAGCAGTGGCATGCGTGTTCGCTGAATAGGCAGCATAATTAAGACAGCGCAATCTCTCTAATCATGAAGTGTGCTCGCGACATTTAACTGCTAATTGGTGAAGTTTGGCTGGATTGTGCGCCGCTAGGGTTTCGTAATCAAGAAGTATGAGTTCAATGTGGGAGATGCTACCGTCAAGTTGCCGGCACATATTCCATTGTGTCCCTAGACATTGGCCTCTAATTATCACCTTAAAGACATCCCATTCAATTTGACTCCTGGAGACTGTGTTATTGTTTTGTAGGCATTAATGGCTGTACCAAGGGAGGCTCAGAAGGGCCATGCCTCCAATGCTACCGTCTGCAGACACCAAGTGGGGATGGTAGGAGGGACTGCATCCCATGCAAGTTGTATATATCGGGGTGTGGTGAGAGTGGTTACGACCTAAGTAGTCAGTATGGTGGACAGATGGGAGCAAAGTGACTGAGCCAACCAACCTGTTAATCCAGACATGTAGGTGATGCGATGAAGAGAAAAAGGAGAATACTCTTGTGTTTGTGTTGCCTATAAGCCAAATGTCCGCTAGCTGCCACTGCTGGAGCCAGTCACTCAGTGCCGGACGCTGGAGGTAGCTGGCATGCGGAGTAGTGGGGGGGACGAATGGTCAATATCAGTGCTGAGGACGCAGTTAAAATCACCCCCTATGAGCCATGAGATCCCATTCCATCTGGATAATGTGTAAGACAACCTATAATGAAATAAGGCCTGTTCCAAGTTAGGAGCGTAGACACAGCCTATGAGAATTTGGTGGCCACTGAAGTGGTCTTTCACAAACACATAGCGGCCTTCTGTATCGATGTCGAACTCGAATGCTACAAAGGAGGTTCCTGGTTTAATCCAGATCAATACACCCGTAGCACAGGTGGAAAATATGTGGTGAACACTTGGCCTTGCCAAAGTCTCTGGAGCTTGATTGCTTCAGTAAGAGATGAGTGTGTTTCCTGCAATAGTGCTATATCAGTAGAGCACCATTTAATGTCAGTGGAGAGCCATTTAAGACATGAGTAGGCGGAATTGCAGCACAAGGGTCTGTGCATTCCCCGCGCATTTCATGTGATATTATTAGTGTGGGTCATGTGTGTAGTGGAATGGATTGCAATGGGTAGTCGCTACATTATGGTCTGGAGAACAGCCCATAAGCGGCAACAATTGTACGCAGGCACGGCAGCAGGGTTGGACATCATAGAACAATTACATAAAACCAGGAAGAAAATCATTAAATGAAAACAGTGAATACTATCAGAGCAGAGTGACAACAAGTATCCGCCCAAACTGCCGGTCTGTACAGATTAATAACAATAACATAATAAGGAAGAGAAACCAAAACGGGGGAAGTGCGGCTACCAAAGATGAGACACCCCATATAGTAAGGATGCATGGATAGCAGTTTGGGTAAGTGATTTATCATCAATTAGGGCATCGCATTAGGTGGCGAGTTTACCTCAGTGTTGTGGCCGTGTATAACAAAGGAGTACCTAATCATAGTTATCGGATGGCAGCTGTAGGCGAAAAGCTATTGAAAGAAACATAGATAGGCCAATATTAAGTGTCAATATGTGCCAGTCTAGGTGGCCTGCTGTAGCATGCTCTTTGAAGATTAAGAAGATGTCATCTGCTGTCTGTGGTGTCACACCAGGAGAAGCAACCGAGACCATCCTGGAAGGCCATGTGGCTGAAAAACCATCATCACTGATGGATTTGGAGGAGTCGTCATCAGGTTCCGAGTTCTGTGTGGCTTCTCAGAGCGTAGCAGCGATTTGAGGGGCCAGCGCCTCTCCCGTATAACCGGCTCCAGGTCAGGAACGACATTTGATTGTAGGGAGCTTTCTGAGAGGCGTCAGCATCCACGACTACGACTTGCGGGGGAGTCCCAAGATCCCCTCATTTCTTGCGTGGATTGGCTTGAGCTCGCCAGCCCAGATGAGTCTAGCCATTCACCGGTAGCATCAGGGGAGTTGAAGAAATTTGTTTCCCTCGCTGCAACAACCCGCAGGCGTGCTGGTAACAGGAGTAAGTATTGTAAGTCTATGACCCGTAATTGAAGTTTAACAGATAAGAAGGAGTTTCTCTGCACCACCATAGTGTAGTCCGGGAAGAGCAGAATATGAACGTTTTCCACAGTTATGTCTCGAAGTTTCCGTGTTTCTCGTAGGACAGAATCCCTGTTACCATAGTATAGCAGATGTAACAGTAGTGGTCTAGGGCTGGAGCCAGGTGGGGGTTTGAGTGTCAGAATGTGGTGAGCACGCTCAATGGAAAAGAATTGTGAGAGTTCCATCTGCAGAAGCAGGCCACGCAGCCAGCGCTCCACATATGCGACCGCGTCCCGTCCCTCCACTCCCTCCAGGAGACCAACCACATGGATGTTGTTTCTTCTGGAGTAGCCCTCCTCGTCTTCTGCCCTGCATTCCAGGATATGTACTCAGTCCACTAGAGCCTGCAGTGATGTCTTTATCTTGCAGGATTTCAGTGTAAGTTCGGCAAGAGTTTGTTCCGCTGAATGAACTTTATCGGCTAATTTACGGTTATCGCGTGAGTTCTATCACCATATTGTCAATATTGTTTTCTAGGGATCCCGAGTGTTCTCTAGGGGAACCCCAATTCTTTCAATAGCTGTCAGCACAATGTCCAGTTTGTCCCCTATGGACATAGAGGGGGTCTGAGGGGTCCAGTTTGCCTGGGCTGCTAGTTGGCTGGTCCGTGGCGAGGAGCGGGCGTAAAGACGCATTAGGGGTACTGGAACAAAGGCAGCCCATGATGGTGCATTGTGAATACGAGGTCCAGAGAAGGAGCACCAATTTGCTGCATCGCAGAGCCAGCTTGCCGACGCCCTAAAATTAGTAAGCATCACAGCATGAGCAGCCCCCACCTATCTGCCAGTAGCTAGATTGGAGCAGGTTGTTGGGAGGGCGCCAGTATAGAAGATGTGTGGTCCTCAGATAAGGCAGCTAGTCAGGATTACTAGGTTCAAAGGTGCATGGTCCGCGCGGGTGTGCCGCAGCAGAGGTGCGGGCGTGATGGTTGAAAGCGCCCACAGCAGGTCCTCAGGCAGAAGGGCCCGCTTGCTTGTGCTTTTGGATGGAGGGCAGCGCAGCAGTACGAGCAGCCCAATGCAGTCTGGTTTCTCCAGCCTACATGGAGTAACACCGAGGAGCTGTGAGATCAGTAGCCAGAGCCAAGGCATCTGAGAATGCCACGTGTGCGCCAGAGTAGAGGGGCGACTGATGTGGCACCGCTGGTGCAAGCGGGGGAGCAAATAGAGGAAGCTACAATGGGTACAGTTAGTATGCCTTTTAGCGGGCTTATCCTGGTTGTACAGGATGAGCATATTGGTCCTGGTGGGGACAGCGTAGGGTGTATGTAGTATGGCATGACAGCACTCGTGCTGGCCCTTCCAGTTAATTCCAGCTGTTGTGTGTATGCATTCCTGAGGCTCGAGCAAGAGTGTGGTTTGAGCTGATGGGGAGGGAAGAGTGGTGGGGTGCGGAGTGCCGATGAGTTGTTTTCTGCATGGCAGCCCCCCCAACCGTCAGGCCCACCAGACAGGGCCAGTAGAGCAAGTCCCAACAGGCAGCAAGGCGCCGGGCGCAACAGTCTCCCGGTGAGTTCAATGGTAGGGGGGGTCTGCAAGAGCGGGGCATGCCAAGCTGCTCAGTGGGGGGACACCAGTCTATGGTAGCACCCACATGAATTTAACATCTGTGCCTCTAGCCCCTCGCGCCAACAACCGCTCCCCCTTGTAATCCTCAGGACGTCCGCTTCGGGGCTAGAGCAAATGCCTCCCACCTCGGCCCCTTCCTCACCGCCTCTCAGATTTGAGCCGTGGGTCCCTGGGTGCAATTAGTAAGAGGGCTGGCAGGACGCATTGATCACCGCTCGTTGCTGGCACTATGCGACCTCCGCTGGCCGGCCCGTACTGCATCGGGCACGCTCCCATGGCATCATGCCCCACGCAATGGTGGCATACTCCCTTGCCTTTGGTCGTCGCTGTAGCTCGTTTATAGGGAGAAAATGGCTTTATCGATTGTAGATGGGGTAGAGAGTGGGTTGGGGGAAACGTTTGGTGTCTAGGGCAAACAGACAGCATGATATTTCATGAATAATTGGATTTGTCTAGCAGAGGTTCTTCAAAGTGTGACGCCATCTTGGCTGCCCAAGCCACGCTCCCTTGTGATATGTTATTGTTACTATATCTTTGTTATTTTCAATTTAAAGTTATTGTTAATATCATTATTATAATTTTAAAAATAATTGTTTAACTATTTTTTTTTTACATTTGTTATATATATTAGTTCACAATTGTAATGAAAAAAAGATCTAAGAATTTTAATATTTATATTTTTAATAATTGTAACTTTTACGTTATTATTAATATTTTTGATTTAATGTATAATGTGTTTAGTTATTGTTTTTATATTTTAGAGAATATATATAGTATTTACATTACTTACAAACATGATTTCTTTATAATTATATTAATATTATGTAATTTAATACTTTAAATCCATTACTTATAATGTTATATATATATGTTAAAATTTAGATATGCTTACTTTTTTTTGGACAATATTCTGTTCCACAACTTTGTCTCGTGACCTACACACATTTAGCAATTGCCCCAAACCAACATCACCAGTAGCAGTTCAGTTGTAACTGGAATCTTCACTTTCCTGCTCGATAGCCGCTTCCTGGCCCAATGATCCACCATCATTCCTAATCCGCTCGACGGTTCATAGTGTCAAAAACTCTTCCCTTAAAAAGCTATGCCTGCTACTTTGCCTGATATCGTCACCACCCACAAACTCCTGTCAATCAAGCCCAAAGCGCATTGGACAATTTCTTTCTTCCTTTGCACCAGTTCCCTAAGAGATGCCCCACTCCTCTTAGCACCGTTGTCCAAATACTCTCTCCACATCCCTTGGTTAGTCTTTTTCGTCATCTCAACTAATTAATCCTCAACGAGTTCCAACACTGCTACCCGCCTACAAACCATACATTCTGTAGCAATCGTGTCTTCCCTATGTTTTACTGATGGCTGCCCATACAATCTGTGCCACTGTGAATGAGACAAAGCATCCGCAGAAAGACGCTTTAAGGCATGCACAAACTGGACAATTGCCCAGAGTACCAACCTTCCAAGGGCCCCCTGGGAAAGTGATCAGAATATTAAATTCAAAGGATCTTTATTCAACCATTTTGGGTCATAAAATAGGGCACAAAACACAATAAAAACATATTACGACTAAATTGTCAACGATCAAAAGACTACTACGAATAACGAGAAATGCACTTGTAAAAGGAAAAATAACACTGATCGGATAGCACATAAATTAGCAATTAGCAGGGCTAAGTGATTCCAATACATTGACACATTTAAGTGTCCTTTAACCTAAAAGTCACCATTATAAAATTCATGGTATAAAAATGGCGAATAAATGTACATGAACCAAAAATAAATTAAACAAAAGAAAACAATTATCCAAATTACATAACAAGTGAATTTCTAGTTCTTACTCTAATTTAAAGAAGAAAATGACCCAAAAACAAATTTGGGGGGAACTCAGTAAGAATAAGTAGAACAAGGCTTCTCCACGCCTGCAGCACCCTATGATCTTGAGTCAAGGTTTGAAAAAATGTCTTTGTGACAAATTTTAAAATCTACAAAAGAACATAAAGTGTTACAATGATTGCTCAGTGGTGTGCAGGGCAGAGCAATATCCCCCGACAAAACCAAAATCTCCATTAAAACACAGAATCCTCTAGATTGTTCCTGCTCTAAAACAGAAAAGAAGGGTTCTCTCCCGGCAGCGGTGTAATGTAGTTTAGCTACGGGATCGAAGACCCCTTATCTAAACCGAGGCAATCCAAGATTACTTCCCTGCAAATTGACGCCTCCGGGTTTACCCATACACTCACTAACCCACAACAATACTGGGGCCAGAGGAACCTTATCTGCAACATAGCCTTGATTTAACTCCAAATGGATAATACAACAGGAGGTAAATGGGAAGAGGTACAAAAACCTCCGATAAATGTGTTTTTCCTCTGCCTGCCGAAAAGAAGTGCCGCGATGACCCCATATCCCTGCCCCATATGCAGCGGGGGTAACACACTGTGTGTTGTACACTTTTAGAAGAAGGGAAATAGTCTGTTTGCCCCTGAGTCTTGAAGGTTACATATTGTTCCTGCGGATCTGTATTGTTTAAGTCGTGAACTTTTTAACTGGGAATGCCAGGAACCAGAGGAACTAAAAAGTACGCCTAGGTAGCTAAATCGCTAACACTAGTAAGTGGTTGACCTCTGATAGTGAGTCTGGTTAAAATAGCTTTACCAGGCTCGCATGCCATAATTGGTCATTAAGGTCAAGATTGCACATGAAAGAGGCGAAGCGATCCACCAGCAATCTCAAAGCATTAATAGTGTGGGCTAGTAGGACCGCGTCATCTGCGTAGAACAGGGTGAGCACCTGTGTACCACCAACTCTAGGGGTGTCGACGAGATTTGAGGTCAGATAGGGACATAGGCCGTTAATATAGAGAAAACATGATCAGAATAGAAAGCCATATCACATGAAAGAATAGGTAACATCACACATTTCATAACATAATGAAAAGGTAGCTATCGCACCTGTATAAAGGTAATCCGTTATATTAATGGAAACATGCAATATCAGGGAGGGTAACATTGTGCGCTGAAGAAACCTGTTGGGAAGTTTGGAAAATACCAACAAGCAGAGTTAAATATGTGCTACAGGTGATAAAAGTGCCAGTTTTGAAGGTGAAACTGGTGTCTGAAATACAAGAAGTGGTTTAGCCAAGAGTGCTTCATCAATGCCTCTCCAAAAAGTGGAACATGCAAAAGTATGAAGTACAGATGTTACAGTTAGTCAATAATATCAGAGTGAAACAGGGCCCCCTATTAAACGTCCTTGATGAAAATGATGCATTTACAAAATAATCCACATTGCTAAAGCATTCACAGCAGAAGTGTTGCACTTGTTAGTGGCACTTTCAATGATTCTTGGCTGGGTCTTACAGTTTTTGAGGCTACATATACTGATGTTTGTAAATTAGAAATCAGCGTTCGTGGCATACTTCACAGTAAGGACCCGCAGTCTCAGAACAGAGAAGTTAGGGAAAGGAAAGACACCTCTTTGCCTGAGAGCTAGAGCTCAGGAAAAGAGCAGGTTGATACCTCCGAATTTAGCGCCTGCCAGCGAAGAGAGTCAATGGTTCCTGAGCCCCACCAGCCTTTCGTTACTGGTTGGAGGCTGTGACGAATGGGCCACAGACAGGCCTGCTTGCGGAAATGCTTAGCTCAAGTGAAAATGTGGAGTAGAGATGTGCAGAGTTGAAACTGCCTTTGCTTGGTCGAGAATGAAGCGAGCCAGCCATGACTAGGGATTTATGGTGCTAGCAAACTTTGCAGCCTGTCCTGATAGATTTCCTGGTTTACTTTACAGGTTCAGTAAGACCTTTTACAGGCAGAACAGAGGTTACTTGTTGACATATTGCGCTATTGCCTAACAATGCACATGTTCAGTATCCAGTAATAAAGGCCTCAGGAATTTAGAGTTCCCAAATTCAGTGAGGAGCAGAAGCAGAGTCGAGGACATGCTCAGCCATGCTCTTCGGCCAAAGATGCTTACTAGCTGGAAATAGGGAATTACTGCACAGAAACAGCCCTGGCAGCCTCTACTCCATTCCCTGCTACCCCAGCTCCCAGGCGGGTAGCCTCTCTGCTCCACTCCCATCTCCCCCCAGCTCCCATGCAGGTAGCCTCTGTACCCCATTCCCATCTCCCCCCAGCTCTCATGTGGATAGCCCCTCTGCTCCATTACGAGCTCCCCAAGCGCCCATGCGGCCAGCCTCTCTGCCCTATACCTAGCTTCCCCCCAATTCCCATGCGGGTATACTCTTTGCCTCATTCCCTGCTCCCCCAGCTCTCATGCAGGTACCCTCTCTGCTCCATTCCCACCTCCCATGCAGGTAGCCTCTCTGCTCCATTCCCAGCTCCCATGCTGGTAGCCTCTCTGCTCCATTCCCACCTCCCATGCAGGTAGCCTCTCTGCTCCATTCCCACCTCCCATGCAGGTAGCCTCTCTGCTCCATTCCCAGCTCCCATGCTGGTAGCCTCTCTGATCCATTCCCAGCTCCCATGCGGGTAACCTCTCTGCCTTATTCCCAGCTCCCATGCGGGTAGCCTCTCTGCTCCATTCCCAGCTTCCCCCGCTCCCATTTAGATAGCCTCTCTGCCCCATTCCCAGCTACCCCAGCTACCAGGCGAGCAGCCCCTCTGTTCCATTCCAACTCTCCCCAGCTCCTATTTAGATATCCTCTCTACTTCATTCCCAGCTCCCATCTAGATAGCCTCTCTGCTCCATTCCCAGCTCCCATGCAGATAGCCTCTCTACCCCATTCCCAGCTCCGACACGAGCAACCTCTCTGCCCCATTCCCAACTTCCCCAGCTCCTATGCGGGCAGCCTCTCTGCTCCATTCCCAGCTCACATGCGGTCTGCCTCTCTGCTCCATTACCAGCTTCCTCCAGCTCCCATGCGGCAGCCTCTCTGCTCCATTCCCCGCTTCCCCCAGTTCCTATGCGGGCAGCCTCTCTGCCCCATCCCCAGCTCCCATGCGGGCAGCCTCTCTGCCTCATTCCCAGCTCCCATGCGGATAGCCTCTCTGCTCCATTCCCAGCTCCAATGCCGGTAGCCTCTCTTCCCCATTCCCAGCTCCCATGCAGAAAGCCTCTTTACACCATTCTCAACTTCCCCCAGCTCCTATGCGGGCAGCCTCTCTGCCCCATTCCCAGCTGCCATGCGGCAGCCTCTCTGCTCCATTACCAGCTTCCTCCAGCTCCTATGCAGGCAGCCTCTCTATTCCTTTCCCCGCTTCCCCCAGCTCCTATGCAGGCAGCCTCTCTATTCCATTCCCAGCTCCCATGCGGGCAGCCTCTCTGCTCCACTCCCAGCTTCCCCCAGCTCACATGCAGGTAGCCACTCTGCTCCATTCCCAGCTCCCATGTGGGCAGCCTGTCTGCCCCATCCCCAGCTCCTGCCAGCTCCCATGCAGATAGCCTCTCTACCCCATTCCCAGCTCCCATGCAGGTAGCCTCTCTGCTCCAGTCCCAGCTTCCCCCAGCTTCCATGCGGGTAGCCTCTCTGCTCCATTCCCCCATGCGGGCAGCCTCTCTGCTCCATTCCCAGCTTCCTCCAGCTCTTATGCAGGCTGCCTCTCTGCCCCATTCCCAGCTCCCATGCGGGCACCCTCTCTGCTTCATCTCCCAGCTCCCATCTAGATAGCCTTTCTGCTCCATTCCCAGCTCCCATGCAGATAGCCTCTCTACCCCATTCCCAGCTCCCGTGCTGGTAGCCTCTCTGCTCCATTCCCAGCTCCCTCCAGCTCCCATGCAGGTAGCCTCTCTGCTCCATTCTCAGCTCCCCCCAGCTCCCATGCTGGCAGCCTCTCTGCTCCATTCCCAGCTCCCATGCAGGTAGCCTCTCTGCTCCATTCCCAGCTCCCCCAGCTCCCATGTGGGTAGCCTCTCTGCCCAATTCCCAGCTCCCTCCAGCCCCCATTCGGGTAGCCTCTGTGCCCCATCCCCTACTCACCCAGCTCCCATGGGTAGGGACCCCATTCCCTGCTCTCCCAGCTCCAATGCGGGTAGCCTCTCTGCCCCATTCCCAGCTCCTATGCTGGCAGCTTCTCTGCTCCATCCCCAGCTCTCATGCAGGTAGCCTCTCTGCCCCATTCCCAGCTCCCATGCTGGCAGCTTCTCTGTTCCATTCCCAGCTCCCCCAGCTTCCATGCAGGTAGCATCTCTGCTCCATTCCCAGCTCCCCCAGCTCCCATGTAGGTAGCCTATCTGCTCCATTCCCAGTTCCCCTCAGCTCCCATGCAGGTAGCCTCTCTGCTCCACTCTCAGCTCCCCTGCAGGTAGCCTCCTTGCTCCATTACCAGCTCCCACCAGCTCCCATGGGGTTAGCCTCTCTGCCTACTCCCAGCTACCCCAGCTCTCATGCAGATAACCTATCTGCCCCATTCGCAGCTCCCATGCAGATAGACTCTCTGCCCCATTCCCTGCTCCCCTAGCTCCCATGTGGGCAGCATCTTTGCCCATTCCAAGCTCCCTGAGCTCCCACGCAGATAGCCTCTCTACCGCAGCTGTCATGCAGGCAGCCTCTCTGCCCTGTTCCCAGCTCCCTCCAGCTCCCATGCAGATAGCCTCTCTGCCCTATTCCCAGCTCTCCCCAGCTCCCGTGCAGCTAGTCCCCAGCCACATTTCCAGCTCCCATGCAGATTGCCTCTCTGCCCCATTTCCAGCTCCCCCAGCTCTCATGCGGGTAGCCTCTCTGCTCCATTCCCAGCTCCCCCAGCTCCCATGTGGGCAGCCTCTATGCCCCATTCCCCAAGCTCCCATGCTGGTAGCCTCTCTGCTCCATTCCCAGCTCCCACACAGGCAGCCTCTCTGCTCCATTCCCAGCTCCCCCCAGTTCCCATGCAGGTTGCCTCTCTGCTCCATTCTCAGTTCCTATGCGGGTAGCCTCTCTGCTCCATTCTCAGCTCCCCCCAACTCCCATGCTGGCAGCCTCTCTGCTCCATTCCCAGCTCCCATGTGGGTAGACTCTCTGCACAATTCCCAGCTCCCTCCAGCCCCCATGCGGGTAGCCACTGTGCCCCATCCCCTGCTCCCCCAGCTCCCATGCGGGCAGCATCCCTACCCCATTCCCTGCTCTCCCAGCTCCAATGCGGGTAGCCTCTCTGCCCCATTCCGAGCTCCCATGCTGGCAGCTTCTCTGCTCCATTCCCAGCTCCCCCTGCTCCCATGGGGGTAGCCTCTCTGCTCCATTCCCAGCTCCCCTCAGCTCCCATGCAGGTAGCCTCTCTGCTCCATTCCCAGCACCCCCAGCTCCCATGCAGTTAGCCACTCTTCCCCATTCCCAGCCGCCTCCAGTTCCGATGCGGGTAGCCTCTCTGCCCAATTCCCAGCTCCCCCCTTCTCCCATGCGGGTAGCCTCTCTGCCTCATCTCCTGTTCCCCCAGCACCCATGCGGGCAGCATCCCTGCCCCATTCCCTGCACCCCCAGCTCCAATGTGGGCAGCATCTCTGCCCCATTCCCAGCTCCCCAGCCACCATGCGGGTAGCCTCTCTGCTTCATTCTCAGCTCCCACGTGGGCAGACTCTCTGCTCCATTGCCAGCTTCCCCCAGCTCTCATGCAGGTAGCCTCTCTGCCCCATTCCCAGCTCCCATGCTGGCAGCTTCTCTGCTCCATTCCCAGCTCCCCCAGCTTCCATGCAGGTAGCCTCTCTGCTCCATTCCCAGCTCCCCCAGCTCCCATGCGGGTAGCCTATCTGCTCCATTCCTAGTTCCCCTCAGCTCCCATTCAGGTAGCCTCTCTGCTCCACTCTCAGCTCCCCTGCAGGTAGCCTCCTTGCTCCATTGCCAGCTCCCACCAGCTCCCATGCGGGTAGCCTCTCTGCCCCATTCGCAGCTCCCATGCAGGTAGCCTCTCTGACCCATTCCTGGATCTCTCAGCTCCCATGCAGAGAGACTCTCTGCCCCATTCCCTGCTCCCCTAGCTCCCATGTGGGCAGCATCTCTGCCCATTCCCAGCTGCCGCCAGCTCTCATGCGGCTAGCCTCTTTGCTCCATTCCCACCTCCAATGCGGGTAGCCTCTCATCTCAATTCCCAGATCCCTCCAGCTCCCATGTAGGTAGCTTCTCAGCCCCATTCCCAGCTCCCATGCAGGTAGCCTCTCTACCCCATTCCCTGCTCCCCCAGCTTCCATGTAGGCAGCATCTCTGCCCCATTCCCAGCTCCACAAGTTCCCATGCAGATAGCCTCTCTGTCCTATTCCCAGCTCTCCCCCTCTCCCATGCAGATAGTCCCCCTGCCCCATTCCCAGCTCCCATGCAGATAGCCTCTCTTCCCCATTCGCAGCTCCCCCAGCTCCCATGCGGGCAGCCTATCTGCTCCATTCCCAGCTCCCATGCGGGCAGCCTCTCTGCCCCATTCCCAGCTCTCATGCAGATAACCTCTCTGCACCATTCGCAGCCCCCCCAGCTCCCATGCGGGCAGCTTCTCTGCTCCATTCCCAGCTCCCAAAGGTCCCATGCGGTTAGCCTCACTGCCCCATTCCCAGCTCCCCCATCTCCCATGTGTGCGGACTCTCTGCACTATTTCCAGCCCCCCTAGGCCCCATGCGGGCAGCATCTCTGCCCCATTCCCAGCTCCCATGAGGATAGTATCTCTGCCCCAATCCCTGCTTCCCCAGTTCCCATACGGGCAGCATCCCTGCCCCATTCCCTGCTCCCCCAGCTCCCATGCCGGTAGCCTCTCTGCTCCATTCCCAGCTCCCATGTGGGTAGCCTCTCTGCCCCATTCCCAGCTCCAATGCAGGCTGCCTCTCTGCTCCATTCTCAGCTTCCCCCAGCTCCCATGCGGATAGACTATCTGCTCCATTCCCAGCTTCCCCCAGCTCCCATGTGGGCAGCCTTTCTGCCCCATTCTCAGCATCGCCAGCTCCCACGCAGATAGCCTCTCTACCCCATTCCCAGCTGCCCCAGCTCCCATGCAGATAGCTTCTCTGCTCCATTCCCAGCTCCCCCCGCTCCCATGCTGGTAGCCTGCCTGCTCCATTCCCAGCTCTCCCCAGCTCCCATGCGTGTAGCCTCTGCCCCATTCCCAGCTCCCTCCAGCTCCCATGCTGGTAGCCTCTCTGCCCCATCCCCTGCTCCCCCAGCTCCCATGTGGGCAGCATTCTGCCCCATTTCCTGCTCCCCCAGCTCCTATGTGGGAGCATCTCTGCCCCATTCCCAGCTCCCAGAGCTCCCATGTGGGTAGCCTCTCTGCTCCATTTACCAGCTCCCACCTGGGCAGATTCTCTGCTCCATTGCCAGCTCTCTCCAGCTCCCATGCAGGTACCCTCTCTGCTCCATTCCCAGCTCCCCCCAGCTCCCATGTAGCTAGCCTCTCTGCTCCATTCACAGCTCCACCCAGCTCCCATGCAGGTAGCCTCCCTTCTCCATTCTGAGCTCCCCAAGCTCCCATGCAGGTAGCCTCTCCACCCCAATCCCAGCTCCCACCAGCCTCTCATGTGGGTAGCCTCTATGCCCCATTCCCAGCTCCCCAAGCTCCCATGCAGGTGGCAGCATAGCATGAACCCTGACCTGCTCCAAGGATTTGCTGTGCTGCCAGAAGGTCCCCAGGAGGATGTATGGCGTTAAAGCCTGAGGTTTGGAGGATTGCAGTCTCTCTTCGTGACCACTGCCTGGTGTTGAGCTTTACTTGTGCTGCCTGTGAGTCTGCCAGCTGCTGGTGGCATCTCATCGGATGGGCACAGTGCCCGCAGAGACTGAGCAGCAGCAGGTTCAGCCACCACACAAGGCTTGTTTAGATTGTGGCAGCTAACCCTTTGTGATAGAGGGGCAACAATACAATTATTTAAAATCTAGAAATCAAGGTATTCTTGAATGAAGTTAATACAGTTTAAATACTTACCTGCTGCCAAAATGAGTCCCAGTGGAGTACCAAGGATGAAACACAGGCCATCTGCTTTGGTCTGAGAAGAAAATTGAAGTCAGAGAAGCCAACAATATTTTTAAGAGTGCCATTCTAGGCACAGGAATAAAGTGAGGGCCTTTTTGAGACATTTTCAAGACAATAACTGACCGTCAGCAAAGGATAAGAATACATTTGTTGCTCATAGCTGGATATAATGCATTAAATATACTCCAGGCTATGGATGTCTTTGATTCGTGGTTCATGTTGATGAAGTATATGGTCTTTTTCTGGATATAAACACGACCAAAAAGGACCGAAGTGAAGGACTGCTATAGGGACTGGTGTGAGAAGCTGGCCTGGTATATGATGGACACTTATGTAAGTGGACACCTTGCATCAGTCCAGACAACCCCTATGGTGATTTAAGAGGTCTTAGACAACATTAGAAAGCTCTCTAAGTGGTAGCTGTGGAGAGTTGCTTTCAGGCTTAGTCCAGAAGGAGTGTAAAGCATCTTGCTTTCCAAGAATGTAATCTTATAGTATAGATTAAGTGAAAAAGAACCACACCAAGTATTTATAAAAATATGTATTTAGTATATAATACTCTCTAACACATTGAAATATCTCCTACCTGGAGATATGCACAATACTATAGCAAAGAATATAGCAAAGAAATCACAGTAAATAACACTAATACACAGTGGGTCCGGGGGGGGGACCATATACTAAGAAAGTGGTATAAGAACCACGACTCAGGTCAATACCAGGTCAGGGTGGCGTAGAAGTGCTGGGAACCCAAGGAACCCCTCAAGGAGAGTAGATAGGGACCCCACGGAGAGGGTGTGCAGTATGGGAACACGACACGTGCTCCATACAAGTCTACGTGTAAGGTGTGGTTGGATTTTTAAAGATTAAGGACACTTACCAGTGGACCCTGAAGAATCACCATGGAAGACAGAAGATTGGAGAGCCACCCCACCCATGGATACCCTAGTACCCACGTTACCTACATCAGGGAAGACAGGTGCATGCTTGTGAAGTGGTGTCGGAAACCGCCGTCGAACCCAATGGAGGACTTCAGGAAAGTGCTTCTGCTGAAGAAGGAGAAAGTGTCTGGTGGAATCCAAAGGTAGATTCTAGATGAGAGGTACCTGAAAGCAGAGGAGACAGAGTCTATGTCACTCAGGAGTGACCGGGAGACTTGGAAGACGAATGCCCTCCTTTGTCGGGTGTTGCAGGAGAGTTGACGATGACCTTGTCTCTGCAGCTGTGAGGACCAGGCGATGCTGAAGAGGACCAGGAGCCATGCCACAAAGGATGTCAAGTTTTGAGGGGTCGGTGTCCGGCGGGAGCACCAACAAGCCTTGACAAATACAACCAACGCAGGAATTGAAGAAGGAGCAACGTCGGGACAAGCAAGGTCCAGGGGATTCACCAAAAGCAGGGGAGTCCAAAAGAAACAAGTGTGACCCTCAAGAGGACCTCAAGCAGCTCACCAAAAGATGCAGGCCACGATGCACACGATGTGGTGTGGCCTAAGGTTCTGGTCACAGGAGATGCTTGAGGTTGAGGCTACTTGGAGCCCGTAGATATTCTTGGAAAGAAGTCAATAAGCCTTTGCAACTGCAAGTTGACGTGGTGCACAGGGGTTCAGTTATTGCAACCCCCACGAGGGATACTAGCCTCAAACTTGGTGAGAGGGCAGGGCGGGCCTCGGGAACTGTGGAAAACCACCACCTCTATTGCAGAGCCTTTGGAGTCCTGAGGAGCTCAGGATCAGCAGACCGGTCGATTTAATTGCGGTGCCTGCGGATGCAGAGAAGTGACTCCTTCACTTCAATGGACATTCCTTCAGGTGTCTTTGAGGCCCACAGGCCTTGGAAGGTTGCTGTATGGTGCACAGGCACAGACGATGCAGCAGACTGGAAGGGGGACGAAGTCGAGCCCAAACAAAGTCCAGCGAAGCCCGGAGTGCCCAAATGGTAGAAGTAGAAGTGGTGTCTGATCTGAATCTTATCCCATAACGAATCTAGGGATCTACACCCAGGTAAGCCCTTAAGTACCCTAGGGAAAGGGTTGGGAACATTCAGGTGACCTTCCCAGGTTGAGGCTCGGGACAGGGGGGAGGTTACTCCCAAGTCCTTTGTCCAGTTTTGCGCCAGAGCGGGAGCCAAAGACTATCAGTGCTGGTTTGAACTGGACTATGCACAGGGACACCAAATGTGCCCCTCATGGCGACTGAGTGCTGCTGGCAAGCGCACCCACCCCACCCCACCCCAATACACTAAATCCTGTCTGGGAGGTGTGACAGGATGCCTATCATTCTTCCTTTCCCTGCTCGAGCTAGGCTCAGCAGCAGGAGGGAAGAATCATGTCTCTGGTTGGCAGCAACCATTTTGTGCTGTCCGGGTCAAGAAGGCTGGTACTGGGAACACTGATGGCCTAACAGGGGGCTCTTTCAGTGCTTGGAATCATACCTTCCACACTGTTTATGGTGTGGAGGTATGATTCCAACATGTTTGATACCAAACATGATAGGATTCGTTGCAGCCATTTTCAAGCTGGTCATCACGTAATTACGCTGTGCCCCTCTATATAGTATATGGCTGCTTCACCAACAACCCAGGAGAATGGACTCTGTAGGCTGCAGGAGTGTCCTGCACATGCAGGGGCATCTTTTCATTTAGAATCAAGCACCCTGCCTTCAGGATTGCACAGGCCTGCTGTAGGGGTGGCTAAGTACTGAACATAACAATTTAGGGAGAAAGCAGATAAACTGGGGTCCTGATTAGCGGGATCCCAGTCAGACTAGTCAAATACAGCTTAGCCCCAGGCAAAAAGTGGGGGTAACCATAGAAGCAGATGCTACTTTCCTACAACTGGCATGAAGAGAACCATGGGTGCACGTTGGGCCCGCGCTGGCAGAGCCCTATAAAAGTATAAAGTACTCAAGCCAAGATGCCTTTCAGTATCGAATACAACGTCTGCTGAGTTTGATCTGAGCTGGAAGTCCTATTGAGGTTTGGTGCTGGTCTGTCCAAGACCTGGACTTGTGTAAGGACTCTGTGGCCTGAGGAGTAGCTTTGCTGTCAAATGTTACAACATGTGAGATTGGTGCACTGCGAGGCATAGCTTGCTGGTAAGTACCTGAATCTGCAGCCTCATCCGGTCAAATATGTGTACTCTGAAAGGTGGTTTTCTGATAGTTGAGTGTGTTTGAACCATATAACCTGATGGTCTGTTTTTCTGTATGAGACCTTTGCCTGTAAGATTTCTCTAACTTGTAGGATTGATTTTCTGAAAGAAGCACGGAAGACGTTTGCAACTTGTCTCATAGCCCTGCTGTCTGAGTTGGGGTAATTTCTGTCACCTCTGGGTTTTTTTTAAATCAGACCCTTGACATCTGTGTGAACTCAAACTATTTAATGCTATAAAGCCCTTCTCGGAGGCTGGAAGTGGAAATGCCAGAAACACAAGGAACTTCTGCAACTCCTATTGTAAAGAAGTGTCTGACTTCATGCCTTTGTGTTTGCCCTACAATCAAAGGATCATTTCTCACCATGGTCAGGGTTGTTTTTCTCTTCAACGAAGCTTGCGCGCTATAGTGGAGGTGCCTCGCAGTATAAAATCTGTGACCGCAATTCCACAAACCCAGATTACATCGTGGAATCGCTGCCGCAACTTGCAGGTAATAACATTGTACCTCCAAAGTCTGGTATGTTTCCAACATGCATTGAACAAAAAAAATGTTTTCAACGTGCACATTACAGGTGTCCATGATGTGCATGGAGCCCCAGCCATGTTGTGCATGGTGGGAATTGGGGGGGGCTTCAGGGTATCTCACGGCAGCCCCCAGTAGAACGAGCACAACAAGTGAAGGAGGGGAGGCCAGGAAACCAAGCAAGGAGCAGTCGGGCACGGTAATGCAAGGAGTCTCCGGCCCTCATGACAGTGGTCGCTACCGTCGCGGCGGAGGAAGTAATGGCTGTTGGTGCTCGAGCTCCTTCAAAGCAGAGCGAGTCCAGGAGGCCCAAGGGATGCCATGGGAGAGCATGAGTTCCTACTGTTTCTCAAACTTGCCAAAAGACAAGCATTGAGGGTGTGGCCATGGCAAATATCGGGGTGGTGAGAAGTGTTGGCACTGGTATCACAAAAGAGCTCAAACCAATGTGAGGGTTCACTGGATGATGCTTCCTGGCCTGCCGGGGTGCAGTAACAAGGTCTGGCAAACAGTCTTAGTTAGGTGTTTCGCTGCTCCAAGTATCAACAGGGATTCAATCTACAGTTCCGAATGCGGGTGATACGCTGGAGGAGTCAACAGCCCTGGTTTGGTAGGAGCAAGCAACAAGAGTGGGCTAATAGAGGGATGGGGCAGGTCAAGGGGGAAGGCCCACAGGCAACAGGTAACCAATGTATTGTGCACATCCAGTCCCCTGTTAGCATGGGGCATCTCAGCCTCAATATCTTAGGCAATTGAGTTAACATTGTCCCCCCTAAATAAGGACACCTTATTTCAGATGATGTTTTAGCATTAAATCCCCCTTACACCACGTTACATCCTCACATCGCGCCCTCCTTAAGTCACTTGCCAATAGTTATATCAAACATCACTAATGTGGGTAGTGGGTCGGCAGTATTTTGGGAGTAATGCTGCTACCTTTTTGTCTTACTTTCTTTAACTTGGCACACCCTTTTGGAGATAAAATAAACAGAGCAATATACTTTCTATCTTCAATTCAGGGTTTAAAAAGAAATAGCCAAGGTCTAGACAAGTGGGCAATATTAAGGTAAAAAAGGACCGGGTTTATAAAACCACAGGAAGTTGGGCTATAGGGTTAATGAATGCCTGTGTCATCCTGGGGAAATACACTAAGCTATTCCCACTGCTCTCTGCTTAGTTATCATTGATTCATACTATTCAAATGTGGTTCCCCTGCAATGACCAAAACTTTATGCAGATGGAAGGGCAAAAGTCCGGATGTAAGCGACGATTAAAGGGAGGTGAGAGGTAAGGTTAGTAGAGAAGAAATCTGCTTCGAAAGCACCAATGTTGGGCATTTTTGTGTGAGGGAAAAAAAGCATAGTTTTAAAAGCAATGAATGGCAATTCAAAAAGAAGACCTCCTCAAAGGGAGATAGTAGTAAGTTCAATGTGCCTGTGTTTTCTGTATGCTGCAGGGACACCTTGAGTTCAAATACATCAAAAAGCAGGAGATCGTAAAAGCCGCCAGACCCCAAAACCTTAACGAGAACACAATAGAGAAAGCCCTGTCTCCCCTATGATTGAACATTGTAGTGTATCACCTCACTCACTGTGACCAGGCCAGTGATATCCAAGTTTTAAATGTTGGTTTCAGAAACTGGTTTAATATCGGGTCATCAGTAAATATTACTCCATTAGCCCAAAAATCCAAAGGGCCCCATTTACAACAAAATGATGTAGCACGACGCCGCAAGCCATTTTGCTGCACCGAGCTCCCTCATTTTAAAAGCAGATAGATGCATTATATTTCCAGCCATTTTGCTGTGACAAGTTGCGTCATTTTAAAAGCACAGGGATGCGTCATAGTTACAACAATATGACGCGCTCCCTGTGCTTTCCCCTGCACTGGCCCACAATTGGCTGCCAAGCGCCAATGCAGGCACCCTTGGACCATGGTGCAGGGTGCCTGCATTGCAGGGATGATTGTTTTTGTGCAGGAAAGCAAACCTTCCTGCACAAAAACAATCACAAGAGGCATTTTTCTCTTTCTATATGTGCTGTAGAATGCAGCACACATCGAAAAAGGAAAAAACAAGGAGAAATACAAGTATTTCTCCTTGTTGCGCCTCCTTAGGTCTCCCCTGGGGAGCTGTAGGATTCTGACTCATTCCCAGGTTTATTAAATGTTGTAAATCCCGGAATGTGATATAATCCATGGGTGTTGCGTGGGAACACCCTAGCAACACCCATGGCACGCCCATTTCACGCAAAGCGATGCGTGAAAAAGGGACAATATTTACAGTATCATAATATGTCTTATCATTGTATTCAGTAAATGACAGGACTCACAAACCTCTGTGCTGTGCACTGTAACTCTTTTGATCAACCGATGCTCCAACTTCAGACTCTGGAAAGGATGGACCTCCTTCCAAAATCAGACATTGAATCTGTATTACGACTACTGCTGTTTCACCGTAATAATTTCCACTTCTTGGTTTTATGTTCGAAGATCAATGGCATGCTGATAACGTATGCTCATGGGCTGCTAATGTCAAAGCAAAGGACCCCCTGCTTCTAATAGTAGTTCCTAGGGCAGGGAAAATACAATTCTGAAAAATAACATACCTAGGCAACAATTGGTCAAGTGAGTGACGAGACCTATTTCAACATACTTATGATATTATAGACTCAGTGTATTTAGAATTCATATTAAAAACTTAATTTTATTGATATACTTTCACATAATGATATTATAAAAGAAATGTTTGGCAAATATATAGAACTGAACGACAACAATACAACATATTTTCTACAATAGAACGACACAGATGTATACAGTAAACACATGTGTATAAGGTGCAGAAATAGACAGTGGTTATAAATAAATATATAACTAAACACTAAACAAACACATGTAAAAATGTATCACAGTTTACAAAGCAGTGGCTAATTGATACATTTTCTTATATTCTTTCTACGCGCGTTTCGGCGTGCTGAACGCCTTCTTCAGGAAAGCCACAATGATTCCGTGAGTGGGTGTAGATACCAAAGTTGCAACGGATAAAATATATAAATTCTCCACAAATCTTTCACGGCACTTGATCCCAAGATGCTGGACCTAAACTTCTCAAAGTTTCGATAAACAAATATTTCTTTTTACTCTCGTTTCATAGACAACACGATATATATGGCACTTGAGCCCAAGTTGCCAAGAGAGAGACTCCCCGAATTGGAAACTACCTTGTGTTCTTTAAGATCATATGCTGAGGTTACGGATGATAGGTGTGCACAGCTTGTCAAACAATGGCTGATAAATATTTCAGATGAACAGATTCCCGTCACTAGGTTTTCCCAGTGGAGCGGTCCTATGCTGCCATAAGACTGTATGGCACGTTGAATATAACGGCAGCCCTCTTCTCAGTTCCGGACCTCATAGACAGCTCATGGGCTGCTCCATTTCATATGCACATTTACTGAGGTACTCTCAGGGGTCTACAGTAGAAGCTGCTGGTGGCTTACCAATGACCTAACAGCAACTCCCTAAAGTGTAGTCCAGAACAGAATGTCATTCAGAGTGTCTAGCCATATTGAAGAAGGCAGTGCTACACATTTCCATATCACCGGAGTGATCTCCATCCAAACCAATGGTAGGGTCACACGCTTACACACAAACACACACTGTGACAGCCTGCAGGAACGGCAACATGACTACCTATCACCACTCTCAGTTTAGCAAAGTCACATGGCGAACAGTCACTTTCCAAACCCCACTTGTATCAGTGCCATCAATAGCCAGAGTGGAGTCCTTAGAGTGTGGGACTGACAGAGACAGAGTGAAAGTATGTGAGAACCAACCCTGTAGTCAAGCAGAGCAAAGGATGGATAGAGAGTGGAAACCGGTAATGGTCTTGTGTTTTTTCAGACGATGGTAGTGGAATCTGCACCAATCGTGTGAACTTGTTTAAATGCTTCTGTACTCATGTGTATTCAAAAGTGTGCATTAATGTATATGTTGTGTATGTGTCTGAGATTGTGTCCATCCTTAAAAGAAATTGTGTCTTCCTGGAAGCCATTCCCAGTGTCAGGAGAACGCCTAATGTATCTTCTGCCCACAATATTAGGGGTTCATTTCTGGTACAATTATATCTATTTCTAACATAACGTTGGCGCTGGCATAATATAACTCATGAAAAAAGAAAAAGGGGAGGTTCTGGAAAAACCAGAGCCTGTGTGAATCACAGCTAGGACCCTAGGTCTCAATTTTCGTAAAACAAAGTATTTGTCAAATGTTAATTACCATAGAACGCAAACAAAGCATGATTTAGTATTCGAAATACAGAAACACCATGATTGTTTAGAAACAAAATTATATTGTTTGTGCTTTGTAATTCAAGCTATTTGGTATGCATTTTAAGTTTCACATCACTTATAACAATGCATAGCTATTCAAACCAAAGAGAACATACAATGTTTAAAAATCCCAATGCATTTCGGGTAATTCCTACCCTTCGTCAGGGGATAAATGCGTACAACACTAACAATAAACAGTTTAGAAAATTTCTTGTGTTGAATTCTTCTTGACCTCCATACGGAACTACAACAAAAAGCACATGTGTGCTGTCAGACATGTTTGTAATGACAATGAAATGTTGTAGAATTTGCACTCGAAATAAAGGAAATTAGGGGAAGACAGAAAAACCTGTAAAAAGATTCCCATACGGTGATGTGGTTCAAAGGAAAAAATGAGGTATCACCCAAAAGTGAGAACGTTGAGGTATGTTGCAAGCTTACCGAGAGTATCGGCGTTGCCAAGTGTTGGTAAAAGGACTCTGGGCAGTGGTTAACTAGCCGTCTGCAAGAAGTTATATTTTGTTAAAAAGCCAGGTTGCGTGTAACGTAATGTGTTACAGTAAATCAAACTAAATTTGTTACGTGTTTTATAAACTCACCCTCTTCAAGTGTTAGATATCGAGAGCGGCGGACGCTGCTCCGGTAATGTGCGAAATGTCGTGCCTGTAATGGAAGCAACCAGAGAGGTTACTCTCTGTTGCTATAACGAAGAAAAGTTCAACGGTTTCAATGTTACTGCTCCGCAAATTAACGGAACGAATCTTACCTTCTATTCTAATCCGTGTTTGTTGAAAAGAGCTTCCAAAACTTCTCCCGCTGAGATTTGGCGCATGCGTGTCTACTGGAACTGAAGGGTTTAAAAAGTGAAGAGGGTCTAGGACAGTAGTGATGGAAAGAGGACTGCGGAGTGAGTAAGAACAAACGTAATCGGAGTGAAATAGAGTGAATCAGAAAAAATGTGACTGGTGGAACCACCGTATATAAATTCCAAAAATGATACTCATAATGAAAACTACTCGTCTGCCAATTCACAAGAAATATGGGAGTCTATGTGAGCAAAAAAGTGAAAGTGGATGTGAACCTTCACGAGAGACAAAAAACTTAATTGCGAGTGCAAATCCTTTACAGATGAACAATATGTTAAAGCCTAAATAAAGCATAATAATTCATAATGATCATTTAGACCACCCGGACTCACTGTTCCTAAGAATTTTATCCAATGTGTTTCTCTACGTGCAAGAACATTATTCATGTCTGAATCAGTATGTACATGAAGACGTTCTAAAATTGTGAAGCGTAGTTGTGGAATAGTGTGAGATGTGTTCACCCAATGTGTTACCAGGGAGGATGTCAAATTACTGTTACGGATCCTACTCTTGTGTTCAATGATCCTGGTTTTAATTTTTCTGCTTGTTTTCCCTACGTATACAAGGCCACACGGGCACTTGATGGCATAGATGACCCATTCTGAGTTACAGTCTGAGGTATGCTGAAGTTTAATGCCTTTACCTGTGTGAGGATGTGTAAACATGTTTCCTGTGATTACATTACTGCATTGTCCGCAATTGTAGCATTTTCTCATGCCTATGTTCTTGGATATTACAGGGCGGGTGTGGCTTTTGAGAAGATCCCTCAAATTCTTTGGTCTGGTATGTGCAAAAAGAGGGGGATCCTTAAACAGATCTTGAAAATCAGGTTCCTGATCAATTATATCCCAACGTTTGCGAATGACTTCCTTGATCTGTGTCGCTTGAGTGGAATGTTTTAGTACAAAAACTTCTCGTTTAGAAGAGTTTTTAGGAGTACTCTCAAGTAGATCTGCTCGTCTTCTTTGGTCAACCTGATTCTTTGCTTCCTTAAGAATGTCTTCTGGATATCCTCTCATTTTATATCTCTCGAGTTGCTGTGTGATGTCAATATCACACTGCTGTTGATCCGAAGTGATTCTTTTGATTCTGGTGAGCTGAGATACAGGTAAGTGCTTCTTCAGGGAATACGGATGGGCACTCGAAAAGTGAAGTGCGTTGTTTACATCTGTAGGTTTTCTATACACCATTGTTGATAGACCACATGTAGATTTTTGTATCTCTATGTCGAGAAAATGAATTTTCTCCAATTGGATGTCATAGGTAAACTTGATCCTCGGGTTGCATTGGTTTAATTCATCAATACATTGTTCCAAAGCTGTCTTGGATCCTTTCCATATGATGAGAATATCATCAATATATCTTAAAAACAAAAGTAGGTTAGATTGCCATGTTGGGTTTTGCAGAATATGTTGATATTCAAAGTAGGCCATGAAGGTATTGGCATAGGCCGGCGCTCCTGGAAAACCCATGGATGTTCCAGTGATTTGTAGATAATATTTGTCCATCCACAAAAAGTAACTGTGATACAGTGAGAAATGTAGAAGCTCCAATAGAAAAATGCTTTTGTCTTTAGACTGTGATGAGTGAAGGAGTCTCCATTCTACTGCCTCGAGTCCTTCATTGTGAGCAATAGAAGTGTAAAGAGCCACTACGTCGATTGTGCAAAGTAAGAAATCTGTGTTAAGATGAGGTATGATGGCTTCCAATTTCAAAAGACAGTCAGTAGTGTCCCTGACATATGTTTGCCAAGATTGAACCAACGGTTGCAAATGATAATCCAAATAGCGTCCAATAGGCTCATGCAGTGATCCACAACCCGCCACAATTGGTCTGAAGGGTGGGTTCTGTCTGTTTTTGTGTATTTTTGGAAGCATGTATATATGTGGGACTTTTGGTGTGGAATGACATAGGAATTTCTTGGTGTTATCATCAGGCACGACATTTCGCACATTACCGGAGCAGCGTCCGCCGCTCTCGATATCTAACACTTGAAGAGGGTGAGTTTATAAAACACGTAACAAATTTAGTTTGATTTACTGTAACACATTACGTTACACGCAACCTGGCTTTTTAACAAAATATAACTTCTTGCAGACGGCTAGTTAACCACTGCCCAGAGTCCTTTTACCAACACTTGGCAACGCCGATACTCTCGGTAAGCTTGCAACATACCTCAACGTTCTCACTTTTGGGTGATACCTCATTTTTTCCTTTGAACCACATCACCGTATGGGAATCTTTTTACAGGTTTTTCTGTCTTCCCCTATTTCCTTTATTTCGAGTGCAAATTCTACAACATTTCATTGTCATTACAAACATGTCTGACAGCACACATGTGCTTTTTGTTGTAGTTCCGTATGGAGGTCAAGAAGAATTCAACACAAGAAATTTTCTAAACTGTTTATTGTTAGTGTTGTACGCATTTATCCCCTGACGAAGGGTAGGAATTACCCGAAATGCATTGGGATTTTTAAACATTGTATGTTCTCTTTGGTTTGAATAGCTATGCATTGTTATAAGTGATGTGAAACTTAAAATGCATACCAAATAGCTTGAATTACAAAGCACAAACAATATAATTTTGTTTCTAAACAATCATGGTGTTTCTGTATTTCGAATACTAAATCATGCTTTGTTTGCGTTCTATGGTAATTAACATTTGACAAATACTTTGTTTTACGAAAATTGAGACCTAGGGTCCTAGCTGTGATTCACACAGGCTCTGGTTTTTCCAGAACCTCCCCTTTTTCTTTTGTTATACTCTGGGATGTAGACTCACACCCCTTCAATGTGAAAGCACGCTAAAAACACTATAAGATTGCTATAGAATACTCACACGTTTGAAACACATAAAGGTGTGCAGACTTACTCAACCACTGTATAATATAACTCATGACATAGGCTGGCCATCCTTGGATTAATCATGCCATGATGACAGCTATCCTAGCCATATGGTGTGTGTGCTTGGCATAATTGTGGCAATCTATCACATAATTGTGGCCATCCTCAAAATAATAATGTTCATAGCTGACATGATGTGGGGGTTCTTAGCATTATGGTAGGCAACAATGGTCCAATTGTTGCCCTGACATAATGGTTGGCATCCTTGACATTACGGTGGGCATCCGTGGCATGCAGTATGCAGTGGTTTGTTTGAAAACAAAATGATTGAAAAATATAAAACATATTTAAGCTGCTCTTTGAATGATTGTTCATACCGAGTTGGAGAGATTTATAGCTTTTAGTATTTCTTTTGTGCCAGTGCCAACCTGCTGCTGTGGCTATTATTTCATTAGTCATGTAGAGTTTTTTTATTAAGATAACACTTTTCCTGACATTTCTGTCAGTAATCCCTTCTTAGAAATTGGAGTGGTTGGTGTTCTAAAAGGTTGAAAAGGTTTCAGGCCCACATATGGCTCAGTTGACCACTCTGGCCCAACATTGAACACGATTGGCTAGAGATTAGGGTCATGGGGCTGAGTCACCTTTTGGACAAGGCGCAACGGACTGTAACTACAGCAGCGTTTCAGAAAGCTGGACTTTTTCGTACTGTACCTTCCGGGCTAAAAAATGATCATTTGGGAAGAAGGGGGAAAAAGCAGCATTAGTACACTTAGTACACTGGGCTGGATGGCGGCCATGTTTCGAAAGGAGCACTTGTTATGGTCTGAAATTATTTTGTCTTCCCACTGGGGAGCTAATGTGTTTAACAAGGTTATAAAACTGTTGGTGAAGAAGCCAAACTGCTCTTTAGAATCTCTTTAAGTATGCCTCGCCGGACAGCATGGGACAAGGGATACTTAGGCTTGAAACCAAAATATGGTTTGCCAAGTCTGTCTATCAAAGGCACAAGTCTGTCCGTAGAGAAAATATGGGGTGAATTTGCTGACACGGGGCGACACCCAGAAGAGGGAGTGTGTGCTTGCCAATGACCTGCCTGCACTGAGTGAGAAAGACTGAAAGCAATGCATGTTCTGTGGACTGGAAACTATTTGGAACTGGATGTTGGGTTGGGCTAGCTTAAGATGAAGGCTGTCTTGCTGGTTTTTCCCTCCTAACTTAACTCCAGGGGTACTCATAGTTTTGTCTACATTCGTTGGGAAAGAGGTGGTGGGGTTTAGACATGCGTGGCTCTCCATGCGTACAGGGTCAATGATACGGTGTAAATATGCTATAATGTGCACCGTACCATGTTGTCCACAATTTGTGTTTGTTAAAAGGATATGCATCCTGTTGTTTTCCTGCTGCAAAAGTCATTGATATTGATGACCTCAACTTACCTGGTGGTGTGGGGTGTTGAAGCATGCACTAGACTGTCCAATACTTTCTTAGGCCTCTCCCTCCTTGTGTCCCGGCAAATACAATCAGACTGGAAGTACCTCTGGGTCCATCTGTGAGAAGATTTATTTTGCATCTATGATATTATTTTAAGCTGTGCTAAGGGTATGCAAAACGAAAGTGCTGGTTAGTCGTCGTCATAAAGGCTACAAAAAACCCTCTAAAATAAATTACTTTTCAGGTCGTAGCCTACCAAACAGCGCAGCTGTGTGGTATGTGAAAGACATCTTGGGGAGTTTCAGAAGTTGACTCGGGAATGCTTTCTGCCCGTTGCTTGCCACTGGCTTTGTGGTTTGCAAATCACTTTTTCTTGCTTTTTCATTTGCTGGCTTCGGCTCTCCAGGATCAATTTGTCTCTCTCATGCTAAAACCTTATTCACCAGTATCCTTCCAAGTGCTTCCCAGGCCTGTAAATCTTGTTCTTATCTCGTCACATTTACTTCATGGACCATAATTCTTTGGGGTAACACGCTGGTAGGACTAGCAGAGTGCGGCCAATCGGATTTTTGTTTATATTCAGGCCCACTTGAGCCGGTAGGGCTGACGAGCCCATGGCTACGCACCTGCGCGCCTTGAGTGGTACTATACCTGAGAATATTTTTTGGCAGCCTACGCAGCAACCCTACACACATACCTACTCCCTGCTGACGAGAGGCAACTACCTCGAAACACGTGTCCAGGGATGGCTAATGCGACACTCATTTTCATTTTAAACTTTTGGCATAGGCGTACCCGCCGACGCTACTTCATGGACCAAAATTCTTTGGGGTAACACGCTGGTAGGACTAGCAGAGTGCGGCCAATCGGATTTTTTTTATTTTTATTTTTTACATTTACTGTGCATTCAAAGACCGAGACTGACTTCAAAATGAGAGCGTTTACTGGCGGAATGCAGATTGCGCTCCCCATGGAGTTGGGTGTCACGGTGTTTGAAGATAGATTGGCAATTTTTTGCAGTTGGGCAGTCTTAACCTGTAGCTGTGACATATTTAATGTCGGCAAGAATGAAAACAAGTTTGCATGGTAACCCTATTAAACATTGCTATGCACGTACCAGCAAGCCTTCCAGTAATATATGGTATTGCTTGTTGCTGTATGGGCAGGCACTTTTTTGTTTTTGCAGCTTTACATTGAGCGAACTCGACCTGAAGGTATTGGAGTGCTTTATATAAGCACCAGTTACATTACACAAGATCACATTCATTTTTGGTAGGCGTCGGGGAGATTAAGGGTCTAATTATGATGTTGGACTGACATCGTAGTGGAAACGGACCGCCCGACAAGGAGTCGGCGGTTCCGCTTCCACAATTAGGATGCTACCACCTTCACGGCAGTCATAAAGTGTATATTTTCTATTGAGGATTTTGTGCTGCGGGTTGCAGCACCAGCCTCAAAAAAATAAACACTTTTACTCTCCGACCACCGGTATTGTAATAAGGCGCTCCGAGGAAAAGCATCAATGTCAGGCAGAAAGCCTCCGTCAAGCTGTTGGATGGTTTCTCCCCAGCATCAAAATCGGGCCCTAAGTGAACTGCCCAGAATCACAGGATGTTGAGCCAACGCTGAGACTCAAACCTGGTTCCCCGTTCCAAAGTCGGCAGCTCTGGCCCTTACACCACATCCTCTCTTTGCGCACCGCCCCTACACCTTAGGCCAGTGCCCTGCCTACAGTTCACTAGCAACATCATTGTGGGCGAGTGCATGTAGAGCAGATCCTGGGTGACAAAGGCAGCAGCAAGCAGTGGACTCAGGCAGAGAACACCTGATGAGATGTCACGTTCCTGCCGGAAAACTATCGTACTCTCTCTAAGAGCAAGGACTCAACGCTGAGTGGGGCAGGAATCCTCCCTTCATATCGCGATCCTCCAAGGGCCCGGAGAGAGGTGCTGTCTTCTTGCCGTAGAAGCTCCTCTGCATCAGGCAAGTTATGAATCGCTTCTGGATGCAAAGGCCATGGAAGGCGAATGACAGTGCGGTGTGAGGAATCTTATCGGGCACGTGACTTCACCATCAGGGTCAGAGGAAAGAGACGCACAAGATCAAATGTGCAGCTGCAATTCATCGTCGGGGCTGAAGTGTCTCACCTCTGTAACGGCCCACTTAAAACACCACCAACAGCGCGTGCCTCATTTTCTTGCTTTTTTTTAGGTTTTAAATAGCGCAAACTCGACCCGAAGATATTGGAGCACTTTACATGAGCACCAGTTACATTACACATGGACACATCCATTTTTGTGCAGGCATGGTGAGATTAAATGATTTGCTCCGAATCACAGGATGTTGAGCCGACGTCAAGACTCAAACCCAGTTTCGCAGTTCCAAAGTGGCAGCTTTGGCCATTATGCTACACCATCTCCCAAGGCTTTCACCTTCTTGTCATTCTAAATCTACTAGAGTATATGTTATAAACCACGACAGCGCTTGTCAACTGTGCCTTCACGGCACAAGATAATACTAGGTTCTCCCACCTCATGTGGGAAAGCCACAGGTTAAGTATTGGAACTTGGTGTTTGAAGCGCACTCCTTCCACCGCTCATCCTCAAAGTACTGTGGCTATATGGAGTGTGCGCTTCTGCAGGATTGTGGCGTTTCCTGAAGAGGGGACTCTGCTTAGAAGGATGCAGCTTCTCTTCTCGGTGTACTTGTCCTTCAGACCGCGTACTCATCTCTGCCTTCCTTAGTGTCAGTGCCTTAGTGCCTCTCTACTGTAATGATGCACCCCACAATAGGGGCACTAGGACCTGCCCGAGGGAGGACGAGGGCGGGCGGAAAGGGAGGAGCCGGGGGCCAGGAACGGCAGTTAGCCGATACCCAGGGGATAGCGAGGTCGACAATAAAGAACCTCCAAGAGAATCACCCGTGTCCGTGTTCCTTTGTCCACGCAGGACACTACATCTGGCGACGAATGGTGGGATGCGCAACACGCGAGGGAAGGCTAACTCGGTGTGGCCCCTGGGAAAGAGAAGCACCTAGCTGCATGGGGCCGGAAACTGCGTGGCAAGTGAGTAACGGCGTGAGCGTCCTCGCGCGCTGGGAGCCCACCCCAGCCATCCGGGAGTGTGCCAAACTGCCCGGAGCTCGCCCCGCCACACCGAGTGTGTATGTGGCATGTACTGAGGGCTAGAGCCTGCCGCCTGCCTACTCGTCGGGAGCCCACCCCGGCAGTGACTTCATTAAAAAAAAAAGGAACCGAAGAAAGAGCTGCCTCACCTGGTGCTTGGCCGGAGAAAGTGCCGATTGAAACTGACAAGCGGTGAGTGAGAGAGAGCGTGAGTAAATAATCCAGTCCCCCGGTAAAGAGAAGGTCAAACCTCGTTGCACACGAGACTCTTGTGGCGGCCATTTTGAAGTCAGGCAGTGTTATCCAATCCCCTGTCAGGGATATTCGGCGGCCATTTTGAAGTCAGGCAGAGAACCTGAAACAGCAAACAAGCACTGGCGAGTGCAACGAACATTGTAAACAAGCACTGGCGAGTGTGCAACGAACATTGTAAACAAGCACTGGCGAGTGCAACGAACATAGCAAACAAGCACTGGCGAGTGCAACGAACATTGCAAACAAGCACTGGCGAGTGCAACGAACATTATAAACAAGCACAGACAAGCGCAACGAACATTGTAAACAAGCACTGGCGAGTGCAACGAACATAGCAAACAAGCACTGGCGAGTGCAACGAACATTATAAATAAGCACAGACAAGCGCAACGAACACTGTAAACAAGCACTGGCGAGTGCAACGAACATTGCAAACAAGCACTGGCGAGTGCAACGAACATTATAAACAAGCACAGACAAGCGCAACGAACAACGAGATGCCGGAGTCCGCTCCGGCTCCCATGGATGTGCTGGGAGTCTCGTTCCTACGCCCTCCAGAGCCCCTCACTCTTGAATCGGGTGGGGGCATGGACCTGCGGTGGCAAGAGTGGCTAGAAGATTTCACGGACTTCATGAAAGGGTCTCAGGTAACGGACCTGGAACAGAAACTGATTGCCCTCAAGAATCTGGTCGGCAAAGAAGTTGGACAGATCATAAAAGAGCTGCCTATTGAGTCCCCTGGCTCGTATGATAAAGTCTGCGAAGCACTAAACCGCAAGTTTCTGCACAAAAAGAATGTCGACTATGAGCGATACACTTTCAACCTAGCTTCACAGGAAAGAGGTGAACAAATGGGTGTATTTGTCACACGTCTGAGACGCTTGGCAAGATACTGTGAGTTTGATAATTTCTCCACCGAAGATGCCCTCCGACTAAGGATCATAGAAGGCTGCCTATCAGAGCCCCTGAGGCGCAAACTGCTAAAGAAAAGCTACCCGCTAGAAGAGATTGAAGAAATGACAAGAGTTGAGGATCAAGCAGATGAACACGCAAAGAAGATGGAAGCCGGGAGAAGTGAAAAACGTGAACAGGCATTCAGAATGCAGTCTCGACAAGCGCTTGGACGGTCCTCACCTCAAGTGCGCTCCTCCAGATCCAAGAAACAATACCACTCGTCAAGCAACTCACGCCGAAGCGCGAGCCACACTCAGAAACAATCGGAAAGACAATTTAAATGCTACAGATGCGGCTACGACTTCCCGCATGCAGACGCATGCCCGGCACTAGGGCAACAATGTGGGAAATGTGGCAGAAGCAACCACTTCGAAAGCATGTGCGGTACATCACACAAGGATGACCACGAAGACAGCCCCGGCAACACCACCCCTCGGGCAGTCGTCACCACGTCAGAGCAGTTCAGGATAGACGAGACTCATCCACAGGGTCGTCACAATCCAGCTGTCACTCTTGCCGGACCTGTCAATCTCGACGGTCGTCATCGAGAGAATCCAGCTCTCTCTCACCCATCCCACAAGATCGAAATGAATATATCCACTTCGTGGCTGATCCTGACCAGCTAAAAGAATACCCACGGCTAGACATCAGAGTTGGCTCTCATCACAACAAGTTCGTACTGGACAGTGGGGTGTCACTAAACTACATACCCGTAGCGGAATATCAAAGAATGAGGCCGCCTCCCAAACTGGTCGACGCCCATGTGCAAGTGTACACGTGGATGTCAAAGAAACCACTGCCGTGTCTTGGGAAGTTCGCAACTGATCTATCGTATCGCGATCGCACGATACAAGCCTACATTCACGTTATTGAAGGGCCTGAGGCAGACAGTTTGTTAAGCCTGCCCACTGCAGAAAGACTAAAACTGATAGACATATTATACAAAGTGGATGACACACCAGATGTCATTCAAAAGTTCCCCAAACTTTTCCAAGGTCTCGGAAAAATGAAAAACTGCCAAGTCAGACTGCACATCAACGAACAAATCACACCGGTGGCCCAACACCACCGAAAAATCCCATTTCACCTGCAAGAAGCAGTAGAGAAGGAGTTACAAGACCTACTAGAGGCTGACATTATAGAGAGAACCGATGGGCCCACACCATGGGTCTCCCCAGTCGTAGTAGTCCCAAAGAAAGGAGAGACAAGCCAAGTCCGCCTGTGTGTGGACATGAGAGCACCTAACACAGCGATAGAGAGAGAGAGAGACACCCGGGCCCCCACATCAGCGACATGATCACGTCACTTAACGGAGCAAAAATATTTTTAAAACTAGACCTCAACAAAGGATATCACCAATTAGAGCTGCATGAGCGGTCCAGATACATCACGACATTCTCAACGCACCTAGGGTTATTTCGGAACAAAAGACTCAGTTTTGGGGTGTCCTCAGCAGCAGAAATATTTCAAGAAGCAATTAGAAGAACAATTCATCATGTGCCTCATGTACTAAATTATAGCGATGACATCTTGGTATACGGAGCAACCACTCAAGAACATGACAGAGCGCTAGATCAGGTTTGTCATGCACTGACCGAGGCAAACCTCACACTCAACAAGGACAAATGTGAATTCCACAAGCCAACGCTGAAGTTTTTTGGACACATATTCTCCGGAAATGGCATGAAGCCAGATCCTGAAAAGGTAGCAGCACTAAATGACACACCGAGCCCAGAGGACGTTGGCGACGTACGTTCGTTCCTAGGCATGGCCAGCTTCTGCTCCAGATATATACCAGACTACGCCACAATAAGTCACCCCCTGAGAACCCTCAACAAACAAGGGCAGCCGTTCCTGTGGTCCACTCATTGTGAAGGGGCGTTTAGAGAGATCAAGAAAGCGGTAGAGTCGGCTAACAACTTGGCCTACTTCAATCCAAAAAAGAAGACAGAAATCACAGTGGACACCAGCCCAGTGGGGCTAGGAGCCATCTTAGCGCAATATGACAGAGAGGAAGACCGACGGCACATTGCAGCGTATGCCAGCAGGAGTCTAACAGACACAGAGAGAGCATACTCTCAGCCAGAAAAGGAAAGTTTGGCTGTCGTATGGGCGTGTGAACATTTCTACATATTCATCTTCGGAAAACACTTCACCCTGATCATTGACCATCAGGCTCTAATCACAATCTTTGGAAACCCTCGAGCAAAAATGCCGCCACGGATAGAGAGATGGGGCCTCAGGATACAAGAATACACGTACACCATCATACACAAGCCCGGAAAAGCTGAAAACCCTGCCGACTATATGTCCAGACATCCGACCAAGACCAGCCGATGCGAGCGATCGATTGCGGACGAATACATTCACTTCGTGGTAGACCAGGCTAGACCCCCTGCAGTTCCGCTGGAAGCCATCTGCGAAGCAACACAATCTGACGTCACCCTACAAGAAGTAAAAAGCAGGATACAAACGAACAGCTGGTGACAGGCACAAACAAAGGGACAAAATGACCAAGAGATGGCAGCGTTCAAGCACGTCCACGAAGAACTGTCCATAGTGGCCAATGGTCTCATCCTAAGGGACACGCGAATTGTGATCCCACAACAACTAAGACAAGGGGTCATAAACCTAGCCCATGAAGGACACCGGGGCATATTAGCAACGAAAAGAGCACTCCGCGAAAGAGTCTGGTTTCCAACACTGGACTAAATGGTGGAAACAACACTGAAGGACTGCTCACAATGTCAACTGGTAAGCCGTCCAGATCCCCCTGCACCGCTACAAATGTCTCCACTACCGGAGGGCGTCTGGCAACATGTTGCCATTGATTTCTTTGGGCCATTCAAGTCAGGCCAATATGTGTTGGTCATCATGGACGAATATTCCAGATTCCCCATTGCACAACTATGCACATCCACGAAAGCATCCAGCGCCATATCAATACTAGAGGAAGTCTTTGCTGCATGGGGCATTCCTCAAGTGGTGAAATCCGACAACGGGCCCCCATTCAACAGCCACGACTTCGCCGATTTTGCCCAACACCTCAACTTTAAACACCGGAAGATCACACCACTATGGCCCCAGGCGAACGGAATGATTGAACGTTTCATGTCCACGATCAAGAAAGCAATACAACAGGCGGAACTCACTCGAAAGAACATCCAGACAGCACTGAACGAGGTACTAAGAGCCTATCGAAACACACCCCACTCCACCACGGGCAAGTGTCTGGCCACCCTCATGCTAGGACGGCCCGCGCGCACTAGAATACCAATGATAGGTGTCCCCGCGAGTGAACAATACCCCGACTCTGACCATGAGGAGATTGCAGCCACAGACAGGCTGCAGAAAGAGAAAATGAAGGACTAGGCGGATGAACGGCGACATGCCTCTCCCGCTGAGAACCGAGAAGGAGATTGGGTGTTCGCGCGACAAGAGCAACACCGAAAGACTGACTGCAGATATCACGAAACTCCACTGAAAGTGGTGCAACAGAAAGGAACTATGATCACTGCGGGAACTGACGGAAGACGAGTTACCAGGAATGTGACATACTTCAAGAAGTGCAGCCCGAATGTCAAGGAACTACTGACTGAACTGCGAGTTGAGAAAAGAGAACCAGAGACACCGCCCCGCTGCAGTCAGGCACTGAGGGAAATCATCGGCGAACAGGTGTGGGGCAGTACTGATGATCAATCACGCCCCAAGCGGACCATTAAGAAACCATCTCACCTGATTGAAGAACTGTAAAGTTGAAACAGTTTTTTTCTTTTGTTGTTTCTATTTTGTTTGTTTACAAGGGGGGGAGATGTAATGATGCACCCCACAAGAAGGGCACTAGGACCTGCCCGAGGGAGGACGAGGGCGGGCGGAAAGGGAGGAGCCGAGGGCCAGGAACGGCAGTTAGCCGATACCCAGGGGATAGCGAGGTCGACAATAAAGAACCTCCAAGAGAATCACCCGTGTCCGTGTTCCTTTGTCCACACAGGACACTACATCTACCACGCGCCAGTGTCTCTAACTTCCAGAGTCAGGACATCTTTATCTTGCTGTCCTCCTGTCAGTGTCTTTAAGTGCAGTCACAGTCTATCCATTTTTTCTGCCACAGTGCCTTTGTCTTCGATTCTAGTTCAAGCTTATCCATGTCTTTGTGCCCTATCTCTATGTCTCTACCTTCTGGTGTCTGTGTCAACATGTCTTTTTTCCCGGAACCGGTCTCTCTCAGTTTTAGTGTATTTGTCTCTGTCTGCTCATCTGTCTAATTCTCTACATTCCAGTGTCAGTGCATCCGCGTCTGTCTGTCGTGTTATGTGTGTGTCTAAATCCTTCTATCTATGCCTTTATGGCATATATCCTAGTTCTACACACTGGTGTAACTGGCTCAATGACATCCTCCCCTTTGTCGGACTCTCTGGGTTTCAGAGTCCTTATGCCTTTCAGCCCCCATATTTATAATTGTCAGTGCCAATCTGCCCATGTCTTTATGCCCCATTTTCAAGCACTAAGTTTTACTGTCAGTGTCCCATGTCTGCATTAAGTTCTAGTGGCAGTCAGTCAAGTCTTTTTGCCCCGGTGTCTGACTCTAAATTCCAGCGCCCATACATCCATGCCTATAACTAACTGTACCTGTGTGTCTAAATGCCATTGTCAGTCTATCCCTGCCTGTTACTTTACCTGTGTGTCTAAGTCCCAAAGTCAATGTGTCTGCACCTGTTACTGCACCTGTGTGTCTAAGTCCCAGTGTCCGTGCATCTGTGCCTGTTACTGTACCTGTGTGTCTAAGTTCCAGAGGCAGTGTATCCATACTGTTACTGTACATGTGTGTCTAAGCCCTAGTTTCCGAAGTTCAGCGCCTGTTACTGTACCTGTGACTCTACATCTCGGTGGCAATTTATCCGTGCCGGTTAATCTACCTGTGTGTCTAAGTCCCAGTCCCAGTCTATCCGTGCCTGTTACTGTTCCTGTGTGTCTCCGTCTCAGTGGAAATCTATCCGTACCTGTTACTGTACCTGTGTGTCTAAGTCCCAGTGTCAGTCTATCTATATCTGTTACTGTACCAGTGTGCCAACATCTCAGTGGCAATTTATCCGTGAATGTTACTGTACTTGTGTGTCCACGTCTCAGTGGCAATCTATCCATACCTGGTACTGTACTTGTGTGTCTAAGTCCCAGTGTGTGTGCTTCTGAGCCTGTTGCTGTACCTGTGTGTCTAAGTACCAGAATCAGTATTTCCGTGCCTGTTGCTGTACCTGTGTGTCTACGTCTCAGTGGCAATCTCTCCGTACCTGTTACTGTACCTGTGTGTCTACTTCTCAGTGGCAATCTCTCCGTACCTGTTACTTTACCTGTGTGTCTAAGTCCCAGTGTCCGTGCATCTGCGCCTGTTGCTGTACCTGTGTGTCTAAGTCCCAGAATCAGTATTTCCGTGCCTGTTGCTGTACCTGTGTGTCTACGTCTCAGTGGCAATCCCTCCGTACCTGTTACTGTAAATGTGTGTCTAAGTCCCACTGTCAGTGCATCTGCGCCTGTTGCTGTACTTGCGTGTCTAAGTTCTAGAGGCAGTGTATTCGTACCTGTTACTGTACATGTGTGTCTAAGCCCTAGTGTCCGAAGTTCAGCACCTGTTACTGTACCTGTGAATCTACATCTCGGTGGCAATTTATTTGTGCCTGTTAATCTACCTGTGTGTCTAAGTCCCAGTGTCAGTCTATCCGTGCCTGCTACTATTCCTGTGTGTCTCCGTCTCAGTGGCAATCTATCCGTACCTGTTACTGTACCTGTGTGTCTAAGTCTCAGTGTCAGTCTATCCATATCTGTTACTGTACCAGTGTGTCTACATCTCAGTGGAAATTTATCCATGCATGCTACTGTACTTGTGTGTCTACGTCTCAGTGGCAATCTATCCGTACCTGGTATTGTACTTGTGTGTCTAAGTCCCAGTGTGTGTGCGTCTGCACCTGTTGCTGTACTTGCGTGTCTAAGTCCCAGGGTCAGTCTTTCTGTGCCCGTTACTGTACCTGTGTGTCTAAGTCCCAGTGTCCGTGCACCCACGCCTTTTACTGTACCTGTGTGTCTAAGTCCCATTCTCAGCCTATCCCTGCTTGTTACTGTATCTGCATGTGTAATTCCCAGTGTCTGTGCATCCACGTCTGTTACTGTACCTGTGTGTCTACATCTCAGTGGCAATCTCTCCGTACCTGTTAATGTACCTGTGTGTCTAAGTCCCAGTGTCCGTGCATCTGCGCCTGTTGCTGTACCTGTGTGTCTAAGTCCCAGAGTCAGTCTTTCCGTGACTGTTGCTGTACCTGTGTGTCTACGTCTCAGTGGTAATCTCTCAGTACCTGTTACTGTACCTGTGTGTCTACGTCTCAGTGGCAATCTCTCTGTACCTGTTACTGTACCTGTGTGTCTAAGTCCCAGTGTCAGTGCATCTGTGTCTGTTGCTGTACTTGTGTGTCTAAGTCCCAGAGTCAGTCTTTCCGTGCCTGTTACTGTACCTGTGTGTCTACGTCTCAGTGGCAATCACTCCGTACCTGTTACTGTACCTGTGTGTCTAAGTCCCAGTGTCCGTGCATCTGCGCCTGTTGCTGTACCTGCGTGTCTAAGCCCCAGAGTCAGTCTTTCCGTGCCTGTTGCTGTACCTGTGTGTCTACGTCTCAGTGGCAATCTCTCCCTACATGTTACTGTACCTGTGTGTCTACGTCTCAGTGGCAATCTCTCCGTACCTGTTACTGTACCTGTGTGTCTAAGTCCCAGTGTCTGTGCATCGGAGCCTGTTGCTGTACCTGCGTGTCTAAGTCCCAGAGTCAGTCTTTCCGTGCCTGTTGCTGTACCTGTGTATCTAAGTCCCAGTATCACTCTGTCTGTGCTTTTTACTGTATCTGTGTGTCCAGGTCCCAGTGTCAGTCCATCCATGCCTTTCTCCCCCCACCCACCCCCTTAGTTGGAGTGTACCTGTGGCTCTCGAGCGAGCGCACACCGAGGCCTCCTGGCCTTTCTCAGCCCTTAGTCGCTCGCACTCATACTTGACTTATGTCCACCTCATACAATGCAGTGCTGTCCGCCAGACCTTTCATCTCCTGCAACAGAGGGGAGCAATTAATCTATTCTTTCTTTAAAAAAAAAATAGACAGTGAAAACGGAACCAGGGAAATTATTGTGGTCAAATGTGCTGTCAACGTAACTTGTGAGGAACTGACGATGTGGGGCATTTAACCTATCATGCAAGCTTTCAGCTGATTTGAAGAGGCGCTTCCTCAAATTGATATTCAATAAATCGAACTTTAGGTCCACATTTGAAGCCCTGAGATATATGTAAGGTGTTGTGTGTTCTACCGAAAATGTATGAGATTGCACACTTTTGAGTGGTGTCCTTTTCCTCTTTCTACACTTACATTCTTTTAGACATATATACATCAATTTTTGAAAAGTGCTCAGAATATCAACTAGAATTATGACCTATTTGATGAAATACAATTGAAAGCAAAGTTGTTTTATTGTTCGTTCTAATGTTGCCCTTTAAATTTGATATATGTGAACTGATGAAGCAGGAAGGATCCAGTGACTGACACTTATGAAATACATCTGTGGCTGATGATAGTCTTGAAGATGATCATTGGTCGAGCTACAGAGATCCAAAGATTCCATCGACACATTTGGCCACAGCGCTAGAGGGCCTCGAGGAGCACACCGCACTGCGTTTGACCTGTTCAAAGCACCTGAAAAGGAAATGATCTTGTTAACTATTTAATCTCGCCCAGCAGGACGCTGTTTTGCGTAATTTGACCCTTTGCTTTTAACTCACCTCATGTCACTTCCGTTTAGTATATGGAGTCTATGGAGATGCTATTTCTGCACCCCTTCAGAAAACAGATTAACTGTAGAATGTTCTTTGCTACTTCTTCGGTAGATAAATCCAATTTGTTGGCAGCGCACATCACAGTCCACACAAACTGGAGCAAAACAGTTCATCCCAAGTACCAAACAGGAAGAGCTATGGACCTTATTTAGAATTTGACAGAAAAAGTACTCCACCAAAAACGTGGCAGATGCCCTGCCCTCTGTATTACAGGTACATTATAGCAAATGACACTCTAAGTACAGTGGATGGGGCCTCTGCCACATTTTGACCGAGTACCATATTTAAAAAAAACTCCAAATAAAGCCCAAAGACACAGAGGACCATTGCATTGCAAAACTTCCCTGGCAGACTATGCCTCTATGCTCCTGATTCCACCATTTCCAGCGACTCAGTACTTTTTCACATGCTGGCAACTCATGACAGGTCCCCGGGCAGGTGCCCTATAGGAGTGTTGTTAAGTTGCTCATCAGGGAAAACAGCAATTACAATGACAGCCGACCCACCCACCCACCAGCACCACCACCAACACAGTCGGGAAAAGAAATTCGTCTTAACCACTCATTCCTTTACCGCGCATGTCGTCATTATGACGATATGCCTTAGGTAAAGTGGCGTTGGACTTTAAAGTCCAGCGCTTTCCCTACTGTTGCGCGGACTGGAGTTGGAATAGTAAATTAGACAGTTCCACTGTCCAGCGCGTTCCCTAAGTCAAGTCGTTGTAAAGACTTGCAAGGTAAAGGAATGCGTGGTTAAGACGCATTCGTTGTTCTCACCGCGTTATTAAGGAATGTGTGGTTTTGGCATGCATGGTTGTGTCATTCAACTGCTCATCAGCATTGTTTTGGGCTCTGTTGGGTGATACGGGTCCACCCAAAGTAGAATTCCATTTGTCATGGTTGACCACTATTCTCATATCCAGGTCAAGACGTAACAGGTACTTGGTAGGAGCTATTTGATGGGCATGGGGTGTAGACATTCTTACCTTCACTCCAGGTTGGGAAGGCTGCCCACTAGACTTCCCTAGTAAATCAGCTCTATCTGTTCCAACTACGACCACTCATTTCCACAAGTGTAAGAGTATGTATGTGGCATGACTGCGGGTATGTAAGGTTTTGGGGAACGCCTTGTTGTGGGTTTACCAAGTTTGGGGGCTACCATTGGGGCAGCAGGAGTCCTTGCTGGTTCCCACCTCTCTCAGCCCCCCTATTTATCCCTTCTGTTCTTTTCTCCATCGCCTCCTATAGGCACAGGCCATTGCACCCTATGTTGTTATACATTTGGTTCAGACCAACAAACTCTCAATGGAGTGGAGAGCATCTTTTTGTTTTAACCCCACAGTGTTCTGAGCCAGTTTGGTCAGATCTGCTTTAAGGTGTGATAAGTTGCAAAGTCAATATACTTTCAACTTTATAGTTTTAATTTAAAAAGAAAAAAACCCTTGTGAAACTTTGCAAACGTGAAGCTCATATATATATATATATATATATATATATATATATATATATATATATATATATATATATATATATATATATATATATATATATATATTTTTTTATTATTTTTTTTAAAGAAACTGTTTAGTGGCTCTTTGTAGTCATGTGAAGCCGTTCCTGCTACTGCAAGGGGCCACAGGTGCCTTGCTGTTGTTCAGCAACCGACCTGTCAGAGGACGCATCCCACAGCAACACCCCGACCCGCCTCCTGACCCTCGCGCAGTCCCTGGCCAGAGTGCCACTCCCTCTCCCTCTTGAAAAGGTTGCCGTGGGAGATGGCTGCTTTCAACTCCACCTATGTTCATATCCTGGAGCTCCTGTCCTACCCCTGGACTTGAGCACCAGCTTCTGGCCCTTTCAAGGGGCATACCTGGGGTCTCAGGGTGCTATGCCCTTGTTGGTCTTTTATAGGTTAAACATCCTGAGAATGGAAAACAGCTCTATGCACAAGACACAAAGAAAAGTACTTTTCATTGGGGCAGGAATATTGCCTGCCCTTGTGTAGTAGTCTAGATAAGCCTGCTGTTGACTGCATCATCGGGAGAGCTAGGCTGCTTTGTGAGCTAAGAACGTTTCTCAACACATTTGAGGAACCTCTACGCCTCAGCTTCCACGAGGGCCTGCTGCTTGAGGACAAGGGCCCTGCATGAGGCAGCAATGCTTCTGTACGCCTAATGAAAGAGCAAGGGCACTGGGAAGGAGCTCATAATATCTACCATTGTTCTTGTGCCCCTCCTGTCCCTGATAAGCGAGAGATCATCAATGTGTGAGACCGCATCTGCGAGATGAGAAGTAAGAGTTGAAGAGGCACTAGGCTAAACCACTGCCTTTCTGCAGGTTGGCCAAGGCCCACCTTTTCCATGTGATTGCTAGTCCCCTTTGTGTCTGTGGTAAGAGATGTCTGCGGCACTTCCCATGTTGTTCAGCTGCGTGTCTCCAGCATTCCTCTGAAAGTCGCACCACCCCGCGCTCTCCATTAATCGGTATTCCCTGACCTCCAGACTGTGGTAGCATGATCCCTGAGAGCCCCTTAAACATCAGACTCAGCCACTGCCTGAAGTGACTGCTCATCTCAGACAACCTCATCCCATCCACCCGTCAAGTATGCACGCTACCTGTAAGCTGCTGGAATCCATCTTATGTATCACTGAAGCGGACACTGCTATCCACTGCATAAGGACTTACAAGAAGGGCAGGCACAAATTCTTGCAGACCACCTTTGGACTCCTGAACAGACCTGTAATAGCACTTTCCCTACTGTTGCGCGGATTGGAATTGGAATAGTAAAGTATAATGTTACACAGTCCAGCGCTTTCTCTAAGTCAAGTCGTTGTAAATACTTGCGAGGTAAAGGAATGCGTGGTTAAGACACCTTCGTTGTTCCGACTGCGTTGTTAAGGAACGTGTGGTTTTGGCATGCATGGTTGTGTCATTCAACTGCTCATCAGCATTGTTTTGGGCTCTGTTGGGTGATACAGGTCCACCCAAAGTGGAATTCCATTTGTCATGGTTGACCACTATTCTCATATCCAGGTCAAGACGTAACAGGTACTTGGTAGGAGCTATTTGATGGGCCTGGGGTGTAGACATTCTTTCCTGCACTCTAGACTGTGGTAGCATGATCCCCGAAAATCCCTTAAACGTCAGACTCAGCCACCGCCTGAAGTGACTGCTCATCTCGGACAACCTCATCCCACCCACCCGTCAAGTATGCACGCTACCTGTAAGCTGCTGGAATCCAGCTTATGCATCACTGAAGCGGACACTGCTAGCCACTGCAAAAGGACTTCCAAGAAGGGCAGACACAAATTCTTGCAGACCACTTTTGGACTCCTGAACAGATCTGTAATAAAGCACGTACCACCACAAAAGATCATCAGAAAACTGTAAACATTAAGGTCAAGGGGCATATGATGTCACTTCTGCTACTCCTGGCATTTCGGTGAATCGACATCCATGCTTAAGGCACTTTACAGCATTACCTCAGTCTTCAAAACTAAGTGAGTGTCATAGTCTGTACCCACCGCCTTTTTATGCTCTTCTTCTTCTGCATATCTTCTGACAGTGCCAGAGTAAAAGGAGGGGATCGAGGTTTTTCTCTATGCACCCCATAAGCCTGGACTTCTTTCCCTGTCACATTACCCAAAGAGTCTGACTTGTTCTCCTTCATACGCTCTTTAAAGAGCTGGCTTTTCAAACAAGCTTACTCACCATAACTGCAGGGATGGATTCTGACTAGGTTAGCTAGAGCCAAGAAACGCATGGTGTACAAGCACTTTATCAAGCATTAATTACATTACATTAAAGGTAAAGATCAAGATAATACTCGCATCTGGAATGACCTCCTATCCACACCCCATGCAAAAAAACACAACAGTGCATTCAGGTAACTTTAAAAATGTTTTATTTTCAATTTTCCTGATTATTGTTATTTATCTCACAGTATTTAAAAAAAAAGTTGAATAAAGTACAAAAAAGTCAGTTGAAATACAGCAAAGGTTTAAGGAACTGGCCACATCTGGCCGGAGAATGATGTACACACAAGGGTCACGTACCAAATCACCCACTTGGAACACAGTGCTTTTGGGGGTGTCAGCTTCTTCCTTCCGCTTTCGATACAAAATACACCAAAGCATGCCATGGAACTCACAGGGGGGCGGTTATGCGTGACTGGGAAAGGGGGGTTGCGGATGGAGAATAACAACAGTTAAGAGCTCTGAGAATCATGGGGAATCAGATCTCCCCAGCACTTTACGTCAGATTGTTCTGCAGACAGTTCACCTCCGGGCTGTCCGGCTCACACTTCTCACAGTCGGCTTTCGGTGAGAGGGAGTTCTGGATGTTGAAGGCCTCATCATCTTTTATGCCAGGCCGTGGAGGCTCCTGCAGCTTGTGCGGGGCACTAGGATCCTCCTGGTAATGGATTTGGTGGGGAGGAGATTGGTAAAGGGAGGCGGGAAAGAAAAAGAGGTGACGTAAGCCATAATTGACAAATGATCAATTTTACACTGCAAACCAGGTGACTCAATGCTGCATTTCAGCTCAACATTGTGGTGTAGACTCAAGTGTCTCGAGGAGGTGTGGGGGAAGAGAAGTCCTGATATTTCTTTGAGGGTTTTAGCCATTGTAATTACTATATGGACTATATGATTTGCAATATATACCGAGAACTCTAGTGCCAATCATTAAGAGTCAGTGTCACACTGTTGAGCTGCCTAATCCACTAAATATATATTTTATTCCCTGTAGTGCAGTCTCAGTTTTTGGCAACATTAATAGCCCCAATGACTTTAAGGGAATCTCAGGCTTTGGAACAAGTCAATCTTGTTAACTCATTAATATTTGGCCTTAACTTCTCTTGTACGTGAGATATCTATGGGAGCAGGTGTATGGGGAGTGCAGGCTCTCAGCCCTAAACATCAAAGGCACAGATTGCACGGTGCTACCAAGCAGTGAAGCTACAACCAAGCATACCCATCATCTTCAGCAGCAGTTCTCAAACCTGTCCACTAGAGGGCAGTGCTAAAGGAGTTGTCAACAAATGCAGAGTGAGCATTGAGTGAAACAAACTCCATCTAACCTGTAATGTTCTGTACATTTTGTTCATTTAGATAAGGGGAAAGCTATGTGGTATTTTGTATACTGTTATCAAATCAATTTGTGGTATCATGAGACGAGTTCATCGTGGTTGTGGAAGATTTAATGGAATTCGGGAGGAAAACAGAGGCCGGCTGGCAGACACCACAAGTAAGAGCCCACTCTTCTCCAACTGTTGCAATTCCACCCCTTTCATCAGCAGGGCTGGACAGGATTTAGGGCACAGAGGTGAACCCCTGGGGGGCTGGAGGTGAGTGGGCTGATTCAGGGCTGAGGGATCCACAGCGCAGCTCCCAGCCTTGAACACAACGCTAAGGGAGCAGCACTGTGCTTTCTTCAAAGTACCGGCATGATTTACTGCTGCCGAGATATAATGGCGTCTATAATTTGCAAGAATCTGAAGAATTAGAACGTTTTATGAATTTCTATTTAGATCTGACTGTAATATGCTTGATTTTTGAAGCAATTTATAGGAAAAATGAATCCATTGGCATAATTTTTTCAGAAACAATTCTTGGAACGAAAACATCAACAGCTCTCCCGTTGGTAAGGTTGGACGCCCTGCACCATGTTTGCACCATGGACTTGGTCTGAAACATGTTCCAGTGGTGCTTTTATTTACTAGTTTACCTCTGGACTTTACATATGTGTCCTACACTACTATCCACAGCTGTTGATTCCCCGTTTCCTAGACATACTGTTTTCTGTCTAGACCTGAAACTAACAGACAGCCTGGAGGTCCTTCCCTTTCTGGAAGAAAACTCAAAGTGTTCCTGGGAGCACTGATATTTTTTGCAATTAGGAGAGAATGGGTTGTTGACATGAAATGCATGTGTGTCCATGGCTGTTGATGACATAAATTGAATAATCAAACTATGGAGAGTGCTTTGGTTAGATTTTGGACTTGTTTTAGTGCATCTCCACTTTCGTATGAGTTGTGGGGTATAGCTCAGCACATGCGTGGGGGGCTAGACGTGTGTGTTAGTTGATAAATAAAAGTATTTACTGTGTGAAGACAGAAAAACATATTTGTGTTTTTCCTGCTTCCTTTAAAGGGACCTGGGTGAAACAGGTGACCTATTCTATCACAGAGTGCTTCCAGTAATCGATTGTTCTATTTTTTCAACAATTCAGGTTGGAATTTTCTTTTTTTGTGTTGACCCAATGAGTTCGCTCCATGCTTGCAGTATGATGTGCCACTTGGTTAGTGATGTTTTGAACTCTTGTGAGAGTTGGCTGGTGCTGCTAAACAATAGCTCCCAGCATGCAAGCGGGGACTGTATGGCGGTGTCGAAGTTGTGTCTGCTATAAAGTATAAAGATTGCAATGCAAGTGATATGTGTATTCTCCTCAAAGACAATGTCTGGAAGACACAGTACATTTGAAAGCACATTTGAAAATTATCGCAAAAGAGCACATTCTAAAACATTCTGTTCCAGCAACAGTTTTCAAAAAGCCATCGGATTTAAAGGCCCCTTTCAGGAATCACTGACAGGTAAGGATATCAACCGGCTCCATGCTACCAAGGGCACATTATGCCACTCAAGCCAGTGTTTCTTTATATGGAAACTGGGGCAACTGAATACATCACAGAAGAATTCAAGAATGGTGTCCTTGATAACATGGACTCACCGGATCACCCTACTTTGTCGGGCTCTTGACCTAGGGGCGTTGTGGGCTTCATATAAGGCTCTCCAGTGCTACTGTTGGAGTCATCCCTTTTGTTCTCACTGGTTCTAGGTGCATGCAGTGACCTTCCCTCATATTTCTATTGCTTTTACAGTCTGTTGGATGATCAAGCACTATATAGGGACATCGCGGGTTTTGGAGATGTCACCATCTAAGAAATCAGCAAAGCAGCGGGCCTCTCGCTATTCCTGATTCCATGAGTGGGTAGCTCTTCCAGTCCAATGTAGGACGGCCCTTGTGGAGCCAACGGACCCAGTAAATACAGGGTTGAAAATTAGACTAGTTCAGTTTTTGGACATTTTTAAACATCTTTTAGAAGTAAATCGATTAATATTGAGCACTGAGTGAACTTTGGGGGGGGGGGCCTGAGGGCATGGAACTTTATTTTAAGCCATGACACTCCTGTCGCCTTTAGGTTAAATTTGCACGAGCCGGTAAGCGGCAAGAATAGGCTGCTAGGGTCCCCCATAGTGGTGGTTCCCTATCCCATCTTGCCATGGTTAACTTGCTGAACCTGGTCTTTTGCCGCGCACATTGGCACTTTAATAAAGCCTAGTCTCGTAGATAGGCACCTTATTTCATTGAAAAGCATTGTCCTTTTAGCATAGCACGTACATCCGCTCCCCGATCCTGCACATAAACACTTTTACTACTTATAGCGGTATATATAGGAGCACGATAATATTTTTTATTTTATTCCATCTAGGGTTATTGTCTGTGTTTGATCAGCCGTCCTGTGATATTTGATTCCAGTACTATGCATTTTTTAAATCTCTTTAGATAGGAAGGTTTGAAAGAAAATGTAAAGCTCTATCAATATGATATTCAATGGCTGAAGTAGATATATGATGACTTTTGTATTCCTTTGTTCTGTATGATTGCGCTGTGTTTATGGTTTTAATTGACTAATAAACTATTTTTGCAAGTAAGTATCGCAGGACGGATCTTAGCTTGCATTCTGGTACTTGCCCTGCATTTATAGCGGGATAATGGCAGCAGAGAAGTATGGACATATGATCTGCTGGTCATAGATTTCAAGCCACCTGGACTTGTGAGGACAATAATATTAATTCCTCCTACCTGAGTAATGGCAACTACTGCTATTTAAACGCATAGAAACGATTCAATTTGTGGTGAATTCTGAATAAACGTACAATATTACAGGCCAATATTACATATTACATACTACTAGCAGGAAATTACCATTCCTGAATGCACTATGACCTCAGATCATTGTGCAAAACTCTAAATCACATCCATTTAAGCATATCCGACACCTATAAATATCAGTTATGATTAGGGCTCCCAGCTTTCCGTTTCTACTGATTTTTACAGATAAATACAGACAGAATTTATTTTCCTGTCTGTATTTATTTTTTAATACAGAAAATAGGCCTTCGTTGGATGACTTTTTCTACTGTCCGTCATGAGTGCCAGGTCACAGGTCAGTAGGTGTACAGATTGAGAGGTAGGGGAGAGAAAAAAGACAATAGATTTCCTAATTAAGCTTAATTAGGTGCAGCTCTGCAGTTATTTATGCTGTTCTACAATGCAAGTGAAGATAACGCTATTGAACTGTGTACTGCTTGAAAGCTTTTGGACATTCAAATGTGAGTATACATTTATCAGTTAAATTAATGTTGAAAAAAACCCATTGCAGCTTCATTTATACAGAAAACACAAAATAAAAATGGATAAATACTGAAACAATTTGCAAAAAATAAATATGGATAAATACAGATGGAAATGCCGAAAAAATAAATACCATAAAACCAGGAGCCCTAGTTATGATTGACGTAAGAGTCAACTGGCCCATGACTAGAGAGTGACTTGTAGCAGTCAAGTGAACCTCCATACCTATGCAGAGAAAAGTAAAATGTATCTCACACAAGGGGTCATAGGAAGTGTATGCTACTAAATTGGACCAAAGGTCCTATACTACTTCCAAGAATATTTGAGCTCACACAGAGTATAGAGTAGCCAGATGCAGAAAGAATGCAAGAAAGAAAAATTCGAAGAAGCAAATGAGAGCACTACAAGTGTTTGGACGAGAACCCTCACTCACCCAAGGGTGACATGCTTCATCATTGCGTCCCTCCACACACTGGGACCGCAAGGTACCCAGTGTGGGCTACAACTTTCCTCAGTAAAGGAGTGGGAGTGTTTTGGTAGCACGCCCAAGTGTTAAACCCTCAAGGATGAGAGTGAGGGGCAGAGTGTAAATGAAAAGTAAAATTACAGTTCCCAAGATGCTTACTGCTATTGGCTGAAAAAACAGGACTGACTGGACATGGTGCCCTTGACATGGGACTAGTTGGCTGATTTGCATCCCTTTGTTTCAGCTGTAGAGAGCTGTGAACCGTTCCAAACTAGTCCCCCTACCTCCGCAAAGGAGAGCTACTTTGACCCTTTGGAGAGATACTGTGTGTGCTTACCTGCTGTCGAGGTTTGAGTCTGGTCTGCTTTGAGGTACTACTGCAGCCAATGGAAAAAGAGGATTGAAACAAGATGTCAACAAATCGAGCACTGGGGAAACAGGGCTAGGCTATGAAATGCACAGTCTAGTCTAAGATCTAGGAGCTGGTCACAACTGCACTAGGAAAAAGCTAATTCTAAGTAGCTGAAATATGGCCCCTCCCAGGAAAGTTCTTCCAATGGTGCCTGTGGAAGATTCTATAGAAAACTGTGCACTAAAGCAGACTACGGCACACTGCCTGAGAAGACTTTCATAGCCAACTATTCCAAGGAAGGTGCTAAGAAAACTGCCACTTTGATTATGCAGCACATGGCAATGATTAACTCATGCCCTGGACCCTGTAAGAGCTGTTGAGATCCAGTGGAAAGAACATATTAATTGCCATCAGTTTTCTTTTCCGTACAATGATTGGGGTTGAGACATGTGAGTTGTGAATGAGTCGCTAGTTTGATGCGACCTGTGCAATCTAAGAAAGACACAAGGCATTGAGTTGGGCTTACATGTCCAATACAAAAAGCTGAGCCAATATTGTCTCTGGTGTTCTTATTCCTTGGGTACAGTATTCTACCAGCCTGGAATTGACACAGAGATGCAACGCAAAAACCTTAATGATTCTAGGCTCTTTCCAATGAAATTTACGGATAAACATATTTTTCATTGATATGGTATGTTTGAAGATCTATGGAAGGTCAGCAGATGACCATCTTTAGGTTTATATTGGGAAGTGGTGGGACCCCATGTTTTTACAAGTACAGAGGTTCGAGACCCATGTCCCCAAGGTATCATCAGAAGTGAAATCTCTGTCAATAGGTGCAAGGTCTGGCTCTACGCATTCCATGAAAACATGGTTCGCCCAAAGCCCTACCCTTAAGGCACCAATAGGACTTTTTAAACAAGAAATGCATTAGTAATTTTTTTATGTGTCAGTTTCAGTGGTCGGAGTGATGCTAGAAGTGAGTTTAGGAATCTGAGGTTTTCCAATCAACCTTATTAATCTATTGTACATTTGTTACATGTACATGTACGTATACATGCAAGTCATCGACTGAAGTGATGAGCACAAGCTTCCCAATACAGGGATGAACTTTAGCAATTGCAAGTGACAACCAATTTCAGAGGAGGGCCAGTGAAGGAGTCTTGTGTCTGGTTTCAGTCCCTAGGCTTAATCTACCACCAATCCACGGAAACTGGTCTGCAACCCACTCAACGGATGTGGCCTGCACTGATGTATCAGGTTTATGGATCTGTAGCCTGATGTTTATATAATGTGGCAGTGAGACAGACTAGATGCACAAGTGTTGTGTCATAGCAAAGGGGAGCATGGGGTGGACTGCTGTTACCAACATATTGAAGCGCAGCAGGAGAGTGGACCTCTGACTTATTCTACTTCTATTGGGAGAAAACTGAGTAGGAGGCCATGAACGGGACTTGAAAAAATATGAATGTGGAAATTAGAAGGTTTGCAGAGAGACGGTGATGTTGAATATTAAAGAAGGGAGGCACTTATAAGTTACAGGCAACAGACCATATTTTGGCTTATACCAAAGGTGCCAAGTAACTTGGGAATAGTACTGAAGGACACAAAATGGAGCAGGAAATCCCAATCAGTGAATGGTTTTCATTGGTGAGGGAGATTGTTGGTTGAAGGGTTTATGAGGGTGTTTCTTGAGAAGGGGATACGAGCGAGTGGGGGTATTGAGTCCTGAGCTGATGTGCCAATTTAGGGCCTTGGGGTCTTGGTCACCTGCTAGACTGTGGAAGACTAGTAGGCCCAGGGGAGGATAAGAGACCCACTAGGTTCATCTTAACAATAAAGGGCTGGTAAATCTGGAAAGTATACGAATAATGTCAGTTTGCAGGCGGCCAGTAGGTAAGTTCATAAATTGGGGGATGCCCCGTAGGTCCAGGATTAGATAGACAGGAAAAATAAAGCTTATGGAGTGGTAGGATAGGGTTTGCACAGCAAGCCTGACAGAAGGATCAGTGGGTGTGAAGAGGGATTGAGACCAGTAGGGTCACGTTGGTGATGTGCATTGATTTATGTATCCAGGCAAACAATGTGTTCTCCTGATAATGATCTCATAATCTGAGTGGATCGAAACGTCGTCGACCTAGTCACTCTGACGCACTTGATTATGTACAAATGATTTACGGGTGCAGTAGTGCTGTGTTTTGTCAACGAGTGACCTTGATTCTGGACACATTTTTGGTCGTTAAGTGGTTTTGCCTGTGAATTCTTCTCAGCACCTGTTTTGGTTTACCCCACGGGGGTACCCACTTCTATGAATGAATTTTTATTTTTATTGCTTTAATAAAATGTTGTTTTAACTGTTGATTGGACATCTCCTGGGTGTTATTCTTTGATTCCAGAGTATTATGTGTTTAATTTATGTTTCGGGACCCATGTGACTGAATACAGGATGTTAGCACTCGATTTGTTCATTAGAACTCTATGGCGAAGCTACAATAGATCACTGGAGAGTTATTTGACAGACCGCTGCTGTTGTTTGGAGTACATGTTGTACTCAAACCGCCACAATTTGTCAAACATAAGTGAGGATGATAGTTCAAAATGTATAGAAAATGTGTCCTTTGCTTTTTAGATCATGAACCATAATTTCCATGACGAAATGACACCCCTCATTTTGTTAATTTACTGTAATCTCCTCCACAGGAAATGCTTTTAGATGTACAGCTCACATTCCTGAAACATGGTATTCAGGTGTGCCTCAATTTGTCATGAAAATATAATGTTTTCCCTCTAGTTGTTCATTAGAACCTGTAGGAGGCTGCAGTAGAACACAGCGGAACCAACTGGCAGACTGCTGCTGCAACTGGAAGTGCCCATTTGACTCATCGTGTCACACTTTTTTCCAATATAATGTATAGAAAATCTGTTTTCATTTTAGCTTCTGGAGCACCTTCCATGACTTCTATATGGAAATCATTTCACCCTAAATTGTAATGGTCTTATTTACAATAGCAATATTATCTGGGGGAACTCCCAGCTCGTTATTGACCAGTATGGAGTAGGGTCTTCGGCTTCGCATTAGGACTACCTGAACCCACCATAGTCAATAACTGCCTGTGAGTGCCCTTCTCCTTGGATATTATAGCTTAATTAGTGAGTTGTTTAGGGTAGTTTGTGAATATGTGCCAAAATGTAGCATGGCTTGCAAGAGCAGACTTGTTACCTTAAAGCACCCTTTTTCACACTCTATGGTGCCTGTCACTAATTGTTTTGGTCCACCAAATGTAGCTATGGTGTCACATGTAGAAAGATGCTTCAATTACTTCTAAATAGCAACTATACACTGAATGATTTAGCTGTCTATCAGCCTTAGGATGTCAATGTCCAATGAGCTTAAGATGGAGATGGGCTCATGTACAGCTTCAAGGACTGTGCAAGGACTGTCCAACAAGCAAATCTATGAGAAGGCTATTGAATGCCCTTGGGGTAGGGCTGTCCAGGAACCTTTGGATACGTTTGTTCTACATTTTTAATATGAAAACAACCCTAAGCTGTAGGCATTATCTGAATACACAGGGGTGTCCATTCACCAACCATAGATTAGCCTCTCCAGTGATCCTTGATTAGGGGTATCAAACAATCAACTCTAAGGATGAGATTGACTCCTTAGTATATAGCTTTTCAGCCCAGAAAAACATGGATGGCTCACTTCAACAAACAACCCTATGATAGGGAGTTCAGCATTCCTAGGATAAGACTTTACAGAATCACTATGGTGGGCATGTCCAACTACTAATCCTCAAATGGGCTTATAAACATCCCATGGACGGGGCTGTCCAATATTCAGTCTTGTGGATAAGGCTGCAAGACAGTCATAGGGAAGGAACTGTCCCACAACACTAGGATAAACATATACAGTGCAACAATCCTACTGTGAGTTGTGTTGTAACCATGGGATCAGGGTGGTCAACAATGAACAATAAGATAAAAATGTTCAGAAAAAGACAAACCTAACTTTGTGGTATCCAGCATTCCTAGTGGAAGGTTCCCCACACCCAATTCTATAATAGAGCTGTCCGAAACCCCTAGATGGAGCTGCCCAATCTGAATTCTTGGGGGTAGGGGACAACATTTTAATATGAACCTGTTCACTCCAATTAATCCATTATTAGGTTGTCGAGCAGCCCTTGGTTTAAGGTTATCAACAATAAACCATAGGATAAGGCAGTCCGACAATGATCTGATGGCGCTATTTAACAACCAACTCTAAGATAAGATTGTCTAACAACCGACACTAGGATAGTTGTGTCTAAAAATCAAGAATGTGATGTGTTGACCAACGAACATACAATTTGGCTACCCATCAACCTGGAGCATGGGTAGCCCAACAAGCCTAGGTCTTTACTGTGAACACAGACATATGCTAGTTCTTCTGTAAATCCAGGATGAACTACAGATTATTAAATGCAATCTTCCACCAGCACAAGCTTAAAGGCTGTTTATCTTTTGCTGTCCATAGAACAGGGCACACCTCTCCCTATTGCTGTGACAACTGCCTCTGGTGTGGGTCTGTGAGTGAGTTAATCCTCTCTGTGGCAAAGAATGCCCTGATTATTCACAGATACATCTCATGACATGACAGCTATTCCTAGTCTCCCTTGTCACAGTGCTTTTTGTGACAATGTCCTCTGCATGTCTTTGTAAAGCTGTGCTTCCCTGCTCTGTTTGTATTACTCTGCCTTGCCCTGTGATTTTGGATCCACTGGAGGCACTCCCCCTTTTAAGCAAGTCATTTTCAAGAGAACCCAACTCTGATGAAATGAAAAACACCTAAAGTATAAGTACAGCTCAAGTAAGGGTGGCATCTGCCCCCTCGCCCACATACCAGTCTGTGAGGTGATTGGCAGTGGTGGCAGCAAAGTTCTAGCCCAGGGGTCTCTTTCAACATCCAGTCAGTTCTACATAATTGGAGTCCCTTTGCTATCCCAATGTATCATATATGTTGTGTGTCAGTGCTTCTCTTTCCTATCATCATGTATCGAATATGTACGTGCTTCTGTTTGACTCAGATGTAAGGTGTTCAATAGGGTCTCACTGAGAATAGCTGCACAAGATAGGGCTTCCCCTGGAAGCTATCTTCATGTCCATGATGAGTGTGACAGCCTGCCTTCTTGCTTCACATACAGGCTTATCTACCTGGTGAGTGGGGAAGGAATCCTCATTCGTCGCATTTTCTAGAGTAGATTTCCCCTGTTCAGTTAAACCCACTTCATCCAGTTTTTCTGTTGCCTAGTAAGTAACTCTGATGGTCTGATGTTCTGGCTTTACAGAGGTCAGTTCTGATTGGTCTGATCTCTGACTTGTGCTAAAGTTAATATACAGACAAGTAGATTCCTGGTAGCGCCAACTGAACTGGGCATGGAGATGACCAGGCAGTCATGAAGAAAAGAGAGGAGCAAGAAGGAAAAAGGGTATGGAGAATCACCTCCTGAGAGCAATGAAATTTTGGCTGAAACATATACCTAAAAATTGGATCAAATTGTAACAGCAAATACTTATGACACATTATGAAATACGTTTCTTAAAGTCCAGGATTAAAGTACCTTTAGACGCCTTGCTGATATAACTGTCACTAGTAATACTCTAGGTTTAAATGTAAGAGATAGCAAAACCTGGGAGATCAACAAACAATCCCGAACCAAAGCCTTAGACCTCTCTGTGTAAAAGCCTACAATGCAAAGGCTCCTCTTGCAACAGATTATCTCAAGCCTCCCTAACAGCCCTAAAGGATGAGTACTTATTTCGGAGTCTACAACAAACATAGATGAACTCTCTCCTGTATTGAATTGAAGGGTCATTTTTACTGCAAAAGACACAGTATCATGTCAAATACCTGCATACCACAAACGAAAAACAGTTGCTATCTATTAAAGATGATAAGCGTTGAAAGTGCCATAGGTACTGCAGACTCTTCACTAACTCCTAGAAAAACACCTTGCCCTGCCAACCTTTCCATTCAACCTTCAAACCAATAGTGACAATCCTTAGCAAGGAACGTAGACTGCGCCAAAGACTGAAGGACCCTCACCGTCACAGAAAATCCACTGCCATTTGCTGTAGAAAAGGCAACCACCGCCTCCTGGGCCGAACAACTACTATCATAATTACACCCGACCTTTCTCCACACTCTGGACATACAAAGAAATGGCTGTAAATCATAAAACAAAGACCACCTGAATCCTGCAGAGACAGTGCATAACCCTCAGACCCTCTGCACTGGCAACCTAATTGCTGGAATACAAAAAAGTCCATTGCTGGTGTCCCAAATCTGCAATACAGACCTTGAAAAATATTTGAATACAGAAAGTAGTCTTTCAGTGGATAAATCATTCAACTCAGCTTGTCACCCTTCAGAGAAGGAGAAGGGTTCTTTTGCCCAAGTCTCAAAGTCCAACACCGGATACCCCAAGATTCTAGATCTTATTCAACCTGTGACTAGACATGGCCTCTGTCAGTCTCTAGATCAAAACTGCTCTAAACTGCAATCTAAGTGGAGGCAACCCTGAGTACATGTACAAATGTGTTCAGTTCCCATCAGTCTGATGACATTTTAATCTCTTGTTTTTGAATGTCTTGCATAGTTGCTCCCCAGTCCAGACTGCTAGCATTCACAGTGATGAATAGGGGAGGAGGAGGATGTAACAAAGTTCCCTTCTGCAGGGTAGAAGCGTGTAACTACAGATTTAATATTGTTGGAAGTACAAAAGAGGATAACATTTAGTCCTCGAAACACATTAATAATGAGGATCAGTGAACATGCATGTGGGCCTAGGGCAGGCCACTACAAATATACATAAAGATAGGTTACCTTGAGCCCTTAGAATTTCCCTTGCTAGAGCCTCCTTGTTTGCTAATTAGCTGGCTCTGTAATCTCACAGCTTCCTGCTTGGGCAGTATCAATGGGGCACATCTTTCCCAAGAAGAGGTCAGGTGCTGTACTGGCTAATGATGTGACTTCTCCTTGATAAAGGGCTAATGCTCAATGATGGCTCTGCATGTATGCAGTTTTGTTCTTGGTCGTGGTGTAGACCTGTGATCCCATTCTCAGTTCAAAGCGCATGACTGCAAATTGATAATGATTTTGCATGCTCCTGCAAATCGGAGACAATTCTGATCCTGAAAATGCAGGAATATGAGGAACTTAGAACCTAAAAAACCTACAGATGCCAAGGATTCAAGGCAATTCAGGGTTAGTATCTTAAACACTGTGTTCCACAGTAGACTTATTTAGCTTCTTCAAATGCATAGCAACCAGTATGATGGAGAACACATTCTATCCATACTTCTGAGGAACAGGGATCACTGCCTATTTTTTTAATGTGACTGGATTCCTTCCAATATTGCTTTCCTTTTCTGTGGATATTTCAGAAATGGTGTATTATCCCAGATTGCAAAGGGCTTGGCAGAACTGTGTCATACATCTTCTGTCTACTATCTTGGGGAACCAGGCATCTAAAGTAGACATTTACCATGCCTCTTGGAAAATGAATCCTTCATCCCTTAGCCAGCAGCTTGGGCCAACCTCTGTATTATTAGGACTGCTGATGCTTTGTCTCTTGAGCACAAAAATGTTTTCTGCACATTTGTTACCTTGCAGCAGGCCCCTGTTTTTGCTGATCTCTGAGAGAAGTCGAAAATCACCCATAGGCATTATAAAATAACCTCCTCTCAATGCAAATGGAGAGGTATTCTGGATTTTTGAAAAATGTGTTCCTGCATCCTTGTGATATTCCACCTCCTTCACCTTCCATTAGTCCCGAAGAAGCTTTTCACCTTTGAAATGGATTTCGGGTACTGTGGCCTTTGCTTCACATCAGTCTTTCAAACCCTTTGATGGACATGACACCTGGCTACCACCACAAAAGTTCCTCCAGCCAATGCTGATGCCCAATGCCAAGTCTCAAAACAACTGGGAATGCATTTCTATGTGACATTGTCATGCTGAACACTCTTGTTTCAATAGCTTGCATCAGCACCTTGAGATCTGCCAGGAAGGATTACCACATATAAGCTAAATAGGTACTGGACCTCAGAGCCAGATTAGACCAATCATATTATTTATCTCAAAGCTGACTAACATTCTGGTTAATGTGAGCCACAATGCAGAATCATCCGAGGACAAGGAGATTCTCCCAGCTAGACTGTCTGGTTGGGCTACTGATGTTCTCTCATGATTGTTCTATTAAACTGACATGTTTCTTCCCCTACGTGGAAACCCATACTGCCAGCATAGCGTTCAGGTGCCTAATGAAATGCATCCCTGGAGACATATTTGCCCATATTCTCCAGCTCTTGAGGGGAGACAATTGTAAGAGAGTTTAAATTTTCTATAAAATAATGGCATGCTTCAGTTAACATCACTAGACTTCACCAGGTTGCACTGACAATCAATCTAGAAATGTTGCAGAAAAGTGCTTGTTTATTTTAGGTGTATGAGCAGGGCCGAACCGGCTGTAAGGGGCACCCGCCGTTTCCCCGGTGGGCCGCCAGGGTTGGGGCCGGTTTTTAGGTCTCGCCTGAGACAGCGCTTTAGCGCTGCTCTGTCGAGACTTATAGTAAGCGAGTTTTGGAAGTGCAAACGAGTGCTTTCAGGCCTCCAAATACAGTGCATGTGCCCCGGGCGCGCGCACCATTTGGCAGCCTGAAAGCACTCGTTTTCTTTCACTTTCGCGGCCCCTTTGATGTCCCGCACCACTTTGCCCGCCCCCACTCCCCCTCCCACTCCCTCCTCGTCAACTTCAGTGCGCGCTGCATTCTCTCAATCCCCACCCACTACGTCACTGTTTAATCTCGCTTTGTCGCTCTCATGTGTTTCTGTCCCCCCCACCAAGCAGCCCAAAAGCCCCGCCTTCTCCACGAGTCCGCTGTGTTGCCGTTATCCTTGCTTGTTATCCCATGGTGTTTGTGAAGCCTCTAACCAACAGTCAGAGCTGGCGCGCAGAGCCGTGATGCCAACTGGCATGACAGCGCTCATGTCCCATCAAACACCCCATGTGTCACTGGCGCGACCGACTTTCCTGGTGCGAAAGTGTCTGTGTCCTTGTGCCTGCACTGGACACCCCTTTATGCCGATTCTCCATCGAACGTACGTACTCCCGTTGTAAAATTCTTTGTCCACTCTGCTGTAGTGTAAAACCGCAATAACCCTACCGCATCACTTATGCGGCATGTGTGCTCGATATGTGCTTATTTGTTGTCCAGAACAATACATGCGTGACTGCAAGTTTTTGTGTCAGCAATGCTCAGCGTGCTGAAGCCTGGCTGGGTGGAGTCAGCGCTACGCTACATATGACAAACGCACTCAGCGCGAGGTGTAACTGATCTCACCCCACTCTCGCCCCTTCCAGAGGTGTGGGCCTGCGCTGCAAAATACCAGCGCACCTCTGTGGCAGTCTATCTCAGGGGGAGTAATGAAGCCAGGCATCGGCGACATGTTAATTACACCGGTCAAATAAGCAACATTGCTGATTTTAGCGAAACTTTATGTTTTTCAAATGTTGCTTTGCGTAATTTCTTGGAAGCTTTTTAAGTGAGTGAGCATCTCCCAATGAAAGCGGGAAGCACAGGTCTCCGTGGTGAGACCTCGCACTGAGGTGTGAGGTTGTTAAGTGTCCCACAGGAAGGAATATGGCAACAACAAAACAAATACACGCAATACCAACCACATGGGACCACCTACCACAAACCTCCTCTTCCAAAATAAAACTAAGGTAGGAGCTATGGATCTTGTGAGACAAAACCATGCGCCAAACAAATCCCAAGACAGACTTCTTGGCACGTCTGCAGCTTGTTGCGCCTCTCTCTCTCCAACACATCCTGCGACACAGCTTAATGACACCACCGGTTGGGAAAATATGGCGCCTGGAAAAATAAACCGGCACCAAGGAGCTACCTCCTCGTCTGGGTTCGGCAAATGCTGCACGTGTGGTGACCGCTGCATCTAACAGGCTAATAAATACATTGACATCAAGAGTATGCGTTACGTCAAGCATAAGCAACCTCTAGGCGCTGCCTTTTGCACAGACGCGATCTATGAACCCTCACAGTTTAAATGAAGACCGATTGCTGTATGTCGGCTTAAAATCCCACCAGTGGCCCACAGTCCAGAAACATGCAATGACAGATGTACCTTGTTTAGGTGTTATGTGAATGAATGTGCCCCTCGTTATCGCGCTCCCACAATGGCTTAAGCCACACTGACAGCGATGTTGAAAATGATAGTAAAAAAAGTGGACTTCTGTGTGCCTCAGACTTACAATATCTCCACTTTGTAACCTACAACCCCCGACAATACGTATGTAAATAAACAAATTGTTTAACGTACTAAACATTCAGCAGTTTTTGTCCATCACCCTGTCGACTGCTATTTCTAAGTGCACCACCTTAATATCCGCCCACACCTCCCAAACAAAACAAGCATTTGCAACGCAATAGGTCGCGCAGTTACGAGAGTTTCAGCTAGTGGCATTGTACATAAAAATGCCTTTTATTTATGTTTTTAAAAGAAAAACAAAAATAACAAGCATTTGCAATGCATTAGGTCTCGCATTTACGCGAGTTTGAGCTATTGACATTGCAAATAACAATGCCTATTGGCATTGTCATTTACAATGCCAATAGCTTTAACTCTTGTAACTGCGAGACCTATTGCATTGCAAATGCTTGTTTACAGAGGCCTGCAATATCGGCACACTGTAACAAAATCGGCCGAAACCGGCCCTAGCAAACAGCTCGGCTGCAACACGGCCCCCTCCCGCGTGGGCTGGCCGAGCAGTTTGCCAGGGCCAGTTTCGGTCCCCAGTCCGGCCCGGTGTACGAGCTTTTTCATGAGTCTTTCTCTCTTTCACAAAAAAGAAAAAAAGAATACAGCCTCAGCCATGGTCTCTGTGTTGCACAAATGTAATATAATATTCAGCTCTCCGGAGAGAAGGAAGGATGTTTCTGTTACAAGTTGAAGGCCACTTAGTCGAGCTCTGCTATTAGTTGAGCAAGCTATTGTATTTCTGTGTTTAATAATCTAGTAATTCATCCCTTAATTAACTCTGTACAGCTTTAACCAATAAGATGCTTTAGGAAGTAGGAGTTTCCCGTGATGGTGTACCAACTAATAGATTTATTGGGTGCCAAGAAGTAAACATTTCTACCCCTTCTATTTTATAAAATATGTGCTGTTTAGGGAACTTGTTCATTTTACTCTTTGCTACAGAACACCGAGAAGCGCTCTTTTGGGCTTTCATTTGGAGACAGACCTTATGTCAGTCTGCTTGCTAATTCACTTGATTTATTAACTAACTACTTTTCTTTCTGTCATGATACTATTTTTGAATAAAACTACAATTTTATTAACTCTTGAATCTGGTCATGTTCTAGTTTTATAAATAGACGTAAGATAAGTCTATGAGAGACTCAAATAGACCCATTCCTGCCTAATGGCCTTTTAATTGATTAACTAAACAGCATCAATACAGTCTCATCTCGATCCTGCTTGATCTTGGGAGACTATACACATAGGGTAAAAAGCGCCAAGGAGGAAAACTGATTTTGTTTCCGGGTCTTTGTGTATGAAATGTGTTACATAGCTTTCTGCATCATTTGCATGATTCTTTTCTCCATAGGCACATTAAAAGGAGTGCCTTTTTTTAGGTCTGTCATTAGCTAAAACCTTAAGACTGTACTACGATTATATGAATAATACACTTATTTATAGGGAAGGAGAGGTGTGGCGCAGCAGCCAGGCCGGCTGACTCCAGGGCGAGTTCACGGTTCGATCCCCCGGAGCAGCTCAGCTCAGGATCATGGCCTGGCAGCTTCCACAACAATACAGCTTTGCAAAAACCAAGACAAATCAAAACAAGCACTGACAAAGTCAAAAGTCTGGAGTCTCAAGCCAGACCTATTGGCTTTGTCAATGCTTGTCTACATTTCCTCTCATGCCGTCTTGCTGAAGTCCAATAGAGAGCGACCATCCAGAGGAAAAGCACCACCATCACTATGCTTTCTCTTCCTTCTGCATTTATGGCCCGATATGGTGCCAGGGCTGAATATGTAGATTAATAGCACGCAATGTATGTTTTTTACTTAATTTTCCATCCATCGTATGTATAGTTGGCAAGCGGCTCATGAAGTATGTGACATTTCAGAGTTCTGGCTTCGTAGCCAGCAGGCACTTGCATTTTGCAATAAGTTTTGCTGTTGCGTTTTAAAAAAAAAATGCACAAATAAACCCCACTGCAACAAGTCATATTTTAAATGTAGCAGAAAGTTGTAAAAAAAAAAAAGGTTCTGGTTGACATGTTTTACAAAAGTGTAGCCTACTTTTAACATATTTGCCTCTTGAAAACGATGTAACCCTAACCCTAGTCCATAGACATTACTACCATCTTTACATTAACCCTAAACCTTAAGCCCTTCTCCCCAAATGTAGCCCATACGCCATTCCTTACTGTAACCCTCTAGCTCCTACCTCAACCAGACAACTAACCTAGTCCTAAACCTCACTGTAACCCCTGAACTTACCCTAACCTCATCCCTTTTCTTTAGGTTTAATGTAACGTTATGTCTAACCTTGCTTTACCACAGGTCTGAGCCTCCCTTGACCAAACGTCTCCCTCCTTCAGAGACCGCTTTCAAGCAAGTTAACTTCCCGACTGTGCTTCTGACTCTCAATTACCTGCGGCCTGCCCTTTGGACCGGTGATGCCAAACTCCTCAAAGATGTGCTCTCTGGAATCACCCCTCTCACCCAGCAGGGACAGACATGAAGCGTAAATGGAGAACACCAGCCCTACATGTGAGTGGACACAACACTAGTTTCTGTCAGAAAGAGAGGATAAAAAAATCACGCAAGAAGGCTGCAAAACCAAGGGGTAATATTTGGTCAACAAGGAAAGGGGCAACAAAACAAACAAAAAAGAAGCAAGCATTGGCCTAGCCAATCCATCTCGCCCTTTAAAAATGAGTGACGAGACTAGTGAGGGGCTTTGCCAAAGGGTGAACATTTGGCAGCAGTAAAAAATAAAAATAAAATGGCGCAGTGTCATGTACATGCACTGCATCAGCAAACACACTTCCTCAATTTGCAGCCTTCTTTGAATGGTGTTTTCTTAAAGAAATACCCTGTGACGTAATGATGCATGCGAATGCCACTACAGCCATTTTGGATATGGGTTTTTCTTGAGAAAATACCATTTCAATATTCACATATTAGATCTCAAGAAGGCAGTCAGCGTGTTGTGAAGCATCGACAGACTGGGATAAGGTAACGGGATGAGGAGGGAATGCTTCAATTCCTTACTAGTAATTGCATTACTCTGAGTCCGTCTCTTGCTTTGATTAATTACAGTATGAGGCCACTGTGCCTCCTAGACACACTCCCTCATCAATGTCTTCCTCTGATAAAAGCCTCTCCCAGTCCTTCCACATCTTGTTTAGTCGTCTCAGGCCATCTACTATACAGTAGACCTGGCAAAAACAGGGCGGAGGAAGGGATTAATTAATCAAAGCAAGAGACGGACTTGGACTGAGGCAATTACCGGTAAGTAATTGAAGCATTATCATCTCGTCCCTCTCACTTTGCTTAGCTACAGTATGAGATATATCCAAACCAGAATGACCAGGACAACTGCAAGTCACTGCTCAAACAATACTTAATTTGATATCAGTGCTATTCACAATTACTTGACAGAAGAAAGAACTCTAGAGTGAAACCCGCCCTCTACCTCAATTTCCTGCAGAATCCTGTAAGGCTTTTCAGGGGTTGAATGGGCAGACCATGTAGCTGCCCTGCTAATCTCTACTAAGGATGGCCCCTGAGAATTGGTTTTGGGATCAGACGTTCCTCTGGTTGACCTGCCCTTCTACACCGAAGGAAGGAGCGATCCCAGCTTCCTTATAGGCCAAAGCTATCAACAAACAAACCCACCTACTGAGTGTTTGAACTGTAGGTTCTAAGCTCTGAGACGCTTTCTAAGTAGATAAAGACATCATGTACACCTCTCCAAGGAATGTCACTTGGTGGCCCTCTTAACTTGGACTTACACCCAAATCGACAGACCACGCCCACAACCTCCGCATCATCCTAGACACCAAACCGAACATGAAATGCCAGATCAATGCAGTCTTCTCCACCTGCTTCCACACCCACCACATGTTCCGAAACACCTGCAAATGGCTCCACTTTTAACATCAGGAAAACAGTCACTGAAGCCCTAGTTACCAACTACAGCAACATGCTCTATGCAGAAATCACCACCCGACTATTGGAGAGACTCCGGACGATTCAGAACAGCCGCTAGCATCATCCTTGACCTCCCCAAATGGACCCACATCACCCTCACCTCAGGAACCTCCACTGGCTCCCCAAACAGAAAAGATGCCACTTCAAGATGCTGATGCACCCATACAAGGCCCTCCATGACCTAGGACCAGCATACATCAACTACCGCCTGAACTTCCACCAGCCCTTTAGACACCTGTGCTCTGCCTCCCTCGCTCACAATCCCCGCATCTGCTGAAGCTACAGTGGAGGACGATCCTTGTCCTACCTTGCTACCAAGTACTGGAACGACCTCCCCCTCCACCTCCGAACAGCATCTTCCCTGCAGGAATTCAGAAAGGGGCTCGAGACATGGCTTTTCCATTGAACCCAGCAATAATCCTGCACCTGGGTACCCTCTCTGGTGATTAGCCATGCTCCATAAATCTGAGTTGATTGACTGATCGTGTGTAACATCTGGAGAGTGAAAAGTAACTTTCCCAGGAGCCTCTGGATTTGGACAAAACACAGGAAGTATTACCTCAAGCTCTCTGTGTAATGGATAATTCACTTTAGGAATGAAAGACGTTCCTGCATGTTGTACAATTAAGTCTTCAAACACTTGAAAAAAGGATGTTTCCATGGTAAACTGCTGGGCACCATGCTGCGGTTGGATTGGCTGATGGTACAGGGTATTTCTGCCGAAGCCACGCAGGCTGATGTGGCAGGTGAGGTGGGGCACATTTGCCCAAGGAGTGTGCTGTGGCCCTGCTCTCCTTGTACCAATTGTAACAGGAGTTTGCCTTGTCCCCAAATAGGCGTGTATATGAAGGACGACTGGACATCGCCTGAAAAACCGATGGACTACATCCAAGCATGGTGGCAAAGGCGATACCAGTCCCAATGGCCCACCCAATGGAATCAGTGTTGTCCAAGCCACAATGAATTGTGAACTTGGCTGTTGCGCAACCTCACTGTACAGACTGCGCAAGGACTGGCCGGTGATCGTCATGGACACCTGGGAAGGCTTAACCCACCTAGTCCCAAAGGTAATGAGAATAGCACCCCAGCAGGCAGCTCGCATTCACTAACCTGAGCAAAAAGCTGATGAATGAGAAAACCATCTTACAAAATGTCTCCTTCTGTTTCGGCTCCCTATCAGGGGGAGTTGTCAGGAATTTGTTGTCTTGCTTGCAGATGCCTGGCAACACCAAGCTTTCAGAAGAGGGGTGCTGAGATAAAAATGCACGGTAGACCAGGGTAGGGAAGGCATTGTGCAATTTGGTGGTTGACCGGGGGACCAGAGCAAGGTTAGATATTTGGTACAAAGTATCATTAAGGGCCTCGTTAAATGGTAAGAGGGGCTCAGTAGATGTCTACTCCGGCCGAAGAAACTCTATAAGTAGTTTGGTCTTGACCACGCCAGAGGTCAAGGACTTCAGTCGCCCTTCACATCACCATGGTGACGAAAGCACTCTTGTCAATGGCAGGGCAAAGAGGTGAGAAAAGACTGGACTCAAGGGAGGTATCAAGGCTACTAGCCTCCTGCAGGTCGTCATACAAATTCACCTTATGATAAGGTTGGCCAATCTCATCACCTGCATCGTAATTGATATCTGAATCCGTGCCGACCAGGGAAAGCAGGGTGTGCTGTTGCGGTATACTAAGAAAAACAATGGTTCACTCAAACATCAATCCCAGTAGAAAAGCATTATGGTTTCATTAAATAGAAGACAAAACATTATCAATTCACTAAGGCAAGGAAAAAACAGGCCGTAAATAAAGTATAAATTTCATACTTTCATCAGTTTAATTATATATATATATATATATATATATATATATATATATATATATATATATAAAAACTCCAATCCTTCACTACGTATACTTCGAAAACGAAGCAGACACGGACTCCATCAAGGTGCGATAGTTGATTTATTTATTGTTACCCATTCAACAAAAAGAGGCCATTGCCTCGTCCATGACGCGTTTCGACCGCCATCACACACATATATATAAATTATATATTTATACGAAGAGCCAGTGCTCACACTTAAGTGAAGAGGAGTATAGTGATAGGAGATAGAGGAACGACAAGGAAATGTGCATCACACATAAAAAGACATATGACTCCTTAAGTTTATTTTATATAATATATGAGCAGTCTATATAGTGCTATTGTTGACACCGTTTTGACCTCTAGCAATGTAAGGTCATCATCGGGACAGGGCGTGAAGACCCAATATCTGGGTGGTAGGGAGTAAGGATTTAATCCAAGGAAGATGCTCCCTTTAGCAATATGGAAATGGAGGAGAGGGCGTCCTAGTAGGCCCTTCGGTGTAACTGGCTCGTGGCTAGTCGGTCTAATGAGTAGGGCCCCATGGAAGGTGTAGCAGCTGCTACACTGGGCGATAGCTTCAGGGCTTCTATGTGTGGCATCTTGATGCTTATGGACCCGTGGGCAGGGAGAACCATGACGGGAAATCAGCTGCTGTAGTTGAACAAGACACCCCTGCAACTAGAAAGTGAGAGGGCTGAGGTGTGCAGATACGTAAAACTGTGGGTCATCAGCCTAGCAGGGGGGAGGGGGCAGCGAACGGTACAGGTGGAACCAAAACAACAAGCCGGCGTGGATCAAGGCATTGTATTTGTGGAGGCAGATCAAGTGGGGAGAATGGAGTCTCCACAGTGCCGTGACTTTTACTGAGGTCAAACTGGTGCTGACTCAATGACATAGAGGACAATTGGGGCCTCGTCCAGCCATTGACGGAGTTGGCATCGGCGTCAATGTGCACAGTCCATGCGGGAGGTGGAGTTGAGAGTGGAGCATGAGGCAGCCCCCTTATGGGCTTGAAAGGTAAAGATGGCGCTGAGGGCGAACCTGCAGGCAGTGGAGAACCTCTCGGCTCGGTGGGGCCTGCAGGCATGCCAGAGGGAGCCGGCAATTATCCATAGAGACAGAGCATGGCCTTGTGGGACCCTCTGATCTGATTAGGAGTGGCGGACAGCCCCAGAAACTCAGGCTGTGCTGGAATAAGCTGTTGGATTGGTTCCAAAGTTGAATGACTTTGGGAGCAAAATTGAGCTGTATAGTGCCAGCCCCGCATCTTTTCAGAGAAGTGTGAGCAGCGAAAAGGGGCCGTTTAGATTTCTTGTGTTTTTTTCCTTGACTTACCCAAAGATTTGAATCGATAGGAAGACTGACCCTTGGAATGACTCTGGCAACTTCTGGATCTCGAACAGGACCGAATTTTCGACTTGTACCGTTCTTGTCTCAGAGTCAACCATTGCTTGGTGACGTAGAGTTTCGCCTCACTGTCTTATATGGCCTTCAGGTTCATCGACGCACAGTCACTGTAGGCCTTAGAGTTGTGCCTCAACCCCAGGCACCACAGACAAATTTGGTGAGGATCTGTCACAGACATTTGTTTGTGACAGTCCTTTCAAGGACTTTCAAGGGCTGTTGTTTTACAAGGTGACATGTTCCTTGCACACTGCTAAAACAGTTTTTTGATCAAGCTAAGGTAGCTCCGGATCAGTGTCTGGAAGCACGGAAAGAAAGGAACTGACATCAGCGCTCGGGTGGCATTTATATGGGTTCCACAAGTCATTTCTGGAGCAAAACCGAGTCAGTGTGGAGCCACACGGTGCCACCTACCGGCACGCAGAGGTACTGCTGAAAAGTTCCCAAATCCAGTCTGACACCTGGGGTATATTCAAAAGGTGAGGAATCTGCAGCTATAAGTATCAATCACAACAATAGAATCGATGTTCTTGACTTTAAATGATCTTGATAAACCACCCTTATAGAGTAGGGTATTTTTTCTGTCCTTGCATGACATTGTGATCACAGTATTTAATTGATCACCAAAGAACTTCTTTCCTTCTAAAGGGATTTTCAGAAAGGAAGATTTCTCAGCAATGTAATTATTCTAGTCTCTTATCCAGAGGTTTCTTCTAGTAAGCACTGGTGTCCAAGCTGGCAACGATGATGAGATTATCATGCCTGAAGAAAGATTTGCGAGGAATTCGGTCTCCTGTTCCATCTGGAGTAGAAGCTCTGAGCAATCTGTACCCTACTGAATGGCACTTGGCAGGGACTCAATACTTTACTAAGGATTGAGAAGTTTAGGCCGCATAAGTGGCTGCTTTTAATGATAATTTACTGGCAGCAAAACGTTTGAGACCACTATCCATTTTGCAGACTACAAAGGAACAGGCGAACGATCATCAGAATTGTTCTACTGATCAAAGATGTTAAAATAGAGTCAACCTTGAATTTATGAAGAATTATATTTTTTCCATCTTCTAAGGCATGTTTTTTGCAAGAACCTCAGAAAACAGAACTGATTGACCTTCTGTCTAAATATTAGCTCCAAAATGTTCTTGTGAATCGGCAGAGCCAAAAATGGAGGTCTTGAATATCGCGGGAAAAGCTTCTCCCCTTCTTCTTGGGCTGGAGGAGATTCAGATCCCAAGTTCTCCCTTATGAGCTACAAAAGATGCACCAACTCTTTCTCTGAAACATACTTCCCACACGAAGAAGTACTGAGTGCCTCAGTTGCCCAATCCAAAGAGGGGGCTGTGATATGATGCTTTTTCTTTGGATCCCATTGACTTTTTCCTCTTTTGTGTGGGGTTTCGAAGTTAGTGCAGAGGCACCTTCCTTCATTATCGGCTGCACTAGGGAGGCAGTTAATACATAGCTGCCAAGGTCTCAGATTGCTATGAGTGACATTTTCATAATTTCAGTGTAATTATGAGTGACACTTTCTCAGGAGCAAAATCAAACAATGAAGATGAGAAAAACATAAAAATATCAGAAATTACACCCATTTAAGCAACAAGAAACTCTAAGAAGTTAGCTGCTGCAAAGCACCAGAAAAATTTGCAGCAAGGAAACAAACATTGTTGGAGCCCGCAACAACTTGGATTGCGGCGCAGCAACCAGTGACACCGTTGTATGATTCTTCTGGTGCAGGTGGCACACACAGTGTTCTCACTCCAGTGGCTCTGTTGCCGAGGAATGTCGGCCGCCGAGTGGTATGGCACATCATGACTGAGCACTCACATAGCTTGGCGGAAGCCTGAGTGAGCCCAGGTCGCGGTATTATTACGAGTACATTGCGTGGCTCGTGACAACTACACTGTGACCAGACTAGAATGAGACTGTGAGTGTGTGACTCACTGAAGAACTTCAGCTCACACTGGGCAGGCAGCTGACTGACCACGCGCTACTCGCTATTTATAATATAAAGCACATTTTTGAGTCAGTGACTAGAGATTAACACTCCAGAGGTGCCCTGTCCGGACTGACACTTACTTAAATTGATATGCGAACCACGGCAATTCGGTTTACGGCTGGGCCGCCTGCCTCCTTAGAGCTATCCTGGCCGCAAAGAATACATTGGCTAAGGCGCCGCCTTAACATTCAGGCTCAGCAGCAGCTGCACAGTGTGTGCTCTGAGCTCCAGCGTACGCCACTGTCCATGGGGTTAGGTCGGGCGATTGCGGGGATTATTAATTGATTTTAAATTACAGTTTGGCGGTGCGAGCAGTGCCATTGGCTCCCACAAACTTTATCAAAACTGCAGCCACCTGCTCGCTCTGCCGTAGGCGGCAGCAGTTCTTGACGTCCTGCACCTATTAAAATCATTGTGTCACTCACAACCGGAGTTGGCTGATGTCTCAGTAGTAGCCATTGGGCACTGCCTCTCCTGACATCACTCAGTCAGAATCAGGTAATGCCGCGCTGCGGGAATCCTTCCTATTGATACATTATAGCCAGTTTGAGTTAGAAGCTAGCCCAGCCAGCCCCCAAGCCTGCTACTCCAGCTTTAGTTTCAATCAGCATAGTAGTGCAATCAAAGCCAAGGCATGTGCTATGCCTATTATGCGTGACTTCGCATTTCGGTGCCGCGGACCACCACACTGAAATGCGTTAACCTAGAGCCTGATGCGTGGTACTTGGCAGGGCTGTTAATAATGCTGGGCTGTCGGAAGCATCTGGTCTGGACACTCTCGTTCTGCACCCTCTTGGTTTCTCAACTTCCTGATTGGACTCTGAAGAGGGAGAGTGGGCATACCTTATTTTTCCCTTCTCTTGCCTTCCGTTTCACCACCACATCAAATGCTGACACAAAAATCAGTGTGAAACAAACTAAAACCCCCTTTGGGCAACCTAAGCAAAACCAATGAGGAATAACCCGTAGATACAAAGGAGAGGGCTTAATCCAAACACAGCCACAAAATGAGCGCTAAAAATTCATAAAGTGCCCCCCCCCCCCCATACCCTGGAGGACCCTCACTAACTCCTGCATCCCGATACTCCACCACGCTTTCATTTTGGTTTGCTGACTATCCACAAACCGGAAGTGGTCATTGTACTCATGCGCGGACCCCGTCTCAGTCAGAGGTGCTGCCTGAACACTGAGCTCATCTGGAGCTTCTCTAACCAGGCCTGTCAGAGATCTCTAGCACCGCCCAGCGGACGTTTCCCCCCTAATTAAATCTTCGTTGAAGCAGGAGCTGGAAAAACTCCACTTTTGGAATGGACGCTCAGCACTGCCCCGGTATGTCTAAACTTGAGACACAACGAAACAGGGTGTGGAAGTGGTGGGAGGGGTTTTAAGGGAGGAAGGCTGATGAAGGGGACGGGGTGTGTCACTGTCTAGAAGGCACAGCGGCCTCGTACTGCAATTGAGAAAAGTGAGAGGGACGAGGTGGTAATGATGCCAATGAAGTATCTTTTAAAAACCGAGTAAGACTGGGTGAATGATTTGGCCAACACATAGGGAGACCAGGAGTCTCGGAATTTCTGGATAATCGGGATTTCTCATCACCTGTTCCGGCAAATTTCAGTACATTTAGTGCATGCCCCAGTATTCAGAGGGTCGACTGGATACAGATGATGGATGGTACGTGTTCGTGTGTTTCACTGCAGTGTTAGTTATAAGCCCTTATCAGAAAGCAATGTAGTTAACAGATGGTATGTACTGCTGGTAAAAGGTGCATTGAATTCTATGTCAGGACAGGAGGCTCCGATTATGCTTTCTCATTTCTTTATTAGAAATGCTCAGCAGCCAATTAGAAAACAGTAGGTAAGTAAAAAACTACAGTACCCATGAACACCAGGGTATCACGTGACCAACCATAGAGAACCACAATATAATAGGTCATGTAGAAAGTATCGTATCCTCTTTCTTTGCTGCTCCGCAGCCAGTTAAGTGCTTCCTTTTATGTTATTTACTTACTGCATGATAATGTTCTATTGCTGACTGTTTATTAGCGCTCGCGCTTTCCTGGTATTCCGCGCGCTCTGTAAGCGGCTTGGGCTGTTCTCGGCTTTCCTTTTTCGCCGATTCTGTGCGCGTTTAGCGGGGGCGTGGGTCTCACCCCCCGGTGTCCGGGCGCTTAGCGCCCGCGTTTTAAAGTATTTGGTGGAGCGGGAGAAGGGGGCTGGAGGACTCACGCTGTGCGCGACCTCCTTTTTATGTCTACGGAGGCGGCCATTACCGCGTATGCGCGGCGGCCATTTTAAAGGCTTTTCTTCCGTGTTTTGGGAGATTTGGCATTACGAAGGTTGTTTCTCCTCAACAACTGCCCACAGCCTCGCGTTTTCTGCCCCATTGACGCCTTTTGCTCAGGAATATTGCATTGGGCTGTAATAATAAGCATAGGCTCTGCCTAGAGTGTTATTTTTTCAGCAAGCCCTCCCTCCACATTTAATTAATTAACAGTGTCCAAGGTTTTACCTGTACTGTTGGCTTGCTGAGGGGTTTTTTCACTCCCCTGCATTGGGCCTTTGGCCTTATAGAAAATTGTCATCTTGTGGGCATTACTGTAACACTTTGTGTCACTATGGATGAATATTTGGATGAAGATGACTACTATTATGAGGATGACGCCTCTGAATTTTCAGAGCATGATTTGGTTGAGGCTTTAGACCAGGGTGTGCAGCACTCAGTTAATAAAGCACTTGCTTGTGCTATCAACCCCTTGAAACGTCATTTGACGCATTACGCCAAAAAACAGGGTTGGTTGCCTTCCACACGTATGTCTTCTAAGTCTCCTGTTAATCCTCATAAATCGGACTTTAGGAGATTGGTCAAATCTTTAGCCTCTGATCAGTCTTCCAAAATGGCCTCGGGGGCGCTTCGGCATCCACCAGCATTGTCACGGACACTGACGGTACGCCTTCCTCAGCTTCCACTGATCAGGATGTTCCTCCGCCTCGCAAGAAATCGTGTAAGGAGCATTATGTGGATGCTCCTACACATCCTCCAGTTTTAACTTTTGAGCCTTCGGATATTTTTCATCCTCATTCTTCTTCTTGGCTTCCATCCCCTGCTGTGGCGGAGTATGTTCAGGCTCATATCCGGCAACCCTTTGAGAAGGATGTCAGGGCCCGTCTTCGGTCCGAGTGTCCGCGTCCGGATCTCGCCGACCATTTAGCCGATACTCCAGAGATTGACCCAACGATGGTTTCCTATCTCAAAAAATATGCAAAAGACCCCAAAAAGGGTCTGGATAGATCCAGGCGCTCCTGTCAGGACAAATTGCTGGATTTGCTAGGACCACTTACGAAGATTTTAGACCTCGGGTTTTCAGCCAAAGAGTCTTCGGCCCTTGTTAACCCCGATGAACTTATTGAATGGGCTCAGAGGGCTATTTGCCAGTTGGGTAATGCCAACTGTGCAATATCCATGGAGCAACGCCGTTCTATTCTCCTTAAATTGGATCCTAAACTGGCGGAGCTCTCCTCTTCCGAGTCCGGCCCTTTAGCTCAGGGGCTTCTGTTCGGACATCCTTTTTTGAAAGAACTGACGAAGTTTGTGGCAACTTTCAGTGGCCTGGATAAGGCTCAAGCTTCGCTGCGGCGAGCATTTCGACCGGTTTTTGCCAGGGCCGGACAACATCGGGGACGATCATTCGGCCGTGGATCTCACAATTCCAAGAGGGGATTCTAGTCCCAAAGAGGCGGTGGTCAGGATTCAGGCTACAGCTCCCGTTCTCAGTTCTACCACTCTCGCAAAGGGAGAGGACAATTTAGAAAGGGACGTTCCGGCGGCAATCAAGGTGGCTACCAGGATTCCAACACTTCAGGTGAGCTTGATTCCAGCTTCCAATGTTGTTCTGGGGGGCAGAATTCGATTTTTTCTCCACAATTGGCGTTTAATCTCCAAAGATGCTTGGGTGCTGCAAACCGTGCAGGTTTACAGAATAGAGTTTTATCAGCCCCAACATCAAACCCTCCCTCCCTCTCCTCTATTTTTCTCTCTTCAAGACCAGGAGTTTATTTCTGCAGAAATCGATTCTCTCCTGGCAAAAGAGGCAATCATGCAAACCGTTCGCTATCCTCAAGGGTTTATCACACGGTTTTTCTGGTACAAAAGAAAGGGGGCGGTTCTCGCCTAGTTCTCAACCTGAAAGAATTCAACGGAGGTGTTGTGTACAGACACTTCAAGATGGAGGGAATTCATCTGTTGCGCGATCTTCTTCGCGAGGGGGATTGGATGGTTCGCCTAGATCTCAAAGATGCGTACTTGTCGATTCCCATCTTCGAGCCTCATCGGCGGTTCCTGCAATTCCATTGGCAGGGGAATTGGTACGAGTACAAAGTTCTCCCGTTCGGCCTTTCGTCAGCACCTTGGTGCTTCACGAAACTTCTGAGACCCGTCGTGGAATGTTTGCGCGCTCGGAGTGTTCGTTTAATAATATATCTCGACGACATTCTAATCTTGGCAGACTGTCCCCTCAAAGTCTTGACACATCTGGAGTGGTCTATCGACCTCTTGCAATCTCTGGGTTTTCTGGTGAACCTTCAGAAGTCAGTCTTGATTCCATCGCAGGTGATAGATTTTCTGGGCTTCCAGGTCAATTCTCTTTCTTGTCAACTTCTCTTACCCAATCAAAAGATTCGGTACATCAAGAGGGAGTTGAATTCGGTTATTTCCAAACAGACTGTGTCACTGAGATCGTTAACACGAGTTGTCGGTCTATTGGCGTCCTCCATTCAAGCGATTTTTCCGGGTCCACTGCATTACAGGGCTCTTCAACGTTTGAAGATCCGTCATCTCCAGAAAGGCCTTCGTTATTCCAATCTAATTCCTCTTTCAGAGGAAGCAAGGACGGAGATGCAATGGTGGTTGGACCACATGGATGCTTGGAACGGACGAGCCCTGTTCGGTTCATCTCCGGATCTCGGGATAGAGTCCAATGCCAGCCTGTGGGGTTGGGGAGCCCGGTGCGGTCCCGTCTCGACGGGGGGTCGTTGGTCCTCCCAGGAGTTGTCTCTCCATATAAATTGCCTGGAACTCCTGGCGGTATCATTTGCGATCTGATGTTTTTCTCCTCTTCGTTCCAATTGTTGTATCCTTCTCCGCATGGACAATATTTCGGCGGTCCGGTATGTCAACAAGTTAGGGGGAACAAAATCCAGATTATTGGCGGAGATCGCCAAAGATTTTTGGCACTTTTGTCTGCAACAGAAGATCACTGTTATTGCCGAATATCTTCCCGGTCGCCACAACCAGATTGCGGACTGGCACTCACGTCACCTTCGGGACTTCAGCGATTGGCGGCTTCATCCCCGCATTTTCCGCTCTCTCCTCCGGATCTGGGGTCAGTGCCACTTAGACCTGTTCGCCTCTCGCCTGAACACTCAACTTCCTCTGTTTTTCAGCTGGAGGCCGGATCCGGAGGCCCTGGCCACGGATGCGTTTCTTCAGTCTTGGCCGCCGGTTCTGTGCTATGCCTTTCCCCCGTTCATGATGATTCCCAGGGTCCTGGCTTGCACGAAACGGTTTCAAACAGACTTAATTCTGATTGCTCCTCTGTGGCGGGCTCAGGCGTGGTTCCCGGTTCTCCTGGAGATGTGTTGTGCAGTGCCTCTCCTTCTTCCTCAGAAGTGGAACCTGTTGCTGGATCCTCTCGGCAATCCGCATCCCCTGATTCTATCAGGCAATCTCCTTCTGCTAGCGTGGCGAATTTCGGGGATCGCTAGTCGCTCCCAGGCCTTTCACATGACGCTTCCAAATTTATCAGTGACGCCTGGTCTCCCAATACTCATAAGCGATACAGAGGGTCATGGAAGCGATGGTGTGACTGGTGTGTTCAACAGGAGGCTGATCCCTCTTCAGCGGATGTCTCTTTGATCATTAATTTTCTTGCCTCTCTTGCTTCCTCCGGTTTGGCTTATCGCACTGTCAACAACTTTCGTTCTGCCATCTCGGCGGCTCACATTCCAATTGATGGTAAACCTGCGAGTGAGCATCCTCTGATTGCCAAATTGCTTAAGGGTATTCGTCTGGCGAAACCCCCTGGTCCTAAGTATGTTTCTTTATGGGATGTATCCATTGTTTTAAAGTTTTTGGACGCCTGGCCTTCCAATTCTTTGCTTTCCCGTAAGCAACTGTCAGCCAAGCTGACCATGTTGCTATGCCTTGTTTCTTGCAAACGGGTGTCTGATGTTCGTGCTTTGGACTTGGCAGGTCGCAGTTTTACACCTGAGGGTGTAACATTTCGCCTTTCCAAACGTACCAAGACACATACTTCCGCGATTACCTATCCTTCTTTTCCTAATCATCCTAACCTTTGCGTTGTTCAATGTGTCAAGGATTATGAGTTATGTACTGCCCCTTTACGTTCAGAAATGCATGGTCAACTGTTGATTGCTTTGTAGAAGCCTTTTCGCCCTGTTATCCCAGCTACTTTGGCTCGCTGGGTTAGATGGCTCATGTCGGAAGCTGGCATTGATGTTTCCATTTTTGGTACTCATTCGGCACGTGGGGCTATGGCTTCTAAGGCATTCTCCATGGGTTTTACTTTATTTGACATCATGAAGGCCGCAGATTGGTCTTCTGATTCAGTGTTCAAAACTTTCTATTACAAACCAATTGATCATATTGCTTCTGTGGTGGTGGATCAGCTTTAAACAAGCATAATCGGAGCCTCCTGTCCTGACATAGAATTCAAATTTTGCGAACATACGTGACAAGAATTTTCAATTCTATTAAGGACAAGGAGGCGAGGATTATCCCACCCGTGATTATTGTTTTTGCACATGTTAGGCATTTATATTGTTGTTTTCTGCATCTGACTTATGTTTAATGCAATGCACTATTTCTCTACCCCCCTATTTATGACTTAATTCTATATTCTGGGTGTGTATTACGGCTGTTTGTCTCTTTTCAGGTTCTGACCCGAAGTAGCGGGGTTGCTGTTCCTTCTGGTTTATCCGGTTTTCGGAGCCCTTCAGTTTCCGATACTCTACTGCTGCCGAGTCCTGTGTTGTTTGAAGTGGACTTCTGCTGCTGCTGAAAGTTTTTTCTACCCCTGGTGTTCAACGTTTTTCTTGGACTTCCTGTTTTAACTTGAACTGTTTTTCCTCACCAAAGAAAGAGGATACAATACTTTCTACATGACCTTTTATATTGCGGTTCTCTATGGTTGGTCACATGATACCCTGGTGTTCATGGGTACTGTGGTTTTTTATTTACCTACTGTTTTCTAATTGGCTGCTGAGCATTTCTAATAAAGAAATGAGAAAGCATAATCCTCGCCTCCTTGTCCTTAATAGAATTGAAAATTCTTGTCATGTATGTTCGCAAATTTTGAATTCCCCTTAGTGCTTCATTGTCTGTATTTTCTATGTTGGTAAGCGTAAGCGCTCTCACTTAATTTATTTTGTGCCCCTCAGTCTATGAAAAGCTATTGTCCTACTTCTATGTTTATGAAATGTCCCGGTTTCTAGTTTTCAATATCCTGACACCATTGCAACAGGGCATCTCGTGGGGCGAGGCAGGTGGCAGCCGAAAGTGAGTACCTGCGTCATAAAAGACACCTGTAAAGGGGGCACCACATCTTTACTGAGACTAGAATTACAAACATTGTTTCCCAGGTAGTTAAGCAGCTATTGTCGTCTGAACACTGCCCAGTTTCTTCGTGTCATCCACTCCTGCATATTTTAACTCCTTAGCGCACTTGTGGATAGGTAAACACACATACCATATAATCTGAGATCCAGCGAGTTCTTTAAGGGTCACCCCGTCAAGCTATTTCTTTGCCTTCCACTGTAGGAGAGTAGGATCTACACTTATGTTGCCCCCACTTTTTTTCTGATGTATACACTAGTTTCTGGCTATAGTCTGTCTGGGTCCCTGCTAATCAAGGCCCCAGTCTCTCTGTTCTCTCTAAACGACTTGGAGTGCATATTAGATGCACTAGTGATTGGATACTGTGGTACCTTATGAGCCCCTAGTATATGGTACCTTAGGTACCTAGGGCATAGGTACTTCACAGGCCTACCAGGGGTTGAAGCATGTCTTATGCCACCCCTGGGAAGCAGACTAAATCTGACACTACAGGCCTGCTACTGCAGCCTGGGTGAGGTAGTGTTAGCACTCCTCACTGAGGTATAGGTCCCTATATCTCACAATACAAACACATATAAACCTATCAGTCACCCCTAAGGCAGGCCCAATCAATCCTGAGGGCAGGGTGCTTGGTTTACAATGTGAGGGGTGCCTCTGCATGAGCAGGACCCCTCTGCAGGTGACAGAGTCTATTCTCTGTGGCTGTTTGTGGATGCGGTTAAACCATATACTCTTAAGTGCATTATAACCCAACGGTAAATGCTAACTTTGGAATGACTGCATCAAAACATGTTGTGTTTGGTGTCAAACAACTTGGAATCATACCTCCACACCAGTAACTGGTGTGGGAGTATGATCCCACCCTTCTAGAGGGGACGACATGTACCCACTGTGGTAACACGGTAGAAATCTGAAAGAGCCCTGGCATCACAAAATGGATGCCACCAGCACAGACACTGGGCTGCCCTCCTGCTGCTGACTGAAACTCGCAGTGGAGGAGGCCCAACAATAGGCATTCTGTTACAGGGAGGTGTAACCACCTACCAGACAGGATTTCGTGTATTGGGGCTGGGTGGGTGCACTCTTAGAGTGCTTTGAAGTCCTGCACTGGGGGAACAGTAGGTTCCTCTGTGCATATGCCAGCTCAAACTGGTTCAGGGGCTACCTGTCCCTGCTCTGGCGCGAAACTGGACAAAGGGAAATGGGTGTAACCACCCCCTACCCTGACCCTCCCAGCGGAGTGGTCTTAAAGCTAGTTCCTCCCTTTCTTTTAGTATAAGATAGGTAACCCTTGCTATTGCAAACTAGATATCCCTGGACGACTCTTTACAAAAAGAATCCTGGCCCTTCGACATTCCACTACCTTTGGAAGATAGAAGAATCTCCCTTGGAGTCAAGGAGTGGCTCCCCTGCTTGGCAGGCACCAAAAACTCTAATCAATGGTCGCAAACTTTCCCGCTCCCGCTGGAGCCCGAAGTCCCTGCAGCCCCGGAAGTGGATTTCCTGACTTCTCGACGGCAGAGCTGAGGCGAGTGGACCCCACGAGTGATGAGGAACATCAATACCTGGGTACCGTGCACTATTGTCGAGTGCAACCCCTTCACGACGTTCTACGAACTCGTGCTTTGGACCATTTGTGGCCCAAGCCTCCAGCAGGTTTTGCAGCGAAAATCAGAGGTCTACCCCGTCCCGAGTGACCGTGGGCTCCTGTGAAGCATTTCCTCAAGAGGCGTCTTTGCGATCCCTTGCCCGTTGGCTTGTGTGTCCCCCAAAGACTTTCTTATCGACTCAAAGGGCTCCCCTGGTTGCTCCAGGCCTGCCCTCACTCACCCTCGCTGGGTGAGTCCCTCAGACCTTGCTGGTCTGCAACGCTGACCTTCTTCGATTTCCACGAGACTTGCTGTTGCCAAGGCTTGTTGGCTCCAATCCGGATGCCAACACCTCAGTAAGCTGCAGACATCGTGGGACACTCCGAATCCAGCTGCTGGTCATCGTCGATCGTTCCTGGACGTCGTGAGCGAAGAGTCAAAACACCCATGATCACCTGAAATCACCCGACTTCCGTGGGCAACCAGCTTCCTGGCCCCTGGTCACTGGCAAGTGACTGAACACTGCCTCTTCAATTTTCAGGTCATCTGCATCTCAAATCCACCCTTGGATTCCACCGGACACTTCCCAAGTCTTCGCAAGCAGCAAATCTTCTTTGGCCTCCATAGAAAACAGCGACGCGACCCGACATCAAAAGACACCTATGCACCCGGCTTCCCTGGGTGAGGTAACTCTTGCACTCCGGTGCCCTAGTGTGTGTTGGCCCTCGAATTACTTACCTTGTAAGTGGCTTGCTTGTAGACTTTCTCGAAGTACCCTAAAACTTTAAAAATCCAACCGCGACTTGCTACATTGTAAGCAATAGGGAACCCGCGGCTGTGTTCTCACACTGCATGTGTCTCCCGTGGGTCTGTTAATTACTTGCTTTCACTGCAGTAGTGAAGTCCCTGCGATTCTACAGGCCCTAGGCCTTGTCATTCTGTAAGTCGACTTTCCTAAACGTCTTTTTTAGTATATGATCTGGTACGCCCCTAGGGCCCCAGCCATATTTTGTGCTTAACTTATTGTGAAACGTTGATATTTGAATGTGTTCCTGACTTCTAATCTCATAAAGAGATTAGTAGAGTGTGTCTAGTAATAAATACATATATATTTGATATATATACCCGTGTGGTGTCCTTTCATTTGGTAATTCAAGAGATTATAAGGTAAAACAAGCTGCTTTACATTCCTCTGAGACTTAGCCTGAAGGCTGCTCTCCACAGCTACCACTAGGATAGCTTTCTTTAAAAGGTTGTCTTAAACCTATCTACCATAAGAGTCGAATTGGACTGGTGCAAGGTGGCCACTATAACTAGTGACCAGCATATGCCAGGCCAACTTCTCACATTCACGTTACAAATACGAAACTCAAATCGTTTCTCAGCTTTACTCTTTATTTGTTTAGTCCTGCTGCACACTTCCCCACGTGTCGGTAGCCATGTGGTAACATTACATCAAGGAAACTTCAAAATGTTTGATTGAAATGATTCGACTCAAATCAGGCACCAGTGAAAATGGTCAAATAAGCCTTCAATACCTAAAGTGCATTTCGTGGCTACTTGTAAGCAGGTTAAAGTAATGTGTGTGTGTGTGTGTGTGTGCAAGTGTTTTACAAATCGCCTTTCATCATTGAGTTTTATTTTTGTCTCCAGCCATTATGTTCATCGATGTTGTGATCATGACCACACCCACAATAAGACGGCTTGGCTCCACACTGAAGACCATTGGCCTTCTACGGCTCTACGAAGAGCTTTCAGCGGCAGCTGTGCGTCTGGTGTTGGACGCCGGAGAGACAGATCTGCAGCCCATATGCAAGCACACCAGTCTGTGGTTCTGGTTGTAGTCCTGGCTCACTTGGCTCATCTGTTCTTCCTGGTGAGGTAGATAAAGTCAACAGCCAACTGTGATTGGGGAAATGGAGCAGACGTGACATAAAGCTTGAAGGCGTAAGAAGCAGTCCATGTGATCAGTCAAATTGTGAAATATCGCTGGGCACAGGGACCTAGCCTTTCGGGCTATGACCAGAAGGGGGAAAGACACAAGGCGTCCTGGGATGAAGGGGCTGATCATAAAAGTTGTCTGGGCATCAGTGGGCCAAACATACAAAGTCCCCTTGCAAGACATCCTAAAAGCAGAAGGTATGTGAGGAGTGTGGTGGCTACAGACAACATGTCTCGTGGCAAAAAGGCACCAGTCTTTCAGTCTATACGAGGGTGTAATAAATAAGGTCTCCGAGCGGGAGCAGTCGAAGATACATGGTCTAAGGCCCCGGAATCCGGACCTAAATATTAGTTGGGATAGAGATGGAACCAGGACAGGGTTTCCCTCATCAATGCAAGGCATGTAAAAATTTAACTTAAGCACTACACATTTGATACCAGCCAGGACCTCTTTGCTCGCCTTTGGCACACGTCATTGAGAGGCTAAGAAGGTAAGAGCTGCCAAGTACTACTCAATCTGCTATGCAAAAGGACAACTCACAGGCACACCAAGGGTATTTGACATATATCACCTACTGCCCAATAGTTCGTCATTGGGTTCTTTTGTGTGAAAAGATGGAAGAGACAACCATCCCTTTAGTTTCCTCCCACCCACTATCCATTCCTATCATGGTTATAGTGCCTTAAACTGGTGAAAAGCACAGGGCCTCAGGTATACCGGGGACAAAGAAACATGATCTACAGGCAGGTGCTCCTATCGATACCTAAAGATACAAGGACTCCAGTCAGTCATGCTTAGATAAAGACAAAACGACCCCAGGTATGAGTAGTCAAATACACAAGGTTTCCAGACGTGAGTAGTCAAAGACACAAGGTTTCCAGACGTGAGTAGTCAAAGACACAAGGTCTCCAGGGATGAGAATCTAAAGGCACAAGGACCCCAAGGCATGTGTCTTCAAAGACACAATGTCTATGGAGATATGACTTCAAAGGTACAAAGCCACTAGTTGTACCCATTCAAAGACACGTGGTCCCCAGGCATGGCAAATCAAAGACACATGGTCTGCAGGCACAAGTAGTAAAAGACATAATGTAATTAGGTTTTTGATTCCAAAGACATCAAGTATCCAGGCAAAAGTAACAGAAGACACAAGGTAATGGGCATAGAATACAAGGTCACTGGGAATGTCTAGACAGAGATACCACGTCTCCAATGGTGGAAATCCAAACACAAAAGGACTCCAGGCATGAGTACTCAAAGATGCAGTTTATTGGCATGGTAATCCAAAAACAGAAGGACTCTGGCATGCCTGGCCAAAGACACAAGGACTAAGTCCTAAGCAGTCCAAGATGTAAGGTCTCTTGGCATGGGAATCCAAAGGCATAAGCTCTCATTTCAATTGGGGCAAAATATACACACAATTGCAGCTTAAGTCTCCTAGGCCTCCTCACATGGGGTGAGACTATAGACAAAAGGCTCTAGGTACGCAGCCAAATATATAGCATGCCTTTATCAACAGGTCTACATCTGGATTCGAAACTCTAAACCAATATCAAGCCATAAGTGTCACTGTGGCCATGGCAAAGGCCAGGGTCTCCAGGTATAGTAGACCCTATACACCAAAGATGAGTGCACTATAGCAAACATTTCAGAGTAAGGAGCGGATATCGTGGGGACTTTCTTGAGCTGGAATCTACACGTTTAAGAATGTGTCGGTCGGGGGGGTATCTCAAAGAAAACCCATTGGAGACAGGGAATATAGCATGGCCAAGCAAGTTAATATGGTGGTACGCCACTAATCCCAAATCGTCTCCTCACAACTTAGCCATAAAATGACCAATCTGTTTGAAGTATTGTGGCGCACACTCTCCAAAGGGGAAAATAAGAACCCCCGCAGCACTCCCATTATCTGTAATTATAATTATATAATTAGTTTAGCGCACAAATCATCCCTAAGGGGATCTCTCGGCACCTGAGCGGTCTGCACAGGTCACAGTTCAATAAAAGTATTAAAGATCAAACAGCCAGGTTTTGAGAGATGTCTGACTTTTCGCAAGTCTGTGGTTTTCCAAATCATATTTGAATTGCGGGATGCTCTCCTTGAACAAAAATGCATGTCACCATGTGTGGATCTGTGTCCATATTCTGCACATGCAGGTTCTCTGTACATCATCATCAAGCAACATCCAATTGCATGCATGCTACATGCTTGAAGGGTGTGGGCTAATGCGAAAGAACATGGCTGTCCAAAATTGATAATTGATCCTGGAGGCTTAGGATGCGCTATATGTTGGAAGCAGGGGGTTTTAATGAGGTCTTCGGGTATCTTTATATAGCTCTACCTAAAGACATCAGTGCTATGCTTTAATGCCCCAACTCCCAAATCATTGAGGATCTCCACAGCTCGAGAAAAATCCTCAATCCCAAAGTGGATCAATGCCCCCTTTTTTAAACACCTGATACATCATCATTACTCCATTAATTCTCCTTAACATGGTCCTAGATCTTTTCCTGCTATTCTAGACTTAGGACTTTACAACTCTTCCAAATTATCCCCTAATTTTGCTGACACGCTACTTGCATCACCTGCTACCATTCTGACTGTAGGACACCTTTCCACAGCTCCACCTTTCCATCCTTAGGAGCTGAGGATCCTTCCACAGGTCTACCAGTGTTCATCAAACCTACCCGGTAACATTCCAGCCAATCCTGACATTTGTGAGACATCTACAGCTCTGCCAATGTCTAATCCCTGACCTTAAGCCTTCCTGATAATGCAGCCCAGGGAGTTACATGACTCTGACAATGCTTCTCAGCACCAACCAGGTGTACATTTCCACTTCCAGCCTGGTATTTACTTCTATGGCGCCACCAATCACCCTCATTCCTGATGTGGAGCACTCCATACTGCTCCAGCACTATGACATTCTGCCACAACTCCACCAAAGATCCATCACTATTACCTTAAACACCCTCCTTATACAAGTCCTAATTCATCCACTGCCCTTGTGATGTTCCTCAACCCTGAACAAGCTTGCTATGACATCTACAGTTCCAAAGCATGACATTTGGCTCGCTCAGTCGTTGCTGTCCTACACATACGAGAACATGCTCTCTGTCAGCACTGTGTAAGGCTGGTGGATGTCACGGTTATCGACCCTGGCACTCTGATCCACCCTGGAATAGTATCCCACTGCAATAATGATAAATCGTGTTTGTCTTAGCCAGATGTGCACAAATTCTAGGAGTGACTTGGTATGAGTAAGCTCTGGAGGGTGCTGGAGTGCTGGCGGGATATGAACTTCCGGCATGCAGATGGAGACCTCGAAGCCTGGAGGGAAGGGGGAGGAGTTGGCATGGCCCAGTGCGAGTTTCACAGGTCAATGAATGATCACATACAAACATGACAGAACAGATGGCAGAGATCTCGCCTGGGTGGAGCGACAACACAGTGCAGTGCAAGCAACACAAGGGCACAGGATATCAAGGCATTACAAAGCGACAAACTAATGGCTGGGTCAGGAATAATTCAGAGCGCCCCATGAGCCATTCAGACTGGCACCACCATCATTTCTACCGCTCTTGCCACCTTAATCGTTTATGTAGTGCAAGCCACCCACAGCACTCAAATAATGGTTTCATACAATAATTATTATTATTATCCAACTCAGTTATACTTCTTTTATCAACCCCTGAAGGATGATAGCCTGTGTGGACAATGCCAGATCAAACCTATCGCTTTACGGTGTACATTGAGCTCTGAAACAGACAAGGCACCCCACCAAGCTCTTTATTAGTATTACTACTACTATTATTATTATTGTTATTAATATTTTTGTTATTATATTATTGATCATGATAATAATAACAATATTTTTTGTTGTTGTTATTATCAGTGTTGTTAGTAATGTTATTTTTAATATTTTTACTAATGGAATTTATAAAGTAGTTTATACAATTCAGTTGTCTTCCAGAGTAAAATAGAAATGGTAAATGTCGGGTCCATCACAATGTTGTGGGTTGAAGGGAAATCAATGCATTTTGTGAGTCATTGAGGCTGGTCGCTATTGACTGATTCAATGGTATGTAAACCAGTGAAGCACATACTGCGACTCTTACCACCTCTAGAGACTGTAGCCTCCAGTTCGCGGGATCCCAGACTTTCTTTCTACCACCTAGCGACTGGGTCGGCTGTCCTGAGGCACGAGGTTCCACTTGGAATATTCAGATTCCCAAAGCACTTCTTGAAGCTGTGACTGGCTTTGTCTGCCAATGCCTTACTTGAAATTTACCAGGAGAATAGAGTGATAAAATAGAACAACCAAACGGACTATTTATACTGCATACAACAGACATTAGGGATCTGTTGGTGCTTAAATATTAGGTGTTAATGTAGGTCAATTGATGATGACCCTGGAATGATGTACGGTTCCTCGGTTAGGAAGTTCAAGGTTTCCGCTACTGGGAGCATTTCGGCTTCGTCGAAGGCTGGGAAGAGGATGATCGGAAACTCAATTCAGGGATACCTTGGAAACCGTAAATTACTTTTGGTCTTGAGTGGCATCCACCAGGCTCTGATCAGTGCGCAGTTTCCCCAACGGCACTTTTTAAAAGTTGAATACCATCCTGGCAGAAGTGTCGATACAGGCTGTAGTCTTTACATTTGTTTTAGAGGAAGACACACTGAGGCCAAGAACTTGAGCGGGAACTTATATTGGTCCCTATCAATGATGTTATCATCAGCATGGATATAGCTATCAATGATGCTGCAGACTAGAGGCGCCAGGGCCCAGGCGGGTGAGGGGCACACTGTAGTCAAATTATGCTTATTTTATACTATTTAACTTGGGCAAGAGGAAGCCCTTTGGTTTAGGTCCCATGGCACCTATGCTCTGCCCCTGCCTGCCAGTAAGGATTAGAGTATCTGCAAGGGGTGAGTGTACACAATATAGATGTTCTGACCCACCGTGCTCTGAAGAAAAGCACATCATTTCTCACGCTCAGGGGGACCTAATGCAGTCAATCAAAAGGATCTGCCCACATCTTTCAATAGAGGATAAAACTGCAACATGGGCGAGAAGGTTGAAGGAGCCGGGCCGCATCCAAATCATAAGGGTTCTTCCTGGACTCAGGGTATGGCAGCTGCCGTTAACTTTCTCCATGGCGTGGGAGTAGGATGTCAACCGCTAAACTCAAGTGGGGCAATAGGGTTGCTTTCAGAAGTCCCTCTTAGCTTTCACTACTGTATCTTGAGTAGGGGAGAGTAGGATGGCTTCAACTACACTGGGAGAGTAGAGTGGCTTCTACCAGCCTCTTTTGGGGTGGCGGTAGAGGAAGTGTGTGTGGCTTTCACTACTTCTTTAGACTCTACAAGAAGATGACAACTTCCACTACACATTGTCTAGGGCGAGTAAGGTTGCTTCAGTAAGTCTCTTCTTTCAAGATGCCTAGAACAGACTGTGACACATAAAAAGACATTGTGAGGACTTTAAGGCACAAGGACAGAAAGCAGAAGAGCCTTGTTGGCACAAAGCAGGATGTTTGAAGGGCGTTGCACACGTGGACAGTGTGAGCATTTTGTGGCACATATACGCTAGGAGTAACATTAACCGCATGAACAGACAGTGGGGAGCTTGAAGGACATTGACAGACGATGTAAGGAGGCTAGAGTGCATGGGAAGAAAGCGAGAGGCGCTTGCACAGCTGTTAAGGTTTTTAGCCTTTGAGCCTTCTTAGTTTTCAACTTTTCAATTACATTAAAGCTCACAGTATGCACTATATGAAAAATTTAGTTGGTTAAATATTTTATATCTATCCTCTCATGCTCCACAATACTGGGATATTTTAACATGGTAACAGTTCTATGTACAAATAAAAGTGAGAATAAACAAAATGTAGCAATATTATTTGCTATAAAAAATTATAAGCGAAATAAAAATATTAGGAAACTAAAACTAATTATTACAATAATGTCATAGACAATACAAAACAAAAATGAGTGAAGTATAAATTAGACAATAAACTAAACAACGAATCTAATGTAGACATAAACTAGACAATACAAACCAAAAATGAATAAAGACTAACGTATTAAGTAAAACATACAAAACACTTCACAACAAAAGAACATGATAAAAATCAAACATTTGAAAAAAATAATGAAATAACTGATTTTTTTTTAATTCCTAATTTCGCTCTGCATTTTGCTCCCTTTGGCAATACCCAGTTATTTCCAATGGGCGGTGCTCTGAATTAGCCCTGAGGCAGCAAGGTAAGGAGGGAGGGTACAGTCGGGGCATGGGGTGCAGCATGCAGAAGGTGAGTACACAAGAAGGTGAGTTACCTGACAGATAACGTTATCATAGTACGCCAGCGCGCGGGCGTGGGGGGAGAGCTTACAGGGGGTGTCACAGAGTTTTCTTACATTTGGGTGGGAGCCTTCCGCGATCGTGGACAGAGAAAAGTTATCGTTGTGGAGCTCGGAGGGTGTCCGATATCTGCTGAAAGGGGCAGAGAAGAGCAAAAATATGCACTGTTAAATTACCATTTTTTTCTTAAATCACGCATTTTTCATAACGTGAACAACATCTTCCAGTGGGAGACCTCTTTACTGTAAGATTAAATAGCAGGGCTTAGAACTAATTGAGATAATATTGGGGGTTACATAATATCTTGATTCGACATTAAATTAAAAAACAATAAAGAAATACCATATTATAACATAACATCACATAATGATAACAGGTCAAGCTGCATAACACACAAAGGAGCAAACAGCACAAAGTATATATAATACATCATATATAACGCAACACATAACATGATATGACGAATGACATAATGACAACACATCCCAGAATATTCCATTCCGCAGGTACAGCTTTTTTACAGCCCGGCACAGTAGGCATTTTGTTCCCATGTTCTATGCTGACCGTCAGTGACGTAACACAAAATGGCGGACCGCTCCTACAGAACGTGAATAACGGTCCCGAGTCTCCCATTTCTCACAGATATTCGTTTGCTTTGGGCGGAATGGGGCCCGGTAAAGTGTTGGCTAAAGTGTTGGGAACCCCCTGCGCCACGACCCTGCTCATCATATAACTCAGGTTTGTTGCTATTATTACCCCCATAAATATTGGAAGGTGTAGGAGAGCCGTCTTTCAGCCACAGTGTCATGTTTAACACGACCTCACGCTGCCTCTGACTGAAGCAATTATAAGAGGCGACAGTTAGGCGTCACTCCATGACAATGTTGCGTCCTTCCCTTGACTGATCATGGAAAATGTGCCGTCTGTAAACTAGATTTTAAATCCGAGCTGCGCCAACTCAGCCTTTTATCAACTCCAGGTCGATGAAATGAGTGCGCTGAGATGAGTACCAAAACCCGTAATTCATGTGTCATAAGACGACTCCTATGGACTGCCTGGCATTCATTCCCTCCTCGGCCTTCTGATCCACAGGTGGGAATGCTGCCATGTGCAGCACAATGTCTGCCCTGGGGTCTGAGGGAGGGCTACGCCTGTCAGTGGCAATGCTTTCTTAGCTGCCTGTTAGACATGCAAATGAGCCCCCCCTCAACTGCACTGAAAGCATTCTGGCTCACTGCGCAGCGACAAAAGATCACATTAAGCCCATTCTCCCCACTCACTTCACCTCCCTCATACTAATAAGCCGAAGAGCTCTTCCGAGTCCCCCGCAGCTGCTGCCCCTACAAAAACCCTCCTTGTGCTGGGGCAGCAGATGCGGCTTTGTCCCCGTGATCCGATGAAGAGGTGCCCCTGTGCATGACAGGACCGGTCCGAGAGGGAAGAAAAGGGTTTAGAGAGAAGCGGGGAGTTGTCGGGAATCAAGAGGGGGCTCTCCAGTCGTTGGCCTCAGACTCTCACTGAAGCAACTAAAATGCATCCCTGCAGCCCCCTTCTCTCACAGCCTACAGAACACTTCCATCGGGGCCAGCAAAGACCACAGTGTAGCTACAGTGTTACTTCCTCTCTCAGAACTGTGAGGATGCTTTTCCTTAACCCACAGACCAAGCACATCTTTGTTTTTAATATAGAATCTGTCTTTTACTATACACTTACACTTTCTTGACAGACAATGCAAATGTGAGGAACAAGGAAATAAAAGTGGTTTGCTCAAGATCACACAGTTTTGGTAAGAGGGCAAACGTGGATTGGGTCTCAGGAGATCTCCTTATTGCACATCTGATATTTCCCTCACTAAACTGCAAATCCTGCCCTTCATCCAGTAGGTTAGGATTCGAGCAACCATAACTGAGCAGTAAGAAAAACCTCTCTGTGTACAAACTAACTTCTGTACTACACACAGGATTATTAAGGTTCAATTTTTAAAGCAACGGACTGTAAGTCGAAGAATGGACACATTTAAAGGAATCAATTACTAAAAGCAGTTGGAGAAATAATAACAATGCTTCTGGAATACTTATAATCCAGGACAATTACTACTGGTTCGAAAAGCAACATGCCCTTTCTGCTTATATAATAAAATGCTTTATATAATAAGAATCCTATTTTGGAACACAATGGGGCAGGTGAATGGTGGAAGAGGCCCAGGAGGTAACCCATGGCACTCACTTCATAAACAACAGTCACATTTATTTTTGGGGCTCAACTTCCTATAAATATTCATTAGCAGGCTCTAATCAATGATACTATGAAAAAATAAAAAAAGATTGCAAAAACTCAGCATGATGCCAGAATTTTTTAACAAAGATATCATCTGACAGAAATACTGTGTCCTGAATATCGTTTATAAAAATTATCGTCCCATTAGAGTTAATGATACAAAATCTACACGCAGTGGAGTGATATTTTTGTAAATGATATTTAGGACACAACATTTCTGTCAGACGATATTTTTGCAAATGGATAAAAACTTTTCCTAGCACGTTTTATACAAGCGATGTGGTAGTGTACTAGCTTGTCTTAATGCTGAAATTTCTTAAGAGAATTTTACCGGCAATTTGTTTGCAAGTCTGTGAAAATGACCTGCGTGTACCCTTTGATGATGATCAAAAATGAGACAATTTTACGGCATTGACACTCTTTCCTTTCAGTCGATTTCATCAGCAGAGATCTATGAAGATGAAGCAATATGCCCCATGTTTTCTTGTGAAATGATGTTACAGTTGAGCATTACATTGTTTGCAAATAGAAGAGAGCATGCGGAGGAATCGCCATTGTTTTTAAGGACACCCTCAACTGCACTGCCTCCACCGAAAGTGGAATAAACTACATAGACACCTCAACTTTCAAACACAAATCACAGCAAGTTCCACCCTGGGTGAAACCCTGGTCTACTGACCCTCAAGTCAACTTCTCGTGCAGCATTATGGACTTCAGGACCCCACTGATCCTCAACTTCAATGCATTCATCCTCCCAGGAGACCTCAATTTCCACCAAGAAAACTTGACTGCCCCAAACTCAGCCGCACTACTAGACAGCCTCAGAAACCTGGGAGTCACCCAACATGTCACTAATCCTACCCACGCCGCAGTGCACACCTTAGACCCTGTCTTCGCATCTTTTAACATCATCATGATCAACACACCCAGGCCCATCACCTGGACTGACCATGCCATAATCAGCTTCACAATCAACATCCACCACCGGCGAAGAACCCACACAGCGGGCCCAGCACGCTGACACTAGAGCAACCTAGCGGAGGCAGATTTGGTTTCCACCCTCCTACAGTGCAAACCAGAACTTACGGGCCACCTTCATGCAACATTGAAAACTTCAACAAGTGGATCACCAACTACGCTGACACCCAGCCCCCAACAAAAGAAATCGCACAGCCAAATCAAGAACACATGCCAGCTGGTACATGGAATACCTTAGAATGACCAAGCAACCCTGCAAATGGAGAACCAGCCAAGGAAAAACAGAAAAAGACACCTACAAATCCCCGCAGAGGAGATACCACCAGCTAAACTGAGAAACCTAGAGGAAGGCCCCAGCCAAACTAATAAACACCAGCTCCAACAGCAGCAAAGAAATCTTCGCTATCATGAAAGATCTCACAGGGGCGGAGCCAATCATCATGCTGTGAGGACGCAAACAGCGTGAGCTCCTCACTGACCTGGAACCCCTAGCCCAATCAGCAGCTGTACATGCACCTCAATACCCGACGGAGTCCCTCTAGTGTGTGGCACTCCTGGTGAAGCCCTGAGACACTTATGGGGCTGCGTCATTACTACAGCGGGCTCCAGATCGGGCACAGAGCCCAATACTTCCTCAAAATGGCAGCCTTGTGAGGATAGCGAGGGCCACATAGCTGAAAGATGAGGCAGCTCCATGGATGCCGCATGCACCCATCGGGCCTAGAGGGAAGCTCCTGAGCTGGTGGAGGCTGGCCAGAGCCAGTGGAGGTTCGCACAGTTGGGCCGCTGTGCCAGGCGGTAACAGAGTCTGTGTATAGGCGGGCCCTCTTTGTATGCAAATCCTGCCCAGCTCTGCTGCGGAGACCCAGGCGACCAAACACATTATGCTGTGAAATGGCGCAAGTACGGCGGACCCTGGAAGGGGCACGAGGAGAGGTACGTCTGAGGTCTGGGAACGAGTTTCTGGGGACCCTCCCATGACAGAGTCATCTTTTCTAGACCGATCAGGCCTTTCCCCCTACCCTCTAACTCTGCTTTGCTGGTTCTACTGGGGGCAGCGGGGAGTTGGCACCGGTGTCTGGTTCCGAGCAGGGTCCGGTAATACCACAGGTGCAGATATTGCCCAGGGACCCCAGTCCCTTGGGGGCGTGATTTCGATTAATTGGAGACTGGGTGCTGAGACCAGCCTGTGTGGGGGTGGCCATGCCCCACCCATGACTGCTACTGAATGGTGACCCACCCCATTTGGTGGATGCTCAGCGGCTGGGTGGCCCCTCTTACTTCGACTCCTACCTTGCACCGCCGCATTGTGCTGCCCTCGCCTGGGGTGGAAAGACTGACCCTGGAACCTACGGCATTGGGGGTGCAGACGCTGGGCAGCTCCCTGGTGGACTGGGACCTTCGTTGGACGCAGCGGGGACCACATCCTTCCCTCTATTATCACACTAGAACTCCGGGTGACAGTCATGGCTGACTGAGCTGTCTCTGAGCCCTGACACTGCTCCACTATACTGGTCGCAACCCCTGCTCTGGTCCGCATACCTGTTTTCTGTAGCCCCCTTTTGCCCTGGCGGTCCTTCTGGAACGGCCCATAATCCTCATTTACAGCACAATGTCTTTGGTGCCCCTTTCAGGATCCGCCGTGCTAGCGCCATTTCACAGCACAATGTCTTTGGTCTCCTGGGTCTCCACAGTAGAGCTGGGCAGGATTTGCATATAAAGAGGGCCCGCCTATCATCAGTGATGCTGAGGCCGAGTGTTTCCCTTGGAGCCTTGAGACTATTTTTGGTAGTTGGCGCAGTGGTAACCTGAGACCTGCATGATTGCTATTGGGGCCTCACCTGCTGCCTGTACCGCATTGGTATCGCTGCTGACCGATTGTTGAGAATGGGATGTTCCTCATTAGTACTTCCAATGGCATTTTTATTTCTTCTTCTACCCCTGCTCTTTGAACGTATAGGGCTAACAAGGGTTGCACACAACGAACCAGAGAGGATGCATCCATGAGCGCCTTCCAAGAGGGGATCAAGCAGGGCGCAAGTGCAGGAGACATTTCCTTCTTTGACAGTAATTCGATAAACCCCTGGCTGCGATTGATGCCCCTGGGGAATGATTAAAGGTTAAGATAAATTCCATAGCAGTAGAACTCTGCCTGATCCTCGAGGATTCCAGGAAGATGTCGGAGAGGTTCACTGCATTGGAGGTCACGGCACAGTTGTTGGCGCCAGCAGCGCTGTCCACGGGTCACTGCCTTACAGAACTAGAGGCCCAAACTAAACAACTGGCAGCATGGCTAGATGATCAGGAGGGGAGGGCCCGACGAAATAATATCCGGGTGGTGGGCATCCTAGAATTTATTGAGGGGGGATTCTTTGCTGGTCTTATTAGAAGATTAGCTCCAGGAGGTGGTGGCTCCGGATGGTCTGTCTAAACATTATGCCCTGGATAGGGCTCTCCATGTATCCACACAGCTGCCCTTGTCCGGGGGCCCGCCTCACCCAGTAGTCTCTTTCTGCACTTTCGTGACTGAGACCTTTTACAGCAGACCCATGATCCTTTTGTGTGATGGAGAATGCCAATGTCTCTTTGTACCCTGATATCACCCTCCAAGTCCAAACCCAGAGGGCATCGTTCCTCGCAGTCAAGAAGAAGCTGCACAAACTGGGCTAGCTTTATTCACTCCCGGTTAAGAGTCCAGACAGAGGATCGGGTGCATTTCTTTACGGATCCTGCATCACCCTGGTATTGGTTGGAATTGTATGACCAGAGATACGGAGCGCAGACTACGCCCATGTCCTAGGTGGCAGCGATCTTGCAACAGAGGGACGAACTGGCTGACCCAGTTGCAGGCAGCCCTGGAGCAGACAAGGGCAGTAAAGACTGCTGCATCTGTCAAGACCAGCGACGACTCCAAGCGACAGGCATCTCCGGCCCGTCGCAGTTTCACCTCTGACTCGGAGGATTCAGTGATACTGGGTCTTGAGAACTTTGTTCCGGGTGTCACTTTAGGCATGACTGAGGACCGTGCCTGATGAATGACTATTTGGCAATGCCTAAGGACATGACAGTTATCTATTCTGGGTAGTGGTGATGTGGCGGCTATATGTTTATTCTTTTTGTTGACCACTACTGTTTTCTAATTTGCATGGGCTGGGATGGAACGGGTGCGGGGTAAAATTGCGCAAACCGTCCCTTTCCATTGGTGTGTTTCTTTCTTCCCTCTTTCTCCTTTTCAGAATTGGCTGTACCTTCTCATGAACGTCTCCCTGCATTACGGAACTCGTTGGTCTCATTGTTGGGCTTTAGTTGGCTTTCCTGTAGGCCCTGTGTTCTTCATTGTTTGGACAGGATGTTCGTATGTCGCAGTCCTGGGGGAAGGATGTTAGGGGTTTGTTGTTTTGGTTTGTTGGTTTGTTGTTTGTTTTGTTGTCCTTTAATGGAGTGCGCCTTGCAGCCGAAAAACTGTTGTGTGCCTGCCACGGGCGGCCCGGATCAGCCATTGGGTGCTGCAGGGGGCACTCTGCGGATTTATGCCTGGGAGGGACAACATGGTGAACCAGATTAGACTGATCACACGAAAGAGGCGGGACCTCTCCACCCCCTCTAAAACTTTTAATGTTTTGGAATACTTGAAATGTAGAGGGGTACAGATTGCGTTCTTGCAGGAGATGCACCTTACAGAACCTGACGACCAGGCACTATGTAGGCGATGAAGGGGTCAGCTGCATGCTACTTCTTACTAGGCTTTTGTGCGGGTACTCCTCATTTGGATTAGGCCTGGGGTGCCCTTCCGGTTACATCGGGCAATAACAAAAGTAAATGGGCGTTATGTGTTGGTTCTCGGTCATTTGGATGGCAGAGATGTTGATTTGCTAAATGTTTATGCCTCGAATGTGGACCAGTCTGCCTTTCTGACTAGCTTGACCTCTTTCCTTCTGCTGATAATCCCCTATTTGAGGATAGTGGGGAGCGACTTTAATTTTGCTACAGATCTGCGCTTAGATAGATCTCACCACCCTCTGTGCGCAGCGTCGGCGCATAGATTGACGACAGCTGCCTGCTGCTGGGCTGCCCACATGGAACTTATAGGGGCGTATTCCTACCGCCCTGGCTTACATGATTTGGAAGTACGGCTCGACAGAACTTATTGCTGTAAGGCAACATATAAGTCACTACAGAATATTTGATGAGAACGTATTCTGACCATATCCCCTTACGGTGCTCCTTTAAATGGTCCACACATAGGCCGAGGGTCCCCAGCTGGTGCTTGGGTCCTACAGTGCTTGACGATCAGGCCTTCCCGGCTTTCCTGGGGGAGCACTCACTGGGGGGAGGGGTTACTCACTATTGGCTTGATAATGCAGCTTTGGCCTCTTCACCAGGGATGGAATGGGAGGCAATGAAGGTAGTAGTTTGTGGGTTCTGCATCTCCAACAAGACTGGAGTATATGCTCAGCTGCACTCGGACATACAGTGGCAGGAAGCAGTTCTTAATGGTCTTCCCTGGCACCTGGTGGTGACCCCGGAGGGTAAGAAATCCACCCTGAATGAATGGGAGAAACTGTTTGCCCTGGTGGCCTACCTGCATCACTTTCATTATAAAGCCTACATGATGAGTGCTCATGCTGCGAGAGACAAGTCGGGCAAAATGCTTGCATGGCTATTACAGAATGAGGCAAGAGGGCAGAATAAACTCCAGGTGATCGACGCCTCGGGACTTTATGTCTTTACTCAGGAGGGGATTAACACCACGTTCCTCCATTACTATAAGGCTCTGTACTCCACTAGAGCTGGGGTCAGCGAGGTGGATATGCTGAACTACACTGCGGACTCCTCTCTGGTGGCCTAAGACCATGGGGTGGCATCATAAACGGGTGTGTATGTCACAGAACAGGATTGGATTCTATGCGATGTACGCTGTGGTCTTCGTCCCTCTGCTAGTAGTCGTATTTAACGACTCCAGGGTGCAGAGAGTGCTTCCTTTATCCTTACACGAGGCCACAATTGTGTCTCTGCCTAAGAAAGACAGAGACCAGCTTTTCCGAGATTCGTATCGTCCCCTTTCAATGCTCAATACAGACTATAAAATAATGAGTAAGGTATTAGTGAACCAATTGCTATGTAACATGTGCTCTCTGGTCCACCCTTACCACACTGGTTTTATCTCTACGCGTAGCACCATGCCTAACATTCAACAGCGGCTACTCGCCTTGGATCGCCTTGGATCAGTGAAAGCAGCTACCACCAGACTCTCTAGTCATGTACGTAGATATCTGGAAGGCATTTGAGTCATTCTGATGGGAGTTTTTGTATGTCACCTTGCTTGGCATGGGCTGTGGGTTATCTTTCGTAAAGTTGACGAAACTCTTATACACTAGCCCCCTGGCTCGGGTTCCCACCAGTTTGGTGGTTTCAGAGGTGTGTGCAGTGGAGCGGGGCACCAGGCAGGGATGCCCATTATCACCTCTGTTATTCACCTTGTCTCTCGAACTGTTCATTTGGACAATACACAGGGAACTACTACTGGGGTTTGCCCCTTTCTACTGATTGCCTTTATCTCTCACTACCTGGATGAAATGCTTCTATACATGATAGGCGAGGACCTGGCACTTGAAGGAGCAGTGGCTGCACTGACGGATTTTGGTCGATTCTCGGGACTAGAGGTTAACTGGAGCAAATGCTGTGTTAACCCTCTCCGAGATGGGTGGGGGGGGAGCACGCCTATCCTAACTGCCCCGACCCTGCACATAAAACTGACAACCATTCGCTATTTGGGGGTGACCATTTATCGTACCGCAGGCCTGCTTAGCGAGGTCAATCTTTGCCGTGAAATTGCCGCCTTGAGACGTTCAACGGCGTTCTGGTCCACCCTACCATTGTCGACGGGTGGTCCGGTAGCAGACTCTAAAATGGTGATGTTACTCCAACTTCTTATTTGTTTGCCGCCCTCTGGTAGAAATTCTGCGGAGGTTCTTTTGCGAGTTGGACGGTATTATGCTCACACTATATTGGGGAAACTCACTGTGCTGAATGGCGCTGAAGACACAGTGCATACCAGTGGAGGAGGGTGGGTTAGCTGCTCCTGATTTTGAACTTTACTACCTGGCGGGGCAACTACAGTGGGTAGGGCGCTGGAGATCTACACTGTGTGAGGGAATGGGCCATCGAGAACGTGGCTTGTCCTCCAGGGATCTTGTAACCAGTATATTGCTGAAACCAGACCAGTATCCATGGTTTGCAATATGACTTTCCTGATTAGAACGGCACGCTACATTTAGGGTAGGGTGCTGCAGCAGACACATACTAATCTTCCATAGACCACTGAGCTGCTGCTGCTGGTTGCCTGACGTTAGGGGCAAAGTGGAGGTTGGTAAGGAATTCAACGGTGGACGGTACTGGGGATAACTATAACAGGTGAGTTATTTATGGGGGTGAGCTCTGTCCTTTCAAGGCATTGCAGGAGACATACGATCTGCTGGTGGGGCATTTTTTGCTCCATGGATTTCTGTTGCATGAGGAATATGAGTGGTGGGGTCATGGCGTCACGGAGCAACCGGAGCTCAAGTAACTGTGCTATATATTTCTGATAACAGGTAGGATGAAGGCGGTCTCTCTGCTGTAAAGGGCAGTGTTGAAGGGGGCACACCCAGACCTGACACGTTTGAGGCAGTGCTGGGATAAGGACTTGGGGACGTCACTGACTGACAAAGTGTAGAGGAGGGTGTGGGAACTCACCCCCAAAGTGTCCAGGAATGCTCGCTTCAAGCTCATTCAGTTCTACTATCTACATAGGCATACCTCACCCCTCTGTACTTACATTCCATGTTCTCCAGCATGACACCCTCCTGTCCTCACTGTTTAGCGCAGGATGTGGACTTCTTCCACATAGTCTGTTCTTGTGCATCGCTGATAACATACTGGTTCACTGTTCTCCAGGTCTTTTAACTGGCTACTGATTGGAACTTTGAGTTCACTTCCCAACTGTGTTTACTGGGCCTACATAAGCGTAGTGCGGCCCATAAGGCGACAGACAGATTTATAGACCTGGCGCTTATTCTTGCTTGCAGACAACTGACTGTGAGTTGGAAATCGGCCTGTGGTCCCGATGTGTATGTTATGTTATAGAGGGATTTATTTAGCACAAACAATTACCCGAAGGTGTCAAGGGGCTCATGCGAAGGGATAGGTTAATAATAGATTACTTGGAAACAGCCACGTTTTTAATTCTTTCCTAAAAGAGAGGAGGTTTGGGATAGATCTAATGGTAGAAGGAAGAGCATTCCATTCTTTGATAGTAGAATGGAAAAAGCCATGGCCTCTCCAGTTGGCTCTTTTGAATCTCTTTACAGCAACTTTCCAGGTGCCCAAGGTTCTCAAGCATCTTCCTGGAACATACCTTTGGAAGGCATGCCTAACAAAATGAGGGCCGCTCCAGAAAGCGCTTTATGGGCTATACATAGAGCTTTAAATCTAATATGTTGTCTGACAGGTAGCCAATGAAGACATTTGATGGCATAGACCACCGATTGCTGTTTAGGGATCCCAGTTGGCATTCTAGCAGCAGCATTTTGCAGAACCTGTAGCCTATTTAGATGTTGTTGCTGCATGTTGAGGTAGAAGACATTACAGTAGTCAATCTTGCAAAACATACGTTCAGTAATGACAGTTTTTTAGACAGTGACTGGAATACAGAGGAGGATCTTTTTGAGCATCCTAGGAACATGGAAAGTGCAGGATGTAATCGCATTAACATAGATCTCTTGCCTTGCAGACTGGAGTGGGATGAGGGCCTAATTCCTTGGGCCAGCAAGATTGGTACCATATGGAAGGTGAATTCCCAAACATGATATTCTGTTTTGCTTGAATTGAGTTTTAAACAATTGATGTTCATCCAATTTCCTTCAGTAGTCATACAGTCACAGAAATTTGAACTCACCATATTATTTGTTGAAAATAGAGCCACCACAATTTGGGTGTCATCTGCATAGGATGGAAGGTATAGCCCAAAGTATCTGATGAGGTAGGCTAGAGGTTTGTCATAAACATTAAATAATGTGGAGCTGAGAGCGGAGCCCTGTGTGAGCTGGTGTTGGTGAAATAGGCGGAGTGTGAGAGGGAAGCAATCCGGAAGGAATAGAGTAGCGGTTTGTGTGTAGGATTCCCATCTTGTCTGCGTGGTATACCATCCTGCAGCTCGCCCCAGTCTGAGCCCTGCTGGATGAGTTGTAGAGGAGGAACCACTATCAGGGGCCTCTTCCCCATCTACCGTGGCGCAGGGCTTGGTTTCATCCCCGTTCAACCCCTACCCCTTTGACCTGTTTGGAGTGTCTTAGCTTGACTGGCTGTGGGCGCCTGGATTGGTCTGGATGCAGTGTCTGATATTTTATGCACTGGTTTGCGAGTGGAGGGGTTCAAGCACAATACCCCTATGAGCAAGCTTCAGGTGCAAGAACCCGCCTGATGTTCCCCCTTTGTTTTTATGCTGCTACTCTGCTGACTGCTAAATCAATGAGCGCTCCCGTATGATGTAAATTGTTGTTGCTAAATAATCTGTTTCCTATTGTACCCCACAATGCAGCGTGCTGTTCGACTTATTGCACACAAAAAAATTATTTAAGAAAAAATGAAAGATTTCACCACACCCACAACAGCTGCCGGCAACATTACCCCATTACAAGATCTGTACAAGAACCTCTCATAGGGGCCTATCAGCAACAACCGGCGATAATTATTGCTCAGCGCACTTAGCGCTAGGATAATTATCGCCGGGTAAAGTGGATTTGTATCGCTGAGATAGCGTGCTATTAGCAACGCTTATCTCCACAGCGATAAAAATCCTCACGCTAACTGCCTAACATGAGATTATCGCTGGAAACCCAGCGATAATCTCACGTAGTGTGGCGTTAGCTTGCTGATAGGGACTCACAAACTTAGCCATGATATCCACCTTCCATAGGATATCATGGCTAAGTCAGTTCTGATATATAAACAATGGGGTGACCCTGTGTCCCTCAGAACCTGGGTAGGATTATTATAGGAAAACAATGGTTCTGTCGGGTATAAGTAAAACAATTGCTTTGTTGAAAAAATTAATCAAGGAAAAAAGGAGAATCAATCAAGTTGACCACACAATCTCAAAGTACAAATCAAGATCAGGCTTGTTTTGAAAGATGTAATGTCATTCTTTATATATAAATTGCATCATTTATATGAAAAAGCACAAATGGCATTTGTAATGCAGGATTACCAAGGTAGTGAACTGTAGAGTGAGTCAGTGAATTTGTGACAAGGTGACATAAGTGACCGAATTGTGCATAATATATACAGTGAACGAATGCAGGAAAGACTTTTTATATACACAATATACAAGAGGAGGGCCAGTATCGAGGAAAAACAATGACACTGTTTCATGGATAAATCAAAACATGTATGAAAAACAGGTCTCGCACTGGTCCTAACAATTATCGTCGACGTTTCAACCCAATATAAGCGACTTTGAATCGTCATGCAGGGTCTTCATCAGGACATTAAAATAAACGATGGCAGCCTGCAAGAGCAAGTAAAGTACGTGTCAATATTGTGTTGTGATTATTTAATTGTGTGATCCCGAATGATAAGGGCCATCACTCACCTAGCCAGTGGTCTAGGATGGCCTGGCAGACAAACGTTCACGCGTAGAAATACAGAGCGCCTCATCAAATGTGATCTCTGTAAGTCAAAGTAAAAACGCGTGTTGCCGTCAGTAACCAACAAAGAGTCTGCGCCTATTAAGTTGTGAGGCAACGAATAAGGGTTAATAGACTACAAGAAATGGCCTGTATGTAGACCGGTTAGGAATTGAAGCGATTCAATCATCAGTTTAAAGAAAATAACTTCAGTGCTTAAAGAGACGCTCACCTTAGACGGCGTTGTTATTTTAAATGAGGCCGACTCCGGTGAATGAATCGCGTCGGAACCGATCCGAGTACTACTTCCTATTATTATCTGGAAGGATAAACATTCAATGAGGACTGTTCACGACCGGGTAGGGCCGGGGGCACTGGATAAGGGGATAATAGCTTACTTGGGAAGAAAAGGAGCAAAGCGGTTACGACTCACGCTGCAGCACCTCCTGTCTCAGTCGGAGGAAGCCACAACTGACAGGCAGGCTGCTACATGAAGGCGAGCGGGGCAGTCCTGTATGACGTCGACATAGTGACGTGTCAGGAGGGTTGCCTAGCAACCACGGTCGCATCAGGGAATTCAAGCAGCTGGGGCGAAGCGCGCGCTATGTTGACGTGGACTGACAAACAACATGTCAATCAGCACGGTTAGCATGATTACTAAGCGAATGAACAGATCGCGTACTATAGAGAAGATTATGTCGAATTGTGCAGTATTAAGGGCTACTCTCTCGCTGTGTGAAGTTGTGCGGGGCAGTCCTTGTTGACGTCAACAGAGTGACGTGTCAGGAGGGTTGCGTAGCAACCACGGTCGCATCTGGGAACCGATGCAGCTGGGTTAGAGCGCGCGCTAGACTGACATGGACCGACAAACTATATGTCAATCAGCAGGCTTAGCATGATTACTGAATGAACAGATTGTGTGCTATCATGCAGTATTGCGGGCTCCTCTCTCACGTGGGGGGTGACGAGGCAATTGGAAGTAAGGTGGTGTGCCAAGGGGGTTTCGCAACTAAGATCACTAATAATTGTACGTGGCCAAAGTAAAAAATGTGTACAGAGGTATGTATTCATCGAGATACAATTGGAAAAACACATAAGTCATCGTTTAAAACACATGTGCCCAATAGGACAACTATTAGGAACAACAAGCACGAAGACATAAATCAAGCACAATTTGAGGTCTATCTCAGAGTCCCATGTGAGAGTGCCAGTAAATGACAAGGTAAGTCAAACAATGAAAATATGAACAACTCATATATACACACTGCAATTGAGCCTAAAGTTATGCGATGTAGGGTGCATGGAGAAGTGTCATAGTTGCCCCATCTCCCTGGATGTTTCCTCGAGGCTGTTAAGCCCTTGCTGCACAGTATTGAGGAAATGAATCCATCTACACTCTTTTCTCTTCAGATTCACTGCTATTGATCCCCCTCTTGGCGCAAGACTGACCTTCTCTAGCACCCACCATTTCAATTCTTCAGGTAGATGGCTTAGTGCCAGAAAATGATCCACCATGGGGGCCCCTTGCGTTCTGCATCTGATACGGCTCATGTGTTGTAGTATCCTCACTTTTATTTTTTGTGTTGTCTGTCCCACGTATAAGAGATCACAGGGACATTTTATCATATATATTAGATTGGAGCTGTTGCAATTCGTGAAAGTTGATGAGTTATATGTTCGGTCGTTATGGGTGAAGGAAGAGCCCTCTATTGACAACGGACAGGCTTTGCATTGGCCACACTTGTAATGGCCCACGATGGAAGGTAGTCCCAACTGTTCTCTGAGACCACGTGTTTTCGGTGGTTCAAGGTATGCCTTAACAACACTGTCTTTTACATTCTTGGCCCGTTTGAACGCGAAGATAGGTTCCTCGATGGTAGGGAGTTCACTGGCAACAAGATTCCAGTACTTCTTGATGATTTTCTTCATCCCATTGCTCTTCGTGTTAAAGGATGTGACACATACAATGTTTTCACTCTTTGATCCCTTTTCTTTGACCTGTAAGAGTTCATCTCTCGGACAATACCATGCGCGTTTACGTGCGCGTTTCAAGAGACCCAATGGATACCCACGTTCCTTTAGTCGAGCGGTAAGGATCTCAGTTTCTTTAAAGAAATCCGCTCTGCGTGTACAGTTCCTCCTCAGTCTAAGGTATTGGCCATAGGGAAGGTTATCTCTTAGGCTGCGTGGATGGTGAGAGTCATACTTCAGGAGGGTGTTCCGTTCCGTTGGTTTACGAAAGAGGTCACAAATTAGTTGTCCATCATCCACTTCAAAGGTAAGATCCAGGAAATCGATGGTATTGTTATCATTTGACATGGTGAACTGGATATCATTGGATCTAGCATTCAGCCAGCTGTAAAACTGATTGAGTTCGTCCATAGTACCAGACCAGATCATTATAACGTCGTCTATATAACGTTTCCAGACGGTAATGTGGTCAATGAACGGATTCTGGTGGTTGTATAGATGTTCCTCCTCATATGCATCCATGAAGATATTGGCCAGGCTCGGCGCATAGCGCGCGCCTCGCCCCAGCTGCTTGAATTCCCTGATGCGACCGTGGTTGCTAGGCAACCCTCCTGACACGTCACTATGTCGACGTCATACAGGACTGCCCCGCTCGCCTTCATGTAGCAGCCTGCCTGTCAGTTGTGGCTTCCTCCGACTGAGACAGGAGGTGCTGCAGCGTGAGTCGTAACCGCTTTGCTCCTTTTCTTCCCAAGTAAGCTATTATCCCCTTATCCAGTGCCCCCGGCCCTACCCGGTCGTGAACAGTCCTCATTGAATGTTTATCCTTCCAGATAATAATAGGAAGTAGTACTCGGATCGGTTCCGACGCGATTCATTCACCGGAGTCGGCCTCATTTAAAATAACAACGCAGTCTAAGGTGAGCGTCTCTTTAAGCACTGAAGTTATTTTCTTTAAACTGATGATTGAATCGCTTCAAGGCCATTTCTTGTAGTCTATTAACCCTTATTCGTTGCCTCACAACTTAATAGGCGCAGACTCTTTGTTGGTTACTGACGGCAACACGCGTTTTTACTTTGACTTACAGAGATCACATTTGATGAGGCGCTCTGTATTTCTACGCGTGAACGTTTGTCTGCCAGGCCATCCTAGACCACTGGCTAGGTGAGTGATGGCCCTTATCATTCGGGATCACACAATTAAATAATCACAACACAATATTGACACGTACTTTTGTTAAATGGTAGCGGCAGTTTCAGTCGATAATCTTTCAAGGATTTGCCCGGCGGTAATCGCCTCTCATACCACTCGATGATTTACCAATAAAAGAGGCAGGCGCCGGAGACTGGAAGGCAGGAAACAAAGTTTTATTCCGTCGGAGCAGAACACATCAGATCAGACAGCAAGGTATCGTCACGAGGTGCTCTAACTGCATCTCTGAGACCTGGTCTCTTATACACTGGTTTATTGCTTTATTACATATAGTACATTCTTGAGATTCCCTTGATGTGCGGGGAAATATCCCCTGAAGCCCCGGCTCAGATCCGATCCCACACATGGTTACAGTAGAGGTTCCCACCCTACCCGCAGTGGGAGATGGCTATCGCGCAGCAGGGAATTCCGCTAATTCCCGGGGGTGTGTGCAACCGGCCGGGTCTCAGGGGGTAGGGGCTTTGATTCTACTGTAATCCCTTTGATGTGGGGTGTTTCCCTTACAGTAGGGGCAATAAACTGCATCCGCAGGGCTAGGCGATGGCCTGGGACCAGTTCAGACAATGGGGCGCAGAGGAAGGGGGGGGTTATCAAAGGAGAGGCATGACCATGTATGGGTTGTCGGTTGGAAGTGGTTCCGTAGCAGGGTCGCGCAGAAGGAGAGGGTTTATGGCCTGTATGAGAGAGCGGGGGTGGCCGGCGCGCGGGGGATGCTTGCAGCGCCAGGGGAAAGCGCTGGCGGTCGAGAGTGAGCGGGGAGAGAGTGGGGTGCCCAAAATGGCGGCCGTGCATTCGCTGGTGCGTGGTGCTGGGGAGGGGCAAGATGGCGCAGATAATGTTCAGTTTGCGAGCTAAATTTCCACAGTCCTCCCTTTTAACATATCTCGCCAGCTTGTCCGGCCAATATTCGCCTTTGTTAGCCTTTCAGTTACAGTATCGTCAATATTCGTCACACATTTTAAAGATACAGAGTCGTTTTAGGGTAGGCAGGAGTAATCTGACACATTTGTACATTGTCTCATACAGTTTGATAAAGTAGGCGAGGAGGAAGTACATTCAAAGTTGCAGTATAGTTGTGTACATGGCTGGTGTTGTATGAATGTTACTATACAAAGTTACATTTTCTTAACTTCTCAGTGTACAGTCGGAAGTGATTGATGCAACATCATGAAAACTTGATGAGAAGATAGTTAATATAATAAGGTGGTTGGGAGAGGATTTTCGACTTTGACATGGGTTCTTCTTTCCAGTGTCCTTGTTTATAAAGAGCTATCACTGGTAAGCTCTCATTGTTGTTCTTCTTTCGTTGGCACTGTTGAGCACCGGCGGTGGAACTAAGGTCCAGTTCAAATCCGATTTCTTCACGTGGCAGGGTGTGACCACTCACTGTTCTTTGATCATAGTCCTGTTCCTTAACACAGTTCACCACAGGTACCTTTGAGACAGGGTGCCGGCCTTTTGTTCCTCGGTAGTAGGTCAAAGTCATAGTCCAAATGAAAGAGGAAGAGAGAATGGGGTGGCAGGGGATCAGATCAAAAATGCGGACCAAGGAGAGCAGAATCTTTTCGGCACTGGGCCCATCAATCGGGCCCGACGGGTTAAGACTTCAGGCACGCTGGTCAGTGAGCAGGGGCCTCGATGTAGCCCTTCGCGCTCATCGTTCTGATAATGGTGCCTCGTCTCATACTCTTGTTGCTTCGTCGCTTCCCCCTTGGTCGATGTCATAGATGTTTTATGATCCGCAGCCAGACTGTGCGTCACATCCGACCCCTCTCTTCCGATGTCTGCAGGTTATCCTTGAATAGGTTATAAGAAACGAAAGTCTTAAAGATCTTGGCAGGGAAGACATTTACATACTTCATTCTCTCTCCCAACCACTGAGTAGTTGCGGAAATGCTCTTATCTGTTACTATATGATTGGTGTCTATTAACTCTGATGTTAATGTGCGTGTTACTAATCTATTAATTGCTGCTGTGGTGCAGGGTTCTGTGGGTGTCCCTATCCATCGTCTGGCCTTCTAGGTGTCAGTTTCTGCGCCCTATAATGCAAGGTTTGGTAATATCCGTAAGTGCGAGGTGCTATGGTCATGCGTTCACGAGTATCCTTTTCATACAGTAGGTGACCCTTTATCAGTTAAAAACAGGGGCCATCAGCTGTTTTGTTCGAGATACTCTGAGACGGCTAGTATAGGGCTGGAGTTATCTTTGGGAGAACAGGGTGCTTTAGACATTCTATTTCGGGCTAATTGGTCAAGGGTAATTCTGGGTGGTGGAGATGGTGTCCTTTAAGAACAAAAACCACTGACATATAGTCCCCGTGTTGTGGGTCAGATTGGGAGACATCAGTCGTCTTACCTGTCCTTTCCTTCTCAGCCGATTAGGCTTAATGTTTGTAAAAAGGAGAGGTAGTAACGTGGTAAAGTATGGTCGTTTTTGTTTCTGTCAATTTGTTCGAACACCACTGTGTTCAGGCCAATTATACACTTACCAAAGGGGTGTATGTCGTTAATTTATTCAAGAAGAAAAGAGGGCAAGAGAGAGAGCCTTTTGCGAGGGAGGGGGAGAGAGAGAGAGAGGGAGAGAGAGAGAGAGAGAGAGAGAGAGAGAGAGAGAGACGTGTGCATCAAGTAGGCTATTTTGGCATACATACGACACAAAACGAGGGAGAGAGAGATGGGTAAGATAATAGGCCACTTGGTGCACACAAAACATGGAGTAGCATGGGTCTGTTCCATGTAAGAAAACACAAGCGGGGAAAAGACATAAATTCGGTGATCATGTACACACAAATGCCGGATAGGGTATGACAGTTCATGCAACAAGACGGAGACTCAGGGTTGCGTCGAGCACGGGGACCTCTCCTTTCCTGTCCTCTATTCCTATGCACGCTGCGTACCTTTAGTATTTTGTAGTTTATCTTATGGGTTGTCTGACCCTTTTATTCTCCTCCCTTTGATCGGTGGACGCACACTTCAATCATACAATGACGCTCTCTTCAAGTGATCCGAACATGGAATGCATACACATTCATATCGTATAATCGTAGTACACACGCACAATCATATCATACAGTTTTTCTTGTTCTCAATGGTGGTCTGTAATTTTACACACTATCTCACAACGTTTGTCTATGTTTTCCCTGATATTGAACTTGGTGCGGTCCATGTCCACTCCACTCTTCAGTCGGAACTTCGTCGTGACCTATAGAGGGGAAATAAGAGGGGAGGGGAGGTGCAGTATTCAAAATACCCCAGCGCGCGCAGACACGAAAGGTTCTACCTACCATGTACCAGGCTAGCCGCAGGGTTGGGTAATACCACTGACCCATTATTCTTTAGTTCGAGGTAAAGATGCTTTAGTTCATTCATCTCCTAAATTCGCGTTCCCTGGTCGTGCATATATTTCTCAATTGGTCGTGTATTATGGTGCAGGATACCATACCTTGCATGCGACATATACCTTAAGTTATAGTTCATTATTGATTTGACAATTCTTGGAAAAAGGGCAGGCGTGATGGGTACAAATTCCGTTTAAACAAAAAGATTTTTAGGCAAATGGTGTCTGTATTATCTGTATGCTTTCGCTTAGGAGTAAAAATCATTTATTCAAAAGAAAAACCTTCAACAACCTAGATGATTAGTCATGACACTGAGTTCGTAATTCCTTTTTAAGAAGCCCTTTATTTAAAACAATGTCAGTATGGAAATACGGGCCTACAGCTGCCACAGACCGGCCACGGTGTGAGAGGCGCCGAGCAACATGAGCAACACTGGATTAACATAAAAATCGGTTCCCCCCTTTCCCCCACCATCATGTGTGAAAGCATTGCATACATATATATATATATGTCTTTTTAACACAAATGTCACGTGGCTGGAACGCCACGAGGAGTTATAGGCCACTCCTACATCAGCGCCATCTTGGGGCGGGGTCGGGCCAGTGCACAGTCTAAGTCTTTCCATGAATTAGCAGTTGAACCAGAATTCCTTTCGGTAGTTCGAGAACTTTCGTTAGCGTCAACTTTGCGTCAGCATGGCGTCACTGCAACCTTGTAGCAAAGTCACGGTTTGTTCTTAGGGCGGGGCAGCAGGCGGGTTCTTCCGCCGACGCTTTACTTTCTCACTGCACCAAGCGGAGGCAAGGCGGCTGCCGCCCGGGGGGCAAAAGAGCAATGGCGGTGGTTTTGTCCTTACCGGAAGTCCGCAGGAGTCGAATGTCAAATGACTCCAACCAATTCTGCAAGGCTGAGGGGAGCATTCTGTCAAGGGTGGGGCCCATGCCCTAGCAAACAAGCTTTCGAGTCCAGAATTGTCTCACGGTGGGCCAGGCCTGGAACCGGAGGGGTCGACCGCCGGAGTTCAAGGGCAGCAGTAGCAGCAGCTCTTCGGTACAGTCAGCGGAGAGGAGCCAGCAGCAGTAACAGCAGCAGTTCGGGTGGTGCTGCCACCGGGGTGATTCCAGTAGCAGTGACGACAGCAGTTTGGATGGTATCACCACCGGGGTGGGTCCCCGATTACCTTGCTGCGGGGGCCCACTCCTCACGTCGGGCGCTAGCGGCAGTCCTGGTGAACCCGGTGCTTGGGTGGTTGCCTGGCGGCCGCGTGCAGGGGTGCCGGCTCAGCCGAACGGCGAATGAAGTGGCAGGGCGCAGCTCAGCTGGCCGACGTGTGAAAGGTGTGGTTTGGGGTGCCCTCATCTGCTGGTGAGCCTCCACCTGGGGAGGTGGGGGAGGTCCGTCCGCGTCGCCTCCCCCCCGCCAGGGCACCCTCCATTATCGAAGGAAGAAGCAAATGGGAAGATCCGCACGGCGTGCCAGGGTGAAATTCAGCAGGCCGATGAAAAAGATGGCTGGGTGCAGCTTAGCTGGCCGGCGAGTCAAAGACGGTTGGGTGCAGCTTAGCTGGCCGGCGAGTCAAAGGCGGTTGGGGTGCAGCTTAGCTGGCCGGCGAGTCAAAGGCGGTTGGGGTGCCTGGCAAGCCTCCACCTGGGGAGGTGGGGGAGGTCCGTCCGCGTCGCCTCCCCCCGCCAGGGCATCAGCCCTTATTGAAGAAAGAAGAAGAGAAAGCGGAAAGGCCCGCACAGCGTGGCGGGCTCCGCCTTGGTGTTGCCAGAACTTCGGCGCTTCGTATAGCCTCCGGCCTATTCGCACAATCGCTCGCCACTGATGTCAATGGATTTTTGCATGGCTTTTATAGCCCAAAGTCAACTAAGAGGGACCGCCCAAAACAGGCCAATGTTGCAATTTCGAGGAAGGAGAGGCGAGGACGGTGTCACGTGGACGTTAAGGCTTTGGGATGGAGGTTGCAGCAGACTGTTATGTAAATAGTTGTTTTAAAACGTGTTTTATCCTGTTCATTTTGCCGGAATGTTGTTATACTTGTAATTTATTAAAAAATGTTTGACCATACTATTTTGCTGGAGCGTTGTACGTATCAGCGATCTGGTTAGCGTATTCGGAGAAAATGGCGTTTGCTCGATTGCACGTGATCCTAATCAAGTGTGGTGACGTTGATGGTGGGTATCAACAAACTTCCGGTTGTGTCTATTGGGGTCCCTATTTTTGTTCAGTTCCAAAAGGACCGGGCACTGGGATTTCCAGTGTCCGAACCCTCTACAGAATGCACATTGATTTCCATCTAAGTCTCTCCGTCCGTTGTAGGGTGTAGGGGTATGGTCTCTAGGGGGTTTTTGTCCTGGTTCTCGCTGTTTATCTACGGTATCGAGTTGTACCCAGGTATATCCGAACGGCTCAGCGTGGTCAACTTTCCGGATTTGTTTCCACACATCAGCCGGCAAACATAGCCCAAAGAACAAGTCGATATCTGCTAACGTCATTATCGTTGAGCCTAAGGCTGTGCCTAATTCAGTGTAGAAGGCAGTCGGGTTCTTTCTCAAGTCGGGTAGGGTCTTTCTAAAGGTCAAAATATCTTGCCGGTCCCACGGCTGGTAGACCCAGTTATATACAACCCTTCCCTTCGCATCTTGGTGGTTGATGTCGTCGTGTGTTCCCTGACCCCGTGGGGGGACCCAGTAGGGGGCAGCTTCTTTAATGGGCATCATGGCATCGGCCCTTCCTCCCTGGGGCTTAGTTGCCATGGGGGTTTCCGTTGTGGTTGTCTGTCCATGTTCTTTAAGGTGTCGGTAGACCTCGAGTGTACGAGTGAAGAGGTTCGTTACATCGCCCTCTCTTTCTTCCCCAATGTCTACCTTCCTATATAGGGCCGCTAGGCCTTCGGGACCTTTATCGTGGTACCTATTCTCATATGTATTCAGGGTGCGATAACAGAGCCGTACGACGAAGTGTCGTCTGCGGCTGTCGGCATACGATTTATACACGTCCGTTATATACTCCTCACTTTCTTTTCGCTCCACCAGCGTCCCTACTATCTTGTCAATTCCTGCTCGTTCATCTTTAGTTAACCGATTCATTCTGGTGGACTCTTTCTTTCCTATCTCATGGTCGTCTAACGTTGTAGTCGACGTTAGGTTCAGTACAAGAGGCTCAGCCGGCGCGGAGGCCGTGAGGGCCGAGGCCCCTGTACTGCTTTCGTTCGTGTTCGGGGGTTGTGGGTGTTGCACTACCGATTGGGAGGGTGCATACGGAGGGGGCATGTAAATGGTCGGGGGACCTAACAGTAATTCGTCATTCGTTTGCTGCTTGGAGGACAATACAGGGTAGAGCAGAGAAGGGGTCCTAACAGCGTACTGGCCTGAGGTTTCGGGCTCCTGTCTTAGTTTAGTTTCCCTTCTCTCTTTTATGTCTTCTTCTAACTTTTTAGCGGCAAGGTGAGCTGCCTTTCGTAATTCCTTTTCTGCTTTTACTTCTTCCCTCTTTTTCCGTTGCGTTGCTTCTTTGCGCCACATGCCGATACTGTCAAGCATAGTAGGCGTCGTCTTATTGCTACGCAGAGCTATTTCTAGTGCTTCTATCTTATGGTCGTCGAAGGATCCCATCAGTGGCCACTGACTTTCGGGGTCCTTCTTGGTATATTTTATGCCACAGCTTGCTATAAGCTACGGCGACTAGTCCATATTTAGTGAACATGTCCTTATTAGGGGTGCCCTCCAGTGGAGCCGGATGGTTCACCTCTAATAAGCGGTCCGGGCAGAACCAACTACCAATCAGTGGGGAGAAGATAGGCATGACGGGTTTCAACGGGGACAAAAGTCAGCACTACCTATCTTTTCACTGCTTGCAAAGACTAGACAGAATATCTCTATTCTTCGTTATTTGTAAGCAGAGAATACCTCCAAAGAACCAATATCGAACAACTAGTGTTCGGACAATCAATCAATCAATCAATGGGGAGATAAAGATAGGCACGACGGGTTTCAACGGGGACAAAAGTCTGCGTTACCTACCCTTCACTATTTGCAAAGACTAGACAGAATATTCCTATTCTACGTTATTTGCAAACAGAGAATATCTCAAAAGCACTATTCTTCAAAACAATCAATGTTCGGACAATCAATCAATGGGGAGATAAAGATAGGCACGACGGGTTTCAACGGGGACAAAAGTCTGCGTTACCTACCCTTCACTATCTGCAAAGGGAGAGAGAGAGAGAGTATTCCTACTCCTCCCCGTTTGTAGACAGCGAATATCTCAAAAAGAACAATCAATGAGCAATACTAGTATTCAAACAATCAATCAATTATTTCGCACTTTTGTCGTATTTCACGACCTTACCCGGACCGCATGGACAGTTTCTCGTCTTCCGCCTCCAGCGCCCGATCGTCCTCTATTCTCCGTATTTGCCGCGGCACTCCTGATGGTTCCCAGTCAGGACCGTAGATCACTCGAGAGAGGTCTGCTCGGAACCAGTGAAGTTCGGATGATCGGCTGCCAGACGAGGGTCTATTGGGCAGGAGCTCTCCCGATCGTTGCAGTCGTTCACTCTGTCGTCGGGACCTCTCCCACTGGATCCACGTGTCGCTGATGGGCCCCACGTTTGGGACGCCAATTGTTAAATGGTAGCGGCAGTTTCAGTCGATAATCTTTCAAGGATTTGCCCGGCGGTAATCGCCTCTCATACCACTCGATGATTTACCAATAAAAGAGGCAGGCGCCGGAGACTGGAAGGCAGGAAACAAAGTTTTATTCCGTCGGAGCAGAACACATCAGATCAGACAGCAAGGTATCGTCACGAGGTGCTCTAACTGCATCTCTGAGACCTGGTCTCTTATACACTGGTTTATTGCTTTATTACATATAGTACATTCTTGAGATTCCCTTGATGTGCGGGGAAATATCCCCTGAAGCCCCGGCTCAGATCCGATCCCACACATGGTTACAGTAGAGGTTCCCACCCTACCCGCAGTGGGAGATGGCTATCGCGCAGCAGGGAATTCCGCTAATTCCCAGGGGTGTGTGCAACCGGCCGGGTCTCAGGGGGTAGGGGCTTTGATTCTACTGTAATCCCTTTGATGTGGGGTGTTTCCCTTACAGTAGGGGCAATAAACTGCATCCGCAGGGCTAGGCGATGGCCTGGGACCAGTTCAGACAATGGGGCGCAGAGGAAGGGGGGGGTTATCAAAGGAGAGGCATGACCATGTATGGGTTGTCGGTTGGAAGTGGTTCCGTAGCAGGGTCGCGCAGAAGGAGAGGGTTTATGGCCTGTATGAGAGAGCGGGGGTGGCCGGCGCGCGGGGGATGCTTGCAGCGCCAGGGGAAAGCGCTGGCGGTCGAGAGTGAGCGGGGAGAGAGTGGGGTGCCCAAAATGGCGGCCGTGCATTCGCTGGTGCGTGGTGCTGGGGAGGGGCAAGATGGCGCAGATAATGTTCAGTTTGCGAGCTAAATTTCCACACTTTACTTGCTCTTGCAGGCTGCCATCGTTTATTTTAATGTCCTGATGAAGACCCTGCATGACGATTCAAAGTCGCTTATATTGGGTTGAAACGTCGACGATAATTGTTAGGACCAGTGCGAGACCTGTTTTTCATACATGTTTTGATTTATCCATGAAACAGTGTCATTGTTTTTCCTCGATACTGGCCCTCCTCTTGTATATTGTGTATATAAAAAGTCTTTCCTGCATTCGTTCACTGTATATATTATGCACAATTCGGTCACTTATGTCACCTTGTCACAAATTCACTGACTCACTCTACAGTTCACTACCTTGGTAATCCTGCATTACAAATGTCATTTGTGCTTTTTCATATAAATGATGCAATTTATATATAAAGAATGACATTACATCTTTCAAAACAAGCCTGATCTTGATTTGTACTTTGAGATTGTGTGGTCAACTTGATTGATTCTCCTTTTTTCCTTGATTCATTTTTTCAACAAAGCAATTGTTTTACTTATACCCGACAGAACCATTGTTTTCCTATAATAAGTCAGTTCTGAAGCAGGCGTAAGGAAAGTAGCGATAACAGGGGTTATCGCTACTTTTCCTGACACTATGCTTCATAGCGTGGGGTTTGATGATAGGAGAAATGTCGCTTAGCGACATTTCTCCTGTCATGTTAGGTCAGAAACGCCCACTTTGCATCTCATTAGAGATGCAAAGCTAGGCGTTAGGAATCCCGACGATAAAGCAAGGTTTCACGCGTTAGCGTGGCCTTGCTAATTAGGAGATAAAATTATCGCCGCTTTTCGGCTGAAAACGGCCGCATAAGCGGCGATAATTTTTTATCGCCAGCTTGTAAATATGCCCCATAGTTTTTCTGCAGCAAGATTGCAACCATATACAGCAACTTTGTCCCACACCAGATTCCTGGAATCTCACCAGAAGCCTCAGAGTGACAAACAAAAACAGCACAATTACAACATGGGACACCATCAGCACAGAGGACACCACAGCAATCATGAAGACCATACACTCCGGGCTCAAGTCAGACCCCTGCCCTCACCACATCTTTGACAAAGGAGTACCCCACATCCGCAAGACCCTTACACCCATCCTCAACACTTCCATCAGTACAGCCATCTTTCGAGAACCGCGAAAACATGCAGGAGTCGATGACCTCCTAAAGAAGACCTCAGCCGACCTGAGCAAATTAGTCAACTACCGACTGAATCCCCCCTTTATTACCCTGCCAGGTCCTGGCAAAAGCCATCAACAACCACCTCACCAAATACCGTATACTGCCCCCCATACAATCAGAATTCAGACCCAACTACAGCACGGAAGCTGTCCTCTTAGAAGGAACGGATGACATCCGAAAGATCCTAAGCAAATGAGAAATTGCAGCCCTCATCCTCCTAAACCTATAAACCTGTCAGCAGCCTTCGACATCGGCTTCCATCCCATTCTGATCCGATGACTCCATGAAGCAGACATTCGGGGACATGTCCTCGAGTGGAACTGCATCTTCCTCACCAGAAGAACCCAAATCGTCATTATGCCCCCCTAACTCCTCAGAAGCACAGGATCTCATTTGCGGAATTAAGCAGGTCTCCTCACTATGCCCAATGCTGTCCAATTTATATATGACCACACTGGCAGACGTCATCTGGACTCACAACATAAATGCCCTCAGACATGCTGATAATACGCAACTGATACTGTCTCTCTCGGACAAAATACTAACACCAGGAACATGTTCACAGCATGCATAACCAAAGTGGACACCTGGATGAAGTCCAACTGTCTCAAGCTGAACATGGACAAGACCGAAGTGGTGGTTTTCAGAAAGACAAATCTCCATGCAACTCCAACTGGTGACCTACAGACCCCGTACCCTCCTCAATACCGGGCTCACAAGCAAGGAACTTCAGAATCATCATAGGCAACAAACTGGAAATGGCTGCCCAAGTCAACACATTTGCGTCCTCCTGCTTTAACACTCTGAGGATGCTGAAGAAAATCTTCAGGTGTCTACCGGACAGCACCAAGAAAACTATCACAAAAGCCTCAATCACTAGCAGACTGGACTATGGTTACACCATGTATGCAGGAATAAGGAACACGCTCACAAGAAGACTTCAGACCATCCAGAAAGCAGCAGCCATTCTATCCCTCAACCTCGTGCACTGAGCCACATCACACCACACCTCAGGCAGCTTCACTCTTCAAACTTCTCACCCACACCTACAAAACACTCTATAACACCAGTCCTGCTTACCTGAACAGCCATAATCATTTCCACCAACCTTCCAAACACCTCTGCCAGACTCTTACTAGCACACTCACTGGCCACAGGCAAAAGCAGGACAGAGGGTTGCGCCTTCTTATACTTCACTCCTAAAGCCTGGAATGACCTCCCACAACACACCAGAGCAACCTCATCTCTTCTTGACTTCTGCAAGAAGGTGTAGAGCCTGCTTTTCGAGTAAACCCACCAGGCTGGCCCCACTCACCTGCTCAGGTGCCGGGATACCCTCACAGGTGATTGTCATACTATAAAAATGCATATAACATAACATATGAGCTTAATATTGAATAAAAGCAGATATTCTCATAATAGAGCAAACAGCATCTGTTAAAGTCGTTCTTTAAGTGGCAAAACAGGGATAGAGGACAGAAAAGAGTGTTGTCTGGTCTCAAACAGCTCTGGGAATTTATGAGAAAGTTCATGATTGGTAACTATTCTCGCTTTCAGAAGGGGGAAACGCTATAAAATTCACCAATATTCCCATCTTGTGAGGCCTTCCATCCATAGCTTTTACAATCATCAGTGTGATGTCTGTTTACCGCTCCATGGTGGTTAGTCATGAAGGTATAGGCCTTTAGGCAAAGGTTCAGTTCAAGGAAAAGGCACTATTCATCGTCTTGAACAAATGCATGAAAAAGACCTACCAGAGGACTGAGGCGACTCTTAGATGAGTGCAGAAGAAAATTATGACAGCTTCTTTCTAGGGTTAAAGCCATAGCAGGCAATAAATCCCATAATATCTGATTCACTTTATGGCTCACCTAAGAGACAACTTGATCTTAAATCAAATTTCTGGAGTGGACGAGCCAATGGAAACTTTACAGTTCATGACAGACTGCAAAAAAATTCAGAAGTTATTAAGGGATATAAAAAAGTTCCCAAAACAGACGACGGACTGCAACCTATCTAGAAGCAGATTAAAAATGCAAAATTTACTAATTCCATAATTAGCTGCTAGGCTGCAAACATTTAAAAAATAGAACATGGGTCCAAAGGTGTCCCGAAGTATAATTGTGGACTACGAAAATTCCAGAAGTAGATGCACAAATTTTCCAGAAGCTAATAACAGGCTGTCTATACCCCAGAAGTTTACAATGATCTGTGAAACTCCCAGTAGTAGATAACAGAGGGCACAAATACCAGAAGCAACAAGAAGATTGTAACAATGACAGAAGCTCAAGCAAGATTGCAACAATTTCAGAAGTAGACAAATGTGTTCAAGAATTTCCAGGAATGGCTGACTGTGAATTTTACAGATGGTTAGGGCAGATTACAAAAAATCTAGATGTAAGTTAAATATTTCAGATCTATATGACTGGCAATATACCTTTATGAAGAAGAGAAGCTCCAACAATTTTAGAAGTACACAATGCACTTAAAAATTACAATGGGTTGCAAGCCATCTATTCTGCGACTTTTAAACGGCGGCAAGAGCTTTACATAATAAAAGTATTAGGGATCTGTTAAACAAACATGCTCCTCTTTTTCCAGGATTGGGGACAAGGACTGCACCATCAAACACCATGGTGTAAGGGTGTCCCTCTTCTTCAAATATAGCCTTGCCTGCGGAGGTGGGAAATTTAGTCATCTCTCTTACTAACCACTTAATAATGAAACCTCGAATGCACATAGCACTTATTGCCTCGGATGCTAGACAAGACCACTCTTGTCAGCCCCTTTTAAAGCACAGCATCTTAGGTGACAGACTGGCTTCCCCACCCAAGGCTGATTTTACCCTTTCAGCATGAGGCCCTTGTCTTCCTGGAAGAAGTGCCATGTGTAGGCCTGGCGAAGCCATTACCAGCCCTAGTGTGTTCAATAAGCAAAGACTGGGCTTTTAGCCTGAAATTTTCAAACCACTGTCCAGCTTGATTTACATGCTTCATCCAATAGCTTAAGACATTGTCTATCATATCTTGGCTAAATACCGAGGAGTATTTTAGTCTCACCGTCATGCTGTTGGCTATTTACATGTATCCTTCCTTCAGTGCCTCTAGAATACTTGAGAGACTATTTTGTATCTAAAAGGTACACCCAACCATCACACCTCTTTTGACATTCAACCCTTTAGCTCACACGTGCATTATATACCTAAGGGGATTCTTCCTTTTTTGTTTTTTTATCATTGTAGCGTAGGTTTTTTTTGTGTGCTTTTGTTTTATCAGCACTTGATTGTGAATCTGACCTTTGGATGGCCACACCACTGGCATGTCCCAGTGAGGCTTGTGATAGCTTGAACTAAAATACATGAGTCTAAAGACTTATGAGACCAGCAACGAAATGGGCGTGCATCACGGGATTAGACCATCTGATCTCCCCCAGGCTGGACCTGTGGGTGTGTTCCAGTCAGCTCCCTTCCATCCAGCACCCGGGCCACTGCAGCTGTTCAGCATCCCAGATGGATCCTTCCTATTCTGCCAAAGGGTCACTGCTCTTTCTCATTCTGCCGCCAGGTCGTTTGAAACAAACGTGAAAAATCCAATGGGTCTGGCTTATAACTCAAAATATAAACCCGACCTATTGACAATTATTATCTCTGTTTTACTTTTAATTCACAAAACTGTCTAAGAAAAGAGATCTGAAATGAATTTAGCAGTGCAAGACAATTTATTGCTGTGAACAAATGGTGAAAACGACAATCTTATAATGCACATACTTTAGCCATTTAGTTATTTTAATAACGATGAAAAGCCTTGTATGTATGGCTTTTGAATTCATAAAGGAGCATCTGATTTATAGGAACCCATATCTTTGTATAATTTATCAGACGACCTTTAGCCGTACTAACAGGATTTTCATAGATGTGAGCTTTATTAATCAGACTACCCCAGTACAAAAACAAGGTCGCTCCTCATTTATCTACATATGGGCGAACAAATTCCTGGCAACAGTAACTAGGATTAGCATCATAGAATTAGTATCTGTTCCAAAGAAGATAATGGCTAAATATGTTGTACAGTTGCCCCATCACACTATTCAGTGTTAAGAATACCTCCCCTCAATATGACTCAAATGCAGGAGAGAGAGCAAACATTTGAATCCTGTCTGCATTCTCTGTAGTACGTACATATGTGATTTCCATGTGGTGACTCTGGAAGAAGATTAAAAGTTAAGAATTGCCCTATACTGTAATGCTCCTAATCGAGCTGGAGTAAGAATTATTTTTGTTCTCCAAAGGGATTTACTTACATACATAGAATTGCTTGGGATTCCTATCTACTTGAGTCATTTAGCTGCCCAACCAGATAAATTGTGATGCTTCTCTTCCACAAATGTTTTGTATAAAGCTGAGATAGTTAGATTGTTCTGTTGAACACAAAAAATATTCATACTTTCTGAGTCTTGGCTGATCTCTTCTCTGAGTAACTTAATATGTGGATAGACGGTTTCCTATTTGTAAGTGTTATAAAAGGCAGTGATAGATAGTACTAGTTCCCTCTCAATAGTCTCACAGGTTTTCATTTGGCCACCATCCAAAAAAGCTCACAACTTCTAGTAGATCAACATGTCCATAATGGTATGGTTGCTGCCTGTATGGGACGTAATTTATGTACATCGGACGGTCAATTTGTCCTCGTGGTATGCCTGTATGGGAAGTAGTTTCAGGAACATATGTATTTCGGAACAAACATGAAAAAAAACACCAATGACTTAAATTTTAGCTCTTTACCACTTTAAAATACTGAGTATTCCCATAGCTAAATAAATTGTGACATTGATGAAAAGAACAGCAGCTATTAAAACAGTTACTTCTTCAGAGTTGCCCTATAATATAAACACCAATCTGGGGAGGGGAGGGGCTGGGAGACCAGTCCCCTCTCTTCCAAGGTAGCTGTAAATGTTTAGGCGATCTTCTAGGTCTTCTATTATGCCAAATGAATTTAGATACTAGGATGGCTAATGTTTGAAAATTGGTATGTGGTATATAGAAAGGCAAGATCGAAACAGATACATCAACTTAGGCACAATAGCCCTCTTAATAAGATTATTTCTCACTGGAAAGGAAACTAATTATGTGGTCAATTTTTGTTAGAACTACTAACTTATCATATATTTGCTCATATTCGCTTTAAATGCTAGCTCATATTTGTCAGTGTCAGATATTTAGCATGGTATGCTCCTCGGGAATCTGCTGAGGAGAGACCGCCTGCCAACAGTATCTGTATTTTTCCCTTGGGTCAGCTTGTAGTCAAAAGTACCAAAAATAGCCACTAGTAGTCCTAGTTTTTGAATGAATGTTTCTAAGTCTGGAGTATATATTGCTACTTCATCTGTGTAAACCTTTATGTTAATCAGATGTTCTGTACAAATGACAGGGGCGAAGATTACGTCTTCTTCATTCCTTTAAAAGAGCTCCATATAGAGCATATAAGTTAAGGGACAGTGGGCATGTGTTGTGTGTGCGTTGCTGAATTTTATTAAATGTGGTAAGTTCACAACAATAAGGATTCTAACTGAAGAATGTGTGTAAATATTTGGAACCAAGCTTGTAAATAATTCAGGAATATTCACCCTGCTCATTGTCCTGCAGAGCACCTGCCATGAGACCTGATCAAATTGCCATGGGGTTTCTTAGGGTTTGTGTTTGTTCTATCAGGTTCATGGTCGTAATTGTATGAGGGGTTGTGTCGCTTCTGGCAGTGTTGAAACAGTGAAACTAAAATATCTAATACTGTGGCTAGGTTGTTCAAAATCCAGAATAAATCCTGTGATTGTTATTTAACAGAGATATTGATTGAAAGGTTTGATAGTCTTGACAGTTCTTAAATGTTTTTGGGAAGTTTGTGATAAGTACTTCTGTCAATGTTTCCAGGAGTTTCAAAGTATCTCTACTTTCCACTAACACAGTGGTTCCCAAATATTTTCGAACCAATGGCTCTCTTGACCTATTGGCCTTTGGTAACAGCTCCCCATTATTATACTTTTTTTGGAGGGTGGGGAGATGGAAGTCTGGCCTTAGTAGTACTTCCATCTTTACGCCCTGAAAAAGATTGGGATGAAGATACTGTAATCGTAGATATAATCCTAAAATGTGCCAAATAAAATGAATGCAATAATAAAAAATGCCTTCACACATCATAGGGAAGGTCAATTCCAGACGTCAGTGGTTTGTGAAATGTGAGAAACACCTATTTCTGAAAATGTGAAAAAACCTACACAAAACAGACAACTTATAGTGCCACCGGCAGGGGGCAGCAACGAGTGCCTCATTTTACCTAGTAGTTTGCTTTACGGGCAAAATACATTTTCCTTGGGGTGCTGTTAATTCCATACACTGTTTCTGTCTGTACCTGTCTTGCTTCTGATATTTTCTGAATTGCTTTCCTGTTTATAGTATAGTGTGGTTGCATCGAGCTCTGAGCATAATGCCAGTCTAATTCATCATCCGTATGCAATGCTGGCCAGTCCCAAGTTAATAACCAATGTGATTAATGCTTTGCCTTTGGGGTTTCACGAGAGTAAATATACCGGTGGCTGTATAGCAAGTGTGAATAAAGTCTCTTTGTGGTATTTCCCAGTCGCCCACTTTATTGGCGCATGCAAATCCCAGCTGGTAATTTGTAAATAATTAATCTAACAACCTGCTCTGCTGCAATAAAATATTGAGCAAAGGCATGTCGCCTTAAAAAAGCACAACTTTTTCTGATGTTCGACACAAAGTAGAGAGCGTTAGTTACTTGGTCTAGCATTGAGCTGAAGAGCTCACGACTCAAGCGACCAGAATGGTGATGGTTCCCTTGGAACGGTGTTGGTTAGCGCCTGTTCTTATTCTTGGTAGTACACACCGAGGCATGTTGATAAAAGTCGCTGCTGCTTTGCTGAATTTCAGGCAGCATTTTTCCTCACTCACCACCATTCATGTCAAGCACAGAATCACAGTCTTTTACTGCAACCATTTCTTAAGAGCAAGTTGGAGTTTGCCGCGATGCGCCCACAGCATATCAAACAACATATTGGAGACATGCTCAATTTTAAGGTGTGCATCTGTTCGCAGTGCCCCTGGCTATTTTTGATGGCACACAGAGGTGCTGTGGTGCACAGGTTAGGTGCCGCTGCATTAATAATTTAGGGTATGGGGGTGATATTAATTCTATTTTAATTTTATGTAGTTTTCATGGTATTTAAACATAGATCTAGAACTTTATCGTTGTGTTTGTATTGAGTCGCCTCAATGACTTCTTCCAGGCTGATATCTTGAATAATCAGATTAGATTGATCAGGTGAGAGGTCTGGCAGGCTGCAGTCACAGTCATTGAAGTAATTTTAATGTCAGTCTCATTCACGTCTACGGTTTTTGTAGAGAAGGGTGCAATATTGTGAGAAGACCAGGCTGATCTCTGGGCAATGTTTGAGTGGAGAAGTTTAGTCTTGAAAGGCTGTAACGCTTTTATGGACCTCTTTTTCTTTAAGTATGTAAGTGAGGATCGTGCCTGAGTTTTTCACTCACTTCAGAATTTCTGCTTCTGAGCCGGATTGTCTATACTAGCTGGATGTATTATCTTAATTTGACCTTTAATAGTGCATAGTTGTTGATAGATATGATTGCTATTTTCTTTGTTGAAAGATATGTATTTAAAATGTTCTTGGGTCAAGCTATTAAGTTTGTATCTTTGGTTGCTTTTTCTTCCCTTCTACACATGCTCAGTTTTGTCTGATGTTCTTTTGTAAGTCCAGTACAACTGCATATGGAGTTGCTCCCTCATCAGAAATTATTATTTCATCAACTCAAATTTTTAAATGAAAAGTGAAGTCCTCTCTTTGTAATAGAGACCTAGAGAATGCTCATCTCCTTGGTGGATTTCTTCTGTCTAGCCACCAAGTTACAAACTGAATTTGTTGCATGATCTGAGCTGACTGTTGGGCATATTTTATTTTAGCTGACTGGCAATTTTGTGAGATGCTAGAACCCTATAAATTATAGAATACTGTTTATGGGGATAGCGAAGAATGTATGTTGCCGTTTCTGTACATGGTGAATTCTTCAAGCAACAACCAGCCTTAGTGTGGCCATCATATCCCCGGGGGTTGTCTTTGTGCAATGTATCCTCCCTGTATGTGCGGGGTTTGTGGTGCCCATATCAGTATCTAATATGCAGCTGACGTCTCCGTAAATGACTAGGGGGATGCACAGATCATTAATACTATTGCAATGTCTTGGAATAATCTTGTGTTGTCAATATTTGGTGCATAGAGGCAGCTAATAGTAACCAAATGAACTCCTGGTTTAATTTGAGCTATTACCCATCTTCCTGCAGAATCTGCCTTAAATGTAACTATTTCACAATTTTGTTAAGAATCGCAATAGCTGCCCCTCAAACCTCTACAAGATCAAAGTTTATGCTTAATGGCCATAGAGCCTAGAATCTTTGATGCTGTGTCTTTGGGGAGATGAGTCTCTTGTAAACATATGATGTCTAGGGAGAAGGTTTTAAGTTCCTCCATCACACGGTACTTGTTAGCCTTATTGTCTGAGCTTTCAAATTCCAATTTAAAACTCTCATGGACTTTTAAATAAAGGTTAATTGAGTTTGTCCTTACAAAGGACACTCATGGAGACAATTGGATCATTTAATCCACATGTGTGGGTACCCATTGGCCTGCTCCTCCCCCTCGTATTCACCACAAGCTACCCTATCTGCTTCCCCTTCCTTAACCTATTGTTTATTTTACAATCTCTTAATCTGTGTGGTCCTCCCAGAGAGCTCCAGTTTGTTGGGATTCTCATGCTCCTATAGCTACTGAAGCCTGGTTTTGTCCTATTCATGTTAAATAAAGTGGTATTTTGTTGCCTGTGGCAGAGCAGTAGCGGGGGCGGACCCAAGGTACCCCGGGGGGTACCTCCGAGGACACACTCCCACCGATCGGGAGGCCGGCCCCTGACCAGAACGGAAAAAGAAAAGCGGAAGAGGCAGGACAGGCGTTGAGTTCTGACAAGGCGGAAGGAGGTTGGAGAACGAACCCTGGAGACGAGGACAGCGACGAGGGAGAGAGGAGCACCGCGACGGAAGGAGGATCCGGATTGGGCGAGGACAGTGGAGTGGAAAGCGGAGAGGCGGAGACCCAAGGACCGGATGAGAGGAGCGGAGGAGATAGCGACGGAGCGTATCCAGAAGCAACGGCCAGCAAGAGCGAGGGACTCCAGGGCAACACCCCTCGGGGAGGCGCAGAGGAAGAGGCAGCCATGGCCCGTTGCCGGGTCACGGTACAAGGCAAGTGACGGGAGGGGTAAAGGTGGTGTGGCAGAGCTGGGCGACGTACCGGGTGGCATTTCTGGGTAATTGAAGCACGGGAACTGGCGGTCCTTAAGACTGGATGTATTGCACTTGTAAAAGTTCTGGCTAAGCGGCGCTTGCGTGACTGGGGCACACATAGGCCTCGAGTGGAGGTAGAACTCCTGGCCTATTCTCCCTACCTGCACAGGCAGGTTTCCTCACAAACCCTTCCCTCCCCTCTTTTTCTGTAGGTATTTTTGCGCATAGCCTCTTGTTTGTTTTAAGAGCAACCGGGTGAGGTAACACGGTGCTCAAGATCAGAGGCCCCCCCCCCTTTTTCTGTCATCACCAAACGGGTGGGAGTACTAAATAGAAAACACAGGGTCTCTAACTGCCTGTTCCACTCTCCATTTCCCCGAGGTGGCGACCCAAAGAAGAAGAAAACTTCCCAGACCAGACCGGAAGACCCCTTTGACAGACGACAAGAACCCAGACCCGAGACCCCCAAAAGACACGGGACGCGAATAAAAACCTGGAGTCACTGAACTGTACTTAATAAACACGGTGTTATACCGAATCCCTGGCCTTGCGTCCTTCCTGGTGTGCGACATTGCCATTCTCTCATTCTATTTTCTACATATGCTGTACAGATTGTGTGTAATCTCATAGAAAGACAATTTATCGAGAATATTCATCTAAATCTGGGAATCTAGGTCGAGGTGGTATGATACCATTAAAATGATTAATTTACATAAACTTACATTTATATAAAAAATTTTTTACAGTGTTTGTCATTAACATAGACTTACATTTACATCACATTTTTTACAATGCATTGTAATTTCTTATTTATTTTTCGTTTCATGCTTTCACTGTCAATACTTTTTAAAACTGTTTGCATTCAATTTAGGGGAGGAATGTGTTCTGTCTAATTATTTTTTAATAAATATTATGGTAAATAAAATTTTTAATTTCTAAAGAAATTTCTTCTCACGCTTTGCCCTTATATCACTTTAAAAATTCCATTAAAATATAATCAAATTAGAATTCAAATAAATTAGAATTACTTAACAGCTCCATATCTGATCTACCACATTTGGCCTTTTTAGGTCGAGCCTAGAGTCTGCTGTAATTTAATATGTGAGGGAAGCGACGCCCACTCTCTGCCAATATTTTTCAGTGGCTTGTGTCTTTGTCCTTCGTAAATGCTGCCTTCGGATTCGTTTATAGGCTTGTTAGTTCCTCCTTATTACAGCCATGTCGTCATTTGTATCCTCCCATGGCTTCTGGCCCCTTTACTTCAAGTGTTACATGGTACGTGTTATTTAGACTGTGAGCACTATTTTCTTTAATGAGGTTCTCCTACAGCCTTCTCTACTCCCCCCTCCCATTGTCTATGCCTTCTCCCCCACTACCCACCCGCACTCCCATTGTCCTTGCCCTCTCACCCTCTTCTCCTCCCTCCCCCTGCTCGCACTCCCATTATCTGTGCCTTCTCCCCTCCCCCTGCCCGCACTCCTGTTGTCTGTGCCTCCCCCAGCCCTCCCTCCCGTTTGCAATGCAACAGGTCTGTCGTAAATGCGAGTCCTATTGCATTGCAAATGCTTGTTGCTTTTCTTTTTAATTTGTCCAAGCTCAGATTCCACCATCAAAATTATATAGCAAAAAGTCACATTTTCTTTACAGATCACATTATACTGACTGGCTAACTGTAAACGTGTAGATTGGGAAAAGACTGATACGTAGAAGTGTTTTTTTTCACCTTCTATTGCTATTGGGTTGCTTGGGACTGCTTTCCTATGCGGTAGGTTGTGCATGATTTAGAGGTGTTATTGAGTGGCTTGAGAGGAAGGCGATGTTCTCTCTCAATTTATTTTGTAAAATTATATCCTTTTAATTCTGGGATTTTTTTTTTTAAATTAACTTTATTTGTCCATTTATAACTGTCATAGAAGCATAACATACAGTGCAATTTGCTGGTCTCAAGTGCATCATGATAGATCAACAATTTCTCAAACAACGATATATACACAAGGTGCAATTCTGGGAAAGCTTTAGTTAATAATGCCCCCATATAGTCCTTGGCGTTCACTTTCTCTCTTCCTTTGATTATGTCAAAGAGTCATACGTTATTCCCCCTTTACCTGTGCTCAAAATGTTCTATTTTGCTAGGAACCTCTCAAATGTGGGCTGAGAGGGCTTTTGCATCCCTGCTCTGGCAGTTTTAGAGGCAATATGTTTACCTTTATGAAGCAGGTCTTTGATTGCAGCGACTCTTGTAAGGGTTGTTTCCCAACGTTATGGGCAAAACTAGTGAATCTGGACATAAAATACAGAGCATTGCAACAATGTTTAAATTGTGGTCCTTAACACAAGTTAGTTCAAGTGCTCCCTCTTCTGCATCTGAACTGGGGCAAAGCCAGTTTCAATAACAACAGGTATCACGCCAGAGGCAATGAACACTCAACAAATCTTCTAGTCCCACCCCCTGTTAAATAGCCTCTACTGAGAATAACAGTCAAGAACATGCTTCTTCATCAGCAACAAGATGTTTCCATTATGTTCTCTGGCCCTATAGAAACTACAGTTTGTGACCAGCCGACTCGTATGTAGGATCTGGAAATATCAGAGAACCAGCAGGTGCCAACCTGCTGCAATCAACCAGCGATAACTCACAAGGTGATAACAATAGTTTTAACGCTCCTGATAACAACTAAGTGCACTCTCACGCCCTACCTAGAAGAAGGTATGCAAACCCTTCTCTCTTCACGAGAGAGAGACTCTAACACGAACATCAAATTTTCTTTAGATAAACAACAATGTCAGGGTATACTATGACAGAGGTAATCAGACATTGACACACTGCACTTAAGTAAGTGCCAAATGAATTCCATGAGGACAGAAATCTGATCTGCACTCATGCTCTAAGTCTCTCCATTCCTCAGGTATCTAATGGACCAGGTCAGACAGATCTAATAACAAAGAGAAAAAAAGAATATGGTATTCAAAAGACCCTCTACTCCTTCCCCATCATAAATCAACTAAGCCATCGCATTGACAAAGAGAGCAACATCAAATATTGGTTTCTTAGGATATGTTGTGCATAGATATGCGATTATTCTCCACTTATGTGTGGAAAAAGCCCGTTAAGGGGTATTACTGCATCACTTGATTAGGGTAATTTAATTAATACATAATTGTGTAAATACTAATTCATTTAGAGCACCTCAAATTGATCGTCATATTGCTTTAATCCATTCTGATATAAGCAGACCATAGTTTAGCTTCAACAATAACTAAAAAGGAATTCCTCGCTCAAAGAGTCAGCGCCTTTTTGGTACTGAAACGTGTTATAGCCAGCAGAACTTTACAGTTGTGGGAACAAATACATTAGTGTGAATGACATGCATATGCTCATCACAGAGCTGCAACTAGTGATGAACCAACATTATGATATAAACTAGACAAATAATTATATGCTAAATTGTCTCCCAACAATGATTTTAAGTCAGTATTTAAAAAAAAAAGCAGTCTATAGTAGACTCTATTCCACCCTACTACAGTTTATGAAGCTCCGTAACTATAGTCAGTCATCTTATATATTCTGGAAGTAATCCTTATGATACTGTCTCTTCATAGACCTTCAAAAAATCTGCCAAAAAGTGTATTTAGGTCACATGAAATTTGGCATGAATGCCATCACTGCCAGATGGCTTGGCACAGTTCATTGAGTTTATCTGGATTTATTCCAGTCATCAAGATATCTAAATCTTGTTTGATAGAATTTGAAAGCAATGTCATTACTAGATCATTACCAGATCATCAAACTATTCAATTTCTTGCTCCAGATCTACCCGAGAACCATGAATATATACTAGTATTTAATAATCATTTTGTTAGTCATATAATTCCATCCCAGCATCAACTCCTATGACAGCAAACAACTTAATCCTCCGCAGCTATGGAAGCTTCTCGGTCCATGTAGCACCTTGGCAATGTTGCCACAGTAACAAGGCATTGTTGCCAGAAATTCATAGATTCCAACTCTTTTTAGGTCATCCCTCCTGACACTAAATAGTCTCTCTAAGGAAGCAGTCTCCCCTCCCACATCTTTGCTAATGCGCTGTTGCTCCCTTTCAAAAAGCTGAATCTCACGACTGAGGGGGTCTCTGAAGTTCCAACTTAACAGACATGCACTCCCTCTGAGGACGCTTCCCAAACCATCCACTCCTTCAAATCAAGTAAGTTGTTAATTCTTAAGCATTATTTGAGTGTGTAAACTGCCATTTGACAAACAGTAATCTAACATTCATTTCCACACAGGTGTCTTGGACCTAGGGGTGTGGCTGGATAAATAAATTGTACCTGTGAATGGTCTGAGGCACACTTGCAACCGTTTTCTATGCCCCGGAGGTTTAGCGGTTAAATGCCAGGATTATATCTAGACAGGTAAATAAATGGATTCATGAATAGAAGGACAACTCTCTCAACTGGAAACCTGTACCTGCCATAAATAATTCGGGGTGCATCCCTTAATAATTTTAGCAAGGGGAGTACTTTGCCAACCCAGAGGTCAGATTCACAGAGGGTGCATATTACATTGTAGGATTGAAACCCTTACACCAAGGGTGTGTTCAGGCACCCAACTGACAAGACCGCCATCTGATTCTGCTAACCTCATCATATTCCATGCATACCTGCCTCGCAATGCCCCTGCCAGACCCTGCCTGATGTTAGCCATGTCAGTGATTGCAGTGGACCCATGTTGATCCAGTGGAGCTGTGGTCTCTAATTTACTACACTGACCCACTGCTCATTATGGTGTCCTCTCCAGTTCTGGCCACGGAAGTTCTGTGGGCCTCTCACTGCCTGACACTAGTTCCCGCTGGCTCGGTGTTGTCATTTTCTCTGCAGACCTGCATCTTGTCAGCCTCCGGAAGATCCTGTGTAGGGCAGTAATATGGATAAGGATGGCTCACGTGTCTGATGAGTGGTACAACCACCAACTTAAAGATGGAGGGGGGTCATGTAAAATTTGGGGATAATTTTTTCACTCCAAGTTTTTCATTCTAGTTGTGTACTACTTTCAGACCTCGTCAATGTAACATGGTTGTTTATGCAGTTCTTTTTTGATTTGTTACAGTACCCCTGACGAAGAACTTTTACGGTTCAAAATGCATTGGTTTGTTTTACAAGTGCCAGCTCGAAGGAATGTTTACAGCACATGTCTATGTTTAAGCATACGGCAGCATTAGACATTTGAAAATGCTAAATAAAACATTCTAACCTGACATCACTGTCTCTGGAGTGACTTCAAAAGATTGCATAACTGGGATTCTCAGACAATGACATACCTTTGGATTACTATTGATTACTATGGAATACTTTGGTTAAAAATGTAGCGTATTCTCAGAGGAAAGTTTCCTCAGTTCAGCAGTGCAGTAGCTGGGGGCGGGATAGTCGCCCCCCTTGGCAGTTGTCATTCACAACCACCAACTTGCCATCTTCAAACTAAATATCATAGACTTGAAGAGAGAGGTCTCTCAAGCTAAAGTGGGGAGATATTTCTCTAAATGTAAACAATTCTTTTTTTTAGGGCAGTGAGAAGACTACCAGGCTGGCTGCTTACACCTTAAAGAGTTGACAACAGGTTTCTACAATTAACAAGGTTGCAGATGACAGTGGTAACCTATAGAAGGAGCTACAGCACTGAAACCTATATGACAGCATAATCAATGTGCAACGGGTACACTGGGTCTGATTATATCCCAAAGGCGAACCAAGGGACTGTATTGTCATCAATTTCAGGAATAAATTCCTTGCTGGGTCTTTATTGGAAAGGTTTTCAGCAGTTCATCCCTCTTTTAGTGGCATTATGGCGGTTCCGTTGGGTTATTTCTATAAACCTGGAGCCACAAAGTCTTGCGAAGTTATTGACATTTTTATCATAACAGTTTCTGCTTGTCAAACACCCGATCTCTCTGCCATGGGCCATGCTAATGCACGCTTTCGCGCAGGAAACAGCAGCTGTGGCGGGTCCAAGAATGATTGACCTCCCGGGGGCGCCCACGAATCCGGAGCCCACCCCGGGAAATGCACAAGCAGCCCCAGCGCCCGGTGGCTCGCAGAGGTAGACACCACAGGTTCCACCGCCATGTCCCATATGGGCAGTGATCGGTGCTCCCGCCTCCCCTGACTCCCCTTCCTCCCCCGCATCCGCGACCGCCCCGACTTTGTCCCATACGATGGTCCAGCTCTCAGGCGCATAGCTACAAGTATTCATGGTCCGCGACATAGTGCACCCTTTTCCCTAGTTTATCTATCCCCAGTTAGTTGACGGTTAGTTAGTGGCTGCAGCCCTATAGCCTCTATGATACACCTCACAGGGGATTAATCACACTGCACGGCCCCCTTGCGGCGCGGCGACTACCGTGCGCTCCAGTAGGGCATGCCCAGATGTAGATCCCGGACACATGCCTGCAGCCCAATTCAGAGTAGAGGCGAGAAGCCCGTGGGCCCACGAGATTGAGGGACCGAAAGGGATGCGAATGGGCGCTCATGCTATGTAAGCCTATATGACAATAGCGATATCATCTGTGCCTATGTGTGTAACTGTTTATAAATGCCAATAAAAATGTTTTACAAAAACAGTTTCTGCTTGTATAATGTTGACATTGCTGCCTCCCTTGAACAGACTCAATTATTTTAATGTAATTTCAAAATGGAGTTTATTGTGATTTGGGGGGCTGATTTAAATTGTAAATTATGTCCATTGTATGAGCCCTCTGTTTGCGGGATGTCAGGATGTGACACAGAGGGCTGCGCCCATTTTGAGCACACCCCTTGTGGCTAGATTTTTTATTGTATTTTAAATACGTTTCCCCTTTATTTGACCATTGACCTTATGCCACATTCAGACCCCGATCATATCACCTACATAGTAAGAGGCCAGGGCCGTCTTATCAACGTTATTGCTCTTTCTCAATATTATAAGTCCAAGGCTATCACTTCCTCCATCCTACAAGTTTGTTTCAGTGATCACTATCCAGTGACCCTATCCTTTGACACAGGTACCAACGAACGTCCATGTGTATCGTCTGTACGGTGAGCCCTGGTGCCGTATTGAAGGAACTATTAAGGAGAAGCAGGAGGCAGTTGTTAGCTTGCCTAGATCATGCCCTGAATCCCAAACTCTTGTTGCAGCCTTTCGAAAGAATTTGTCACACTGTCACCGATCTTCTGTCTATTGAAATAAAGCATTGCGAGCCTGTACCACAAAGATGGTGAAATAGTAATTGCTCAAAGACCCACAGGATTCTTAAATTTTCCTTGAAACAGGGGACCCAGGATAGGGGACTAGTGAGGTAACACTATAAGCAGGCAATCATGCAGAGGAAAATGGTCATTAGGCAAGTAGCATGGGAAAAATTGCACCAAGCAAGTGTAAGGAAGGACCCATGTTTGTTTTGGAAGACAGTCAATGATCCTTTCTTTAAAGAAAATCATAATTCACACATTGATGTCATAATTCCTCTGCATGAATGGGTTGAACATTGCTCTATAGCCTATAGTTGCAGCAATGGGTCTGTATGGGTCTGTATCAAACCAGTCACTCGTAATTCAACATGGGTTGGCTCTGGAGCTAACCATACCAACATATGAGGATGTTAGACGCACTTGAATGGAACATGACAAATAAGGCCTCCGGCCCTGACGGGGTGCTAACTGACCTCTTTTTGGATAATCTTGATCTGTGGGCGCCATTACTTACAAACATCATGAGAAGTGCAGTTATTGATGGTCCCCCACAACATGAGCAACTTCCACTATCGTGCCCATCTTTAAAAAAGGTGACAGACTACAGATTTTTAATGGATGTAATGATATTTTCATTTTTGAATGCACATGGCATATTTGTGATAGCATGATGGTATTTTGTTTTTTTAAATGCACTTGACTCTTTAGACTATTAACGGTTTTTAATGATATTTTCTGCTCTATAATACATAAAGTTAGCAGGATATAAATGGTTTAAGCAATTTTTTAGTAGAGTTTATAACTTCTTGTTGTGCGATATTACTACGGCATCCTTGTTTACATATGCATCAGTCACTTCAGGTTTGTAATGGATGTAGTGCTGTTTTTCTGAGCCTGTACGCAGGAAAATGTTTAGAAAAGCACCATAATAATTCTGGGTTCCACTGATTACTTAGTTTAATTTTTTATCAATGCTCCAGAGATCTTTTCTTAATAAACAGGAGCTCTGTTCAGCAATTCATTGTTCGGATTAAGGTGATGTCAAGCCTCTGATATAAATCTGATAAATATATAGCCCACATCTCTAGCTGTCATTTTACGACTTTTGTTAATATACATACAGGTTGTTTGACACGAAAGCCTATTCTGAATGCTGTTGAGACCTCATGAACTGTGGATTTGCATGAGACAGGTTCCATTTTGTGCCTGTCACTTGTAACAGGATGATATTATTATGACACATTTTATCATTGTCTTATATGTTTTTAGCTGTATTTATCTTTTATGGTCTGTATTTGATCGAATAAAGATTGTTGATGAAGAAAAAGAAGAGGGAGGCATTGAGCCCCCCTCTCCAAATTACATGAGGAGGTATTTCAATCTTATTTTCGCGTTCTGTTTTTTGTCGACAAAGCAGGATGAACTCGTTCATCTAAGGGCTGCACTAATTCCCAATGGCTTAGCCACTACTACCACTGCATTGCTACACTAAAGTTCAGAATGATGTTCAACAATATTTGGTCTCTGATTCTACAAAGGAGACCTTGATAATGTTTTACCACAACCTGGTTTGGCTCGTTTAGGCCAATTTGACTTATAACATTTTACATAAAAATTCTGGTAAATCGCCTCATCCTATATCTACTCCTGAAGCTTATCCAGGAAAAACAAACTGGGTTTGTCAGAGGTCGGCTTTCTGTGGACAAGAACAGGCTATTGGGTATATGTGTCGTACCACCCCCTGTCCCTGCAAGGAGATCTTGGTGATCTCCTTTGATGATGAAAAAGTATTCAATAGAGTGTGTAGGGGCATTATGTCCTTCACATTGTAAGCCTTCGATTTTTGAGGACCTTACATCTAGTGCATACATTTATAAGAGAACCTTCTGCCTATACTGTGATAAATAACTACTTCCATGCCATTTCACAAGCCATTCTGGAATGCCACAAGGCTGCTCCCTGTCCCCCTTTTTGTACGTCTGTGCCATCAAATTACTGGTCAGCAAACTAAGGAAGGACCCCCATGTTAAGGGTAAAAAGTTCCATTAGAGCATTCATTTTCCATATATGCGGATGATGTTTTATTGTACATAAAGCTGCTGGGAGGACTACAGTTGCCAGCTATCACCTTGCAGTCCAAATACTAGCAGCAAAGAAAATGATGTCCTGGAAGTGTGTAAAGGGGCCAGATCCCTCTCCCTTGAGGTTGGAAAATATATTATTTCTAGTGCAAATGTTTATTCCAGTGGAAATTAAAAGCGACCCTGCATTAGGATTAGGTTGAAGCACTGGCGTAAACTTCAGCAGTCTGCAGGAGGATTTAAGTTTTCTCTTTCAAGCCACATATCGTCACTAGGCTACATCTCCACGTAGTAACGATTGGTGGAGGAAGAGACATGACAGACATACACATGCAATTTTACAGATGGAAGCCATCTTAAAGACATCAAGACAGTCTAAGGACATTTGATGCATCTGGATTGCTAAAGTTATTCCATTGACAAGCCTGATATTTTTTGAAGAAGTACATGCCGGACACTTCACTGTTGTAAAGGTGTAAATAGAGGGCAATTATTTGCTTATATAACCTCAAGAAATGACCCCAGCTCATGCCCGTTTATAGGATGATAATTTCAGATGGTTCTACCCAGAATTAGGCTTTGTCATATGTCTGGTTCAGAGGTATACAGGATGGCCTTGATGTACCCAACTTTCTTTCATATTTGAATATTTTGAGTCACTCTCAATGAACGTAAAGAACAAAGACATTCAACTTCTGATCCTATAAGGATTTTACTAGACCTTCTAGAAGTTGCACAGGATGAGCTGTGAGTCTCCCTGCAGTGCTGGTGGGGTGGTGATTCAGTCTTCTCCAAAGACTCGGCACCTCTGAACAGCTACTACTGGTGAAATAGAAGCTACATTCTGCCATCCCCCCGGTGTTATTTGGAGAACGTAGTGTTGTGTAAGTTTGTAATGACAGAACTCTTGTGGCGATGAAGTGTCGTGTGAGTTTGTAATGATGGAACCATATGGCTCCTGATGGACTTCGCATAACTATGACGTATGCATTAGAGCATAGTGAAGTGAATGCAGGTTTAGAATGCTGAGTTCGTGGTTACACACTGAAGAATAAAGACGTGTTATACTAAGCTCCATGTGGTGTAGTCATTGGTAAGTACCCGGCCTGGGGAGGACCTAGTACCGGTGATTAGATAGATGATATGTGGTCCAGAAAACTGCTTGTGGGTGCCACGTAAGCCTCTGTAGAAGTGTGGAATCAACGTTTGGCGTATGTGGAGTCATAGCACACCCCCATGGTGTGTCAAGCATTTGAAGATAACAAAGCTTCACTAAGACGTTTACACATCCTTGGCCTAGAACCTCCTGGGAAGGTCACAAAGAGAAGTCCTGCGCTACTACGAAACTCAAAGCTGTACATCATATGGAGTGATAACGTAATAGGTGGATGCAACGAGGTTTTGAAAGAGCAGAAAATGGCAAGATGATATTGCTAACAGAAGCGCTGTGAGGCAGAGACCAACCAGGTGTCCATCAGTACAAAGTGAAGCCTAAAGGCAAAGTGATACAAGAAATGGTCATCTGCCTACCAGGACTGATTAAAGAGAGTCATCATGCCAATACGCTCAAGGGAGTAACCCCAGAGAAAGCACCTGGGGTTGTGCTTTCAGAGCCGTCGATACCCAATGCAGCACCCCACCAGAGCTGCCGAGTGTGGCTCAGAACAACTCCAAAGGTCTCCGAAGCTCAGAAAGCCAAGAGCGATGATCAGAATTGTGTAACTTTGCTTTTCCAATGGAGACCAAGAAAGGGGTCACGTTTCTTGCCATTATCAAAGATGATCCTAAGGCCAGCATATTGCAAGGCCTCAGAGGTGGTTTGTATAAACCAGATCACCAAGCAGTAACGGAAAGAACTCTACTCTTCACATAAGAAAGTTCTACCAATGGTTACAGTCCTACCACCTTCTTGAAACCACCACCATTTCCGTCTGTATTTATCCATATTTATTTTTTGCTAATTTTATCTGTATTTATCCATATCTATTTTGGGTTTTGTGGAAAAATGAAGCTGAAATTAGAATATTTCCATATTTATTTCACCAATAAATCTGCACTCATGCATGAATGTCTGCCAGGTTTTAGTGCTGGGAACACCCGCAGAAGATAAATCAGTGAACTTATATGAAAATATAAAAATTTCAGTATCAACCTTGTGCCCGTTTACTGCTGTAAAGCCTCTTTACTAAAATTCCTTTCTTTTTTAACCCCTTATCGATCAATCCACACATCTATTGGCCTGGCAGTCATGGCAGGCACAATTTGGAATTACTCAACAAGCAACCAAATTTCCGTTTTTATCCACATTTAAAAATAAATACAGATAAGAAAAGAAATGTTTTCTGTCAGTATTTATCTGTAAAAATCAGTAAAAACGGAAAACATGGAGCCTTAATTATAAAGTACCTTAAGAATCTTGCTGGCGAAGGTGTAAAAGAAGTCATGAAGAAAATGCTGTGAACTGATGAAATTACATATAGCCAAATCAAAGCAGCCTTGAATCTCAAGTTCAAGCCAATGCCAAATGTAGATTATGAAGGGTACATCTTCAGTCAAGAACTAGAGAAAGCTGGTGAGACAATCAACACATTTGTTTATAAACTGAATGCACTCATCAAACACTGTAAGTTCAATGAATTTAATGATGAGGAAGCTATTCGCCTCAGAATGATTGATGGATGCCTGTCAGATTCATTCAGATGACGAATGCTGAGAGAAACTCTTAGTCTGGAGCAAGTTCTCATGGCTGCCAGAGCCGATTGGCATACTGAGTGACAAGCTACTGACTTGGAGGGCAGGGGTGCCCAGAGTGAGTCAGTCATGAATGTCAAAAGTAAGCCAAAGTGCAAAGCTGAGGTATGCAGAGTAAATTCTCCACAGGAAAAATAGTTGTGTTTCAGGTGTGGATTTTCGTTTCCACATGAAGGTAATTGTCCTGCCATTGAGCAAATCTGCAAAAGCTGTGGAAAGAATAACAATTTTGTAATGGTTTGCAAGGTGAAGAAAAAAATAATTGCGTCACGACGTGCAGAGAATATAGCTGCCTGAACGTTCCAGAAGCGATGTTCGACTCACGCGAGTAAGGCCATGCGACCACATCAGCTGAAGCAAATCGACACCAAACGCAGTTGATCGACATCTAAATCTTCATCAGTTATTCCCTATCAGTGTCAATTGAATGTGAAGAAGATGGTTGTGCCGTGTCGATGTTTACCTCAAAGAAACGTTTTGGACTGGCCGCATGTGAGGAAAAATACCAGTCCCAGAGAAGTCGTCATGCCAAAGCGCCTAAGTCATTCAAACATTGTCCGTAAATCAGGCTAAAAGTCAATGGTTGATCAATACCTTTCATTATCGATATTGGTGCGTCAATAAATATGCCTGAGGACAATTTTTTTTTGTAAATTGTTTTTATTAGCATTTCATTGTATAATACAGTATATACGAATCAGTGATCTCATAAAGAAACAACATGCTACTTGTACACCATGGCGTGCATTATATCCTGGTCATATCATATAACCCATCCATCCTTTCATTAGGTAACCTCGCTGGTGTGAGAAGGTACATGGCTATAGAGCATGTGTCCATGAGAGAGAGTCTGTGGCCTGTACTGAAGCCCGGGCGTAGGCTCTCAACGCTAGCCCAGTAGGTGACTTGATGCTATGTTTGAAAATAATGATTTAAACGCTTCTAAACTGGGAGGCAGAACAGGGGTACACTGTGTCTATATTGGCGTCGCATACTATGAGTCAGCGGGTTAAGACATCCAAAGTGAGGATCTGGTTGTGTGGTGCTGAGAAGAGGCAGGCAAGGGCATCAAACCAGAAGCATTACATTGGTCGTATGCCCCGGGCTGCCACCCCTAGACCAGTAGGTGCCTACGGGGAGATTGCAGTGGGTATCCACGGTACGATGCCTGAGGAGAAATATGATGAACTGCCTCCATTGCCCTGACTTACGCCATTGAAAAGTAAAATGTTTACTTGGGCTGCATCAATGCCACTAAAACGGCAAGGTTCATTTGTAGCAACGATGAAACATAGGAAAACAAAAGTACAAGCACCCAATTATGTAGTTCGAGGTACGGTGTTAAGCGCCTGTTTACTCAACTTCAGCACAGTTGCTGATATGGGACTGATATCCATGAACTATTTGACATAAATGCTCATCACAAAATAATAAGTCAATTCCCTTTGTTGTTTCATTGGTTGGGTAAACTCAAGACTATGAAAGTCCAATTACACATAAATGAAGAAGTCTGTCCTTTTGCTCAAAGACATAGACGAACTGCCTTTCACTTACTCAAAGTTGTTGAAAAAGAATTGGAATCCTTACTCAAACATGATATCATTGAGCGTTCCAATGGTCCAACTCCATGGGTTTCTCCCATAGAGGTAGTACCTAAAAAGTACAGTGAAGGAGCTGTACGCATCTGCATGGATATGCGTAAAGCGGACAAGGCAATAGAAAGAGAACAACATCCATGTCTGCATATTGCCGACATTTTAACATGTTGAATGGTGCAAAGGTATTCTCTGCCTTGATCTGAATAAAGGATATCATCAGTTGGAACTCGAGGAGAAGTGCAGGTACATTACAACCTTTTCTACACATGTTGGTCTGTTCCGTAACAAAAAACTATGTTTTGGTGTGTCATCCGCTGCAAAGCTATTTCAAGATGTCATTCGACATATCATACATCCTGTCATGCGTGTTTTCAATAATAATGATGACATATTGGTTTCGGAGCTACAAAATAGGAGCACGACAAAGCTCTCACTTAAGTGTCATTTGCTCGCTGATGCCGGTTTAACTTTGAATGAAGAGAAAGGTGAGTACCATAAGCCAAAGTTAAAATTCATTGGCCATATCTTTTCTTATGGGGGCATGATACCTGATCCAACTTAAGTGTGAGTGCGTCAACTGCCAGTGCCCCACAAGATGTTTCCATGTTACGTTTATTCCTTGGCATGGCCAGCTATTACTCTAGATACATACAAGATTTTGCCACTGTCAGTGTGCCATTAAGAGTCAAGAAGAAAAAGAATGTTTCTTTTCTTTGGTCACATGAATGTGAGTACAGCTTCCAGAAAATCAAACAAGCAATTGAGAACGCTACTGAAATAGCACACTTTGATCCAAAGCTTCATACACAGGTTGTTGTTGACGCTAGTCCTGTCGGGTTAGGTGCCATCCTTGCACAGCACAGCGGACACCCAAATACTCGAAAACGTATTGTGGCATATGCAAGTTTAGGTTTGTCCCAAACTGAACGTGCTTATTCACAACCTGAGAAAGAAAGCTTAGCAGTGGTGTAAGCTTGTGAACATTTTCACAAATTGTTGTATGAGTAGCCCTTCACGGTTGTGTCAAATCGTCAAGCATTGTCGACAATCTGGCAAACCAAAGACAAAAATGCCTCCTCGCATTGAACGTTGGGGTCTACGATTGCAAGAATACAACTACACCTTCGTGCATCGTCCAGGGAAAGATCAACATTTCTGCCGACTATATCTCACAAGTGCCTCTACAGTGCCCTGGCACACATTCTAAGACGGCTGAAGCCTACAAAAATTTAATTGTGAAACCCAGTACCCCAGCAGCCCAGCTCCTATTTCTTTGGAACAAATTGTCACGTCCATGAATCAAGAAAGTGACATGCTAAAACTGAAGGACATCATTACAGATCAGTCTTGGTACCAGCACTCTCGACCTCTTACCAGTGACAGTGAATACTGGAAGTTTAAAAATATAAAAGTTGAACTGTCTGTTACTGAGGAAGGTATTATTCTAAGAGGTTTGAGAATTGTCATTCTGGAGCGTCTGCCACAACAGATAATTGAAGTGGCCCATGAAGGACATCGTGGAATTGTTGCCACCAAATGAGCTCTCCGAGACCGAGTCAGGTTTCCATATCTCAACGAGAGAGTTGAAAGAAAATTAAAGGCCTGTCATCTATGCAACTGCCTGTCACCAAAAACCAATCAACACCACTTAAACATGTCAGAGTAGCCTATGCATGCATGGGAAAGGATTGCTGTTGACTTCTTCGGTCCTCTTGATAACAGACATCACCTGATGGTGATTATTGATGAATACTTCTGTTTTCCACCGATAGAAGATCTCTCATCTATCACTGAAGGACGAATCATTGAGAGACTAGACAGCATCTTCGCGACCTGGAGGGTTTCTTTGATCTTAAAGTCTGACATCGGCCACCATTCAACAGTCGAGAATTCTGAGACTTTCTCAGTCATCTCAATGTGCAGCATCAGAAGAGCACACCTCTTTGACCACAGGCCAATGGCCTTGTCGAAAGTTTCATGAGAAATCTGTCCAGCGTGCTGTAGTAGAAAAGCTCAACCTTAAAAATGTCTTAGATTCGACTCTTTGCGCTTACCGTTCGACTCCTCACTTGACAATAGGTGAAAGCCCTGCAACCTTGCTGTTCGGGAGATCCATGATGACCAAGTTACCCCAATGAACAGAAGATCAAATACTGAGGAGGCATCTAGTGTTGTGTGAATTTGTAAAGCAGGAACCTTTGTGGCGATGCAGTGTCATGTGAGTTTGTAATGACAAATTCTTTGTGGCTCCTGATAGACTCTTTAGAACTGTGATGTAAGCATTAGAGAGTAGTGAAGTGAATGTAGGTTTAGAATTTTGAGTTCTCAGTTTGACGCAGAAGAATGAAGACGTTTTATGCTAAGCTCTGTATGTGTGGCGTAGTCAATGGCGAGGTCCTGGGCTGGGGAGGACTGTTCCAATTGTAGACATTGAAAGAAACGTGAATCACATAATCCTTTTTGCAGCAAGAAAGGTCATTATTACTTCCTGGCCCGATTAATATTGGACGAAGTGGTCAATACAATAACGACCTGAAGGGTATAATATGAAAACCTGACAAAAATTCTGCCAAAGCAGGCTAAGTAACTGGGCTTGTTATGGGTAAGGATGGTTTCAGGTACACCGTCTTTAATCAAAAATAACCTGTAAAAACCTAACAGATGATTTTGACACATTTTAGCTCTGTGCGCTGTTTATCAGTTGTGCTGGATTGTAATTTGTCGCTATAACTAATGACTGCCTAATGTGGTGTTCAGCAGATAGCCTAAAGAAGCTGTGAGCTGTTTCATGTCTGAACCACCAACATTGAAATAACAGTGTTCAAAAGATCAGAGAAAAAAACAAATCAAGTATGCAAAATATTCCGTGCTACGTATGGGATACAATTTTCTCCTGGGTACTGACTGGAATATGAGAGTAACTCGGGCACATCATGGCCCCCGAATGGCATTAAGGTTTATACCTGAGTACACTGTAGCATTGATTGACATATTAAAGGTACCTTTGATATATAAAAGCATTGGATAGCATATGGGAAATAACATTCAGTTCACTGATATATGGGGATGTACAAGGCACTTCAAGGCATTGGCAGGCATATGGACACATCATATTTATTGACGTATGTGCAGTACCTGGGGCACACTATGGTATTTACTATCTATGGATTATACCCACTGACTGACTAATGTGCCTCGTAGTGTGCCATTTACTGGCAAAATGGAAATGCTTAGCACACATTAATGTACTTACTTGTATATAGAATAACATGTAGCACGTTATTAGATTGACTGCCATATGGTGGTACCTGGAGGACATAATGGCATAAAGTGGCAGATGGAGAGGTAACCGGGGCACATCATGGACAATGACTAGCACATGGGACACCTATGGCCCTTTATGGCATTAACAGCCTTATAACAAACTGATATTTGGGGGGCAGAGTTGGTGCAATTTTAGTTAATGGCAATCTGATATTTGGTAAAAACTAAAGTTGTACAAATGAAAAGCTGGCATTTGGTGACACAATTATTATGTTTTAAGAATTTGGCAATTATTTGGGGAAAATAATATTTTAGTTAGTGAAAATAAAAGCTGGAATTTAGGTGACAGTGAGCACACTTTCTGAAAACAGCAAGTTGGTTTATTGTGACAAAGTAAGTGCATTTGCAATGCAAATCGTATGTTTTAGTAATAATGTATGCTAATTTGGGAATACGCTGATACTGTGCCATATTTTCCTTGATGACATAGGACACTTTCTTCCTGCGGAGGTGGTTAATTGTTGACTCGTGGACTTTTTCATAGCATTACACTGACAACATTTTATGACCTTACTATTACCACGTTGTAGAAATACCTTCTGAGACCTGAGCCAGTAACGTTAGAGTAGCCTGTGCCTGCTGCCTGAGCCAGTAGTAATTCACTAAATTAGGGATACCTCTGTTGTCTGAGTCCTTAAACTGTGAAAAAATATATAATTTTTAATTTCTCGTTCTTTCCCTTCATTATAGATTCTGAGTCTTAATCTACTTAGTAGGAAAGTGCTTGGTTTGGGGGGGGGGGGGGGGGGGGCGGAAACAAAGTGCAGGGTGCGTCAAAGTTTTTCAAAGACGTCCCCCACCCTGCTGCTGGCCTATACCAAGAGATGTGGATTTGATTCCCACTCATTCCTCCTTCTTCCAGCACCCAACTCTTCCTCTCCCTTTTTCTCACTCATACAATTTCTTTTTCATCCCTGTTTTCTCGGTTTGTCACTGTTTTGCAATTTGTCTGTTCCTCTTCCATTCTACCTTATCTGCCTTTCTCGGTCTCTTCCTCTGTGGTAAAGCATGATAATAAAATTTAAGTTGTGGTCTCCAAAATGGAGTGTCGGTGCCCACCAATAAAATCACTAATAATCATAATAATTTGTAGATTTATAAAGGGCGGCATATCACCCGTGAGGGTATCCAGGCACAAATATGGCACCGTAGAAGGAGGGACAGGTTATGGAAAAAAAGAAAAATAGAAGGTCGAAGTTAAGGAAAAATGCTTTATACTGTTGAAAGGTGTCGAAGGTTGAGTCAATAGCATACCCACGTTATTTAAAATTGTCTTTGTAGTGAAATTCCTTGGTTAATTGCTCTGTATGAAAGGCACTATTATGACTCATTCATTTCCAGGTTTTTTTGGGTTGGGGGGGGTCACCACTAAATAATACTGGAAATAGTAGGGTTCCCTCTGCGGAGCATGAAGTATTGAAATATTTATTAACGCTCGTTCACAACTGCCTCTAAAACCTGGGGTGGTAAATGTATCACTTGACCCAACTTTTTATGTTATTTTATTTTGTATTTTTCTTGGAGCATGGACTTTATTTCTGTCTTGAACAGGGCAGACTTTCTTGCTTTGCTAAGCTTGGGCAGGGTATTTATGCCCTACCTGATCTAAAGTTCATGAGCGCTTACTGGTAATGAAAATTAAAATAATATTTAACAAAATAATTCTGGCCCGTGGTCTTTTAGCGTCTGCCAATGGTACATTTTACCATTTGGGAGCACAGGACTCGTTCAGCCTCTGAAGACACAGCGCCTCGCTTAGTTCTGGCCCGGCTGCAATGTGAGCGCTCTTGGCCAAAGATCAGAGAACAAACTGAAAAAAGCACCTTGCATCTGTCTGAACCGGCATCCATTCCAATGGAGAGAGCTGACATTATATCAGTTCCACATTTCTAAATGCTTCCATTGTCTTCCCAAAATTAAAAAAAATCATTGATTTCTGAAGTCAAAAGTCGGCTAATATTGGGCTTTGGTAAAATTAGAGCAAATTTGTTTGAATAGGAAAGTGAAATTTTATGTCTGAATAGCTCGTTGTGAAGGACATTAAAGCTTAATTTGTGCGGGGAGAGGGTACTTATATTTGATCATCAGTCAGGGCAACAGAGAGAAAAGCATAAAAGTGCGAAAGAAGGAGAACGATAAAGAGAGAAATTAGGGATGAAAAAGAACCTGCAAGAGTAAGATAAAGTATTAGGAAGTGTAGGATGGTGGAAGAAAAAATAAATGAGATGTAATTAAGGCTAGGCAGTCTTGCCATTCAGCAAGTACAGCATTATCAGTGCCAGATGTGGTCTCCTAAGAAAAACTATTGGCCCTGCACTTTCTTTTACAAATAAACCTCTACATACTGAGAATCCAAAACCAGCTCAAGAGACACCAGAGATTCCTACGCACACTCTGTGGAATTATAAGGGTTCCAAACACTGCGACTGGGGAGAGATTTTCAAATCCACAGCCCTCAGAGCCTCACAGTCCAACGCAGCACCTCTTACCTGGCTCTTGGGGTCAGGGGCAGAGCACCTTCCACCTCTCTGCACTGTCGCTGACAGTCCGCTACGCCGCCTCCAGTTCAATCGAGGCCGCCTGCGAGGAGGACTACAGCCCCCAGCGTCCACGCGGCGTCCCGCCCACATCCGCCGGAGAAGCGCGCCCGGAGGCGCTACATCAACAGACGCTTCCCCCGCGTCGCGGGACGCGCGCGGGCATCGCCGGCCGTCTGTGGCCGTCAGAGGCAGGAGGAGGCTGGGCTGGGCCACATCCCTTGTTTCTGCTAGACCTGTGAGTACATATTCCGGTTTCGTACCTACTAAACTATGTCTACCCGTTCTGGTAAACTGTTAAGGAATGAAGGCGTAAGGGGGCCAAATACAGCAAGCCCCATTATTGGATCTATGGACCGCTTCATTACCAGGGTGGCGGCGGTGATTGATAAGGAGATTGCAATGTCTGAGCGGCGTTTATCTGAGGTCTACCTCCCTTCGAGACGTTCATCCCTGGGGGGCGATGCTCAATCATCACTTATAACTGCAAGTACCCAGTCCCAGGACGATATTGCGCCTAGTGTTTTTGGTACTTCCTTAAACCCACCCCAGTTGGTCGACATTGAACAAAATATAGGAAGGCTAGAAAGTTTGGCTGCTCTTTTTCCAATAGTCACCATGGAGCCAGATGGTCTTGGTAAACAGATTGCATCATCATCCATCAATGTCCCAAGTGAACCCACTACTGTTGTGGATCCTCTATTTTCGTCCACCTCGCTCTTGGGATTACCAGTAGGGGAGATAGATAGGTCCCCCAATAATTCCCAAACAACCATCATTAGACAGGAGAATAGGCCCTTAAGCAAAAAGGTTCGTAAACGTAAAAGGGGCTGCCCAGTTAGACAGGCCGCGCTTTATCAAAATTCAAGAAAGCCTTTTGGAGTGGGTATGAGAACTTCAAGGGCCAAAGCTGTAGCGAATAAACTGGCCATACCCGGGGATGTTGTAAACTCTCCTGAGGAGCCACACTCTGGCCCAAATAGCGCGAAACTTTTAAAGTTTACGGACTTAGCAACGGTAGGAAATATTCTTGAGAAGGTTTATAGACTCTTGAATCCGTTGCTAACTCAAGTCAAAGGCCTTGGGGATAGGATCGACAAACTCGAGCAATCAACCCTTGACGGCTTTCACGCACTTAAAGTAGCAGTTAAACAAACAAGTAGAGTGACCGAAGCTAAGAACTTGGTCGCAACCGGAAACGTGCCTTCATCTCAGGGAGCCTCTAAGCATCCACTATGTTGTGAGAAGGGAGCTTCTAATAGCCCATCTACTACAGCTTCCACATCCATTCCAAGTCCCAAAGCAGGACTTTTGCAAAAGGGTCCTCAATCCCAGATAGTGCCCGATAAAAATAAACCTAAGTCTCCCCGACAGAAGCAACCACAGGTAGTGAGTCGTATAATGGAAATTCCTAAAAAACAAGGGGCTTGCACCAACTCTAGCAGGTTAGCCTTAGAGAAATCCCTTAGGTCCGTCCCCCATCCTATCACCAGATCGACCCTTACACCTGCCCCAAGCAAACAAGTGAGTCAAATTCCCCCAGTAAATCTTCCACCAGACTGTCAACCCTTTGCGGCAGTCATGGTTAATGTGCCTCCTTTAAAAGACGGCCAGTGGGAAAATCATCAATCACTTAAGAATAAGTGTATCCACTGGCTAAAGGCAAATAAGCCAATCCCGCTAGGTGTGGATGGCATTATACTGAGTGTTCGTAGAGTGGACTGGGTTGGACACGGAGAAAAAACACAGGAGGGGGACTGTATAATTGTAAATTTCCAAGATCCAAGAGTGGTACCATCAATTTGTACCCCTGTTCCTAATATGGGGGTCCCGGGGGTTAAAGTGGTAGACCTTTCCTTCTTTTACCCCAGGCAAATCATTGACTCTACCGGTCGAGGCTTAAGTCCCCCTGTTCTTGATCAGAATAGGAATGGGTTTTCAGGGGTCTCCAGGGAGAAACATTTGTGTTCAGCGGGACCCATTTGACTGGAAGTTGGGCAGAGAGTAGATTCAGTGGAAATATTATCACTTAGCAAAAGTAAGCCTGCAAGTGGGATAGGTGACCTTACACCCACCTTGCAAGACCCTTGCTGTCCTCACGTTTTCCCGAGGAGCTCTACAGGCGGGGACATTCCGGTGCCCTGCAGCACTCCGGCTGTGACGGACCTTGTCTTTAAGGTTTTCAGCTGGAATGTCGCGGGGATTGCAGGAAAGCTGCCCCTGGCTGACTTTACTACGCAGGTTGACGAGCACTCTCTGTGCCTCTTCCAAGAGACATGGAGTTGTGTGCCGGTCCACAGGGTGGGTTTTTCCTCCTATTTCTCCTCTGCGCATGTCTCAACTTCAGGGAGGGGGCGCCCAGCCGGTGGCCTCCTTATCTGGGTTGCGGCATCTCTCGATTGCAGAATTATGGATTTCCCCACAGGTTCTCCTGACATTCAAAACATAACTTTAATAGACCGAAGGGGGAGAGTTGTTTTAAACGTTTATAATGTTTATGCCCGGGGAACCGTGGGCGGGAGAAAGTCTCCTATAATATCATTACTCGAGACTTTGTTAAACAACACCCCACATAAGTCTTGTACACTGGTTGCAGGTGACATGAACTGTACATTCGAGCCTTTGGGTTCGGACGTCTCCCTCGACCAAGAAGAGGAGGACACTAGGTGGGGGATTCCGGCTCTGGAAATCCCACCGATCAAGAGGTGGTCAGAAGTGGCGCTTCAGTTATACTCCCTGAGCCTTGAATTCAATCTAAGGGCTGTTAATGGGAGGACACCCTCGGATAGGCTGGGTGCTCACACGTATAATAGGCCCGGACATACCTCTAGGTTAGATTATCTCTTAGTAGACGTGTGTCTTTGGCCCTATGTAAGGGACATGCAGGTGGTCCCCTCGGTTGAAAGCGACCATAACCCGCTTTCTTTAAGTATGGCTCAGTGGTGGCGTCACTCAAGTAAGGTCCCTATAAATCAAGTAGCAGCACCACCTGAGGTATCGGAAGTCTCCCCTTGTGGCAGGCGAATTAAATGGGCCAAACTGGTTTTATCAGAGGGGAAGGTAGAAGAAATAAAATCTCTCCTAAACCATACAGTACTAAACCTTGGAACATCGTCGGAAGGTGTGGGTAGAGTGAGTGGGCTCTTTGTCTCCCTGACTGATGCCTTGACTAATGTCTTTACCCTTCATCATAATAAATTGGGTAATAAACTCTCTAAAAAACCCCCTGAGGGTTGGTATTCCCAACCATGTAGGGTTCTTAAGGCTAAGTTAGTTGGGGCGATTAAAGCTAAGTCCCGTCTTGAGATACAGGAAGCAAGGAGGGCCTACAATAACTCTCTTAAACTAGCCAGGAGGGAGTGGGAAGATAAATATTGGGATGACCTGCTCCAGGCCAGCAAAAGTAGAGACCCAAGGGCATTTTGGAAACTTATAAGTGCACGGAAAAACCCCGATGCACTTATGAGACCCTGTAACATCCCGCCACAAAGCTGGGTAAAGCACTTTGGGTCTTTATACCTCCCTCCAGAAGGGGATTGTAATGCGGGGATGGCTCTTACGCATATAATTGAACCTCATGCCTACGACCTCTTTACTCCGCTAGAACTTGAGGGGGTTATAGGGTGGGTAGCCCCACGCAAGGCTGCGGGTCCCGATGGCCTCCCGGGAGACCTTATGAGGGCATACCCAGCTGAATGGGCACGGGTCATAGCAGCGCTACTTAACGACATCATGATGGGAGGGGCAGTACCTGAATCCTGGAAAGGGGCGGTGGTGGTCCCAGTTTATAAAAAAGGGTGCAGGGAAGCTCCAGGTAATTACCGACCCATAAGTCTGATCGACTCCACCCAAAAGATAGCAGGTAAAGCTATCCTCGGAAGGATCCTCCATTGGGTGGAGGAGAATAAAATTCTTTCAGACTTTCAGGCAGGTTTTCGGGTCGGAATGGGGACAATTGAGCAGGTGTTTAGGCTGATATTACTGGGGTGGAAGGTGGTGGAACTGGGCAAGGGCAGCCTTTATTTGGCCTTTATAGACCTGAAGACTGCCTTTGACCTAGTCCCCCGAGAGGATCTTTGGAGGGTACTTCTCGAGCTGGGCTTACCCCCTTACATCTTGTCACTTCTTATCAACCTTCACGCCCATACCTTTGCCCAGGTCCGCTGGGGTAAAAACGGTGAACTTACTGAGAAGATTCCAGTCTCTAGGGGCGTAAGGCAGGGCTGCGTTTTGGCTCCAACCCTATTTTCACTTTATGTGAATGGGGTGGTAAAACATCTCCAGCAAGAACCAGCCGACGCCCCCTGTCTCGGTGGAGTCCGGATCCCCACCCTGTTATTTGCGGACGACACGCTCCTGATTTCGAAGACCCCTCAAGGTCTCCAGAAATTACTAACACGATTTCAGGAGTTCTGTGATGCAAGAGGATTAACAATAAACGTGGATAAAACAAAATATCTAGTCCTAAATCCTCCTAAGAAACTGGGCCGCCCCCCGACTCTAAATTCGACACCCCTAGAGAAAGTAGCCGAATTTGACTACCTGGGTATCCGGATTACGGATAGGATGTCCTGGGTTAGTCATATTGATAAAATGGTCCTCAGCCATAGGAGAGTGGGAGGTGCCCTTATGAGGGAGTTCAGGGCCTCTCCAAGAAGATCACTCACCCCAGTAGTTGACATTTACAAGGCTAAAGTAGTGTCATCAGCCTTGTATGGGGCAGAACTGTGGGGCCATTGCTGTTTGAAAGATCTAGAGACAGCGGAGAGTAAGTTATTGAAATCTCTTATCTCCGTTCCCCTGAGTACTCCATCCGTACCTGTCCGGTTGGACATGGGCTGCAAAAATATTAAAGACCAGGCCCAGCTTCGCCCGCTTTTGTTATGGACAAGAATCTGGAGGGGTGAAGAATTGAAATCTTATGCTGATGCCTTGGGAGAAATTATGAGTCTGGGGGGCTGGGCCAAAATAAAGTGGCTTAGAGATACCAAAAAGCTCTTGGAGAATGTCGGTCTAGGAGGCTGCTGGTCATCACGTTCAGCCCCTACAAAAGAAGTTGTCAAGGCGCATTATTGGAACTGGTGTGCGGAGCGGCTAAATACAACCTCCAACCACTGCAAGTCGACTGTCGCCTTTTTGCAAATTAAAGACACTGTGGCTTTTGAACCCTACCTGGACTTGATAACTCTCCCTTATGACCGAGCCCTTTATTTCAAATTCAGAGTTGGATGCCTCCCCCTAGGTGCATTGGTATCGAGTTGGTCACCTGTGCCCCGCATTTCTCCCAATTGTGCATGTTGCCCTAGCAAGGTTGAGACTATTGTACACGTTTTATTTGCTTGCCCGGATTATGCAAGGCCCAGGGGTGTCTGGTTGAAACCCCTCTGTCGCAATATGGGCACACGTAGTCACCTTGAGGCCCTGCGCATTTTAACGACGGACACTTCCCCCCTTTTTGTGTGTGGAATTGCGAAATTTTTAAAGTGGTCCTGGCTCATTCGCTGCAAGAGATTGTCAGTAGCTGTTTAATTCTTTTTTAGATAATTTATTATGGGAAATTTATGCCCTTTTTTATATTCTTATGTTTTTCATACTGGCTTCTTGTAACTGTGATTTTTATGTGTCTATTGTATTTTTTATGTGCTTACAAGATATCTTGCATATCGAATAAAAGCTTATGACTGACTGACAAATGACAAAGGAAGAAGATGCCAACAGTAGCACCCCGTCTTTAAGGGCCATGGGGCCTCGCCATCCCTCCCACCTTTTTGCAAACATGAAGAGTGCCTGTCAGGCTGAGCAACGGTCAACCTGTCAGACACTCTTTATGGTCAAGGCAGGCAGCTAGAAGCTGGACATGTGCTAAATGCGCAGGCATAAGCGTGGCCAAGATGGTGACCGAGTAGGATGTAAAACTTGGCCTCTCCGTCCTTGGCGCCTCCCGGCTTCCCCCAGCCTGTCTAGCTGAGGCGGGGATATAGAGCAGAGTATGTGAGAAAGCTGAGGGGCTGTGGAGACCCTCTCTGGATCGAGAACTGATCCCGGGAGGCGTTTCACTCCCTAACGGGAGAGGAGAGGCGGAGGCCTGCAGGAGCAAACCCAAGGAGCCGGAGCATCGCGCAATCGCCCCACATCGGAGGTAGGGGGCGGCCTTTCTCTTGTCCCAATCCACCCGAGCAGCCAAGAGAGATGTAGGGCTCAACCCTGCATTTTGGGAGTCCCCAAAGACATCACGCGGATGAAGCCGGGGGCGAGGGGGAACGAGGTGAGCAGGCGGCCTAAAGAGGATTACGGAAGAGGTGGTGGTGAAGCGAGCTGCTAGAAGCCTACATCCGGAAGACCCAAACTGAGAGGACGAAGATGCAAGAGTCTGGGACCGCATCAAAGCAGCGCATCGCCATTGGAGGCCTTTGGGGAGAGAGAGAGAGAGAGGCCTAGGGGGCATGGGCGCAACTTCCCAGGTACCGGCAGAGACACAATAGGGCTGGATCTGGTCAACGTCCCCAGCAGGAAACCCAGAGAGCAGGTGATCTCATTGAGCTGCTGAGTACGGGGCAACGACTGGCGTGCCAGGGAGGTATGTCTGGCCCGCTCTAAAGGCCTTGAGTTGAGGAGTGTGGAGAGGGCTGTGAGGAGTGGAGCCCCTCGTAAGGAAGCGTTCTTGCCCTCTGGAGGCAGCCGGTGAGTGCAGAGGAACCTCGGACCACAAGCGACTCTGGCGTACATCGCCTACGGGGGGCGAGAAGCAGAAGGGTGCCAACGTTGGGAGAAATATCTGGAGAAGAGGAGGGACACAGTGCAGGGTGCCGGAGCTAGCTGTGGCCCAGGTCAAGGAGGTGGGCATGGGGGGGCAGGGTCCCCGAAGAGGTCGGTGTGCCCAGGAGGTGCAAACTTTAGAGGAAGCAAATGGCAGCACCACCCGTCAAGTCCCGAGATGGAGGCTTGGAGGTTAAGGGAGCCTATGGGTAGCCCCCCTGCTCCTGAACAGCGCATCAGAGGAGGGTCGGAGAGGCAGTTTATCAACAAGGAGCGTTGGGCTTGAGGAAGGGCAAATGGGCCTAGGGCAGAGCAGCCTTGGACATTGAAGCCCAGGCGAGACGCCCCTAGGAGGACATCACTGGGAGCTGAAATGGAGAGGCCCACGTGAGTGTCAGAGGTGCGAGGAGAGCGACCTCTGGAGGGGCGAAACGGACATTGTTGTTTACGGGACACAACTGGAGGCTGACAGTAGAGCACTTGGTCCGCCACACAGCGGGAGCAGAGGCTTTGTCCAGATTCGGTCGGTCCGTGCAAAAAAAGGAGGTACACTTGAGGGCGTGTTCACGAAAGCGATGGGCCCCCAGGATGGGAAAGGCCAGAGGATGAGTGGGAGGGCGGCCTCATCTACTGGAGAGGACACGAAAGCTCGGTGAAAGACATTGAGGACCGAGTGGATGCTCTGGAGGGGCGCGTGTGACGATGAAATAGAGCAATTACAGCCGGAGATAATATGGCACACAGATCAGCAGTTGGATCTGCAGGGGGACCTTGAGAACCGCCTTAGACGGAATAGCATCTAGATTAGGGGGGCCCCGCAGGAGGTGGAACATGGAGATGTGGATGCCTACATGGTTGAGAATTAATAGCTACTTGGCGGGAGGCACGGTGACTCACCGTACGGTGGTCCAAGGGGCCAGTTTGGAGACAGCGATTGGAGTGGATGATGTTGTTTCAGTTATTTTAAGGCTGAAGACAACAAAGTCGCCTGTACCAGACAGCTTCCAGGCGGCTTTTTATATGACCTTTTGTAGGGAAATAGCCCCTCTTCTTACTAGGGTCTTCTACTCTACCAAGGGCCATACACCCTCCTGCCCTTAATGGCAGAGTCGTCAATAACGGTCATAGCAAAACTGGGGAAAGATAAACGTCAATGTGGGTCTTACCGGCCCATTTCCCTCTTAAATGTGGACCTGAAGCTGTTGACAAGTATTCCAGTGGCCCATTTTGCACATCTCATGCTTGGATTAGTGGAGCCCGACCATGCGGGGTTCATTCCGACCAGACAATGTGTGGACAACACAAAGCGGATCTTGCACTTGATAGACAAGGTCACTCGCTCGCTCGCAATGCAAAATTATGCTTTTTTCCGTAGACGCGGAAAAATTGTTTGACTGCGTCCATTGGCCTTATCTGGCAGAGACGCTAGCACACTTTGGCCTGGGTGAGAGATTCCGTGCTTGAGTGTTAAGCAGATACGGCACGCCAGTGGCCTTGGTAAAAGTCAATGGCCAAAGCTCAGATCGTTCCCCGAACCGTTGCGCTTTGTCCCTCCTACTTTTTGCACTCTATATGTAGCCATTTGCACAAAGAGTCAGTAATAATCCAGGGGTGTCAGGAGTGCACTTTGGGGTGGAGGAGCACCTTATAACACTGTACACCGACAATGTGCTAGTCGCATTAGAAACCCGGGGAGGACACTCCCGAGCTTTTTAGAGGAGGCATGGCAGTTAGGGGCGGGTTCGGGATTCCACATAAACCTCTCCAAATCTCAGGCCCTGGACCTTACTGTTGCTCCAGAGACCCAGGAGGGTCTTTCACGGGTGTTCTCGATTCAATATGCCCCGCGGTCCATTTCATGCCTGGGCCTAAATCTTGCCCCGACTATAGCAGAGGTGACAAACCTGAACTATTGTGATTTGCTGAGAAGGGTGAAGGCAGACTTAGCACACTGGCGGTTTTATTTGCTTTCTTGGGTTGGACGAGTGGCCACCTTAAAAATTACGATGTTACCCAAAATTCTGTATTTATTCCAAACCCTTCCACTTCAACCTCCAAATGGGATGCTGCCGCAACTGGAGGGAGAGCTGCAGCAATTTGTGTGGGCTGGTAGACGCCCTCGGATGAGCGGAGAACATAGCTTGTGCTCGCCCTTGAGGGGTGGCTTAGGGGTTCCGTGTTTGCTCCACTACTATCCGGCTTCGCAGCTTAGGTATTTAGTGGAATGGTCGTGTCCGGAGTCCGAAAAGTGATGGTTATTTATGGACAGGGCATTAGCAGAATCGGACGTGTGGACAGTCTTTTTTTCTGGCACGTACCCACTGCCCGACGGATCTTTACTTATCCCTAGTCTCCCAACCCACACTGCAAGTTTGGGACGCGGTGGCGGGCCGAAGGAGGTTCACATCTGCTCCTTCCCCCCTCACTCCTGTGGTGGCAAATGGGGACTTTACTCCAGGCCTGAATGTCAACACATTCAAGATTTGGCAGAGGCCGGAGTGCCGATCAGTGGGACACTTTTTCGATGAGGAGAGCCCCATATCATATGACACCTTGCGTGCCAAACTCGTGATACCAGAGAGGGAGAGATATCGATACACCCACATAAGGCAGTGGTTGATGCAACCTGCAGTGAGGGAGGCGGCACAACGCCCCCTGACCAAATATGAGAGGGGGCTGTTGCGTAAGGACACAGAGAGGAGCCCAATTACTGAACTGTGTGGGCTCTTGTAGGAGGGGAAGTTCGACCAGAAGTTCCCTACACAACTCCGGTGGGAGCGGGAGATAGGCAGACAATTATCTACAAGAGAATGTCACAACATTTTTTGCCGAGCGCGGCATTCAGCTTCAAATGCTACCAGTACAGAGACAGCAACAAAAATTGCTACATACTGGTACTTAACACCAGAAAGATTGTATCGGGGAACCAGAAACGTAGCAATAGGTGTTGGAGGAATGGGGACCCTGGTACACATACTCTGGGAGCATCCCAAATTGAAACAGTTTTGGGATGAGGTGTTGCGTGACATCAACACATACTTTGACCCCCAAGTACCTAAGTTTCCCTCTTACACAGTGTTAAATCTCCCTAACACACTTACATTCCCGCTTCGATCTAGACGAGGCAAACATATGGCTTTGGTATTGGGGGAGAAACATCAATCCATATTGGCCGTATGGGGGACAGAGAGGGCACTGACTCGATTAAATTGGCTACACAAGATGTGGCACATATTGGGGATGGAGAGGCTTTCCTTGTCCCTGATATAATAAGGTAACGCATACCAAAAAAAATAAGGCTCCTCTCTCAGGAATTCACGGAGATTACCTTCCCTAGATTCGTGCAATTGCTCAGCCTTGCGGTGCAATCGGAGTGATCCTGTAGTCTGTTAGACCGGGAGAAATGGCATTGTCATGGATCTTTTTTGTAAATACAAGACCGGTAAGAGCACCCGGAAGTGGTGGAGGGTAGTTGGGTGGGGGGTGGGGAGTTGTTTATGGAAAAGTTGTCTGAGAGGTCCGATGCTTATTCATGATGATAAGAAATATATTGTGATTGTATTGTCTGGCCTCTGGTTCGAACAATAAAACAAAATTGAAACTTAAATGCACAGGCGCCTGGCCGTTTGAGCTGAACTTTGCCGGGCTGAAGATATCACAGCCCTGTTGGCATGACATCCTCAGTCCAGCAAAGCCATTTTGGTCCTCCTCCTTTTTGACCACAGCACGTGTCACAGATAGACTCGGACCTGGGCGCTTTAGTCTTAATTCCTGAAGTGCCCAGGGCCAACTGTCCATCAGAGACGCCTCATCAGAAGAGTGGGGTGGGGTCAGAAGTCTCACTGACCTCTTCCCACTATGTGATGAGTAAGAGACTGCCTCCCGGCTCTTCTCATTGGCTGACCCATAACAAGGTCAGCCAATGAGAGGTCGCAGCAGTCTCAACCCTACAGGAACCACTGAGGCTTCCCTCCCGCTACCCAAGATAACAAATGTGACGGTGTTTTTTTTATGTTTGAAGCAAGCGTACGAGTGTGTGGGTGTGTATCTATGAATGTATGTGTATGCATGCATGCGTGCTGTGAATGGTGAGTGCATGTGCTTGTGAATAGTGAGTGAATGTGTGCATGCTTATGAATGGATGGGTATCAGTCAGTTTGCATGTAGATGACTGAGTGTGAGAATGTGTGTCCGCAAGTGACTTGCCTGCCTCCTGCTCGAATAACCAGTCGCCACTTGGTACTAACTGAAGAATGCAGAGACACCAATCTAATAACTGAAGCCCACTTAGAGTATAGCTGCTGGTCCACAAGGTTGTGTTCCTTTCATCTCGTTAAGTAACACATAGGGGGCGGCAGATGACGACAGCTATCCTCCTCCAGTCACCTGCTTCGAGCTTCATCTTGACGCACTGACCCTACTAAGGGTCTGGTTTAGAGTTCAGCGGGCATTCACTCCATCCCAAACGTGATAGATATTCCGTCCGCCATATTACAAATGCCATTGGATATAATGTGGACGGGATATCCATCAGGCTTTGGACACAGTAAGCCATCCGCTAAACTTTAAATCAGGCCCTTAGTTTTTTATCAGCTTTATTGTTGCCTTTTTCTGTAGTAGAAGGCTGTTGTGTTGAAAATCCCTCCTACAAACAGATCCAAGACTTTTGACAGCCTTTTCAGTAGATTTTAGGTATTTATTTTTTATGCATTTACACAAGTATGGATTCAAATTTACTTGAGTCGCATTATGTGCATTTCAGAGCAACCTCTATTTTTTTGTTTTGAAAAAGTGAATTCACACCTAATATTTTTCAACTTTAATTATATTTTTTCCAGAAACCAAATTTAGTGAGCCACTACTAGCTTGTGAAGAACTGAACATATTGAAACAATATTAACTTGTTAATGCCATTGATTTAGTCAGCTATTAGTACCTTGCTAATAACCTATAACTGCACAAGGATATATGAAACGTCCAGATTTCACACCTGTAAATATTGAGATATTCCAAATTTGCATTAAAATCAGTTTTAAAATATAGGTTTTGCAGGAAAAGAAATGTAAAGTGACTTTTTTCAGTACTCTTATTACTGAATCAAGCATATCTACCGGCAAAAACGGGAAAACGTCACCAGAGACATAAATGAAAGAAAATTTGAATGGTTATGAACGTAGTGAAATGTCAAAATGATCAATTTCGCCAAATTATGCAAGCATGCTTATAATTTTGTGTATCCTCAGAGCAAGACAGCAATATACCAATAAGCGAAACTGAAGATGCTGAGTAATGCCTATTAACTAAGCCTAGCTTCCACTCATTTCTTTTTTATGCCATAGATCTGAACACACCAAATGACGTGGACCCTTCTTAAAGGATCATCGCCTTTTCAATAAGTGACTTGGACTCTTCCAGCTGAAAAGGGGATCCTCCATGTTCCAATCGGTGAAACGGACTCTCTCCTTTCCCCCACTTGCACCAGATAGGGCCCGGTCTTTCCTTTCTCTGGCATAATGGCTTAACTACCTAGGCCCTTCCAGATTTCAGATTCCACCAACCCCATAAGATGGCCACTCCCACTTACTTCCGCTTGCGCAGTTTGTAGTTCTCCGTTTTCAACAGGTAGAGCTTCTTCGCAAAGAAGACAGTCATCATGAAGAGTAGTAGCACCACCAGGGCAGCGGCTCCCACCGCCACGCACATCACCTGGAAGTCAGTGATGATGGACTCACAGCGCAAGCCCTTGTGCCAGATGTAGTCCTGGGTGTTGCACCTAAGAGGGGAACAGGAGGGGAAATTCAGGCGTTATAAAGGCAAAACAGCAATATGAACAAGTTCGAGTGTAATTGATCTGCCTATTACCCGTAAAAGTGAATATATACACAGAAGCAGGGCAGGGGCACACTGGCTGTGCCTGATTCCAAGTTTTCAAACTCTCGAAAGGATAGATTTACAAATAGCTTTGTTTCCCCCTCTCTGGATCATACTCACATGAGGTTCTATAGAGCTTCATTACTGTAGACATTGACTTACACAGGAGAGGGCTAGAGGGCTTCATTTGGGTGATTGCAAGCAATACAATGGAAAGGTGCGTGGGAGCTATTCTCAGTGACATCCTTGGCTTCTGTAACGCCCTGAACGTCTCAGGATCGTTTAACAGACACGACAATGAGGACGCAACCACTAGTGAAGGGTTAGTTGTTTTAATGAAGGCAAATATAATACAAAGAATAAACAAAAGTTATAGTCACTGGAATCCTCCAGGCTAAGTACGTTACCAGCCCACAGCACGGATGGTCCTAACCGTCCTCTGCATATACGCCGGTCCCGGCGTATGCCAACAGAGGGCAGAAATGAAATGGCCGACAATGCCAATCGGTAGGCTGTGAGGGGCACGAAGAGTGTTGGGGAGAATCGAGGAGTCAGGGAAACACCCAGCCGGGGTCTCTACCTGAAGGGAGCAGCCGCTCAACCTCTTCCTCAGACTGCACCGGGACGCGGAGTCACCTCCTGGTGATGTGTCACCGATACCCCAATCACAAGCCAGAAGACTGAACCGAGAGCAGCCGCTCGATCGATCCTGTGGACTTCCGAGTCTGTAACGCGGCAAACACCTCCTGGTGTGCGTTACAGCTGGCAGTCCCTGTGTCTCTGGTCGGGCTGGGAGTTACGACTCCAACCAGCAAAAGCGCCACTGCGCTTGGACTCAGCCGAGTCAAAAAGCGAAGCTCAATGGTTGACCGGTAGAGCTTCCGGGTCCTTCACAGGTGACGATGGGGCAAGACACGGCCCAGGGAGTAACGACTCGACCTACCTCCGTTCTTGCCTTACTGGAGCACCACTCCGGAACACTGCTCTTCACGAAGCAGGTACGTCGGTGTGAACACAATATCCGACAGCTTTGTACCTCCCGGTTCCTCCCTTTATAGGGCGTGTTTTCCTTGAGTTATGTAACAGCTCTCCTGTTTACATAAGGGCGTGTTTCCTTGAGTTATGTAACAGCTCTCCTGTTTACATAAGGGCGTGTTTCCCTTGAGTTATGTAACAGCTCTCCTGTTTACATAAGGGCGTGTTTTCCTTGAGTTATGTAACAGCTCTTCTGTTTACATAACCTCTCAACCGCTAAGCATCCTGGGAGATGTAGTCCGTTTTCGCTGGTTACCGTTTTCCTCCCCTCGTATGACAGGAATTCTTGACAGTACATCCTCCCTCTCAGCGGCTCCCCACGGGTCCAGCGCTGGCAGGAAAACGCCGATGGAACAAGGAGACCAAGCGCGGAGCATGAACCCCTTCAGCCGGTTCCCATGAATGCTCCTCCGGGCCATAGCCTTTCCACGCAACCAGGTACCACAGCTTCCCCCTGCGCCATTTGGACGCCCGTATGCCCGACACTTCATACTCCACCTCCGACTCCACGCATACCGGCCGAGGTGTCCCAGACGGCTTGGAGGGTGCTGGTTTGAGCAATGATACATGAAAGACAGGGTGTATCCGCAATGACTGGGGCAAGCACACCTTCACGTTCACGGGACCCATACACTTGGTAATTCGATAGGGGCCCATGTACTTGGGATGGAACACACTGTTCTTTCGAAACCTCATGTTTCTTGTGGATATCCAGACGTAGTCTCCAGTGCGGTACAGTGGCCCGGGCCTTCTCTTCCTATCTGCCGCAGCCTTGTATCTTCTCTTGGCCTCTATTAGGACAGCCCTTGAGCGCATCAATGTGTCTTTTATGTGTGCCACCCTGTCCGCTGTGGCGGGAATCCTGTCCTCTCTGAACGGATGTAGAAATGGCAAGAACCTGGGATGTTGGCCATAGTTGCTATAGAACGGAGATGACTGTGTGGAGCTGTGAGTGGCGTTGTTATAGGCTATCTCTGCAACCCATAGCAAGTCGACCTATTCTTCCCTGCCCTGGTCCACAAAACATCGCAGATACTGTTTGAGCGTTTGGTTCAGGCGCTCGGTTTGGCCGTCCGTTTGAGGGTGGTAGCTGGTGGACAGGGCGGTCTTAACATGCAGCGCAGTGCACCAAGTCTTCCAGAATTGCGCAGTAAACTGCGACCCCCGGTCCGACACGATCACCCCAGGTAATCCATGCAGTCGTACCACATTCTTTAGGAGTAGTGACGCCAATTCCCCGGCCGTAGGGACTCTCTTGCAGGGGATGAAGTGCCCCATTTTCGTCAAGTAATCCACCACCACCAGTATTGCCGTCATCCCCTGGTCTACCGGTAGGCCCACCACGAAGTCCAGTGATATGCTATCCCATGGTCTATCCGGGGTTGGAAGTGGATGTAAGAGCCCTTGGGTTCGGCCATGGTCGGCCTTCATGGTAGCACACGTAGGACACTCCTGTCCCCACCTCCTGACATCCACTCTCATGGTTGGCCACCAGAAATGCCGTCCCATGCTAGCCACCGTTTTTTCAAAGCCCAAATGACCTGCGCATGGAGAGTCATGGCACCAGATGAATGCTTGTTTCCTTAGCCTAGGCGTGGGTATCAATAGGCACCTGCCCTTCAGGGGTATCCCGTCCTTCAGCTGCCATTCTCTGTGACTGAGGAGCCACCTCCGCCATGCGAATGACCTGATCCCTCTCTTTATTCCCCTCAGGAAAGTATCCGGTTGGATAACCCCCAATACCATCCTCGGGGAAATGATGGAACGCTCGGTCGCAGGCAATGGTTCCTTAACTGCAGATTGACGGGACAGGGCGTCCGCCTTTCGGTTTTCCGTCCCCGGCCGATATGTGATGCGGAAGTTGAACCCCGCAAAGAAGATCATCCACCGCAGCTGCCTGGGAGAAAGGTGTCTAGTGGCCGTCATGAACTGTAGGTTCCGATGGTCCGTGTACACCGATACCACATGTCTTGCCCCCATCAACCAATGCCTCCATTCGGTGAAGGCGTCCTTGATTGCGAGAAGCTCCTTCTCCGCAATATGGTAGTTGCGTTCGGCGTCGTTGAGTTTGCGGGACATGTACGCAACGGGATGAAGCACCCCTGTGTCGTGGTTGCGTTGGGACAAGATAGCCCCCAGCGCCACATCCGACGCGTCCGCTTCCACCACGTAGGGGAGATCCGGATCGGGGTGAGCCAACACCGGCGCCTTACCAAAGGCGCTTTTCAGGGCCTCAAAGGCTTTGTTCGCTTCAGGGGACCAGACAAACTCCTTGGACTTCCTCAGTAGCTGTGTGATTGGGGCCACCACTCCTGAAAATCCATCTATGAACCGCCTGTAAAAGTTGGCGAAGCCAATGAAACTTTGGACGTCCTTCACGCTTTGGGGCACCGGCCATTCTTTCACCGCCTTGATCTTTCGTTCTGCCATCTCCTGTCCCTCTGGACTCAGCATCACTCCGAGGAATTCCACGGATGTGACGTGGAAGTCACACTTGCTGAGTTTACAAAACAGCATGTTTTCCCTCAGCTTTTGGAGCACAGCTTTGACGTGGTGTACGTGCTCCTCCACACTGGACGAATAGATGAGGATGTCGTCGATATATACGACCACGTAGATATCCAACTCCTCTCTGAATACCTCATTCAAAAAGTACTGAAAGGCTGCCGGGGCGTTGCACAGACCGAACGGCATGACGAGGTACTCAAAAAGGCCGAACCTGGTCTTAAAGGCGGTCTTCCACTCGTCTCCGTCCCTCATGCGCACCAGATGGTATGCCCCTTTCAAATCCAACTTGGTGTAGATACAAGCTTTCTTGACCTGTTCCAGAAGTACACTGATGAGAGGCAAGGGGTACCGATTTTTTATGGTTATCGCATTCAATGCCCTAAAGTCCACACAGGCTCTCAGCTCCCCATTAGCCTTCGGGATGAAGAAGAGTGGCGAGGCGGCCGGAGACTTGGACGGGCGGATGAATCCTAGCTTGAGAAGTTTATCCAGGTACCCCCGGAGATGCACGTTTTCAGGCTCCGTCAGGGCATACAGCCTGCCGCTGGGAACGCTGGCCCCTGGCACCAGGTCGATCTGGCAGTCAAACTGTCTATGTGGTGGTAGCACTTCCGCCTTCACCTCATCAAATACATCCTCAAAACTGTGATAAGCCTGGGGGAGAGCCACATCTTTTTCTGCCGCTGTAGCCACAGTCTGACTCCCGCTCTCATCTGCGTCAAGGGATTCCGTTCTTATTCCACAATGCAGGATGCAATACGGTGACGTCATTTCGATGCGATGTGTTGGCCAATCCACAAAGGGGTTGTGTTTCTGTAGCCACGGCAATCCCAATATGACGCCATATTGGGGCGCTCGGATGATGTTAAAATCGATTTGTTCCAAATGGTTCCACCCATATCTCATCGGAAGGACCCCCGTGTGCTGCCCGATGGGCCCCGTCACCAATCGCCTTCCGTCTACAGCATAGACGTCTTCGGGTACAGCTTTGGGAAGAAGCACTAGCCCTAGCCTGCATGCCTCATTGTGGTCCATAAACATGCCAGTGGCCCCTGAATCCACCATGGCCACAACGGGTATCCACTGGTCATGCACTCCCACGTGCACCGTGATAAACAGGTGTCGTTGTCCCTTAGTGACCGAGTTGGAAAGTGAAGGGATGGATGAGTGACTCCGAGATGCCCCTTCTCTGGTCTTGGAGTCCTCTAGTTTTCCGCCGGTATGTCCACCACGGCTGTTACCGACCGGTTGGCCCGATAACGTGACGTCTTCGGTTTGGCAGGGCATTCACGTACGTAGTGGCCTTTTTTGCCACAATATAGGCACAATCCTTGTTTACGGCGTGACTCTTTCTCCGTGGCTGTGAGGCTCGCTCGTATTGCGCCGATGTCCATGGGTTCTCCCTTGGATGCGGTGGAAGTTTCAGGACTTCCCACCGTCACATCGGATGGAAGGGATTTTCCTTTTCTCCCATGATCCCCCTTTCTTTCACTTAGCCTATGTTCCAGCCGTAATACCAGGTTGATAAGGCCCTCACATGTCTTGGGTTGAGGGTCAATATGAGCCACGGCGTCCTTGAGCTCATCGCACAGCCCTTGATGGAAGAGCGCCGTCTGTTTAGCAACAGGCCACTTGGTTTCCGCAACCAGCCTTCGGAACGCGTTGAGATACTGCACCAGGTCGTTGGATCCCTGTCTCAACTCAAGCATTTCACGGTCCGCCGTGTACGAGTCAGCCCTTCTGTCGAATACCTTCAGGAATTCCTCGCGAAAAGCACCCCAATCACATAAGAGGGGGTCGTCCCTACTCACCAGAGGTACGGCCCATTGTGCCGCGTTTCCAGCCAAATAGGATATAAGGAAAGCCACACGAGCCTGACTCGTGGGGAACGCCTTTGGTTTGCACGATAAATGTTGCGCCACTTGTGTGAGGAATATCTGCACTGTGTTAGGATCCCCACTGTACCTCTCTGGTGTCACCAAGGGGATGGCTACCGGCATTTCCACTACTACCGCAGGGGTCTGATTCGTGAGGGAGGTGCTGGGCGTGAGCGGGTCCAATTGGATAGCATCCAGTCTGGCTTTTACATCGGCTGTTTCTTGCCTAGAGGCAGCCACTTCAACTTGCATGGCCGCTAAAGCAGCCAGCACATCATCAAGTGTTGCCATGTCTGTTATCGACCGGGAGACAGTTAGTGTTATTAAGGTCGGATATTTTGTAACGCCCTGAACGTCTCAGGATCGTTTAACAGACACGACAATGAGGACGCAACCACTAGTGAAGGGTTAGTTGTTTTAATGAAGGCAAATATAATACAAAGAATAAACAAAAGTTATAGTCACTGGAATCCTCCAGGCTAAGTACGTTACCAGCCCACAGCACGGATGGTCCTAACCGTCCTCTGCATATACGCCGGTCCCGGCGTATGCCAACAGAGGGCAGAAATGAAATGGCCGACAATGCCAATCGGTAGGCTGTGAGGGGCACGAAGAGTGTTGGGGAGAATCGAGGAGTCAGGGAAACACCCAGCCGGGGTCTCTACCTGAAGGGAGCAGCCGCTCAACCTCTTCCTCAGACTGCACCGGGACGCGGAGTCACCTCCTGGTGATGTGTCACCGATACCCCAATCACAAGCCAGAAGACTGAACCGAGAGCAGCCGCTCGATCGATCCTGTGGACTTCCGAGTCTGTAACGCGGCAAACACCTCCTGGTGTGCGTTACAGCTGGCAGTCCCTGTGTCTCTGGTTGGGCTGGGAGTTACGACTCCAACCAGCAAAAGCGCCACTGCGCTTGGACTCAGCCGAGTCAAAAAGCGAAGCTCAATGGTTGACCGGTAGAGCTTCCGGGTCCTTCACAGGTGACGATGGGGCAAGACACGGCCCAGGGAGTAACGACTCGACCTACCTCCGTTCTTGCCTTACTGGAGCACCACTCCGGAACACTGCTCTTCACGAAGCAGGTACGTCGGTGTGAACACAATATCCGACAGCTTTGTACCTCCCGGTTCCTCCCTTTATAGGGCGTGTTTTCCTTGAGTTATGTAACAGCTCTCCTGTTTACATAAGGGCGTGTTTCCTTGAGTTATGTAACAGCTCTCCTGTTTACATAAGGGCGTGTTTCCCTTGAGTTATGTAACAGCTCTCCTGTTTACATAAGGGCGTGTTTTCCTTGAGTTATGTAAAAGCTCTCCTGTTTACATAAGGGCGTGTTTCCCTTGAGTTATGTAACAGCTCTCCTGTTTACATAAGGGCGTGTTTTCCTTGAGTTATGTAACAGCTCTCCTGTTTACATAACCTCTCAACCGCTAAGCATCCTGGGAGATGTAGTCCGTTTTCGCTGGTTACCGTTTTCCTCCCCTCGTATGACAGGAATTCTTGACAGCTTCACAACTCTGTTGCCTGGGTGCCTCCTTTTGGTCCTCTAATCTCGGAACCTTATCAATGCAATAATGAAATCCACACACTTTCAACTTTATTCAACTCAGACCCTGAGACAAGGTGGCTACACCAGCCACTTTGCTGGTGATTGAGAAAATCCACATTTTCGCACAGAATGTCGGTACCATATGGATATCAGGGAATACATTACTCCCTCAAACAGCTGGCATCACAAACTTCAAATTCAACTGAACCCTAAGTAGGGAGTTCACTTATCCTTCACACAATTCACCCGTGTGAGTAAGGCAACCTTCGTTTTGATTTCTAATAGGGTCTGTCGCTTTCCTTACTGATAGCACAAGAGAAGCAATTTTAAAAAGTTATGTTAAATATCAGGTTGTTTTAACCTTTAAACAGGGAGCTTTGCATACATGTACCAGTCTCACTACCATATGATGTCAACCTTTAGAAAGCTCCAGACACAACCTACACAGGCGGGCGAAACAAGTTGCACCAAACAATTCTCATCTCCATATTTCAATCAAGAGAAATTCTCTGTCAATCACATGTTGGCGGTGTCCACCAATTGTTGGACATGTTACTCGTCCACTGAGGTTGTTCTACCATTTTACAGACACGAACAACTAAACAGCTTCTGTTGGCCTTCAGTTATGAGCCAACGCCATAAGCCCATAAATAACATACAGAATTTAGCCATTATTCTCGACATATTCCTTTCTTTGGACTTCCAAGCTCATCTTTCTTTCTCAATTATCAATGCATTGGTCCAGTCAAGACTGGGCTACCTAAACTAAATCTAACTAGCCTCCCGTGTTAAACTGACCCCTTGCCTTGAATTAGGGTAGAACGCCGCAGTCCGTTTGGTTGCAGGCTGTCCCATATGTGACCACATTACGCCAATCAGATCACTTCTTCGGCTGTCAATACGCGACAGAAACATTTATATTCAGTGACCATAGTGCACAAAGCCAATCAGAATACACCTACATTTTGGCTTCCAAACTCTCCTGCCACATGCCCATCAGAAATCTGTGCTCTGCAGCACAAATCTAGATCTGTATCTTAAGGAGACATTTTCCATTACTATGAATAAGCTTTGGCATTAAGTGACTGTACATATGTTCTGAATCTCGCCTCCACTTTTTCAGAAAACTATTGAAGACTTGGCTTTGTAATAAGTAAATATGTCATGTAAAGTGGGAGTTCATTAAATTGTATGTCTTGCATCTAAAACGCCAGGAGGCTTCTGCGTAAATGTGCTAAACACATTTCCATAATATAACACGTGTCGGTAGAAGTACTCATATCATTTTGGATGAGTATACTTGTTTGATTGACTCCCAACTTGTCAAAAGACTACAAGGTCTGGAAAATAAGCCTGTTTGCATAGCACCCGAATGTCTCAAAGTACTGATCACTTGACAAAAAACCCGTGAGCCGCAGTACGCCATAATAAAGAATGTTCCTGGTCACTGTAATGATTTCTCGACATATGCTTTGCACTCTAAATAACTGTAAACACTATTCTAGAGATGAATGATATAGGCATTTACCAGTGATAAATTGAAAAACAATTCATGCTAGGGGCCCTTCTTCTGAACTAAGTATGGGGGACAATTTGACCTCATCTCTCCCTATCACAAGCATTAACAAGGACCTGGGCCTTCTAAAACCTAGGATGCATCCTAGACCTACAGCAGATCTAAAATGGACTCCTTGACAACAGTGAAACCCCATCCAGCCTGTCCCTTCAAACTAAGGTTGGTGGCCATACACTTGCATCCATCTAGGTATCACCCATATAATGTCATATAATGGGAGCTCAAAGAATCTGGGATCGTCATCATTCCCAGATGTCTCTGGCAAGCTGCAGGGATTGAGTAGGCACTAGGAGGGTGTGATACTAAAATACTGTGTATTAAACATTGGCGTGAATATATACCTACTCGCACTAAATCGTCAAGGTAAGACGATGTGAGCCGAAGAATATTAAATCCATACCTCCCTGTGTTGGTATTTGATCATTTGTAGTTGATATATGTGCAGGTTGATATTTTCTGTGGACAATATTTTGACATAAAACCCACCAGAAGTCCCTTGGAGAACTTGCCCACCAGTGACTTGAGTCAGCATAGTGCTGACCCGACCAGCCCGTGGGTCTGTAATGGTCCTATCCAGTCTCCGAGCGTGTTCATCCAGCTGCAAGAACTCCCAAGAGTACCACATTCTCTTACTCCCCCTGCGTCTGGTTGAAGAGCCAGAGTCCTACTTTGTTGTTCTTAACAACAACTAGAATAATCTCATCTCAAGGAAATACTGTCACTCGCTGGCAGAATGCCAAGTAATCAGCCTCCAGGCTGTGACATCAATCATGCCACATTGTGCCCTTACTAAAGCTAAGAACTCTCCATCTGTCTCTCTGGGCATACCTCTCTGGCACTCACTAAATAGCTCTCAAGGACATTTTACACATACAGACTCTATTAAGGCAGTAAACCTGGAGGACAAACCCTTCTACAAACTCGCTTGTACGATGAGCACTGTACAATGCTAGATGCGAATTAACCGACTGTGCTTGACTCCTACTTATTGGCTCTCCTTAGACAGATAGATGCACTTATAGCTTTCCAATCTTATCCTGAGCAATAGTACACAGAAGATTAAAGAAATGAATGAAACCCCAGCAAGTCATCCACATCTTCCTTTGTTCACTATGCAGTCTCTTAAAGGGGATTTTGGGTTTGAACGGCACCAATAGACACAAAGGAGCAGCTGGTGAACTATAAACCATAATTTTGCTTCAAACACAAACAAAAAGATCTTTACAAAAAAAGAGAAAGCAGACAAAATCACAATTTGATATGGTACAAAACAATAGGTTTAAAATGTTATAATACAGGAACCTCTCTGAATAGGGAGAAGCATCACTAGGCTGCATTTGGACATGGCTGAACACAAGCCGCTGAAGGAGGAGGTGTATTGTCCTCAAAGACCACCTGACAGTCCCTTTTGGGTCATGGACCATCACTGCTGGAAGTAACTCAAGGTGGGTGGAGAAATTGAAGCTACTTTGTACCCAAAGTCTGTTGCTGGGACCGTTTCTCTCCCATGAACCCAGGTTGTAACTGGGAGTTATTTCTTTGGTGAAGTACCAATGACCTGTGGTTACTCAGGCTACTTTCTTTGATCCTTACCTCATTCGACCAGCATACTTTCCCCCGCCACACTTTTAACCTCCAGCCCAATTAATTCACTCTGAAGAGTTTCTCAAGGTGGGGGGTGGGAAGGGGGGTGGTGCATGGCTAACTGGCCAAGATTGTAGATGCGTGATTCCGCGGCTCTGCATCAGCCCGGCCTTTATCCCGGCAATTCCACCACCCTGGGCGCCATCGTCCCCAGCGACCACAGTGTCCCTAAAGTCCTGGGAGACTGGATGCTGTGTGGGAGCCACTCGTGCTCGGACAGCTTGGGCCTGGCAAAGAAGATGGCAGCCGGGCCTACGACTGCTGAAAGAGGCCTGAGCGGTGCTTGACAGGTGAAGTAATGAGGCCCACATCAGCACTTGTGGTCAGGGTGTATGGACCTGGGAGTTGTCTGCAGTGATCCCCGGGGCCCTACTGAGATGTGCCATGCTCCAAGGGCTGCGCAGAGAAAGGACCCCTGTGGGAGCCGCTCATTCCTGGACAGCTTGGGTCTGGCAAAGAATATGACAGGCGGGTTTATGGCTGCTGAGCGAGGACAGGGCTACTAGCGGCAGGTGAAGACCTGAGGCCTGCATCGGCACTTGAGGTCAGAGTGTGCAGAGCATGTATTTGTTGGCCTGGACTCCCGGGACCCAGCTGAGACATACCCTGGCCCACGGTCCGCACAAAGAAGGGGATCTGCAGAGGGTCGTGGTGAACGGGTGAAGAGGGGCAGCGGATCCCGCTTTGCCTGTGGGAGGAGTAACTGGACCGGGGTCACGGGGAGCGGGGAGTTAGGAGGGCCCTCTCCCCCATCAAAGAAACGTGGGCTTTGCGGGTGGGGATGGTAGGAGAACGGGCACCTCTGCGCCTGCTTTGCAGTGCTCCCTGCACCCTCGTGCAGAGGGAGCGGCCCATCAGGGAGAGAGCAGTGTGTAATTCCGTGACCGGAGCCAAGTGGGAAGATGCTGGTCTGAGGTCGTATGTTGCGGGAGCTGCTCTCCCTGTGAACTGTTCTAAACTGAGCCCTGGTGCGGCCTGGGCTCACCCTCTTGCCCCTGCTGTGGTGACCGGTGTGAGGTGAGTCTTTCCGCAGGATAGATACTGGCGGATTTGGCCAAAAGGTTCCTTCCCTGCTTGGAACTGTGGACACCAGGTGTCCCTTGCCTTGCAATAGATCCCCTTTGTGTTGGCCCAGGCACCTTGCCCCTCACTAGTGGAAAGCCGGAGTGGACGTAGGCAGCGGTGCATCTGTTTCCCTCCACCCTCTCCCAGGCCTATACTCACTGCCAGGGGGTGCTTGGCATCTTGCTCCTCATCTCCCTGTCGGTTGCACCGCTCCCATAGGCAAATTGAAGTCCCGGGCCAGCGGCCTGTGCTGTCGGAGCCCCCCAAGACTCTGTATCACTGCCAGAAGCAATGGAACCGCTGTCGCCCCCGTTGCAGTTGCAGCTGGATAGAATCTTAGAAGCCATTGCAGACACTAAGGCCACTCTCAAGGGCAAGGTTGGCAGTGTGTTAGCTGAAGTGGGGCTGCTACGCACTGACCACCATAAGCTCTCAGACAGGGTTAAGTGCGCTGAGACGAGACTCGACGAACTGCAGCCTGGTCAACACGCACTGCAGCTGCAGGTGGCTGAGCCGTCAGATCGAGTACAGGTACTAGAGTGCTGAGCCAAAGACACAGAAGGGCATAACAGATGGAATAACATCAGGATAGTGGGCCTCCCTGAGGATACAGAGGCTGGAGACAATGACGTCCTATTTTGAAGAGTGGCTCCGTGAAGAGGTGGCCCAACGCAACTGACACCCTTATTCAGGCTGGATCATGGGCCCCCTGGAAGGTGCCAAACTGCTTCTCTATAGAGACATAGATGTCCTGCTACAGAGGGTGAGAGCGAGGAGCCCATTCCACATTGGGAACAGCAGGGTGTCCCTTTTCCCGGACTATATGGCCGCTGTGCAAGCCAAGAGAACCTTTGTCCTGGAGGTAAAAATGGTGCTGCATAAAGGTCTATAATACTCCTTATTGTTCTCAACTAGACTTAAAATTATCCTAAGAGATACTACACATTTCTTTATTAAACCGGTGGAGGTCTCAAACTGACTAGGGGCCTGCAGCCCCCTTAACGGAGTGGGAGACAAGCTCTGTGACACAGCGCAGACCCAAGAAACGCTCCCGCCGCACCTCCCGCAGAGGGACACGTAAAAAGCCGACTAGGCCAAGGACGGACAAAGACTAGGCTGCAGCTCTCCTGGCGGCAGCAGAATTAACTGTACAGAGACCCTCTGAATCGGAGGCCAGTCCCTTGTCGGAGCAGCATTCGATGGAATCGATCTCTGATGACTCTGCCTAGGAAGGCAGCGACCTTCCAGTGGTCACGCCACAGATGACGGAGGACCTACTTTGATGGGGCAATGAGTGACGACTGCCGAGCCCCACCTACCCACAGGATGGTGCAAGAAACCACCCATGCCCGGGAGTGGGGGGAAAACAATGTTGCCTGGACTGGTTTGCCCTGCGTGGATATTCGTTGGAGTCTCCGGTGGGTGGCAACCTGAGGTGGCACATGCTGTAGGGCCCTGTACTGTGGAGCCCCCTCCCTGGGCAGGATCTTTGATTGGTACTAGATGCCTACAGTGACTATGGACTGACGCCTCAAATTTGGGCTGATGCGAGACTGCCTGACACGCAAGTTCCTGCCCCCTCATCCCGCTAGCCTACTGGTTTATGACTAAGTGGAACCATGGTTGATTTACAGTTTGCAACAGTTTGGATGGTCGTCTGTTGCTGGACTGCTCTTCGGTTGGGGAGTTTGGAGTTGCTTTGTGTTTTTTATTGTCTTGTGGACTATTATGTATGCAGCGTTGGGGGGTACTGGGCCTGTGGGGTGAGGTGCCTGGGTCTTCCTCTTTCGACTCTTCACAGGACTGACTCACAATGCAATATTACGTTCCTGATGTAGAACATCTGGGGAATGGGGCCAGCAGTCAAACAACAAGCCATACACGGGTACGTAACAGGCAGGGAAGTGAACACATCTCATCGGGGTGGAAGTGGAATGCCTGCGGCACCGTTGGCACCGACAGGTTTATACGGCTACATATTCGTCAAATGGCCAGGGGCTCTCCTTCGAGTGAGGGCAGGAATTCACTTTGAAGCGACTCATACCAAGATTGACAAAGAGAAGTGATTTCTCCTGGTTCAGGGAAGGTTGTACAACAGACAGATTAGACTGGAGACCCTCTCTGCACCCCTGAGTCACCTCTCCAATGAGGCGTTGTTACTGAGGGGGAACTTCAATTGCGTGATGGATCGTTTCACCCCTTCTCTCCCAGGGGCATGAGATTCCGAGATTGGTTGCGTGACTGGGTTCTGGAAGATGTTTGGAGGGTGCAACACAGTGTGGTGTGGCTCTACTCCTTCTACTCCCAAGTTCACCAGCTCCATACCTGACTTGACCGGTACGTATGCTCAAGTCGTTTGAGACACTACGTCACTCGGCCAGAGTACTTGGGCTGCACTCTTTTGCACCATAGCCTGCTGCTGGGCTTCCGCCCGGAAGATGTGACTCCGGAGATCCCCACATGGCGGCTGCACCCGACTGCCTTGACTTATGTACCTTATAGGAACTCTTTGCGGGAAGCCATAGTGGGGTATTTGGAGGTCAACCAATGTACGGCAACCAATTGCATGATTGAATTGAATGCTTACAGGATTACTGAATGTCTGTCCTGGACAGATTAAACAGGGTCCTCAATCGTACGATTTCAAACAAGGTGGAGACCTGCCTCCTGGGTACCTTCCCTAGGCCCAATCCTAGAAAGGTTGCCAGTAGGTTTTTGGATTTGGCGCTTGTGCTAGCCAAAAGGAGGATAGCGATGGCATGGAAGTCTAACGTGGTCTCCGTCGTGACCACATGTGCAAGAGCAGAGGAAAGAGACCTATGGAGGGAAGAGGTCAGGGAGGTAGGTGCCCCATAGCAGGGCTGTGGGAGGAGGTCGCTGACGCTTGGGAAAATCCCACGAGCTGCATAGACCTGGGTGGGAAAGGAACCGACTCCTGGGACCAGGCAGACCCGATGGCCATTTGAGCGATATTGGACAAAAACCCCTTACTGCCTGAGGACAAGATAGTACTCCCCCGAGGAGCGGCCACACTTCTGCTACTAGCGCATCCTGCACCTGAACACCCATCCATACCCCCTGACGGCTATTCAAATGGTTTTTCTCCAACCTTTCTGACTGTTTTGTTTTTTGGTAGCCTGGCATTCCAGTCACCATCAACTGTATTATCAGTTGGTATCTCCCAAGCCTTGGTCCAGGGAGCTCTGCTTTTGTCTCCTTACCACCTCTCTTGATAATGTAATCGCCCCTTTTTGCTTCTCATACTATTGATATGCAAATGATACCAAAGTCTCATTTCCAACTTTCTCACTTAACCTCCAAACTTGCATATTTGTCTCCCAGCCAATTATCACTGCATCGACCGCTCATTCCTCCTGGCACTCTGACTTTCGCCCAGTCACCAAGAAACCTTCGCTTTCCTTCAACCTCTCTCTGTGAGAGGTTCCTCACTACCTCAGCAAGTTATCAATTCTTTGCATGTGCGCAAGGTTTAAATATTTATCCCTTTCCAGAAAGCCAATGCACTTATCAATTTCCAACTACTGACCAAAATTGATCACTGTAATGGCGTGATGCACAGTTTCTGGGAAAAATGCTTGGTACAAGATAGCTATCCACTTGCTAAATCAAATAAATATAATTTGGTTAACTCTAAGCAAGTAGTAAAGGGTCTGATTATGTAAAAGTTACTGAAAAAAAGGTGCTATGAGGGCTATGGAACCAATCATAGGAAAACGGGGCTTTAAAATAATAATTAATTTAGGAATTAGATCCAATTGGAACAATAACTTAAATTTACTTTGGATTCTTTGTTTATGACATTTATGTCAATGCATCCGGGTGAAATAGTCTACCACCAGCAACAAGAAAGTACATATATCTATTCTGCAATCAGAAATTTAGAATCTATAATGGCTGGGTCACAGATAGGGAAGACCTAAAATGTAATTTTTCCGTGCCCACTTTTTTGTTTTAGTAACTAAGGGTCAAACATATCGGGCACATTTTTAATGTTCAGACTATTTTTATTGACGATATCATCAAGAACAGCTCATTTAAAAAAAACAAATAGTAAACATACACATACAAGAGGCCCCCAATCACCTCTGGTCCAGACAATCTAGATTCACATTAATGGACATGTATAACTTGAGTGGTCTTGTCCTCTGTTGGCATATCACTCTCCTTATGAGTGGTCAGTGTGACCCTGTTAGGGTATAATCTGTATAGCTCTCAGTGTTCTAGGACACTTCACTTCTCTACAGTCCACTGCAGAATATTCCACTAGCATTTCCCACAGCTATGAGAAGAAGTGATCCGCACCTCTAATGGCCTATGTCATTTTCGATGTCTAAGACGCCCCTTGGCCTGTGGCACCACTTACAGAGTGGAGTCGCCAAGGACTTTCCCCATTCTGACAGACTAGCCATATACAAAAGCATAATGTTGACTGTTGCATTTGGCCTGCTATGCATTAGGCAACCACCCCAAAAGGATGCTCTCGGGGTTCTCAGAAAGTTGTGCTTTGAATGCCCCCTCAATTGCACGTCTCATGCCAATATGGAAGAAGCATGCATTCCTTGATATATGGCAAAGATCGTCACCATTCTGCTAGTAAGAGAATCTAGTCTATGTTGCCCTCAGTAAAGTTTCTGTAGTGATGTTTTTAGTTTATAGAAATTCATTAATATATTTGCCCTGTTTTTATACATTGAATATTTCCAGCAGGGAGTGCTGTCATTGTTATATTTGTAAATCTGTGTATTACTGTACTGTTCAGTAACCAGCCATTTTTATTATGGATGTTTGAACTGCAAACTGGACTAAAACACATATTTTCATGTTATGTTTTGAATATATGTGCACCCCTGAATCTGAATATTATTACATGTATTATGTTCTATCTGTAGTGAATTGGCTGATAAAGCCCAATCAATACATACATTAAGAGATAACACACTACTGATGCTAAGCGTCAAGTGGCTTCCGCCTGCTCTGGTGTGCATGCCATTCTTGCACCCCCAGAGTGATTTGCTGTCTCCCAGTCTGCCTCTGAGGCTGGCTGGCTCTCTAGCACTGGTCAGTCTAAAGGCACTGACCTGCACAGAAGCCTCTAGCACTGGTCAGTCTAAAGGCACTGACCTGCACAGAAGCCTCTAGCACTGGTCAGTCTAAAGGCACTGACCTGCACAGAAGCCTCTAGCACTGGTCAGTCTTAAGGCAATGACCTGCACAGAAGCCTCTAGCACTGGTCAGTCTAAAGGCACTGACCTGCACAGAAGCCTCTAGCACTGGTCAGTCTAAAGGCACTGACCTGCACAGAAGCCTCTAGCACTGGTCAGTCTAAAGGCACTGACCTGCACAGAAGCCTCTAGCACTGGTCAGTCTAAAGGCACTGACCTGCACAGAAGCCTCTAGCACTGGTCAGTCTAAAGGCACTGACCTGCACAGAAGCCTCTCCCTTTCCTCAGACTGCAGCCAGCCTCTTCGGGGATTGTTTCTGTACAGTCAGTATTACGAGGCAGCTTTGCTCAATCTCGTTCAAGTACTAATATGACATGGTTGTGATAAACGATGCGGACAGCCATGCTGATTTAATTTGAGAAAGCAATGTCATGTCAGATTAGATTTCTCGTACAAACAAGACCCGAAGCAAGCACGGAAAGGTCCGGAAATAGAAAACGTTCTAAGATGGCTGTCTGAAAAGCCTACGGTGATGAGAGACGACATTTGAAATTCGGGCCCAATTGAAGTGACAGACCTGAAAACTGACCAAATGTAAGATGACAGCAAAACACAGCTTGTCAATTGTCTGGTCTGTGTGACACCGCACATCAGAGAACAGTGAAATAAGGCAAGTGGATGTCTGAAAAATATTAACATTACCACCCAAGGACACACAGGAAAATCAGGGGATTGGAGTCAATCCAACAAAGGCAGATGGAGGGGAGGAATCACAGCCAATCAGGTGACAGCAAACCAAGGTCAGAGTTCATCAGATTGCAGCACGGTAGTTATCAATCAATTAAGTGTCCTGGGGCCAGATCTAAGGAAGACTAATACTGTTGGACGTTAGATCCAAAAATGGTTTCCAAGAGCACACCGGCTATGAGGAAGAATCAGGTATACACCACGAAGGCATAATGAAAATACAATTAAGAACTCTTGGCAGCAAAACCAACAAGCACTGCAGCCCCTGTCCATCCTTCGGGATCTTAAGGTTCAGGTCCGAGCTCGTGGACGGATTGCTCTCTGTGTGGCTTCAGGATGGTAACTGCCCACTCTAAAGCAGGGCCAGGGATCTGAATTAGCAGCAGTTCTGGAACCTGAAGCTCCTTACTTTCCTGACAGGCTGTGCTGACTGCTGTGTTTAGTGAGGAACACAGACGGTCCCTTGCCTCTCCCATTTGTCATCATTAGCAGGAGTTGAAAATGATGCAGGTTTGTACTCGGCCTAGGGGTTGCACCAGTGTGCAGCGCTCCCTGGTCATTTATGATTCCAAGCAGAAGACATGTACAGAACATCACGTGGCCTGAAATCTTCAACCATCCTGAAATTCTGAACAGGAAAAGCCAACTACAAGGGATGTTTTCTCATCTTGATCTCCCTGGGCATCTTTCACGGATCTCTTTTCCTCCTATTGGGCGACATATTTCCTCATCCTCAGACACGTTGATTTTATCCACTTCTTCTGCCACCACAGAACGTTGTCCCCAAGAAGTTGCAGAAATCTTATCTCCTGTGTATTCCCAAAGGCAAGATAAGCATGATTAAAGTTAAACCACGCCTTACTGAGAGTGTGTCCGGGCTCACTGACGATGGTCTAGCTGAAGGTGCCCAGAGACTCGTGGAAAGTCTGTGGAGTCAAGCTTGAGGTGGACAGAGCTTAGATGAGGGTGTGCAGACTAGACTAGCTACGAGTTTGCACAGCATGGGCAGAAGTGTGGAGAGACAGGATAAGGGCGTGCAAAGCTTGGCTTGGGTTGAGTAGAGCCTTTCTAGAGGCATGCAGATCCTGGCTGGTTGATTCCAGAACGTGCCTGAGGCTGTAGAGAGCCCGACTATGGCTGTGTAGAGCCAGTCCGGTGCCGAGCTGAGCCTACTGCGATTGTGAATAGGTTAGCTGGGTCAGGGTAGATATGTAGAACTAGGTCTACAACTCTTTGTAGCCTGACTGAGGTATGTATGTAGGTATGGCTGACAGGCTGCAGAGCCTGGCTAAGGGATCGTAGAGGAAACAAAGATGGATAACTAGACACAAAGTGAGGTTAGGAGTATGCAGAGCAACCTCGAGGATGACAAGCAATGTTAAGTGATGTTTATATGGCTGAGGATAATGGTGAGCAGAGCGTGGGACGATGCTGGGGTCCTTTTTGATTCTGTTCAATTGCAGGCTCCTTAATCATTGTCAGGGCTCCAGAGTGCAGGTGCTAGGAGCTTTTTGGTTTACCAGTAAAAAGATCTTATATTCTACCACTGCATGCATGTCCAACATTGGGCCTTGGGAGTCAGACCCATGCCACTATGACAGATTTCTTGGCTATCCACATGACATACATTTTCTACTATGAATCTGAAGGAGGACCATTTCGCCTGAATCGAGCCTGCGCGCACCAGCGATGAACACCCTTGAAACATAACACATGAACAGTGAGGTTACATGAGGGCTCTTCCCTCTCCCCTAGAGTCTTTAACATTTATAATTTTCCACCAAACTTAATCATAGTCCCTGCAGTAATATGTGCAATTATGCTGATGACTCCGAACTGGTATTCAAAGTATCTTTTTAGAGCTATTCAGGTGCAAATTTGGTAAATGTCTTATTCAGATTAATGGTTGGATGAGTGCAGATACCCTGATTATAACTTATATTTAAATGATGGCACCTGGAGCGCTCCAGAAATCTGGCCTGAAGATCTGTCGACTATCAGTGTGACCAACTGCCTACATCAAGTCAAGGTTTTTTTTTCTTCTTTTTTTAGTGTTCAATAATTGGCATTTAAATAACCAAAGTACAGTACAAAGATGCATAGGCCTTGCATCAAACAAGATGTAGTCATAGTACAAAATAATTAATTGTTTTGCAGTACACAGAATAAGGGGTTTCTATTTCACTCTAGTTTGCAAATGAAAACACAGTTCTTTCACTTTAGATTGCAAATGAAAACACAGTTTTCAGGAGTGGTTAAGAAAGGCTTTGCCACCTAATATCTCGCCGCCCATTAATTTCGGCACACCGTGGTACCAAAAGCTAGGAAAGAAATACACAACCATGCTTTTGTGGTCGTCTTGCAAAAAAAGTCTGCCACTTCAGTTGCAAGGAATTAACAACTGTCTGATTTTGGAAAATGCTGCCTTATAGTGCTTCTGCTCCTGGAAGGTCAGTGTCATGTGCCACAGATGTGCTTCTTGCCATACTCTGCAAGAGATGAATAGCAAAAGGTGGCAATATAATATGCAACCACTGGCGACCCATAACGGACCTAAAACAATTCTTGGATCAGGTTGGATCGTCTGTGCTTATTCTTCTTGATTTAAGCACAGCCTTTGACACAGGCACACACCCTATTCTTCTTCCCAGAGTGGAAGAAGTTGGCATTATCTGGCTATCATCTTTCTTATCTAATAGGATATTTCAAGTCAGCGAAGGGCCATTTCTCTCCAAGATGCATCAGTTAAAGTGTGGGGCTCCGCAAGACTCCTCCCTCAGCCCCACACTTTTTAATGTATACGTTCGTCCATTATTGGATATTATATTCTCTTTTGGTTTCACTATGGTCTCCTATGCTGACGATACCCAGATTATCATCGTGCTTTCTCCCAAAAGTGAGATGGCATCCCAGAAAACTAAAGAGTTACTTAAAATAAGTCACCAATTGGATGGATTAAATTGAACAGGCAGAAATCTGAGGTCCTGGTGGTTGGCAACAACCCACCTCTATGGGACCAATGTACCTGGCCTCTGTCCCTGGTAGATTGTCCATTCCCCAAACCTGAAGTGAAAAGTGTGGACGTAGTTCTGGACAGCCTTCTCTCTATGGCCCCACAAGCTAAAAGAGTTGCAGCGACGTGCTTCGACCTCCTTAGAGCCCTAAGGAAAATGATTAAATGGCTCCCCATGGAGGTACGAAGAATAGTGATACAGGGACTCCAACTATCACACCTTGACTATGGCAATTCTCTGTTTCGGTGCAGTCCACTTTCAGTGACTAACAGAATGCAGATCATCCACAACGAAGCTGCAATTTTGCTGTTGGGTGTCCGTAGGTTCCCACCAGCTCGCCCAGCGCTTGCCACATTGCACTGGCTGCCATTAAACAAAATAATTAGGTTTAAGCCATTATGTATCGCTGATCGCGCTAAAAACAAATGTGGCCCACAGATTCTTCATCATCTTATCAGCCCCTACAAGGTGCACAGAGAACTGAGGTCAGCAAAATTAGGCCTTCTTGAAGTTCCAAGAATCAAGCTGGCCAGAGGTGGCGGCCACTCTTTTTCATACCTGGCTTCGAAACTATGGAATGCTCCGCCGACTAGGCTACGACTGAATTTTGATCTGCCGAGCTTTAGGAATCACCTGAAAACTTACTCATATACTTAATTGGCTAGGTCTCCAGCAGGGTTGGCTAGTGCTGGGAAGCCTGTTTTCGGGTAGTCATGCGCTCAATAAATGATGTAATAATAATAAGAATCATAATAATAATCAGCTCTTTACTGCTTTCTGCGTGAGGGGTAATGCACAAAGCATATATATCTCACGTCTCGTATATGCTGCAAATTCAAGACACAGTTGACTTGATGGTTGGTAGTGTCAGGAGAATACATTGCCCATCACAAAACACTGAGGTCTCAGCTGTGGCCTAGAAAATCCCTAATGCCTTCTACGCGACCCTGGTGATAGTGCTTGAAGTGGACATCCATAAAGATGTATTTAGAAAACAGTCATTGAGTACATTGTATTGTTGGAAATTACAATCACACAACAATCAAGCTGGCATTGCTGTAAATCACAGTCAATGAGATGAAAGCATAATTGGGAAGCATAACAATCCACAGTTATTAGTGATTATATTAAGGTCTATTCAACGGTAGTAGCACTGGTCGGCCAAACCACGTGATGGTGGGAAAACTATTAATCTAAACAGGTTCAAGGAACATAACCTCATAAGAGAAACAATTACATGAAATCGGACTCAGCACCAAAGACGGCCAAGACTGCATACCTGGAATCACAAACACACCACAGCACATCTAGAAAACATACCCTATCTGGGGGAATAATCAGTGAAATCAGAACCTTTGAAGTGCGAAAGAGCTGAAAACCATACCTCCACATAAGTGGTAGAGCAGGAAATCATTACCAATCAATGGTAGAAGACGTAGATATGAGAATAAATCATGGCAGATTAATTTGGAAAAGAATTCCAGAAATAGAAACTGAAAACCTGGAAACTGTGACTAAGCAGTGGAAAAAAATCTGGAAATGAAACTAAAAGAGGAAAGGAAAGCTGAGATCCTGGTCAAAGTGTGGATAGCGGGAAACAACCGTTACAATGCATGAGTTACAACCCATGCCATTACCCCACATGTCGTTGCAACTCGATAGGCTTGCTGCAGGGGGTAGAAGGTGTTGGATTTAACTCCAACACCTTCCCTACTGTTGCACACACTGGAGTTGGAATAGCAAATTATACGATTCCAGCTTCCAGCACACCCCCAACAGCAAGTCGGAGTAAAGGTATGAGTTGTAACGGCATGCAGGGTAATGGCATGCGTTGTAACTTCATACAACCGCACTTCAAGACATTAAGTCCAATCAAGGCTCCAGCCTGTGCAGGCATGAAACCAAGAGAAGTCAAAGCTCGGAGAGTTGAGTATGAGTGCTGAGGTGTGAGGAAAGGATAAATTAGTAATGATAACGAGCCATGAAAGATTTTTTTTTTTTTAATTGTTTTTATTAGTCAATAAACACATACATTGCCGGCCCCTGAAATCCTAGCGGTACCGGCCAAAGCAGCGCACTAATCATGACATTGTCAGTTATATCATAATAGGATACTTGGAATGCATTTCAAATGAAAACAAACCCCCCAACTCTCCCCCCCACCTCCCGGATCCCTCCCCCCGACCGCACCATACTGTATCCAACAAACGACAGCGTGAATGAGCATGAGCCAGACAGATCCAACCCCAGTCCCTGCGTGCACCCCCCCTCCCGGGGGAAGCTAGATGAACCCCTCCTCCCACTCCTCTGGAACTGGCTCCAGGGGGAGACCCCTATAGTCAGCCCACCGCTTCCATATCTTGTAATGTTTACGGGGGCACCCCCTAGCCGCAAATATGGGGAGCTCCAGGCCCATACTAAAGTCCAAACCCCGCTTCCACACATTCAGCGAGGGGGCAGCTGGAGCATTCCACGCCCGGGCGATATCCCTCTTGGCCAGTGTAAGGCCCAGCAGCAATAAGTGTCTCTTGTATATGTTGCCACCAATATCCTCCATAATGTGCAGGAGTGTCAGCTTGGGGTCTGCGGGAAGATCCCAACCCAGTACCTCGGATAGGCAAGCCAACAGCCCTCTCCAAAACCGGGACAACGACCCACAGAGCCACACCGTGTGGAAGAAGGAGCCCTCCTCCCGTCCACAGCGGAGACACTCCGGAGAGACAATCAGGCCCGCCCACCACAGCCTCCTCCGGGTAAAATAAGCTCTATGGAGATATTTAAATTGTATAAGTCGGAGTCGGATAGCTATGGCCGCCCCCCGAGGCGAGGCCAGTGCATCCGTCCAGTCCGTCTCGTCGAGGGGCCCAACATCGTCCTCCCATTTCCCCTTGAGCTGCAGGAGCGAAGGGGCGCTGTGGATAACGAGCGTTCGATATATCTTGGAGATTTTCTTTTCTTGGAGGTCTCCCATAAAAAGCTTCGCCTCCACTGAAGTCTAAACCCGCCAGGCTGGGGGAGAGTGTGTGGCGAAGCTGTAAATATCTATAGAACTGCGTCCGTGGCATGCTGAATTCCTGTTGAAGATCCTGGAAGGACTTCAGAACGCACCCCCGCACCACATCGCCTATGGTGGAGATGCCTATCCGATCCCACCCCTCAAATCCTGACAGGGCCGCCAACTGTGGTAGTCGCCCATTGTGCCACAAAGGGGTCTCCCGCGTGAGCACGCCCCACTACCCAATGCGCGTCAGCGCCTGACGCCAAATTCGAAAAACTACCTGCGTCACCGGTGGCAAAAGCGCCCGATGAACGGCGGAGTAAAGCAGGGTATGAAGTGTGTGTGGGGCCATGAAAGTATTTTAACCCATAGTTCACGTTGGTGAAACATTTAGATTGCTTTCTTTCACGATGCATGATAAAGTCATTGCCAGCTGAAATTTAGGCATAAAATGTTACTAGGTCTTCTCCCCAAAAGGCTACAGATGCGGAGATGGAAGCAGTAGTTGATTTTCAGCTGAAGAATTTTTTGATTGTACTATTTTTGCTGCAATGTGAGGTTAGATGCTTTGTGCAAATATAACTAGAAAACAATTCAAATAGCACCAAGTTGACAAAACCAAACTGAAAAAACACACATAAATTTGATGCTATCAAAAAAAGAGATAAAAACATTAACAGTTGGAGTTTTTGTTCAAATTTCTCCTATGATGATGGTACTGAATCTCGGGTGGAAAGAAAAAACAAATAGGGTCATTTAGAGACTGGAGATCGGCCTCCCCTTCTGGCGTATCACTCTCCATAGCTAGAGATTCCCACCTGCCTGGTGGTGATCTCTTCTAAAGCCTTCAAGGCAGTGTGGCAGTTGCATCGAATGCAGAGAACTTTGCCGAGCAGGTGGCATGTTGTTTTCACCTGCTCATGTGTTTTTTTTGTGTTCCCAAAGATGTTTTTTGTTACTGAAAAACTAAATATCAGTGAGCCTGATTGCTGGGTTGACGGGGTCATTTCTGTTGTCTCTCGTTCGGGACCTCCAGCCTTTGCTTGGTGGTCCCATATAGGAAAAAAATGTATGTCAGAAGAACCACCTTAAAAGGGCAGGTACTTCTGACGCATAACAATTGATGACCCTGTGGTGGACGGACCATTCGTGTACGTTTTTCTAAAGTGGAGCCCGCCCTGGCTCCAGCATTGGAAATCTGTTGCTTTGCCCACATCTATATGCGGCAGGGGAATTGCAAGTTTGGTGGGAAGGGCATAAACTGCTTTCTGGCAGATGACAGGCATCGATTAAATTGTAAATGACACTCAGATTTGTAAATAAAAACCTAAAATTCCTGAAACGCTAAAAAGTTTTATATAGAAAGCCATTAATACAGAATTTAAAAATAGATAACAAACCTGGGAAAATGAAAAACATACAAAAAATAAAATAGGGGTACACCTTTTTCAATTTCTAGCACAACAGAAGCAGCAGAGACAGGAGGGACAAAAGAATCAATAAAGAGGTGAAGTAGTGGGACATATGGGAAAGAATGTGCTAAAGGGTGTGTTCGAGGAAGCAATATCTATAAAAAGAGAAAGAGCTCCTTAAAAACGTCATGGGCTGCAAAGTGATAGGCTGAATGGAAAATAGGGAGAGACAGTGGCTAATGTAAGAGACAAGGAACAAGAAGGATTGAAAACCCCTGCTCCAACCATAACAAGCATTGGCATAGCCAATAGGTCTCGCCTTTGGGACCTTATAAGTATTTAGTTATGCAGCAGGTCCCAAAGACGAGACCTATTGGCTATGCCAATGCTTGTTTAAAAGAGGTCTCTGTTCGTCCTTAGGAGCAGTAATTGCTAGTCCTTCTCACCATAGCCTAATTGCACCTTCCACCAGCTGTCTGAAATTACAGACATCAACAAAATATTCACTTGCCTTCGGGTGGCATCAAAAACTATTTGGCCAAGCATGCTCACGTCATCGCATCATGAGCACGAATTACAGTGGATTCAGAGAGCGCAGACCTTTTCAAAGCCCGATGTCATTGGAGAAAACATTGTCACCGCCCGAACAACAGAGAAAATTCGAGACCAAAGGACCGGCAGAGGAGTTTTTCTGAAGAGAGGCGCCTGGTCGAGGAACACAAACCGTGAGATTCAGACCTGGTACAGACAGCAGTCTATGTCACAGAACCAATCTTGAAGGGGAGAGAAGACCGGGGAAGAGAGCAATGCTGTGAACTGACCTGCCATGCAGACGCCTTTGGGGCTTCCTGGGTAAAAAAAACTCAGACAACAGAGAAGTCTGATGGGGCGGGGGGATGGGTGGGGGGAACAGGGTTAAACACAGCCATTTCTATTTTGGTAAAAGCGTGTTGTTGCGCTGCGTCACTGGTGAAGGTTTGGGTGATATCAGTTCCTTTCCCCCACTCCTTTTCCTTAACCTCTTCAATGCCCGTGACGAGCTGGTCTCGTCATGGGCCGCGGTCGCGCTGTGCCCATGACGAGACCAGCTCGTCATAAACCCCGCCCGCTAATACAACGGCCGGCACAGGGCGGGGAAAGGGGCGGGCACTGAAGGGGTTAATTAATAATAAGAAGAACAAGTATTGGCATAGAGTGTGCAAGCAAAAAGGAGACGAGAGGGCGGAGCGAGTGAGTGGCCGCACTTCATGAAACATAAAGCGCAGTGCCGTGAAGCGGAGAGGTTGTGAGAGTGAGGGGGAGCAGGAGGTGAGCCCGCGAGTGGTGCGTGTGCACGCCCTTGGGAGAGCAGTCTTCACTTTTCAAGCACTGCACTCGTGCTTGTGGCGCGGCGCTGCTCGCTCCCGCAAGGTGGATGCCGCCACAAGCACGAGTGCAGTGCTTGAAAAGTGAAGATCAATGGCTAAAGGTCCTCCTAGAACAGCGCATCGCGCTGCCTAGGGGAGACCTAAAAAGGGAGTGGAAAAAGTATATAAAAAAAGAAAAGGACAGACTAAGAATTTTGCACTTATCAAAGGGATTAATAAAAAAGCAGAAAGAGATTTATATATGGAAACTCAGTAGGTCTGCTTTTGTCTGGCAGGGTTCATCATCTTTAACACTTATCAGGCTGCAGTTCAGAAACACATAGATCCATATTAGCATGACAGGCCTGTGGTTTGGTATGCTCTCATCTCCTTTCTCCTTCGTTTACTGTGAGTTTGAAAGCATTTCGCTCTTTTATGTGAACCATACTGATCAATTATGATGTTTGACTGGTATCATTTTAATGGGTGGCACTGTCTTTTTTCCATCTGTCAGGTGTTGTAGAAGTGAAATTGCTCCACTAACGACTCAACCAAGAGGTGGTGGTTGCTTGTTTACGAAGTCAGTGTCAACACGAGTTGACTCTTGCTGTATGAGTTCTGTATTACAGGAGCGATGGTTGGGGCAATGCCAATGGTAGAAATTGGTCTGGATAATGAGACGATGCCATGAGCGGACCTGCTTAGCTTTTCAAATGTCACGGTGACGTCCAACGGGAATACCTGGTACACCAGGTACAGAAGGTGCCCTGAGGTCAGGACTGGCTGTTGAAGCTTTGGATAAATCCTAATTCTAGAGGTGAGTCAAGTAGGGACATAGCATGGGCTAAACCGCAGATTAAAATGTCACTTTGGAAGGCCATGGAACAAGCGTTAGGTAGTTTAAAGGAGCAGAAGTCAGGAAAGCAGCTTAGCTTCAGAAAGAAGACATAGGGACAGGGGTAGGTGACTAACGCATCCACATAAGGATCTAGGGAGAGAAATCCATGAAAAGGGCTCCTGACCTCCCCACCTCTGCTTGAAGCCGTCCCCTGGACACTAGCTGACCAGCTGCCGGACACCTTGTCTGATTGTATTAAATTAATCAGTCTCTCTCCAGCCTTCCCTCTGCATGCACATTTAACAGGTCCACTCTGAGGCTGAGATTCCCTGTGGATGTTTGGATTTTTTTAGTTTGATCTATTTTCTAATATTGCGCCTAGAATCCTAGAGGCAGACTCAGGCTACTTAAATTTGCCGCACAGAAAAAGCCTGAGAGGGGATGATTCAATCAATAACATTAAGAAATATGGGAGAGAGGTGAGTGTTAATTCAATCAATTCAAATCAAAACTTTATTCGGCAGCATTGTGGCAGCCATAAACGTTATTCCCGAAAAGAAAATAAGAACATTTTACATCATAACAATTTAAATTAGAATCTAACCAATACACAAAATGCCTCATCTAGAAAGATAAAATATCTCATACAGTACCAAACTGCAGCAGCATATCTCATCAATGCATCGAAGTTTGTGCCTCCATGGCAGCCTTTAAAAATGTGCCTCCATTAAAAGACACTTCATCATTATGTAAAAGTAATAAGAATCTAAAAGCGGGTCTGCGTTGGTTTAGGACATAACAGTACTTCTTTAAAATAGGGGTTAAAAACAACTTGCAATGTTGCAAATCAAATTTGCAGAAAAAGATAAAATGAAGCCTCATCTGTTTAGAAGCATCGTCACACGGACAATATATGACTATTAACCCCACAGAGAGCTCTGCAGTGTTTTTGCACTGGGAAGTAGGTTTCTGGTTATTCACAGAGTCTGGAAACATAAAAAGATGGTGTTTTCAAGTTTCTTTTAAATTTCTGTCTTTGGTTCCCATTCCCTAGGTATTTCTCTCCTTAAAGGATCGATTCACAAATGTTTTTGGACACCCAAGTCTTACTGAGATTTACAAATAACTTTGGAAATGCTACTGTTGATGCACATAAATGTATAGAATTTGGATTGGTGTGATTTTGCCCTTGTAAATTGATTTACTCACACTTACAATTACGCCATTATGGGGAATTTCAAGGGTGAGCAAATTTGCGTTCCAGCATGCGGATACCTGCAAAACTTGCCAAACAGCCACAAACTTGCACATGAGCATTGATTAAACTTTTTGATTCACTTTTCAATCATGAAAACTTTCAGAGATTGAGTAAATCCGTTTTCAGGGAGTGAAAAGAGAAGGCTTGAAGGAAAAGCAAAAAAAGTAAAACAGTGCAAATGCAGACTAGCGTTGTAGTTACTGCAGCAGTAATGTAGACTTGTCCAATTTCTGTATGTTTAAATGGCTCTACTTTGGGGAATCTACCACTGTTACAGAATTTCTGGACTACTACGGGAAATATTTGAAAATTCCTAGAAAATCAGAATCTTGCTCAAAATGTAGGCATACCTCTACAGAAGCACACTTCACACTTTGTGACTCAGCCATTGGATTGTTGCTATACTAATACATATGTAAATACTTCTTTTAAGCGAAATGCCATTGTGCACTAATGAAGAAAATACAATTAAGAAAACCCGGATGACAATCATTCAATGAAGAAAAGTTATTATGCTGATTTTTTCAGCTCTAATAAATAAATCATTTAAATATTTGAATAATTTATTGTTTTGATATTAATGATGTAAACATTTTAACTTTAGGATTAGGCCTCGCTTTACGGTTGGTGCTCTGGGTTGATTTAATGATTAGGGAAAGGCTACAGGCACCAGGTTAGAGTTAGCATTGTAGCACGGGTAAGGATTGTGGTTAGGATTATGTAATCAGTTAGTGTCCCCACAAACCGCCTGAAACCTCTTGAACCCGATTTTCACCTCTATCAGCAACAACACAGTTGGCAAGACATCTGTAATTACCTGGCTGGACCGGGTCTTCCCACAACACCATAGACCAACCCAGTGCTTAATTTGTAAAATATTAGGTGCCGGGGCTCTGACCAGGAGACCACTGCAGCTTGCACCACCCATCACCCTTGTCATTGCTGCCAAAACGACTACATACCTTCTCTCTCGCATGTAAATGCGACAGTTCACATTATTCCAGGTCCCCACAGCTAAAGGAATGGCTGGGAAGGCAGATATTAGCAATGTTTTAATGTATATTGTTTCCTTAAACAACTGTTATACTGCTCATCTCTAAATTACATGAGCAGCGCCACCTTGTGGCAGACTGCCCTAAGTTTGGTGTTGACAATTAGGTGCCGGTGCCGAGCACCGGAAACCAATTAAGTGCCGGTGCTCAGCACCAGAAAGCACCGGCTCAAATTAAGCACTGGACCAACCAGACTCAAACCTGCCCACCGCAACTGGAAAAACATCTCAGAGGAAGACTGGAAATTTCCCTCTTTCTGCACACCAGCCCAGTCAAAACAGCAATCTGCAGGAAGGCATAACAAACTTCAGCAGCTGGATCATTGCATGCTCCAATACTCTAGCTCCACTCAAGCACAGCATAACGGCAAAAGCATGACCACAAGTCAGCTGGTTCTCAGAAGAACACAGGCTGATAAAACGTCACTGCAAGCAACTGGAACGCAAGTGGAGAGTTAGCCAATATGCCATGGACAAAGAAATCTTCAAATCCGCCCTGAGAGGCTACCACCAACAGATCAAGAACACCAAGTGCACCTCACTCACAAACTGCATCGACACGGGCACCAACAGCAGCAAGGAAATATTCACCATCATAAAAGACTTCACCTCATCTGCAACTGCCTCCAGCAACTTAACGCCCTTACAAGACCTTTGCAACAAACTCTTGAAATTCTTCAGTGACAAAATCACCTCTATATAATGCAATTTCAACCCTCACCTGGACCCTATCTCCCCCGGAACTCTACTTCCCATCACACTTGAAGAATGGACCCTGACCTCATGGCCTGCGATCACTAGGAATGAGTTTGCTGCACCAAGAAGTCCATTCGCTCCGGAGTCGTGTCGAACTCCTGCCCCTACTATGCCTTCACCCAAGGACTGCTACCTATCAGCGAAGCTTTAACACCCATCCTCAATGCCTCTATCAACTCAGCATCCTTCCCGGGCAGCTGTAAACACACCATGGTAATGCCCCTGCTCATGCAATCATCCACGGACACAACCACACTCATCAACTACAGACCACTCTTTCCTACACTACCCAGCCAAGCTCCTTGAGAAGATCATCAATAGACACCTCATTGGCCACCTCATCATTGACCAGCTCTTCGATGCCACACAACCCGGCTTCAGGCCCAGCCGCAGTACCAAAAAACATCCGCAAGAACCTGGACAGAGGAGATATTGTGGCCCTCATCCTGCTGGACCTTTCTTCAGAATTTGACATGGTCTAACACGCCATCCAATTCAGGTGCATCCACCAGATTGGCATCAAAATAACCGCTTTCCACTGGATCTGCTCCTACTTGATGAACAGAACTCAAGCTGTCAGCATAGCACCATACACTTGGGAAGCCCGCAAACTCGTCTGTGGAGTATGTCATGGTTCATCCCTAAGCTCTACCCTCTTCAACGCATACATAACCCTGTTGACCAATGTCATCTACTTACACGATATCAATATCCTCTCCTATGCCAACGTCAAGCAACTGATACTCTCCCTCTTGGACAAGACCCCCCCCTACACACACACACACACACAATGAACAAGTTCACTGCTGTCTCAAGCTCAACACCAACAAGATTGCAGCCCTCATCCTCTTGGACCTTTCTGCAGAATTTGACACAGTCTCACACTCCATCCTCATAAGATGCTTCTACAAGATGTGCATCAACTGAGCCACTTTCCGGTGGATCAGGTCCATCTTGATGAACAGAACTCAAGCTGTCAGCAAAGCACCATACACTTGGGAAGCCCGCAAACTCATATGTGGAGTGCCTCAAGGATCATTCCTCAGCCCTACCCTCTTCAACGCATACATAACCCCGCTAATCAATGTCACCTGCACATACAACTTCAATATCCTCTCCTACGCCAACGACAAGCAACTCATAATCTCCCTCTTGGACAAGACCCTACACAATGAACAAGTTCACTGCTGTCTCAAGATAAACACCGACAAGACAGAAGTAGTAATGTTTGACAAACACCAGGGGGCACTAACTGGTGGCCAAGCGAACCTGGACCCACACCCACCCTCAGCACCCAAGACAAGAACCTCAAGATCATCATTGACAGCAAACTGGACTTGATTGCAAAAGTCAGCGCCATCACTGCATCCTGCTTCAACACCCTTAAGTTACTGCGGAAGATCTTCGAATGGCTCCCAAGAAACACCAGAAAAACTCTTGCCCTTGTGACCAGAAAACTGGACTCCGGGAACACCCTCTAAACCAGAATCCCTGAAGTAAATAACCAGAAGACTACAAACCATCCACAACTCGGAAGCCAGACTCAGCCTCCCATACAAAATGCAAATAACACAACACCTCAGGGAGCTCCCCTGGCTCCCGTTACACAAACAAACGCAATTCAAACTTCTCATACATGCGTTCTAGGCACTACACAACATAGGCCACGTCTACTTGCACTGCCACATCTCCTTCCACCAACAATCCAGACATCTCCGCTCGGCCAGACCCATACTCACACACATCCCATGCATTACTCACACACACCCCACACATACACAGACAGATCCCGAGGACAGACTTTCTTGTACATCCCATTTAAAATATGGAACAATCCCCCACCACACATCAGAGCCTACTCATCTCTTCTTGGGTTCAACAAGAAGCTACAGACGTGGCTCTTTGAATAACCCACCCTTATGTTCGTTTAGGCAAATACACCTGCTCATCGCAAGCATACCTACCGGGTGGTAGTGCGCTGTACAAATATACATAATCTAACATAACTAGAAATGTAAGATTTGTATTGAGTATCTCCTTCAATTTCCATAGATTTACTACCTAAAGAGTGTGGCCTGAGTGAGTGGAGTGCACAGAATGTGAGTACATAGGTTAATTTGGACAAATTAACACAGACAAAATGTAAAATGGGAGTCAGCAATTTAGGTCAGGGAAAGAGAAATGGCTGTTGAAGGTCCTACCAGTCCAAAGATGCCTTGCTAGTTAGGGAAGCGCCCAAGGAAGCTACCTGTGTAACCTGCGGTTTACATCTCCTAGAAGGAAGGCATGCCAATGTCATGTTTCCCCTCTTTATGGAGACTAAATTAACGCCCCATTGCCGCCCTAATCGATTTTAGGGTTCTTGCACAGGTGTATGAAATCAGCCACCAGGACTGTCCAGAAAACTGTACGCTGACATGTAACTGGTACAAATCCAAACATGAAGATTCAAGGCATAAGAGCCTTTTAATGTTTCTCCCTTTTGTAGAAACAACTTGCAGGTGGAGAAAAAGAAGCAGCTCCAGGTGGCCTGGGCTGAGTGGGCGAACATTTTTAGGTCGCAAAAGCTTCCCTGGGAATGCATTCTGTCTGTTGTTTACCATTGGTTTTGTGGTTTGTAAATCAAAGTTACTTGCTTTCTATTTGCTGGCTCTATTTGTTTTAGGCTGTCCAGCTCGAGTTCATCCCTTTCCTTGCCCAAACCCTATTTACTCTATTCATTCATCCGTGCTCCATTTCTGTAAATAGGCTTTAATTTTTGTTCTGATTTTGTCACATTTGCTGTGCATTCAAAGTCAGAGATCAAATGTAAGTCTCTCTCTTCCAGGAAGCTTGGTGTTTACTTTTCTTTCTCTGACTTCAAAATAAGAGGTTTATGTGACAGTCATGCTGGCTCTGGGGGGGGGGGGAGGGCGGGAGTGCTTGAGGAAAGCTGTAAGATATTTTTTTCTAGCACACAACAAAATGTAAATGTCTGTAAATAGACTATACAGATATTTCAGAAATAGAAAAGCCCAAATGAAGCAAATTAGTTGGTAATTCTGTAGCACGGTGGAAACAAATACCTTAAACCATCAAAACAAATCAATACAGTAGGTGATGACATTTCCACACATTATTGTTTGTGTGCTGTACACTTTTATCAGAGAAACAATGTCTCTTTAAATGTTATGGTGATTTCAATTGTAGATGTGTTATCTGCAATGGAAGTGTGCTACCTCACCATGCACATTCCACTCTATGCCACTCCACTCTGCACCACTCCATGCCACTGCACTCCACTCTACACCACTCCACTTTACACCACGCCACTGCACTCTACACCTCTCTGCTCTACTCTGCACCCCTCTGCTCTATACCAATGCTCTCTATGCCATTTTACTCTACACCACTGCACTCTTTGACAATGCACTCTTCGCCACTGCACTCTACACCATTCCATTGTAGGCCACCCCACTCTACTCTGCACAACTCAACGTCACTTCACTGTAATCCACTCTGTAACACTTCACTCTATGCCACTGCACTCTATGCCAATGCACTCCACTCTATGTCCCTTCACTCTATGCTAATCTACTGTACGCCTTGCTAATCTGCTCTGCGCAGTTGCACTCTATGCCCCTTCACTCCGCACCACTTTACGCCATCACTCTATGCCAGGAGCGGTACATGCAGGTAAATGCGGTGGGGCGGTAGGGGGGATAGACAGACGACGCACACCACTGTTCTTACCTGCACAGGCCACTCCTGCTCCATGCCACTCTACTCTACACCACTGCACTCTACCTTGCACCAATCCACTCTACGCCTCTTCACTCAACTCTGAAATACTCCACTATATGCGACTCCACTTTATGCCACTCTACTCTATGACACTCCACTCTTCGCCACTGCGTTCTACACCACTGTACACTACTCTGCACCACTGTAGTTTACGCTTCTGCTCTCTATGTACAATGTAGCACACATAGAAATAGCAAAAACTAGGAGAAATAAAGGATTTCTCCTCATTTCGTCTGTTTAAGACCACGTTTTCCCTGGTCTTAATTTTGGCACTGCCTCCTATTTACACCACCCTTGTAAATAGGGGGCAGCGTCAAAATCAATGGGTGTTGCGGTGGAACTCCCACCATAACACCCATTGCCCTCCCCTTTTACGCTAAGTACAGTGTGAAAAGGTGCCTTATTTACAAGGCAGTGTTAATCTACGTTAAGTGACTTAACGCTGCCTTGTAAATAAGGCGAAGCCCCTATCGCCACCACAGCATCACTTACCACAACGTCACTAAAAGTGACGTTGTGGTGGCGATAGGGGCTTGTAAATATACCCCTTTGATTTTGACTAAATAACTACATATATGTATAGGGGCTTTTCAAATCAGCTTTCTTTTTAGGTCTTGCCTAGAGCTGGCATCCACCTTGCGGGAGCGAGCAGCGGCGCGCGTGCTTATTGAAAATAGATGTCCCGCGCACCGCTGCTCGCTCCCGCACGGTGGATGCCAGCACAAGCATGAGTGCTTGTTCATTAAGTACCCCATAAGGGTGCTTGTGTTTTCCAGCTCTCGCCTTCTGTTCCCTGTGTGTTCCCTCTGGATGCCCACCCCCATGTTCTGTGTACTTCTCACCCACCTCCCTTCACACTGTGTTGTTCTTGCCCATGTGTACCTCTCCTCTGATTCCCGTGTTGCTGTCACTTTCATGTGCTGCTCGCTGTCATGCGTGCTTTTCCCCTGCGCTGCGTGCTTTTCTCTGTCCCGCTCCCCTGCCCCCGTTCTGTGTTCTTCTTTCAATGTCCGCTTCTCCCCTTGCTCTGTGTTGTCGCCTCCCTCATGCAATGTTTTTTCCCGTCTCACCCCATCCCGCCCCCTTCACTTCTTAGTCATCCTCCCCGTCCCACAGTCCTTAAGCATCAAAAATGTGCATTTCTCACTAAAGAGACTAAATTTTTTTATTTACACATCCAAATGGTGTCCACCATCATGGATCGGTAAACAATCAATTAAATCGAATGGTACCTACATCATTCTGTAGACAGGTATGCATTCTGACCAGGCGCGCAACACCCATTGGACTCACAGGGCTTCAGCCCCCCCCCCCCCCCGTCGTGTGTGGCAGCCCGGGCTGAGACAGCTTCCCGGTGCGCACACAGCCGCACCCGAGCACTTCACAGGTCTTTAAAAGACCATTTGCATGTTAATGAGGCCTCGCTGGTGTTTCACCCCTTCTAAGAGACCCTGCTGCTCCACTCTGCCTATGGCTTAAAAGATTCAGCCCCCCCCCAAAAAAAATTCTTAGCCCCCCCCCCCCCGAAATTTGGCTCTAGTTGCGCCTCTGATTGTGACACATGCATGCACATGCAACATCACACGTGTGCCCCGGTGGAATGCAACTTTTGTATTTTGTCAGTGCTGCGCAACGTCTGTAAAAAGTCTGTGGAGAATTGCCAAAAGGCATTGGTAAAGTCAGTAAGTCCCAAAGGCGAGACCTATTGGCTTTGTCAATGCTTGTTTACTAGTGGTGTGGGAATTGTTCGGTTTTTCTGGCCATTTCTAAATGGTGGGGTTTCCATTCAAAGCTTCACAAGTTTCCTTAACGTTTTACGTGCTAATATTTTTTCATTGAAACTGGGGGTAGCGTGCGATGTGGGTTTATCCAACAAAGTAGGTCTTGCACAAATCAAACCTGAAGAAAAACACTTTTAGCAGGTGCACTCTCCTTTCCTTGGCATGTTCACTCTCCGGCAAAAAGTAAGTTTCAGCATGGCAATCCATCAAAAACATTTTTGCGGTGATTTTCACCCGCAACAAAATCACAAATGTTAAAGTCTGCAACTTCGCAAAACTATTCCCGGGAGCAGTTACATTTTGAACACTCCGATGTTTCACACAGGATTGATGGACACTTTGTCTTCCGAAGAACCGCAAAATATTCCTCAAGGTCACTGGCTTCCCAAGACGAGGACAGATGCAGTGCTCTAGCAGGAGGAGGCAACCTTTAACCCTTCACCCCTCTAATTAGGTACAGTTACAAATCCCAGCTTTGACGCAGGTCAGCCCGTCTCTGCCCTCGCCAAGTCTCATTAAGGTCTTGGCACTGCACTGGGATTCCTCAGAAGTGCTTAAGAGTGGAAGTGACTGCTGCCTGACAGTCCCACGCCACAGCCGCCTGTCTGTCACGCTGATAAAGCTGAGAGGAAGCGAGAAAGATTATAGTGAAACTGCCCTTGAGGGGGATTTGATTCTGTTAAAAACCAGGGCCGGCTTTAGCACTGGTGGCGCCCTGTGCGACAATATTTGTTGGCGCCCCCAATCACCACCTCCACCACGGATTCCCTCACCACCACCACCACGGATTCCCTCACCACCACCCTTTAATAGTGCCATAGTCTCCATAGCTCGCCTCTCTCAGGTGCATTAAAATAGTCATATAGCAGCACATATAACAGTATAGGGTGTCAGTGCACTTTGTATTACACGCACATTGCATAGAGACAATCAATGAGAAGTTTGCAAATCAGTGTATAGCAATTGTTACATAAGACAGAGGCTTACAATGTGTGGGAGTATAGTTTAAGAGTGCTCGAGAAGCAATAACTCATAATTTAAAAAGGAACTAATAATAAGAATCAATTTCTACCCAAATTAATCTTTTTCGCAACATTAATCTATGCTCTAGTCTATACTTAACTGTGTGCATGTACTTCTATGATTAAAGTTAATAGCTCACTGGTCTATATTAGGATTTTAATTTGTAAATTGCAAGTAACACAAGGATGTCTTTTAAAAGCAGTAACCCACTGACCTATTTACATTGAATGCAGTTTGTGTTCTGCATGGTACACATTCTTTGCAGCAGGCATATTAACCCTCTTTGCTACCTTACATTGAGTCAAAACCTCACATACACAAAACTCCATCTCTCTCCAGGAAGAACATTAATCACAGGAGTTATCGTGACATTTTATTTTGTTGCCTGGAAATTGCTGGAGGAAAGGAAAGCAGCAGCAGGTGCTTTAAAACTATAATAAACTTGGAAACAAGGCGTCCCCACGGAAGTCAGCACCCGGTTCAGTGGCACCGGTCGCACTGCCCTAGAGCTGACCCTGTTAAAAACCACCACAGCACCGTGGGCAGGCAGAGGCAAGCACCTTTCACCACAACAGAAACAGTCACAGCGAACCACAAAACATTTTTGTTTTCTAAAAGGGACTCGAGTCACAAATAATTTTTCATGCACCTACAAAGACTTGGAACGCGTAGCACGGGCACAGTATGAGGCGCAATTCGCTCCACTGGGTACACCTTGTAAGGGAGGACAGAAACAACGTGAGAGCTTGAGACACACCAACAGTGTAAGGAGCCTGGGTCGTGGCACACAGACATAGAGGTTAAAGAGCTTGGGGTACATAGTATGAGATGCTTGGGGCACACTGACAGTGTGAGGAGCCTGGGTCAGGGCACACAGAGACATAGAGTGTAAAGAGCTTGGGGCACATAGTATGAGATGCTTGGGGCACACTGACTGTGTAAGAAGCCTGGGCCAGGGCACATAGACATAGAGTGTAAAGAGCTTGGGGCACATAATATGAGATGCTTGGGGCACACCGACAGTGAGGAGCCTGTGTCGGGGCAAACAGACAGAGAGTAAAGAGCTTGGGAAACATAGTATGAGATGCTTGGGGCACACCAACAGTGTAAGAAGCCTGGGTCGCGGCACACAGACACAGAGTGTAAAGAGCTTGGGGTACATAGTATGAGATGCTTGGGGCACACAGATAGTGTAAGGAGACTGGGTCGGGCACATAGAGATAAAGTGTAAGGAGCTTGGGACACATAGTATGAGATGCTTGGGGAGCCTGGGTCAGGGCACACAGAGTGTAAAGAGCTTGGGGCACATTGTATGAGATGCTTGGGGCACATTGTGAGACAGTGTTAGGAGTCTGGGTTCGGGCACACAGACAAACACTGTAAGGAGCCTGGGGCACACAGAGCGATAAGCTTTAAGGCACACGGACAGTGTGAGGAGCTTGGGTTGTGACACACAGATATACAGTGCCAGGAGCCTGGAGCTCACAGTGTAAGGAGCTTAGGGCACTCAGCGTACGGAGTCTGAGGCGCATTGACTGGCAATATAAGGTACTTGGGGCACACTGATAGAATGTAAGGATCTTGGGGTACATGAACAGTGTAAGGACCTTGGGGCACATAGTATGAGATGCTTGGGGCACGCCAACAATATAAGGAGTCTGGGTCGGGGCACACAGGCATACAGTGAAAAGAGCTTGGGGCACATTGTATGAGATGCATAGGGCACACCAACAGTGTAAGGAGCCTGGGTTAGGGCACACAGGCATCCAGTGTAAAGAGCTTGGGGCACATAGTATGAGATGCGTAGGGCACACCGACCGTGTAAGGAGCCTGGGTTAGGGCACACTGGAATCCAGTGTAAAGAGCTTTGGGCACATTGTGAGACAGTGTTAGGAGTCTGGGTTCGGGCACACAGACAAACACTGTAAGAAGCCTGGGGCACACAGAGCGATAAACTTTTAGGCACACGGACAGACAGTGTAAGGTGCTTGGGTAGCGGCACACAGATATACAGTGCAAGGAGTCTGGAGCACATAGTGTAAGGAGCTTAGGGCCCTCAGTGTACGCAGTTTGAGGTGCATAGACTGGCAATATAAGGTACTTGGGGTACACGGATAGAATGTAAGGATCTTGTGGTACATGAACAGTGTAAGCAGCTTGGGGCACATTGTATGAGATGCTTGGGGCACACCAACAGTTTAAGAAGCCTGGGGCACACAGTGTTATGAGCTTGTGGGCACACAGACAAACACTGTGAGGAGCCCAGGGTACACAGTGTGATGAGCTTGTGGGCACACAGACAGACACTGTAAGGAGCCTGGGGCACACAGAGCTATGAACTTGTTGGCACACGGACGGACAGTGTAAGGAGCTTGGGTTGCGGCACACAGATATACAGTGCCAGGAGCCTGGCGCTCACTGTGTAAGGAGCTTAGGGCACTCAGTGTACGCAGTTTTAGGCACATAGACTGGCAATATAAGGTACCTGGGGCACACTGATAGAATGTAAGGATCTTGGGGCACATGATCCGTGTAAGGAGCTTGGGGCACATTGTATGAGATGCTTGGGGCGGGTTGCAGCCACTTCAACGCGGCTGTTACTACACATGTCGTTACGTCGCATGCGTTACAACGCATGCGACGTAACAACGCGTACACATTGCGACGCGGGCCATTAGTATGCATTTCAAAGGAAATGCGAACTAATGTCATCCGTTGTAAGAACATGCGTTGTGACGGTACATGCAAAATAAAAACTGCGTTGTAAAAGCACGCGTTGTTTTAGTTTGCAATGTGTCGTCATACATCCGCTTGGGGCACACCAACAATGTAAGGAGCCTGGGTCGGGGCACACAAGCATACAGTGAAAAGAGCTTGGGGCACATTGTTTGAGATGCTTGATGCACATGGTGAGACAGTGTTAGGAGCTTGGGTTCGGCAAACAGACATACACTGTAAGGAGCCTGGAGCACACAGTGTGATGAGCTTGTGGGCACACCAACAGTGTAAGGAGTCTGGGTCGGGGCACACAGGCATACAGTGTAAAGAGCTTGGGGCACATTGTTTGAGATGCTTGATGCACATGGTGAGACAGTGTTAGGAGCTTGGGTTCGGCAAACAGACATACACTGTAAGGAGCCTGGAGCACACAGTGTGATGAGCTTGTGGGCACACCAACAGTGTAAGGAGTCTGGGTCGGGGCACACAGGCATACAGTGTAAAGAGCTTGGGGCACATTGTTTGAGATGCTTGATGCACATGGTGAGACAGTGTTAGGAGCTTGGGTTCGGCAAACAGACATACACTGCAAGGAGCCAGGAGCACACAGTGTGATGAGCTTGTGGGCACACAGACTGACAGTTTAAGGAGCTATGGGTTGCAGCACACAGATATACAGTGCAGAGAGCCTGGAACACACAGTGTAAGGAGCTTAGGGCATTCAGTGTGTTTGAGGCAAATAGACTGGCAGTATAAATTGCTCGGGCACACTGATAGAATGTAAGGATCTTGGGTTCCATGAACAGTGTAAGGAGCTTGGCGTACATGGACAGAGTGAAAGAAGAGTGGGGAACAGGCATCGTGAGTAGCTGATAGCAGGTAGACTGTAAGGAGCTTGGGGCCCTTGAATAGTATGTGGGGGGTTTTGGACATGAGCAAATCATGAGGTAATATGGGATACATGAAGCGATAGTGTGAGACTTTCTGGGCACATGATAACAGCATGTGCATGAGGCACATGAACAGAAGGTGCGAGTATCGGCAGCACATGAACAAACAGTGTGACTAGTGGGCACTGTCATGAAGGAGAATTAAGTCCTTCAATAGGCACTATAGTTTGGTTTGCTTTTGATGATTTACCTTACAGCAGGCACCTTCTGACAAAAATATTTCGGTGTGTGGTGTTTTGTATACTTCCATGCTACACTTTGTGGACCATTTATCATATAAATATATGTCTGCTACAATCCTACATATCATCCCTGCTGTTTACATACTTAAGTAGGTTTAATCATGAATCCTCACTGTTAGAAATGGGTGTCTGTAGTTGTCAGTGGTTTGCCGCCTGTCGAAGTAGCGATCCGTATTCTAGTTAGGGTAAGGGGATTACATAGCTATGATAACCCCTGTTCAACCCCTTGGTAGCTTGGCACAATCAGTCAGGCTTATCTCAGAGGCAATGTGTAAAGCCTTTGTACATACACACACAGTAACACAGTGAAAACACTACAAAGGGACACCACACGGCATTAACTGCCAATCACCATCCGTGCTCACCTCCTCCCTAAGAATGTGTTCGACCAAGTCCTGGTCCTGAGGAGAACCCCGAAAGACATATAGGGTTCTGAAACGCGTTGACCGAACACAAGCTAGCTGTAACCACCATCAATTCACTGAGTAATAGAGTGTACAAACAGGGCAATTAGCCTGTTGTTATCCTAGTGCTGTCTAGCTGGGTATGGCAGGTTGCAGTTTTTCTAAACCATAAACAGTCTGCACCGCCATTGTTTCTTTTACAACTCAAGGACTGGTCAATTGTGTTTTGTCAGGTTTTGTCACCTTATTGGTTTTGTATCCGTCAAATGTCAACTGTACTGTTATCATTAATGTTTTTTTGAAATCGTTATATTCACTGTTCTTCTCCATGACATGAGTTAAATGTTGACCGCGCATGTTCTAAAAATAAATGAACAAAGAAAAGGTGTAACAAGAACACCAAAACTACTTTAGCTATCAAAGCGTTTTTTTGAATGCATTAACTTAAAACGCACGTCCAAACAATCTCCTGTTCATACTATTATCGTGGCCCAGTTTGGACGTATACACGGGCCCAAGTGAAAAAACACTTTCTAAAAGTAGCATTTTCAAACACGCAATTTAAAAACCACCTTCACTGATAGATGTATTTTTAAATTGTGAGTTCTGGGACTCCAAATCTCTATCCAATTGGAAGTTACACCGGTAAGAGGTTACAAGGCAGCTCCAATGATAACCTATGCGAGAGATAGTCCTTGAACCAACATTTATGTATCGTGGATTTATGGGGAAAATTTGAAAATAAAGTAAAAAAAATAAATTAGCAGTATTTCGCTGTCAGGACATGTAGAACACACCAGTACATGTCCTACCTGTCACATACACTGCACCAAGCCAATGGGGCTACCTTGGGCCTACCTTAGAGGTGCCTTACAAGTAGTAAAAGGGAAGGTTTGAGCAGGTCAACATGGCAGTTTAAAACTGTCCATGCAGACACTGCAGTGGCAGGTCTGAGACATGGTTGCAGGGCTACTCATGTGGGTGGCACAATCAGTGCTGCAGGCCCACTAGTAGCATTTGTATTAAAGGTCCTGGGCGCACACAGTGCACTCTGCTAGAGACTTACCAGTAAATCACATATGCCAATCATGGATAACCAATCATAATCACTATTTACACAGAGAGCACTTGCACTTTAGCACTGATCAGCAGTGGTAAATTGCCCAGAGTTCTAAAACAGCTAAAATGAAATGCAGCACAGTCAAAAACAGGAGGTGTGAAGCAAAAAAGACATGTCTAACACTCGATATAACAGAGATTTTGTATTTCTCTGACATTGCTGAGTGTGATTTTGCAAAGTAAAACTTTCAAAGAAAATAAAATTAAAACAATCCAGTGCAAAATATTGTCAAGGACTGTCACACAAAAAGTTCTTTCTAGTTTCCTTCTCAATTACTCAAGGAAAGGACATGGCAGCCACAGTGCCATCCTGCACTTTAATACACATGTGAAAGATGTAAAGTGTCTCCGTAAGAGTGATCTGGAAAAACCCACAAGGGCAAAAAAAAAACCCTGGCAATCTTGATGCACATCAGTCCACGGAACACACTGTGGGACGAAGTTTATGCATGGAGCACACGTACTCTGGCATTGGAAATCTATCAGCAAGCTTAGAAAAAATGTTTGGATATCTCACATGTCAACACAAGTCAGAACCCCTTGACAGAATGGCCCAGTGCATGGACCGACGTGCTTTTTCCACAAACGTGAGTCGTAGGACCCAATGAACCAACTCTCTAGAAAGGAATAGGCACAACGTAGATGACATATGCTACAGCTTGGCATCCTCAGTAACAAGTATTTGGAATGGAACCCTGAAGAAGTCCAGTGAGGATGAAACGTGTTGGCAACTGTTTTAAGACAATGATTAATAGAAGAAAATGAATAAAGAAATGTCCTCAAAATATACTTAAAGGATAATGTTAATTATATGTATTGTATGTGTAGAATATCATGGGAATTGTGCCGAACCTCAATGTAAAACAAGCAATAAGTACTGAAGAATAAGGGGTGCTGATCCATTAAGAATTAATTTATGTTTTGGAGTTTTCTCCATTAGAAGTTGAAAGGGGTTGAACTTCTGGTTCTGTGCCCCACGTTTAGCGTATAATAATCTTTCACACTGTGATGGTAGGAGCAGTAGTCTATTGCCTCAACCCCTTTTGTATGTAATTGGCTAAAAGCAAAGATTATTTTTGGTTTTAAAAACACACATTGTGACAGTAGTCCAGAGGTTCCTGACACTGGATGGATCAACTTTGTGTGCGCATATGCTCCTTGTGAAAGCGCAGAATACAGTCACTCCGAGTGAAGTTAGCCAATGGTTGAAGTGGACAGACCAAGGCCCCATACTGTATGATGTAGTGGGCAGAAGGAAAATGTCAAAGACACAACAACAGACAAATACAACAATGGAGCAGGCCGAAAGCCCCTTTGAATAAGTATATTATATAAGTAATTTCATTAAAACCCAAAAAGACTTGGCTAACACCAGACCTGAAAGAAAGGAGACTGAGATCAACAGTAAGGAGAAAGAGAGGAGAGCAAAGAGAGAGAAGGGATGTGATGAGAGATGAATAAAAGACAATTTCGATGACAGAAGAGAGAAACGGAAGTATATACAGAGTTAAAAAAAAGAGGGATGTGATAGAAATAAAGTAAGCCTCGGGCAGGAAATAGACCATAGTTAGAGAGAAGTTAATGCAGAGACAGAAAAGAGTAAACGTTAGAGAAGTTGATAAAATGGATAAGTTAAAGAAGCGCGATAAGACTACACAGAAAATAGGAGAAAGGATATGCAGAGATGGGGAAAGGGCAGAGAGGAAAGGAGGTGACAACGTCTTGTTCCTTTCTGTGCTGCGTCCTATTCCGGTCGTCCGAGGCCCTGAACTGGGTAAAGCAATAAATTGTTGCCGACATAATCTGTGTGCGCTTCCGGTCCGTGTACAATGTCTCTTTTCGAAGCTCGGCGTGTTGCCGAAGGCCTGAGTGTGTATTAATTGTTGTATTTATGGTTTCTATTTTATCCGCAGAAGTTGACAGGAGAATGTGGGTTCACCCGAAACTTCGCCGCACATAGTTCAGTTCTAAGATACATCGTTATCGGGTCCTCCCCAACAAAAGCAGGGGGGATATTACCATTAGACGTAGACATATCCAATGACATGGAAGAAAATCCCATTTGTCGTCGACCAGGCCACATTTCTACTTTTCAGCCCAGCTGCCCTCCACCGCATTCTTGGTGGACAGGGTTTCTGAGATGTCGGGAGGACAAATATTTTGATAAAGGTCACACAATTTGTGATGTCGGCAAGCCACGTCGAGACCTAAGAAGGGCTGGTTCGATAAGTTGCGACTTTCCCCTCTCACCTCTCCCCTCCTACAGCAGGTTTTCTTTTTTCACTCATATCCGTCTGCACCCACAGTGATCCTACGGTTAAAAACTGTAGCGCCATATTTATTTTTTTCAACTTCAATAATCATCCATAAAATCGCGTGACGAGATCTTGGCCTCGGGGAGTGTCGCCATTTTCGTTGGACGTATATTATCGGTACGGGAGTTCTTCACAGACGTATATGATCAGAGTGTTGTGTTCTTTAAATAGCCCTCCCTACGGGTGTCCTTCGAAATTGTCTTCAGCGCGCTAAGGATTGGCTGCAGAGACCTGTGACCTAGAGGCTCGGCCATCTGCATATTGAGCACAACAAACGGACATAACAGTTGTCATTACTCCCCTACTGCAGCTCAGTGGAGCTCATTTTACTCTTCTCCGAAAGATAACAGGTTGAGTCAGTCCAGCAGAGTTCCAGAATTTGATTGCAAGTTGCACACAATTTCAAACCTCTGCAGGCCAAAATTATTATTTTTTTTAGCCTGTTGTTAGCACCTTTAACAAATGGTGGGGAGTTTTCCACAACATGCACTGGAAGAAGCCTGCTACGGGGATCTCCTTATTTGATGCCCCTTTGACTCCCAAAGCTAGGAAATCCCTAAATGCCTGGATTTCTATGTCGGCCATGAAAGAACCCGCAACAGAGGCGCACAGTCCAGCCGGTCCAATAAGATCTGCGAGACTGGCCACATACTAATCTTCCACTGGTCACGATTAGAGAGGCTCATAGCCCGGCCAGTAAAGCAAACCTGAGGTGAACTCCAAATAGGTCGCACATGTTATAGGATTTGTCAAGAAGACACAACGTCTCAGGCTAAGTTCATTCCCTGATCGGAGAAGGGTTCGCCACAATTGCCCATTCAATCCCAACCCCCCTTGCAGTGTGCAAACTCTAACCCGGCCTGAGGCTGTGGGGCCGTGCCTGCATGCATTAACCTCCCCCAAGCGCGCGCTGCTTCGACGGGGAAGCACTGACCTAATTTCTCCGTCTAGCCTTCCGGTACACTGTAGGTTCCCTTCCCATCCCCCTTCGTCTCTCCCCATCGCTATGCGGAAATCTGGACCATCGCCGTCTGTTGCCATGGCAGCTGCTGCCACTGAAGTCCATCACACAGCGGATGCGCCGTCGCTTGTCTGCGGACCGCGTGCCCGGCTGGGCTCTGGAGACCTGGGGCGCTATTGGCCAGACCGTCAAAAGCACGAGGGTTCGCGCGAGACGTCCCGCCTGTAGTGCGCGCGGCCTACTCTTCGCGGTATTATTTGACAGGGGTGGACTCAGGACAGGAAACCGAACGCACCGCCTTCGAAAAGCGAATTCACAATTTTCCAGAAATATTAAGTTGAAAAAAACGAATTAGCAGATATTGACAGTGAATGGTTTTGAAGGAAACGACAACGAGTGCAAATCTGACTCTAAAATCTCACTCCACTTGAAAATAATGAACCGCAGGTTAAGCGTGCCAGTGTAGACGCTGTCAAAATGTATGTTTTTCATTCACCCAACCCCATTCTCCCATACATGTAAGGCGTAGGAAATTCGTTTTGACGCCTTGTTACTGCCACCGGAAATGTAAACCATGTATACAAACGAATACTAGCCATAAACGTGTTTTGCACACAATTTTTTGTTGTTGATGTTTTGCAAGTTGGAGCGTTTTGTTCCATTCTTGCTGCAGCGGAAACTATACTTTGGAACCAGCTAACTGCAACACATCCTACTAGTTATTTAAATTCAGACTGAAATGCCTCCTACTTTCAAACACAAAAAAAACCTGAAATTCACCATTCACTATAACTCGTTCCCCCGCCAAGCATAGCAATGTCATTAATGATGCCATTTCAGATGTTGCAGTGATGTTATCAATGATGTTATAGAACATGTCAAGAGTGAGGTAATATGTGGGATAATCAATTAGCCGTGCATGGCGAGGGCCAGGTGCGCAACACCCATTGGGATCAAAGGGCTTTAGCCCCCGCCCCCCGTCGAGTGTGTCAACTTGGGCTGAGACAGCTTCTCGGACACACAAACACAGACAGTTTTTGAGCTGTTGTAGGCTGGCTGGTCTGGCGTCTGTCTTTTTGCAGTCGCACCAAGTACTTCATAGGTCTTTAAAAGACCATTTACTAGTTAACGAAGCTTTGCTGTTTTTCACCCCTTCTTTGAGCCCCTGAATCTCCACTCTGCCTATTGCTGGAAGAATTATAACCCTCACCCCCAAAAAATTTTGGATCTAGTTGCGCCTCTGGCGAGGGCGCAAGTTATACTTACTAGAGATAACTGGGGAATTTCAGTGTTTTGTTTTGGTTTAAAACGTTACGTGTCACTGACATTTTCAGCTAACTATAATGTCACTATTAACATTGTGTTTTTCAGTGAAATTCTAGGATTATTTTAAAAGTAAAATAAAAAAATATTTCCGTAAATAAAGCCAACATCCTGCTACACAAGGCTTTTGTCTATGCATGGTGGTGGGTTGGCTGCCGGACCTGGCAGCAAGCTTGGCCCGGTGGCCAACCACTCACAGTCAAGCAACTCTGCTGCACACAAATTTGCTTGTGTACAGTGGGGTTGGACGCAGTGCCAGGCCTACAGCCAGGCCCTGCAGCCAACCCTCTGCCGGCAGCCAACACCCCCCCCCCCCCCGCTGCACCTGAACGCCAGGCCTGCAGCCAGACCCTGCGGCCAACCCCATCCGCAGGCAGCCAACCCCTGTGAGTGGCGTAGGGTTGGCAACAGGACCTGGCCTTTTAGCAGCTAACTCTACACCACACTTTGTAAGGGGAGGAGGATGCATTGCCCCAACTCCCTGAGTCGTAATAGGTCCAGGGTATCCCATTCCCGGGGGCCGAATTCCATTTGGAGGGGGACCGAGCAGCCCCCTCCCCGAGTTTTTGTGGGCACTGGGGACCCCATACCCGGAGCTGAACTCTGTTTATAATGGGAGAGCGGTATGTGGCCCCCCTGGTCCAGACTTAAAAGGCCTCAGTATCCCATCCCCCGGAACTGAAATCTATTTATAATGGGAGGGGAGCACACGCCCCCCCCCTCCCTGTGCCGTAAGGGGAGGCCAAAGAACCCCATCTCCAGGGCCGAATTGTATTTATAAGGGGAGGGGATGGGTGACCCACCTCCCCAAGCCTTGATAGACCATCGGGACCCCATCCCCTAGGGACAAATTTCATTAATAAGGGATGGGGCTGTGATGTCCCCTACCAGAGCCTTAATAATCCCCCAGGGACCCCATCATCTGGGCTCAAATCTATTTATAGGAGGAGAGGGGCATGTCCCGACCCTTAATAGGCCCCAGGAAAACCCATTCCCCAGGGCTGAAGGAACCTTCTGGGTGGGTGCCCCAGGGCCCACCCAGGACACTCACCAAACAGTAACATGGGGACCGTGGGGAGAACCCTGTGGCCCCAGCCAGCTGCCTACTTGCACCCATCCTGGTGCTGCAGGAGCCAGCATTGGTCACACCCGGCTGGATCATCTATTTTTTGTTTTCTCCCGCCGGGCAAGAGTAATGTGTGATTTCTTGCCCACAAGAGTGCGGGCAGGGCAACAAAAGTGTGCTCCCACCCGTCGGAAGCATTTTTAAAGCTCCAGCCGAGTGAAAGCAAATATGCCTTAAAGGCTTGCCTGTTCCCACCTTTGGAAGATTTAAAAATGCTTCTACCAGGCGGGAGCAAAAATATGTTTCCCTGCCCGTGCTAACGCAGGCAGTGAATTACTGAGTCCCAGAAGTGGGCTACCTGAGATACATTAATTGAGCTGGCCCTAGGGGATAGGGTGCACTGTGCCTTTACAGGCTCAGGGAGTGGGGGTGCGTGGGCCCCTTCCCTCTTTTTTTTACATTTGGCCCTGGGGGATGGGGTCCACGAGACCCAAATCAGCTCAAAAAGGGTGGGGGGGGCACTCATTCCCACTCCCCAAATACAAAATGGGCAGCCTGCCATCCCACAGGAGTCCAGCAGAATCATGGTAAAAATACCCATTCTTTTTGGTATTTTGGACCCAGGAGAAGTGGGGTCCCTCTGGGAACCCCCCACAAGGGCTAGGGGGGCAGGGAATTTCTACCCTGCCCCCTTATATATGTATAATTTGTTATCACAGGACAGGGGGCTAAGTACCCATGTCCTGTAATGGCTGCCAGCAACATTTGTGTTCATTGCCCTGACAACCAATCAGACACTCTCTCCAGTGTGAGTCTGACCCCCTCTGGAGCCAGATGGCCCAAAGGAAAAAAGCTCACTAGGCCAATCAGTATGCTCTATTTTTCAAAATTAGGGTCTAGAGACCTTACTTAGGGAACAACATTTTTATTTTGCAAATAACTTTGGACGAATCTCCACAAAAGATTCGGAAAAGGTGCTACTTTTTGCCTAGTTTCTGCATGGAAAGTTTTGGGGTGATCCGTCAAGCAGGGCCCGAGAAAAAAGTAGAGTCCTAAAACACAAAATCCCCATGTATTTTCCATAGACCTCTTTAGGCAGGGCTACAGCAAAAACTACTGAACTGACTTACACACTAAATTTGTCTGTTAGGTAGATCTTGGTTCAGAGATTGTGCTTTTTAGGTCTCGGCTAGCGAAGGCTGCCCTTGCGCAGTCTCGCTCGCGAGATTTAATGACTTGGAGAAGAGGGGCTTGAACCCGCCCCTCTTCTCCCCTGTTCTCCATTGGCTGGCCTCGTAAATGCTGGCCAGCCACTGGAGAAGAGGTCAGTCACTCCGATTAGGCTCCGTCCTTTTCGGATCGGGGGGCGTGGTTTTTGCACTTCTGCTCTGCTCTGCCTCGGAGAAAGGCGGTGGTGTCTTTCGGTGCCCTCGGCTCGTTTTTGGAGGGGGGGTTAGTATATACAAATGCGCGGAGTCTCTGTAGTCGCAATAGCTCGTTTTTCTAGCAAAAGGTGTAAAATGGTTAGAATGCAAATGACCTGCGAAGTTAACCTCAATTGCGATGTTCAAAGAGATGCCGTCTTCTGCTTTCTCATTTGATTTGAATCTGCCGGCTCTCCGCCAGCCTTGGCTGCTTCTCTTGAGTCGGCGGTCTCGGGGCGCTTCGCAGTCAGGGTATGCGAGCCGCTTCAGTGCTTAATTTGTAAAATATTAAGTGCTGGAGTCCTATGGAAGGTACCGCAGGAAGGCTGACAAGTGTTGTGATCTTGCGCGCACTGTTTCTGTCTATAAACCCGTAAGCTCTGGTTGCATGCAGCCGATGTGTGGGGCAGGGTGGGCGTGAGGGAGAGTGCTTATTGTGTTGTCAGAACTAATGCTGCCCCTCAGTCCCACTATCCCTCGCCCTCACGCACCTGTGCACTGAGGTTGGCCTCAAAAGCGACCGGCTTCCCTAGGGGCTGCAGTAGAACACGTGCACCGGAATGGTAAACTTCACAACGTACTTGTGAAAAAGAGGGGAGGGGATGTGGCCTCACGGCCAGAGATGCCGACTTTGGAGTTGGGGACCTCCGTTCGAGCCTCGGCCCAACATGCTGTGATTCTGGGAAATAATCTCCCCGCGCCTACCAAAATATGAATGTGTCCTTGTGTAACGTAACGGGTGCTCGGGTGAGGCGCCCCGATTCCTTCGGGTCGAGTTCGCGCTACATAAATCGGCAAAAAAAGAACCATCTGTTGAGAGAGCTCAGAAAGTTACAGAGTGTCGTAATTCAAATATATCAAGAAGATTTTACATATTAGCAACAAAAACCGTCATAAAAGAAGTCAGCCTTGTGTGAGTGGCAGCTATGTTCCTCATTCAAAACAGATACTTGCTGCGTCTGTGTGGAACAGCGGGGTGCCGTCTCCGGTCCTGTAAAACCCTTCTCGGGGTTTTCGTCATTCCAGAGACAACTGTGAACCAATGAAAACCTTACAAATCCACTTCTTCGTGCAATACACCAAACCAGGCAGCGGTGCCCTCGCCTTCCAAGGCTGTTTTGACATTCTGCGGCGCGGGCGAAGCGAGAGGCCAAACAGTGCCTTGGAAACGTTACTAGAACCGCCAGATAGCATTAACGTGTGCCATGTATGTATCATCGGTACTACATTGTCCATATTGTATTCAAGGTTCGCTTTACCATGACGAATAAATAGTAATTCCTATTTGCATAGCGCCCACTCTGCCCTGTGCAGGTCCTCGTGGCGCTGGGCGGTGCTCCAGGGATCAGATATCGCTTTCTGTTCATGTCCATCCCAGACCAGAGTCAGGTTGGTGTTTGTGGAGACAAGGGTCAGAGCAGTGTATTTGTCAGTTTTAATGAGGTGTGAGGTGTTTTTTGTGGATAATGCTAGCACAATTATTTATTTGGCAGTAGTGAAAGGAAAAGAAAAGGAAATTCGCTAATATGATTCAGCGCAGCGTGTAGATTTTTAAAATGAAATCTCACTGACCGGCGTGCACTGGTTACACAGAGTGAACTCTGCAAAATAATCACAGAAATACTGTGCCTTTCTGCCCTCTGCTCCTGTCGTTTTTGGTGCCCTTCTGCCCTCTGCCACTTGTTTTTGTGTCATGCCCTCTGTCCCTCTCGTTTTTCCCTCGTTTTTTGTGCCTCTCTGCGCCACTCGTTTTTCTCTCTGTCTGTGCCTTTCTGCCCTCTGCTCCTGTCGTTTTTGGTGCCCTTCTGTGCCATTCGTTTCTGTGCCTTTCTGCCCTCTGTGCCTTTGACCGGCATTAATCTCCAATCATTTTCAAAGCTGCTAGTTGCCGTTCGCTTTGGTCTGAACTTTTTTTCCCCCTGCATGCATGCCTTGTTTTTCTCAGATCAGTTTGCCGGTGGGCTGGGCCTCGAACCAGGTCCTGGAGATTTGTCTGTCTTTTTGTTACATTCTCCGATCTAATAAAGATTGTTGTTGTATAATGGACACCGGCTCCCCTTCAACCAACCTTGTGACATCTGCCCTCCTCCAGGTCGTTTAGGCCAATCAGCAAATGGATTGTTGTGGTCAATCCAGCAGGCAGGTTACGCGCCCTCTGGTCTTTGTTCCACTTCCAGGTCATGTTGTTGAAACCGAGGGACATGCAGAGGCTTCGAGCAGAGCGTTTTGGTGTTATCCTTAGGAAATAAATATATCTCTAGCTGTATCTGTTTTTGCTGCGATTAAATTGGCAAAGGTGTAGGATGTTAAACCGGCAGGAAGGGATTGCGTGTAGTGAGATAAGTAGGGAGAAACCGAGACTAACGAGGCATCCTCCCCATCCCCCAAGGTGAGAGCTTTGAAACGTTTCCTATTTTTTAAACAAGAGGGCACAGGGATACCTTTCGCTCTGAGCCATATTCGAATACATTTGGTATTTTTCTATCCACATCTACAATCTACCCTGTTCTTTACCTTCCACGTTTTTTTTTAACTAAACAGTGCAAATTCGACCCGAAGGTTTTGGAGCGCCTTATCACAGCATCATTTATATTACACAGGATAGGTTCATTTTTTAGACACAAAGCAATTAAGTGATTTACCAAGAATCACAGGATATTGAGCGATGCTGGGACTCGAACATGGCTCCTCAGTTCTAAACTGCATTCATAAAGCCACATCCTCCCCCCATACGCTACAAGTAATGTATCCGCTTTCTGCCCTAATCCACGCATTTCTCCACGATTTACATCAGTTCTCTGCATCCTCACTTAACCTCTCCGCATTTGATCTTGACTCTCCTCATGTTGCCTTTCCAACTTCTATGCAAGCTCTATCATCTGCACCCTGCACTCTACATGCTCAGTACCTACGCTATCACATTTATTCTAAAAACGGTAATTCTGCTGTTTACTTGGGCTTATCCTTCTTAAGGGCTGTCCACTCACCACATGCAGTCCTGACGCTTCATATGTGTTCTCCACTCTCCACTTACACACTCTACACTCTGAACATTCATTCACCACTGTGTAAATTCACCCTCTGTCCTGCACAGCTGCTTTTCACCCCCACATGCACTTTTCATACAGTCTCCACACATTCTCTCTACTATCCACATACTCTTACATTTTTTCTCCATGATCAACACCACTGTGCCCACACTGTTAATATTTACATCACTTTCCAGTGAACTTCCACTGTTTACCATGTACATCAATTGCCACCCAGGTGTATGCTCTACACTCCACTTTTGTACCCCATCCTGCACTTGTACTCTACACCCTGTTCATCTGCTCTTAAGCCTGCACATTTTCTTTATCCATCATTTGCTCTCTCCATACTGTGCAGTATCCATTCTCAACACCACTCCACCACATCTACGGTGTAGAATGTATATCTTTTCTCTCACCATGAACATCAGCCCTCCATGGTCCATACCTACTCTCCATTTTTGCTGTCACACTGGGAATTTGCTATTCATTCTGATCATCCTCTTTCCATTGTCTCCACTGCACAATAGTCTTCCCCCCCCCCATCTAGATGCATTGTCCACCCATGCTCTCCACTATGTACATCGGCTGTCCACCCTCCACTCGAGATCCTTCCTCAAGTCTACACACATGCTCCTTCAACCTTCATGTACACTCTCCACACAACAGATCGAACCATCAATAATGCAGCAGGTGCAGTGGCAAGGGAGTCCAGACGGAGTGAGGGGCATCTGCACCCTAATCATGGCACTGTTTCACTGCCTAAACAGGGCAGTAGGCCTTTTTCCATTTCTGCATTGGGAGCCATGGTATTCTAGCACATGCTCTGTCTGTTGCGAGACATTTTGGTAGCTTACAGTAGGCTTAGAGCCCACCTATTGCTTACCCTGGTTGCCTTCATTATGCCTCTTATTTATTTTCTCATTAGTCAGCTTATGTAGGCTTTCTTTAAACTTTTTATGTTTTTTCCTACCCTGGAGCATGGACGTGTTACTCACGTTTCAGACAATACTTTTTTTGGGTTTTGTTGAAGCACCCTGAGAGTACCTGTGCTTTCCAGCTGTCTCTTTTGTACGTCTCTCCCTGCTGTATTCCTCTTTTTCACCATCTCTAAGTTGCCGTTGTTGGTTCCTCCTCACCCACCTTACCTTGCTCTTCTTGCTCCCCACCACCCCTTTGTCCATGTACTTCCCCCATTCACTCCCTCCATTGTCCATTTGCTAGCCAGAGCTGATTCCCCACCTTGAGTTGTCAGCTTACGGCCCCATCTCCTCCTTGCTTCTCTAGCCACGTCTGTCTACCCTCCGGGTGGGAGGGGCAGGGACAGCAAGCTGACAATGGAGAGTGGGCGAAAGGGACTGTGGCTCGGCATTGTTAAAGTTAGAGCTATTGGCATTGCTCATGACAATGCCGTTTCTTTAAATGTTTTAAAAACAAAAACATAAACAAAAATAATGTCATTAGCAATGCCAATAGCTCTAACTTTACCAATGCCGAGACCATTGCATTGTAAATGCTTGTTGTGATTTGGGGCGAATCCACTCAGTATTTTAAAAAAATTTTTTTTATAAATCTTTTTATTAACTTTGCTGATGGTCTCATACAGAATCCGCTCAGTAGTTTTTAAGAAATTAAAGTTGAAAAATATTTGTATATCTGGACCGTTGGATCAAAGGGACTCCTGCCAGAGTCTTGCGGGAGCACCAATTCAAAAGTAGAATGTCCTATATTGCCCAGGGAGCTTTTTTTCCTTGAGTCAATGTTCTCCTGTGAGAGCAAATGCTCTGATTGGCTGACAACATTATGGGGAAAATGTTGTTGGCAGCCATTACAGGACTCAGGGACTAAGTCACCTGTCCTAAAAATAAAATAAAAACATAAGATAAAAGGGCAGGGTAGGGTTACACTGCCTCCTTAGGCCCCTTTTGGAGGGACCCAGAGAAAACCCCTGGGGTCAAAATTGAAAAAAAGGATGCCAGTGGGATCATAAAACAAAAAGCTGACCCACGGCCGCATTTTTTAATTAAGGGGAGGGGGATGTGCGCCCCCATCCTTGAGCCTTTTTCAGCGCTGGGGAACCCATCACCCAGAGCCCAATAGAGTTGATTAGGGGAGGGGGCGTGCAGCCCCTCTCCTGAGAACCCCATCCCTCAGGCCCCAATAACATTTTTATGGGGAGTGGAGTGCACAAGCCATTTTCGGCCCCAGGTACCCCATCACTCTGGGCCCAATTGCATGACGAAGGCAGGGAAACAGATCAACAAATTGCTCGCGCCCAGAGGGCTTTCTGTGGATGGGAGCAATGCCAGCTCCTGCAGCTTGCTGGGAGCCAGCTTGGGCAATGGGGACCCTGGGGCTCCTCCTGCGGCCCTAGTGTGTTGTTAGTGGGTGCTCTGGGTGAGCATCAGGGCACCCACTACATTAAAGATAGGCCCCAGGGGATTGGGTCCCCGGGGCCCAATGAGACTCGGCAAGGAGGCCAAAAGGCTCCCATCTACTTTGAAATCAAAATTGGCCTGGGTGGCTGGGTTCCCCAGGGCCTAACGAGGCTCGGGGAGGGGGGAAGTGGTGCCTCCCTCCCCTTTTAAACAAAGCATGGCCATAGGGAATGGGGTTCCCGTGTACTATAAAGGCATGGGGAGGGGGGCTGCATGGCCCCCCTCTCATTTTATTTACATTTTAGCCCTGGGGTATGGGATCCCGGGGCCAAATTAGGCTCAGGGAGGGGAGGGCCACATGGCCCCCTCCCCTCTTCCATTGGTTTGACCCCAGGGATGGGGTCCCCAGGGCCAAAAAAGGGTTGGGGAGGGAGGTTGTACGCCTCCCTCTTCTTAGGTTTTGGCCCCAGAGGATGGCGTCCCTAGGTCAATTATGAGTTGAGGAGAGGGCTGCATGATCCACTCTCATTAATATATATGTTTTAGCCACAGGGGATGGAGTCACCAGAGCCGGAAGGTCAACCCTAAGCTGTATACGCTAAATACTTTGCACGGTGTGGGGGTTGGCCGCCTGCTGGAGGTTTGTTCACAGGTCCTGACAGACAAAAGAAAAAATCTTTTTCATCTTATAAATAGCATGTATTGTAAAACAAATTTACAATATATGCTATGTATGTGTGATTGTTTGCCTGACGAGAGTGATTGTGAGATGTATCGGTATGGGGTTATTGTTGATTTTTAGCATATTAAATCACTGATTTGTTTATGATAAATTTGTTTTACAATACATGCTATTTATAAGATGAAAATATATTTTTTCTTTTGTCTGTGTAGTTATGTTTTGTTAATGGCTAATTGTTGCACTATATATGAATTGTATTACTTTTGTTATAATCTGTCATAAATGAACTCATGTCAACTAAAACTATAGAAAACTATTGTAAACCAAAAAAGAGAAAAGGTATTTTATATGTACAAAAAATCATAAATAAATTGGATATTATGAATAACCAGTCATGTTTGATATATGGGTTGGGGCCTAGTCTAACCTTTGAGCCCGCAGGAGGCAGCATATAAAGAAATCTAGGTCAGACAAGAGTTTTCCTTTATAGTAATTATTTCTCCCCTTCACTCTTGGACCTAAAAATTGATATAGGGGCACCTTCTTTACTATATAGATTTGCTCATGCAAACATTTTAGTCTTTTCAAGTTCACTTTACCTCCAACCACTTTTTTCTCAACCCTGGAAGAAGTTTTACGTCTGCCATTGAAAGGAGTAAATTTCCAACCTTTCTCAGTATGGGGAAAGTTAAGAGAAGAGGTGGTGAAAACTCTTAAAACATGCCAGTTAGTAGGTTTGCACAGAGTTAAAAGGGCATTCAAACCCTGGAACTATTGCTTACCACTACCTTCAATCCCAGTATGTTGATCTGCAGGAATGTGGCAACATAAGGGAATTGCTAGTATTCAAACCCTACTATAGTATGAGCCCTGGCATAATCATGGAAGCTATCTCAGAGATCTTTTAAAATTATATTGCTGCCATAATTTGTCGCTGCATTACATGGCACAAGAGTGACGAGTGGATTTTGTTACAGGACATATAGATTTATGAATCAATCTGCCCTATGGACAAGCAGATATTTTATAAAATTCTACACCCCTGTTGTATTGCTAGCTATGGTAAATCAAAGTGGTGTTGTGCCTCTTCGAGTCCCGGCAGGGCAAGGCTTTCCTATATAGAAAGAAACTATCAGGCAAGCTGGTAAAGCTTTTGTGTTTGATCTCATGTAAACAGGTTTCAGATGTGAAAGAGTTGAAGGTGTCCTCAATAATGTTTTACACTAGAGAGTATTATCTTTACAATGTCACAAAACACCAAGAACAGTATCAGGACTGTTCACTGCCTGATTTCTGGGATCATACTAAGCTTTGTGTGGTCAGATGCGTTAGAGCTGTCAGAATCCTGTTCATAGGGCCACAAGGCAAGCAGGAGCTACTGGGCTCAACCGTTGGGGTGGAGGTTTTTTACGCCTGATTTTCGGGGCCTGACCTACTATGGATCCTGAGCAACTGGGCCAAGTACCCCTTCAGCACTAGACTCTCAGTTGCGGCGCAAGCAGTCCAAAGCTTCTTGGGGGAGGGGGTGGCGTAGATACAGGGGAGGTGAACACAGGTTCACAACTCAAAATATGCGCAACAGCAATAATAAATGATCGTCCATTCAAATACTTGCTTTTCTGAGAAAAGAAGCATTTTATTTTACAGCTATTAGTACAAGGGTAAATGCAACATTCTCAAACAATTTCCACAGTCCTCTGAGGTCAGTTCTCTAGTGTTTCTTAGGCAGTTCCCGAGTCCCACTCCCTTACAGCTTTAGCGGTAGAGCTATTCCCCATTCACTATAGGCAGCATTCAGGTGAAGCCCTACTTGTCTGAGTCTCAGTAGTCCTACTCCATCACTGTATAAAAGTTTAAAGTGTTCCAGTGCAGAAGCACTACCTGGCAAGCAGGTTTTTCCAGGGCAGACTAACCTGAAATCACTCTTACCCAGACACGCAGGATCAGAGAGACTGGAGCCCCTGAGGACACCCCCTCCTTGTGTGCTGGAGCTGCAGCATCTGTCTCTTGTAAGTTGTTTGCACGCGGCCCTGGCGGACTGTGCTCGGCAGAGCCCAAGTTCCTATCACAGGCAGTCATGTTACCGCAGTGACTGGAGGATCTTTGTGGCTCCTCCAAGCTTGGTAAGTTCTTTGATCCTTCCCACAGTGGGTGGGGGTGGGGTGAAAGTCCTGATGCTGATCCTCAGTCACGGTGCAGGCCCGTAGGGGTCACCACAGTGGCCTTTCTCCTCCGGTGACGATCCCAACCAGGTCACACTTCTTGCTTGGTCCCGGTGGCCCCCTCTGGCTGGCATACAGGGTCACCATCTCTCCATTACACGACCCGATCGGCACAGCAGATTTCTTCACAGTGGCCCCCCTAGGCATACAGGGTCGCTGGCTCACCACTGCACAGGGGCTACTGCCCAATCAGCATGACAATCTTTTCACAGAATCCCCTCCTCACATATGGGGTCACTGGCTTTCTATACCATGCTGGCTACAGCCCCCTCTGCACAGCATCCTCCTCATGGTGGCCCTTCCTGGCTTTTGGGATTGCCAGTTCGATTCTGCACATGGGCAGTGTCCTGTTCGGCACAGCAACGGTCACTGTTAACTTTACGGAGGCCCTCCTCTGGCATAGGAAGCTAGCCGACTTTCCCTGCATGCAAGCAATGACCAGATTGTTGCAGCAGCTGTCTCGTCACACCTTGCTAATGGAATCTTCTCAACAGGATTCTGCACTGGACCAAGTTCCCTCCAACGCGCTCCTCTTCATCAGAGGGCACACTGGGCTTGGCAAGCAGGCAGGTGCTGGTGCTTCAGGCTGCAGGGTAGGTGGTCTTGGATTCCCTGGGGGATGCACCCTCACATAGCTGGGAGTATAACAGGCCTTGGCCCCCATTCCTGGTCACAGACTTAAGTTTTGCATTGCTTCTCCTCCTCGCACAGCCTGACTGACTGCTTGATAGTTGACAATTTTTGGGGTCTAAAACTCCCCTTCTTATGGTCTATTTCTATACGCAAAATGTGATTAGTGTCTGCGTTTTTGAAGTTTATGTTGACGGCCTGCTTTCTCTTGAAGAACCCACGCCTCTGCCCCCTCTTCTTTCAGAAAGCAGTCTGTCATAGCAGGGATGACTCCAAAGCTGATAACCCTACAACACAGGTCATGGGAGTTACTAGGAGTTCACACCTGGATGTCAACCACAGGTAAATGTGTATCAAAATGTTAGCCCATGGCCTCAGACCTACTCTTTATGATTCTCTTATTAGCCCCATCTCCTTCCTAAGATGTGTCCAGGTCCCTTCATTTTTTTGTTTTTAAACAGAATTTATTGATTTTCAAAGAAAATGCCAAAAGGACAATCACATGGGCAATGCAAAGGAGCAGTTAGGTAGACAAAATACATTGCAAATACAATCATCAGTATTCCTAAGATCCTCTTAGATCCAGTCGCAACCGGGTTCTCATCAAAGGTCCTTGTGAGCTGTCAGTTGACCCCTCTCCCTCCCAGCGGTCGATATAGCCCTCAGGTTATCAATTCTCCGTGCCCAATACAGCCTAACAGCGAATTTCAAACAAGGATCCCTAAATCCCTCCCTCCCTCCCTGTCCCCAAACACCCCAACGCAACTGCTTAATTCCTGGTAAAGACAGTAGTCTTTCACCACTATGCGGGTAGCACTTTGGGCGCCCTTTCCCATCCCACAATATCATAATCATAATCAATAAGGCAGGCTTATGTCATGGGGCACATGCATGATCCGTGTTTACCTATGGCAACAAAAATCAGCATTAGGGATACAGACGTATCAGAACAGTTGGGGCACTCAGGGCAGTGGTGCACGTCCATTACCATGCAGAGGACTTTTCCGTCACAGTAGAATCTATGAGGAGTTAACGGAGGTTGTAAAACCTACAGGTACCAAGCAGTTGCTGATTTCATTAATTAAACTTTTAAAGCCCGTTTAGTCTCCTACAATAACTAGATGGTTCTGTAGCTGATGACTGAAGCACGCATCAACACCTCCTCTTTTGTTGCACATTCTTCCAGGGGCGGTATGGCATATAAGGCCTTTTCTGTTGGAAGACACCTGGAAGACTTTTTGTGGGCAGCTGGCTGGTCATGAGATTCAACTTTTAAAAGTTTTATTTAAAACCAGTGATAGGGGTGGCATCATTGGTGCTAAGTAAGCTTTAAACTCTGAACTCCAGCCCTGACAGAATGTAAAATTTCCTAGCTATTGGGAAGGAAAGTTTAAAGTCTATTAAGTACACAGAGGCGAAGATTATCCCTCCATGGGAGAACAATGTCATCTCTCCCACCCTTAGACAGGGAAACATTAAACTCTATTGGGGGTGAATATATATTCCTACTGGTATGTTTCAACTTATCTAAAGTTCTCTTGACATATTTGAAGATTAGATCTGTGTTGTATAGTTTTTATCATAATAGTTTTTATTCTGGCTTAATTTATTTCCCCATTCAGGCTTTGTATTATATCCTATTTGGTGTTTTATGAAACATGTGTGTATTGTGCTTTTATGACTAATATGTTGAATAAAGCTTGTTGGATTGGATTGGTTTTGTTGCCAGGTATTTATCAGCCTGTATGAGGCTAGGCCGATTTTAGATTTCCTCAGAAGTGGATTTTGATTCAGTTCAGTATTTTATCGGTGCAGAAGAGAGGCTAGATCACCAGTGACTAGAGTAGCTCACTTTAGTTCTCCATACAAAGAAAGAGGTAGTGCTGTTCCTTGGGGATATTCTTATGTGTTACCAGGATAATTTGATTGGTTGAATCTTAGATTGTGTTTGGACTCATGGGATTTGTAGTCCTTTGCTTTGATGTTATTTTTCTAATCTTTGTTGGGCTGCAGAGCTAATAAATGAAGGAGGATAAAGCATCATCATCGCCTTCTTGTCCTTAATAGAATTTAAACTTAGTTTCATGATGGCTATGAAATTTTACATTTCTAATGCTTAATGCACAGGGGCCATATCTCTACTCTCAGGTTGGTGGGGATTTAAAATGTGGAGAGGGCTGTGCCGTATTTCCTGGGTGTTGGCATTGCTGTGTGAAATATAGCCATCATGTATTTTGATAAGGGCTTCCTCTCCTAGGCAACTAAGTGGGAGTGCAATTGTGAAGTGAGTTTTGCCTATCCCTGTCAAACGCACTCCTCTGCACTCTTTATTTGCAACCTGTACACGTATATCTTCTTCGCTTCTGGATGCTCCCTAAACTCACTTGAGAGATGAGAAAGACAGAAAGCTGCAGAGCACATTCACTTGGGTTGTTCTCACCCCTGCCTCATAGGTTGTTGCCACATGTCGAGTTTTGTTGCCTTAAATGTAGCACTGACAAAAAGATAGCAACCAGTGTCTGGTTATTTACCTATTTAATGATTGGGAATGTCGAGAATAACCAATTGACTGATATTTGTCTGTGCATCTGTGACTGCAGAGATTGCTCTGCCTCTCCTTATATTTCGGTCCCCTAGGACTACAGTATATCCAACTGATCTCTGTGGACACAGCACATACGTTATGCCAACAGTACACCTAACACACCACTCGGTAATATATCATGTGCACAAAACCACTACAAGCCATCTAGTTAGCTATAATATTGCCAGTTCAACAAAATACCCAGATATAGCTATACTCATGCATCACAACAGTACATATTACACAACTCCTGTCACTATCACATGCACAACACAAATCCTAAAAGTCTAGTGAGTCAAGTATTTTCCACCTCATTGCCATATCATGGTAAGTTGGTGTCCATAATGAATCAAAGTGATTTGGAATTCTGTGAGAAATGGGGTTTAAAACCATGAAGGTTCAAGTGATTGAGCAAGGTTTGTATTATATCTTGTCTGTTGTTCTTGGCAAATAATAGGAATTCTGTCTTGGTTGGGTTGAGCTTCAGGTAGGTGTTGGACATCTAGGTCTGAATGATATACAAGCTGTGTTACAGGCATTAGATGTTTGAAGCATGGAAGACTTTCAAGTAAAGCTGTGTCTCACCAGCATGTTGGTGAATTGTGATGCTATCATCTGTAAGTTGAACACGAAGGGCTCCATGTAAAGGTTGACGATGACAGGATTCACAATGGAACACTGGGGGACTCCACATGTAATAGGGATCTTTGGTGACCTGGAGGTCTACAGTCAATCAATCAATCAACATGTTCTTTATTTGGATATTAAAAACAAACAAAGCATATAAATTACATATCAGGTTTTAAAAAAACAATAAAAAAAGAACATCACTCGCTAGAAGGAAACTAAAAATCAGGGGAAGGCGCAATCATAAGATCCCTAATCGTACCTTCCCACCAGAACAAACTCCACTCAAACTACCAGACAACACAGCAGTTGCAACAGCACTAACCACTGCAAAAAGCCACTCCACATGCAAACATATCTGAAACTTCTCATTTCTCTACCCAAACAACCTCCCTTCCACCTCCACCAAAAGCTACAACTAGAATTCCAACCCAGTCACACCAAAATGCCCTATACCCCTGCACCTTCACCCATACCACACCACATATCCCCCTCAAAGCACCATAACATGAAGAAGAAAAACAAACAAGAACTAAAATGCTTACTATTCAAAGCAAGATCCATGAACAATAATCACTTCAACAATTTTGACCTACTCTCAGAAACAGCACCGGACCTCACCTTCATTACAGAATAATCCTGAGCAAAGATTATGCACCCACATGCCACAAAGTCATACCACCAGATTTTTTCACCATAAACAAAATTTGTAGTTGCAAAATTGAAGGGGGTCTGGCGATCATCCATACAAACATCACTTCAAATAACACAAATTGGAAACCTCAGCATGGGAAGCTGTGAATCCTTAATGATAAGATGTCACCCCTCTCTACCTATAACTTATTCCTTCTTCTTAATATATAGACCACCAAGGAGCAATGCCAACTTTAAAGAAGTTTTACTAGATACAGTGACCAGTACCCATCTCAACCCCCCAACCTATACATTCTAGGATACCTCAACATATGGTTTGACAAGAACAATCTAATCATAACCACAGCTATCACAACCAACCTTGAAACCGTCAACCTCCAACAGTTAATTTCTAACCCAACTCACTCTGCAGGACACACTCTTGATGTCATATTGGCACTCTCATGACAAACTATAGTTACAGACAACCCGTCAGCTGGAGCGATGACAACATCATCAATTTCAAGATCAACACATCTGTCAATGACACTTTGAAGATACCAAAAAACAACACAATAAACACTTAGACAATGGAAAAACTAGATACCCATCTTGAAAGACACCCAATAAACATGCATTGGAAAGGCATGCACACCTTTTACAACTAGATCTCCACTGCACTGGACAAACAGATACCAAAATAAAACACATCCAGGGCTGACCAGAAAAAGAACACCACGCAGATTAACAACAACATCAAAAGAATGAAAACACAACTCAACATGCTACTGCTCAAGTGAAGAAAATTGAGATATGAAAGAGACACAACCGCCCTTTGACATTACAAAAGAGCCTTCAGAAGACCCATCAGAACCACAAAAAGACACCGCTACTCCACGTGCATCTTGCTGACCTTGTAGGTAAGCTCTTAAAGGCCCAACATGGGGTAGCAAATGCTATATAATTGCTGCAATACGGTATAATGCATACCAGTGAACTGAGATACCCTGCTGCACTCGTGGTGATCCTTATTTTGTTTTTCCAGTCATGCAGGCTAAACACAACCTTCTCTGGCAGCAGTGCACACCACATATCGGTGGTACGCATCTCACAGACCGAAGAATATAGCTGGACTACAGTTGGCCCACTCGGAGATGTTTTTAATTCATTAACAAAAAGCTTTGCCAAATCAGAGAGTTACTGCCAGATCTACCAAATGGCAGTAACTTAGTAATGGTGAAGCTGAAATAATCCTCAATGAAAGCCAGCAAGTGAGAAAATGTGCAAGTCTGCCAAGAGGAAATAACCTACGCAGCTTCTTCTATAATTCAGACGTACAGAGCTGCCAACTGCTCATCGTATAAGAGACTCTAATTTAAGGATGAAGGAATTCGCGTGCTACATAACCCCCACAAAATACCGATTGAGTGTACAAGGCCACATGCGCGGGGGAGGCGCGACAAGACTGCATCTCATTTTTTAGGTTTTGCCTGCACAGCTCTTGGGTTGTGCTTGCGAAATCTCTTGTAAACGAAATAATCTTAAAACGGGCTTAGAGCCCACCCATAAGTTACCATTACTTACCATTGGTTTGCTTCCACATCTCTCTTGCTCTCTTGCTTCTTATTGATCACCACCTCCTCCTCCCTCCTCGCCTCCAGCTTCCTCCTGATGGTTTGTGTGTGTCCCTGCATTGGAGCATGGACCAAGTACAGCTTCCTGTCTCTGATCAGTATCCTTCCACTAGCCGCAAGCTCATGCAGGTACTCTTTTTTACTTTTGTACATGCAGTCTTATAGAGTACATGTATCTGCAGTTTCTCTCTTTCACACCTGCCCTCCTCCCACTGTTGCTGCTCCCTCCTTTGTGTTGCTTTCACCTGCCCTCCTCCCGCTGTCTGTTGCGTTTCCCACCACTCCTCACTTATCCCTCTGTCCGTTTTGTCTCCCACACCCAGCTCTCCTCCCACTGTCAATTTAGTTTCCTACATCTCTACTTCGGCTGTCTATTTCGTTTGCCACACCAGCCTCCTCCGGCAGTCTGTTTTATTTGTCCCGCCCTCCTACCGCTGTCCGTTTTGTTTATCTTCCTGCTGTCCATTTTGTTTATCCTCCTGCTGTCCATTTTGTTTCCCAATCCATCCCCTCCCGCTCTCCGTTTAGTTTCCCCCACCCACTTCCCACTGTCTATTTCATTTCCCACCACAGTCCGCCCTCCTTCTGCCTCTTCCCGATGTCCATTTCGTTTCCCACCCCTCCACCTTCTGTCCGTTTCATTTATCAACCCACCCTCCTCCCAAAGTCCATTTCTCACCACCACCCCCCACTAATGGTACTCTGTCTGTTCTTGTTCACCACTTTCCCCCCATGTGTTGCTTGGCCCCTTCCAATCGGCCAATGCTGTTTTTAGACTTATTGCACAGCAGTGTGGGCTGCTTTGCAACATTGCCTACAGAGAAAAAGGTACTATGATGGAGTCAATGCTGTACGCATCATAGCTCTTTTTTTTCATTATTACTTTAAGCCATGTTGCACTGCAGCTTGCCCTGCTGTGCAACATGTGCCAAACAGAATGACATAGTGAAAAGATCTTGCATAGAAGAAACCTATTGGCTTTGCCAATGCTTGTTTCCCCTGTGTCACGGGTTATCTGCACACAGGGTGTGTGTGTGTAGACCTGTGTTTCAGCTCTACATGCCTTGACTCTTCCATTCTTTTTCATGAGATCGCTAAAATGCTCTCCTTGTTTAGGACAGCGCATGAAATGGACATCGAGAAGTGCAGATACTGACCATCAGAGAACCAGCTTCCTACTGTGATGTGCTGGTGCACTTTTGTTAAAAGTATTGCACCGTGCACCCATATAGGGAAGCGCAGGTACTCAGTCCCTGACAGCACCTGCCCATTTAAAGCCCTGGTTTGGGGGACAATAATATGGCGGCTCACTGCCCTCCCCAGCCTCCACACAGTGAATGAAGTAAAGCCTCATGCGGGGAGGGGAGTCTGAGGCGCTGCCTGGACCCTGGGCAACAGTCCCACCTGGCCTTCCCGGACGAGGTATCATGTATCCCTTGCATACTTGCAAGTGGGCCAGGAGAGCGGCTTTCTAGCCGGATGCTAAGTGCAGATTTATCGAGATGTGGTCACTTAATAGCATTGCACAAAAGCTACGGCTGCTTGGAAATATTTATGCCACGAGTTGCAACCATGAGAGAAGACCAGAGTCCTCGTGGGATGATGGAAGTCTATTTATAGAGGAGACCTGGGGGTTTTAGACAGTGAGGATTAGAGAAAGTTTGTAAAGTACCTTAGTAGAGAGCCGCGGTGGATTAACTGTCCATGTTTGTGTGGCTGTACTCGGAATTTCATGCTTGTGTGAATGGTAGTCGTTGTTTGCTTCCGGTCTCTGTCTGGTTGTGACTCTAGGCCGCCCAGGGGCTGGTCTCTGGCTGGAGTGGCACAATTGTCAAAAAATGATGGACTGGAATTTAGTCCCGGCTTATTACCAGTGGCTGAAATTAATTTAAGAATTCCACCCATCACATTTTTTAATAAGTGAGACGCCCTTAGTATGGTTCCGCTGAACAGTATTGGCAACTCTATCAAGGGCCATATGCGCATTCCCTAGTTCTCTCATTAAATTTGCACTATGGGGCAATGTACTCTTTTTTTGTAGATTTATGTAGCGCAAACTCGACCCGAAGGTATTAGAGCGCTTTACATGAGTACCAGTTATGTTACACGAGGACACATTTATTATTTGGTAGGCGCGGGGAGATTAAATGAGTTGCACAGAATCACAGGATGCTGAGCCAAAACCGAGGTTCGAATCCGGTTCCCCAGCTCCAAAGTCAGCAGCTCTAGCCATAAGGCTACATCCTCTCACGTCGCCCCTTTCCCTAAAACCAAATAAGATGCTAAACAGGGTAATACTGTTCCTACCTTACCATAAGAACAGATATATTTTGAGAATATGTCCATGAGCTTGTGGTAAAATAAACATGTGAAAATACATAGTGCAGAACCTGCAGGAAGCATGCATTTCCTGTGAGAGGTTTCTGTTGGGCAGGTCATTACAGAGCTATCAGTACTCAAACAGGTTAATCACTGCTTTATTAGAGGGAGGAGAAGGGTTGCTCAAAACCATTGGAACTTGCAAGCGTTTTCCAAGGGGCCAAACATGATGGTCTGTAGTGTGACTGATGGCCACGGGGGTGCAAGGTGGGCTTAGGGACAGTGAAGCATGTATGTGGTGTGAGAAGTTGGCCTGGTATATGCTGACCACTAATTAAAGTGGGCTCCTTGTACCAGTCCAAAAAACCCTTATTGATGATTAGGTTAAAGACAACCTTTATTGAAAGCTATCCTAGTGGTAGCTATGGACAGCAGCCTTCAGGCTAAGTCTCGAAGGAATGTAAAGCAGCTTGTTTTACCAGTGTATAACCTCCTGAATGATCAAATGAAAGGATAACCACACAAGGAATATATAAAATATATGTATTTATTACTAAACACTCTCTACTAACCTCTTTATGAGATTAGAGAACAAAGCACACAATATTAAATCACTAGAATGACAGTAAATAGCACAATACACAGTGGGCTCCAGGGGGAGACCAAACCATATACTAAGAAAGTGGTATAACAACCACAACTTGACTAGACACAGTGCCTAGAGCACATAGAATCGCTGGGACCCCAAGGAACCACCCAAGGTAGTGACACAGGGGACCCACGGAGGACGGGTGCAGTGTAAGAACACAGACGCGAGTTCTGTACAACTCTATGGGAAAGTTGCGGTTGGAATTTTAAAGATTAAGGACACTTCGGAAAGGACTTCAAGCAAACCCAGTTAAACATAGAAGGTTCTAAGGCTAGCACACTTAAGATACCCGTGTTACCTATCCTAGAGGAGCCGGGTGCATAGGGTTCAAGTGATGTCGGAAACCTTCGTTGTTTTCAATGGCGTGATACGAAAAAGTGCTGCTGCCAGGCAGATGAAAAGTGTCGTGTGTGATCCAAGCCTGGATCGGAGCGGAGAAAATTCTGAAAGCAGAGGGGACAGAGTCTGGGTCACTTCGACAGTGACCAGGGGCACGATAGACGAATGCACACCGATGGCGGGTGTTTCAGGTGAGAAGAGGTGAAGCTTGACTCTGCAGCCATGGGCACCAGGAGACGTCGACGATGACCAAAGTTCAGAGGTGAGCTGTCCCACGAAGGATGTCGAGTGCTGGGGGGGTCAGTGTCCGGATTGAACATCAACAAGCCTTGGTAACTTCAACCCACGCGGTCAGAGGAAAGATGCTTCGGTGAGGACCAGCAAGGTCCTGGGGACTCTCCAAGCTATGGGGAGTCAGGGCACGTCTGGAGCAACCAGGAAATCCCACGGAAAGTTGAAGTTACCTTCACAGGGACCCTCAGGTCGACGGACCAGGGATTGTGAAGGGACCTCAAGCTGAATCACAAAATACTAGCCCACAGAACACTCGTGAAGTGTAGGCCGAAAATTTCCGGTGGAATTACCGCTCGGGGTCAGGACTACAAGTAGCCCAAAGCACAGCCTCAAGAGTCGCCAAAAAGCATATTCTGCTGCAAATGTACGCGGTGCACAGGGGTTCAGGTTGCACGGTCCCCAGGAGGGATACGGGCCTCAGAATTGCTGAGAGCACAGATCAACCTCAGAGACCTCGGGAACCCACCTCCTATGTTGCAGAAATCTTCTGAGTCCTCAGGAGCTCGGGAGAGGCAAACCGGTCAGATGCATTTCAGGTGCCTGCCTTGCAGGGGAGTAACTCCTTTACTACAAGGGAGACTCTTTAGTCATGCAGACCCGTACAGATCGTCAAAGTACTTGGTGTCTGTAGCAGAGTTTAGTCCAGGTAAAGTCCTGTAGTCCGGGATTCCTACTTTATACCCAAGGAAGGGGTGGGACAAACTCTGGGGACCCACCTATGGGAGGGTCAGGACAGAGGGGTGGCTACACCCATGTCCTTTGTCCAGTTTTGCGCCAGAGCAGGAGCAAATGGCTCCAGCAACTGGTTTGTGCTGGACTATGCACAGGGACACCAAATGTGCCCCCAGTGCAGACATCAAAGCACTCTCAGAGTGCACCCACCCAGCTCCAATACACTTAAAGCCTGTCTGGGAGGTGGTCACACCTCCATGTGACAGGAAACCTATTGTCAGGCCTTCCTCTGCTCGAGTTTCGTCCAGCAGCAGGAGGGCAGACTCGTGTCTGTGGCTGGCAGCATCCATTTTGTGATGCCCAGGTCGAGAAAGCTGGTACCGGGTGTACCGGTGTGTCGCATATGTCCCTTTAGGAGGGTGGAATCATACCTCCCACACCAGTTGCTTGTGTGGAGGTGTGATTCCAAGGTGTTTGACACCAAACACGACATGTTTCCATGCAGCCGTTTTAAAGTTAGCATTTACCGCAAGGTTATAATGCACTTAAGTATATATGTTTGGCTGCATCACAAACAACCCCGAAATATAGGTTCCGAAGGTTGCAGAGGGGCTCTACTTATGCAGGTGCACCCTCTCACATACAACCCAGCACCCTGCCTTCAGGATTGTTAAGGCCTGCCATAGGGGTGACTGATAGGTTTATATGTGCAGTGAAATAGGATAGATAGAGTGAACCTATATCTAAGTAAGGGGTGCATGCACCACCTTACACAGGCTGCTATAGCAGACCTGTGGGGTCATTCTGAATGGTCTCCCCGGGGTGGCATAATACATGCTGCAGCCCCTGAGAGGCCTCTGGGGTACTTATGCCCTGGGTACATAGTATACCATATACTAGGGACTGATAAGGGTACCCCAGAATCCAATCTGGAGTGTACCTAAAGTACATGCAATCAATTTAGAGGAGAAAGCAGCTAGACTGGGACCTTGGATAGTAGGATCCCAGTCAGACTAAGTCGAAAACAGTGTCACATCAGCAAAAAGTGGGGGTAACTATAAGAAGCAGATCCTACTCTCCTACATGTGGACTGTGAGTCTTGGAACTATTTTGAGGGTTTCCTTCCATACTGCCCTCAAAATTAAGCCCTAGCCTCTTGAAGGGACATAGATTTGTCAATACTGTATCTGAGTTTCTCTCCCTCATCTGCACCCTAAATGATGCCTTCTCTGCGTGCTATCACTACTTTTGGTGACTCAAGTGTGCGGAAGACGTAACTTAATTTATGAATTGGAATGAAATAGAATTTTAGGCTCGACACTCTTTATGCCTTTACTCTCTTTTCTGTAAACATTAGGAGTGCTTACAAACAGGCTCAGCCATTAAACTAGGAGGCTCAGGGCTTGATTCACAAAGGGACTCCGCAATCGTGGCGGAGCCCCCGTAGTCATGGGGGAGTCTCCACAGTCTGGTGGAATCTCCACAATGAAAATTCTCATTGCAGAGATTCCACTACGAGTGCAGAGGTCCTTTGTGACTCAGACCCTCAGGATTTAATCCTAGATTTATCACTTTGCTGAAATATTGTGGTTGTGAACTGTGTATTATAAGTCTTGGCTGGTTCTGCAACACAGTGACATTTCTTTGGTGAAAGTAGTCCTGAGTCTCACCATCGGAACCAAACACCATTTATTGCGCAATGAGTAAGATGGAATAAACTGTATGTTCTTGGGTAATAACTATTTTTACAGAGCTAGGATGTTATGGGAATTTAAATAAGGACGCCTACACTGTGGTGTTAGTACTGCTGATTCACAAAATTATTTGATCATCGTCAAATCATGTGCATCATATGGTTTTGTCCCATTACTTGCCATTATGTGATAGAGGTGGGTGAATTATTCAATGCTTGAGCCTAGCTGAAGCTAGATCCCTGGCTCTGGTTCAGCATGAGGTTCTCTTAGATCCTCGAGTATAAAACGAGCCGAGTCTTCATGTGGTTTCTGGCTGCTACTCACACTCTAACCTCATGCGCAAAGAATTAAAGACAAAGCGTTAACTCTTGAAGTAATATGAGGGAGAGAAAGAGATACCCATCTAGTGGCTGAATAGCACAAAGTGAACCAAGACAACTTTGGATCAATCCTGATCTCCCTGCTTGACCAAACTATGGGGTCCTTGACACCTTGCCTTCTTTTTCTTCATTATCACACAAGAGCGCCTTGAAATAAGTGAGTTCAAGATGTGTGCTGTACAAACACTTGTGTAGGACTTAATAGACTATAATGCTTTTCCATGTATAATAATTACCTAGGCCACATAGAGGGTGCACATAATAACTGACTTAGCTCTTAATTCACTAATGTCTTTTCATCAGAGATTGGGGAAGGACATGAGTGTTTCTAACTTCATGCTTGAAAACTATCACTTCTAACAAGTGCCACTCAATGCAATGAAATAATCTGATGTACTAAGAGGAAACCGTTTCACATGTTAGAGAAATACAATTTATAGAATTTTGAAGAGACTTCATCATATTTTTAAATGTTTGCTGCACGATGTATGTAAACATGAAGGTGCTCCTAGAGATAAATGGTGCAGCACACCTATAGTACTTCTTTTTCTTTACTTAAGTTAAAGTATAAATACATGTTTCAGGTAAGTAAGCAGCAACCTTTTTGCTGCTGTTTACCAGGGGCCCATTTGTAAAGGTCAGGACGACCACAAGTGGCCCCATGCCGTACAATCAGTATCCCTGATCTAAAACAATACCTAAAAGCATCAGAGGCTGCTTGAATCCCTGACATTTTTGGCACAATCACTTTCAGGTAGCGCTACGAGAATCTGAAACTGCCTGCCCTCTGGCCTATGAAGCAATACCACGCTGTCTACATTCAAGCTGGAACTGAAAACTCTTCTCCAGTCCCCTTTGCTTTAAATTGATTTCTTCCACTTCACATTGGACAGATGTACCACCGTTAAGTTTAGCGAGTCGCAAGTTGAGCAAAATTGCGACTCGCTATTTGCGACTCGCTAAAATTAATGTACAACATGTCTCAGACACTGTTTGCGATTCCCAATGAGGTCACAAATTGCATGCCTCATGAATATTAATGAGGCTGTCGCAATTTGCGACCCCATTGGGAATGGCTAACACTCCCAGGGATGGTGGCCTTCTGGGGTCAGCAGACCAGCATGTCTGGGACTGCTTTTAAATAAAGCATTTTCTTTATAAATGCAGCCTCTTTTTCCTTAAAGAAAAACGTGATGCATCTAAAAAAATAAAAATAAAACTTTTCAGTTTATTTTTTAAGGGCAGGCAGGGGTCCCTGGGACCACTGCATGCTCTTGAAAAATATTTACGCACCCATTCACAAAGGGGAAGGGGTCGCCTGGGGACCCCTTCCCGTTTGCAAGTGGTTTACCACCTACTAAACGTGGGTGGTAAACTGCGAGTTTTTTGCAAAACAACAGTAATTGGCATGGTGGCTCGCTATTAGGGAGGGACGCCCCTAATAGCAAGAGTCGTAAATGCTATTTTGCGAGTCAGTGACCCGCAAATAGCATTTGAACATGCCTGGAACCTTTTTCGCAGTTGCAAACTGGCCGAACTCCCGTTTGCGGCTGCAAAAATGGTTGTACATCTGGCCTATTGAGTTCCCAGTCAGGGATCTTTCCAGACTTTTATCTTGTCCCTTCCTCTCCTGCCCTCGAATTGCCCCTTCCACGCCCTGCGGAAATATGACTCCCTTACTCCAACCGGTCTTCAGTTTCCTTGTCTTAACTCCTTGCCACAAACTTTCTCTGGAACCACTGGGGTCTTCTGGTGGTCCATTGTGTTGTGTCATGATTTTTATTTACTGCCCAGTTTACACCATTTTCCTCTATTAATTACTCAGTGGCGTTGTGTAGCACAGTTTTGTGATAGGTTAATTCCCATGTTATCAATGTTCGTATGGTCAACTATGGTTGGATCTTTTGTTTTCAGGCAAGTAATTTACTTTCTTGTCACTTATAACTGCCACGTTCAAGCTTATGTAAACTATTTCTGTTCTATCATTGTGTAGCCTATCTTTATTTTTATATAACCTCCATTCCTTTTGTAAAGTGCTCTAACTATGTCCGGCACCCTCAGCACTATATCAAATTTTGTGTGTGTTTGGCATAAATAAACCTTGCCTCTGTGCCTGGAGTGCTTCTGATTGCCACTGGAATCCAACACAGACACTGCCAGACCGACTGTGAGCCCCCAGGCCTAACTACCACCCTGCAATTGTGTATCCTTGGAGGGGTGTGTTACCCTATACACTCTGCTCCCCTTAAAGTTTCGCCCTAGGATCGCGAACTGGAGTTGCATGTGTTCATCGAGATGCACCTTGGTCTGGCAGTTCGTACTGAATTGTTCTTACTGGAGCAGGGTCAAGTCTGATTTGCATGCGGCAGGAGAGGCATAGTGGACAAAAATCAAAGGCCTGAAATAAATCCCCAAAGTAACTATCAGTGGTTGAGATTAATTCAAACATTATAGCTTTGACATATTCATCATCATCACATAAATCTTTATTTCAGTCCATGGACCATAATAGAACAGTAAAAAGAAAGCCACAATATTTAAAAACAAGTTTAAAATAGCTTTGACATATTTGTTTTTCTGAGGGCGGGACAATACATGTTAGTTTGTCAGTCATGGACAGGGGAGCCACCGTATGGTGTGTATCTGTTTGAGATTACTGTAGTGGCCTTCAGTTAGGGTGCTCCTTGTCTTCAGCAGTGCTTTGTCTACCAATACAAAAACAAGGGAGGCTTGCGTTCAGTCTATTTCCAGGCAATGTATATGCAAAAAAACAAAAAGGGCAAGTAAAATATTGATTTATCAGACATAGGGCCTTATTGAGAGTTTGGTGGGTGTGGTTCATCCTCAAAAAAGTGACATATGTCCCGTCTGCCTATTTAAAGTGTAAAGAATACAACTAGTACTATACATCCAAAACATGATAGACTGGGGTTCCCCAATATACATTACTACTACCTTGCATCCCAGATACAATGCACAGCAGAGCGTCTTCAAGGGGAAACTGACAAACTCTGGTGTTTCATTGATCCAAATCTGATGGCCAGACCTCTGGCGGTAGTCTTGTGGCTAACTAAAAACAGAGATGCCATATACTATAGGTTCACCCATGAGGCTTAGGATTATCTTTCTTGCCACAAGGGAATAACTACTAATTGCTCCCCTTTGACCCCGATACATGGCAACACAGACTTCTCCCCTGGCCTGGAGAGATCTAGATTTCAGGTGTGGATCACAAATGGGTGCTACTGCCTTCAAGATCTCTTTCTCAATGGATCAATTTGAGGACATCAAAACTAAGTACCACATCCCTGAGAAGGAGAGATTCCACTATTTAGAGATCAGACACGGGGTCCTCCACCCACATATAAAGGCAGTAGCCACCTGGCCCCTCATCTATTTTGAGAAATTCCTTCAAAGACTAACGACATTTAAACATTTGATGTCCCAAATCTACCCTACCTTCAATCTTAACACTATACAAAAATGCCCCTTATACTGGAGATGTTGGAAGTAGGACTTTGGTACATCACTTGACGTAAACAATTGAGCAAAATATATATCCGTACGACTAACTCCACCAGACAAGCACAGGGTAGGGATACACTTTACAATATTCTATACATATGGAACTATACACCAGGGAGACTCCACACTATGGATAATAAACACCCAAAGGAGTGTTGGAGACACTGTGGTGAAATGGGTACGATATACCACATAATGTGGTCTAGCCCCTGGCTGGGACCTTTTTGGGTGAGGTCTTAGAGACCGTAACCAGCATTAAAGACAGAACTATGGTAAACGATCCAGCATTGATCCAATCGAGGACTCCCCAGGAGGACATGCATCTCCTACACCCCTCTCCCAAAGAGGAAAGAATCTCACCCTGCCTCTCAGCAGCAAGACAGACCACACTGAGCCTGTGGGGCAAGGAGTCTTCTCCAAACACTAATATATGGCTGCAAAGGATCTGGAGGCTTCTATGAATTACAGAATGAATCTGAAAGGTTCGCCGCAATGTGGTACCCTATGCTACAAATCTTAACAGTGACAACAGAGACCTGATCTGTCCTAATAGGCTGTGGGACCAGGGCCTCTTGCCCCTGAGCAGGGCCCTTTTGGGCGGTGATATTGGAACAATTTTTGGCTAGACTTTCCGTTCTCTGGTCACTTCATGGGACAAGAGGTGGCACAATGGGGTGGGGCAGGAGGAGGGCTCTTGGGATGGGAGAACGTTATAGTGAAACCCGTTGTGTTACATTTGTGATTTTCAGGTGGGTACACCCACATTTGTTGTAAATGTAAAACTAAATAAACATTGATTGACACTAAAGTGTATAGAACCTCTACGTACTCTAAATAGGGTGGACTGGACATCCACCGCTTTTGACAGACTTCCCATAACGAAGTTCATCTTCAGCCATATTAACCAAGTCGTGGAGTGCTAATTTAATAACTATTTTATATGGGTCCCAGTTTTTATAAGCAATCTCTTAATACGGTCTCTGATGTGAATTTATTTGAAAACACCCCTGTCATCCTAATTCCGTCGACGCATCAAGCACAGAATTACATGAGCCCCCTTCACTCGCAACCCACCAGCTTTTCCCCCTGAATGGGTTCAGGAGTGGTTGGATCTCCAAACAGTGGCATATGTGCCTTCATTTTAGGCTAATTAAATTCCCTTGGTTTTTCATACCAAATACGGAGTAAACCTGCAAAAGGTTTCACACAGAACATTTGAATGATTTGAGTTTATCAAATTTATAAACAAAAACTTTGTGATCGTGTAAGTGGAATGTAGTGTACGTTTTTAAACTTAGTTTCCTTCACTGCACCTTCTTGAATGTCACTCCCTCCCTGCACTGTGTTTCTTGGTTCCCGTTCCCCTGATCTTTAAAGCTGTTTTTCAAAAATTACTTTTGGTGGAATTTTCCATCCTGTGTGGAAGACGATCAGCGAGACTGAGCTCTCCCATTGTGTCCCTTGACATTTCTGAACACGATTGGATGACAAATGAGTAGCGCAGGGCATCATGGGAAGGGGCAGAAAGCACCCCATCCCAGTTTCCTTCATGTCAATGGCAAAGCAACTCGTCCCGCACACCAATGTTTAGTCTCCCCAAGCCACTCTCACAATTTATCAACATCAGTATAATAACCGAGCCGTGCAGAGATTGCCAATGTGGTTGCACGAGCTCCTCTTTGCCTTATGATGTTTGAGACCTGTCAAACATCTGTACATATGGGGGCGAGGAGCTAAATAGCCACGAAGTGAGTATTTTTGCTTTATTTCCGCCGGAAATACAATGTGTTTCGTTCTCTTGCTAGCGGTCAAATCAAAAGATGTATTTGTGCAGTGTGAGGCTGAAGGAAGCTTGCCCGAGATCGGTAAATTGTTCCTTTTTCAGAAACAGAGTGCCTGATTCACAAAAGTAGACTTAGACCAAATGTTTAGACCTAAATTCTAAATTTACTACTAGTTAAGTTAGACTTTTGGTCTAAGTTTAGACCAAAAGTCTAATTTAGACCAAAAGTCTAACTTTACTACTACTAAAGTTAGACTTTTGGTCTAACCTTAAACCAAAAGTCTAATTTTAGTAGCAGTAAAGTTAGACTTCAGGTCTAAACGTAGACTTCAGATCTAAACTTTTGGTCTAAGTTTATTTTTGTGAATGAGGCCCAGAGGGTCTAGAGTTGTGTAGCATATAGTGCTCGTTCAGCGGCGATAGCCTCTACCCCAAATTCAGTCCCAGCTTTTCTTACTTACCCATTGGAGCATCCCGTAGACGGTGACACAATCTGTCAGCTCAAAGGACTGCAAAGGCCAGGCACCTGTGCTCCAAACAGCAGACTCAGAACATCTTGAGGAAATTTGAAGTCTCAAAATGGAATCTCAGACTAATTAATATGGTGCGACCTCTATATTCTTCTGTTCTTTCTTGTTACGTAATATAACCATTTGCATGCACACCGCTGATGCAATGCCTAATTTAAATTGTAATCTAGTTGTTTGTTTTTTTAGCTTGCGTGCATACATTATTAGCGGCTGGTGCAGTTGTTCGCTATCTGATTTCCCTTGATCCAACGCATTGATGTCTCTATGCTGTTGGACACTTTATCAGTGGCATTAAAGACTATGGCCCATATGTATGAACACATTTTCCCATAGACACAGAATAGGTAAAACCCTTTGCTACATATGGCCCTATGACCTTATTCCTTTCACCTGATCGTACTCCACTGACTTGCCCCTCAAGAGTACATTCTTTTTAAGATGGCAGTTTGTGATGCATGTCTATTCATCATCAGGAAACAGCAAAGATGCCAGAAAAGCTCCACATATTCACAGTGGAATGGCCCACTAGATTCAAAGCCTTTTTTTTTCCGAATATAGATGCTCATCTTCCACAAAAGCAAGACTGGCACAACATTCACTTAAAAACGCACCTTCTCCAACCTACCTATCTGTAAGTCCCTACACACTGCGAGTTCAAGGTCTTAAAAAGATCATTGTTTTTCCTTTGGTACACATTTGTGGAGGATAGTGGGTGGACATTTTTTCTCCCTCTCCCTTCTGCAGACAAGGGAGGGAGGACGCCTCTGTATCCCCATCATCTCCCCACATCTCTTTTTTCCCTAAACACTTTGATCTCATTCCGTTTCTTTTTTTAAAAAATTCTCCCAGCTTTATTTTTTGTATTCCTGTGCACCACAAGGTAAATAATATTAAAATCTTTACATGGAAACTGGGCTTGTATATGAGTTAGTGACCTTTATACCAGCGTTTCCCAAACTTTTTAGAACTATGACCTACTTTTTAGAACAACAATCTTTTCCAGCCACCTTTTTCTAAAGGACATGAGAAGGTGAAAATCATGTGGTAGCGCATTGTCATTTACAGACAGCATATTTTCCACTGAAATGGCTACTAACTTTTCACAGACAGTTTACTGAAAAGCTATAAAGCACTGAAATTATGTTTTTGTGAATATTTATAATGTGTGCATCACCATGTAAAATGTCTTGATTCACCTTGATCCTATAAAAATTTCTGTTTCCAACACACTTCAGAATTACAAAAAACTGTGCTTCATTTTTGCTTTCCTAACTGCTGAAGTCATACAGTTAATTTACAGGTATTTACATTTTGTTGTATTGCAAACAAAACGACAGCCACCAGCCTTTCCTTTCACCCTAACTGTACTTCAGCAAGATTTTATGGCAAGACACGGAGGCTAACATTATTTAAATATCCTTTATTGCCAGTTCACAGCTGCAACAATTGAAGAATACAGAACTTCAATGAAGATTCCAAGATAGTATAAAGTCCCCCCACGCACAGCCATCTTCCTTTCTTGTTGCTGCTGCTCACAAGATAAGTATATTATGGCTGATTATAATAGTTTACTCTTATAATTTTTATGATTGGATGTCTGTCCTCCTCTACCCCTCTCTCCTGGAAGAAACCCCTACTACCATTTCCCATTTTCCTGTTTATCTCTGGGGGGGAGGATACCTTCTTTGAGTTATTTTTCCATGCCCAAATGTATCATAGCTTGGTCTGTTTATTAACTGTGGGCGGGCTTTTGGATCTGTTCTTTGGTTTCAGGTGCCTTTTCCCCGCACTGTTATCTTTTTTAGGTAGTTTCAGACCAAAACATTGCTATACAGCGAGCCGGCTTACTTTTAAAGCCGGCTTCGCGTTCTCATTCACATCGAAATGACCCCTCCAATATCAGCCGCAGTCCCAAGCTCGCTCTGCAGCAGCTCGGCGTCCCCATATCCATGGGAGCGGCTGCTTCACTAGCGGCCACAGCTCCAAGCCTAAATCCCAAGTAAGAGCATCTCACCGCCCAAGTGTCCATAGCAACAGACCATGCGAACTATCAGGTGCCTCCCCTTTCCCTCAGGGAAAAAATATCTATTGTTTTTACCCTATTTATTTGACTGCAGAACATGTCTGGTGAGCCTTCAGGGGTTACCATGGCAAATAAATTAGAGGACTTGGTAAACAAGGCCCTAGAAAAAATGATGTGATCCCTGGACGAAGACATTAATAAGAAATTTGAGAGTTTCTCACAGAAGGCATGGCCAGTTGCAGGAGCAGCGCAGGCTGTAACTTTAGATGGGGCGAATAAGACCCTAAGGAAGATGGCTGCTGGGGGAAACCCACAAAAGGGTGTAAAAAAGCCAAGGAGCACCCAGGTGGTATCATCACGCATTACAGGCGGTGACAAGAACAGTGCTCTGGGTGCTATAGATGGGCGAGATACAGGGCCTGAAGTTCCCATCCCTATTGATACTGACGAAGCACTTGAACCTGAAATAGACATCTCCTGTTCCTCCGAATTCTATTACGATATTGAGTAACTAGAGACTAAGAGGATGGGATCATCTGAAGAGGCATGTAAGGCCTTGGGGTCCAAAATGGGTATTGTCGACCCATTCGGAGACAACATGTTTGACCCTTTACTAATTATATCCCCTATCACCCGAATGGATGCCCTCTCAGCATGTTGCTGAGTATATATACTACTGGCTAAGAAACGAAATCTGAAAAGAGGTACAATCTCGTCTGAGATCTGAATTCCCACGACCCTCCCGTCCGGACAAGGTCACGAAGACCCCAGAGCTTGATGCCAAGGCGGTGGCATTCATTGCCAAAGGTGGAAAGGACCCTGTAAAAGGGCTCGACAGAGGCCTCAAGTCATGTCAGGGCCGCCTACTCGACATCACAGGCACGTTAACAAAAATGGTTGATATGGCTGAAATTGCTTACCTTAGCGACACATTCTATGACCCCAAAGAATTGCGCCAATGGGTCCAACGAGACATTTGACTTCTAGGCAATGCAAATACAGCCATTTCAAATACAAGGAAAAAAAGGAATACTACTAAAAATAGACCCAAATTTAATAGAACTGGCCAATAAGGAAGGAGGACCTAGCTCTCAAGGCCTACTCTTTGGTGACAGATTTATTAGATATATGGCCAAATATGTGGGTGTGTTTAGCTCCATCCAAAAATGGCAAAAGGATATTAAAAGAGTATTCTAGGATAGGGTTTTTGGCAGGGTCGGGAGAACAAGGGGTCAGTTTCCCGGCCATGGCCAAACAACAACTAGACCCTTACTGGACCGCGGTGCAAGATTCCCGCAGTCCGGCTTCATCGCACACCAAACTTTCTGCCCCCATAGGCAGAGATTTCGGACGAGATCCTCCTAAGTTGATCGGAGACAGAGAGGATACTCAGCAGGTAAGAGCATGGAGAGACCGTTCAGATACCCCTGTAAAGGTGGGAGGCAGCCTAGCCCAATTTTGTGGGAACTGAAACCTAGTGATACAAGAGGAATTTCTAGCCAAACGAGCACTTCGAGATGGAACAGAGTTAGGTTTTGTCAGCAATATCTTCCTAGAAGAGCAAAAGGACAAAGGTTTGAGACTGGTTATAAACTTGAAAGATTTAAACGAATGGGTAACATATCACCATTTCAAAATGGAGGGAGTCCAACTCCTGTGGGATGTTTTAAGAAAAGGGGACTAGTTAACAATATTGGATCTCAAAGACGCATACCTGACTGTCCCCATTTGGCCTCCACATCAGAAATGTCTCCAATTTATTTGGAAGGACAAACTATGGCAGTTCTGCAGCCTCCGTTTTGGTCTATATTTAGCCCCCTGGTGCGTCACCAAGATTCTTCGCCCAGTAGCAGCCTAGCTTCGGGCAAGGGGAGTGAGGGTGATAATATACCTGGATGACATCTTGCTAATGGCTCAATCCCGATCCATAGTCTCCGAGCATACATACCTTACCATACACCTACTAGAACACCAAGACTTTGGCATAAACATAAATAAATCAAACTTAGAACCCTCCCAGGAAACTCAAGTCCTGGGTTTGTTTTATCATAGACACAGTGAAGTCAGAATTAGGAATACCAGGGGAAAAGTTAAGGAAACTCCGCAAGGAGCAGAGGAAGATACTAGGAAGGTAAGTATCCCCCCTTAGACTATTGCCAAGAATATTGGATCTCCTATCCTCAATGATCCAGGCAATTTTCCCAGGACCCCTATACTACAGAGCCCTTCCGAGCTTCAAGGCAAGGACATTGAGAACAACACAGTCTAATTCAAAAATACTGTCCTTTGACCAAGATTCAAGGAAAGACCTACACTGGTGGCTGGGGATTGCAGAAGCCTGGAATGGCAGAGCAATTTGTGTGGGAGGAAACAGAGATAATTATAGAATTAGACCCGAGTTTAGAAGGGTGGGGTGCAAGATGTAGCAACTCATCAACAGGGTGACACTGAACAGATCAAGAGAACATGTTGCATATCAATTGCTTAAAAATACTAGCAGGTTCAATCGCAGTTCGTTGCTTTACACAGGGTCTGATGAAGTGTTGCGTAATGCTACGCATGGACAATGTATCAGCAGTGAGATATGTCAACAAAATGGGGGGGGGGGGCATTCCAAAGGTCTTACAGACTTAGCCAAGGTCTTCTGGGCTTGCTGCTTGAGTAAAGGAATATCTGTGATAGGGGAACACATCCCTGGATTGAGCAATGGGGTAACAGACTGGTTTTCAAGGAATTTCAAAGATTCCAGCAACTGGAGATTACACAGGGACATATTCCTGACTATGCAAGAGAAATGGGGACGCTTTGGGATTGACCTCTTTGCTGATAGACTGAACAAACAACTAACGAAATTCTTCAGCTGGAGACCAGACCTTCAAGTGCAGGGGATAGAGGCCTTCCTCCACGATTGGAGGGATCTGGCACGCTTTGGAGATCACAAGCCTAGTTCACAATCATGCTAGACATTACTGTAACTTCCCTATCCTAATACCGACGTTCAAGTAAGTAAACCTAGGACCAGAGGCAGAAATACACCCTCTCGTACAGCAGGGACTACTAGTTCTGATGGCTTAGAAGATTTAAGGAGACAGTGGCAGATCCCAGGACTTTCAACAGATGCTTTCAGACTCATATTTGAGTCATGGGCATCTGGAAGAAGGATAGCATATCAACGGGCTTGGAAAAAATTGGTTTGTTGGTGTCTTCGAAGAAACTACAATCCTGTTTCAACTGATCGAGTGCTTGTAAACAATTACCTGACGGAATTATTTAACTCTGGTCTAACTTATAGAACAGTTAATGTTTACAGGTCAGCTATAGCTGCAGCCATTGTTTAGTGGATGGTGTCTTCGTGGGCCAGAGCTTACTAACTAAGCTGATAATGAGAAGTATGCGGGTCCTTAGCCCTCCTACTGCAAAATACACCACCTTATGGGATGTTAGGGACATGCTATGGGTCCTAGTTAGTTGGGCCAAAACTCGAATTTATCACTAAAATGCATCTCTTGCAAACTTACAGTACTATTCTGCCGGTGTGCTTTAGACGGACCTCAGACGTGAAGGCCTTATATGTCACTAGCAAGGCTTATCAACCTGAAGGAGTCTGCTTTTATCTTAAAAGAAGAGCCAAAACTATGTCATCCTCGATCTTCTATCCTTACTTCTCTCAGAACTAGAGACTCTGCGTGTTAAAGTACTTGAAAGAATACGAGAAGAGAACTGAGAGAATGAGAGGAAATGCTGCAGAACTGTTGATTTCACATAAAAGGCCTCATAAAAACGTTTCTTCACCTACTCTAGCAGGATGGGTGAAAAAGCAATGATTGAGAGTGGCGTGGATGCATCTATTTTTGGAGCACATTCCCTTAGGGGTGCTTCGGCTTCCAAAGCCTTTATCTTGGGAGGAGGTCTACAAGATATTCTCAGGGCAGCAGACTGGTCGAATTAAAGTATGTTTAAAAACTGTTATTTTAGACCAATCATGAACGTGATTGATAATGTACTAAATACACTTTGAACTTGCATAATGTTAGCCTTAGTGTCATGCCATAAAATGTAGATTTGTCACAGCCTAGTGGGCAGAAAATCTTTTATTAAAGACATAGAGGCTAAGATTATCCCTCCACCCAACATTGTAACTCACCCTAGTGGCATTAAAGAAATTACGTAAACCTTTTTTTCTCTTTCAGAATAAGAAGTTTCCTCTGCTTGGAATTACTACTGGGAAACTGTTATCGACAGAAGTTTAAGCCTTTTTCGTTGAAGTTATCTTGTTCTCAGCACCGCAAGAAGGAAGATGGCTACGCATGGTGGGACCTTATGGTGTCTTGGAATGTTCATTGAAGTTCTATATTCTTCAATTGTTGCTGCTGTGAGCTGGTAATACAAGAGATTTGCATAATCTTAGCCTCTGTCTCTTTAATAATATCCAGATTTTTTGCCCACCAAGCTGTCACAAATCTAAATTCCAATCCCATGTTAAAAGAATAACCATCAATTTGTCAGAAGACATAGCCTTACATTTGACCTCTGTCTTTTAAGCTCAAGCAAATGTGATAAGACAAACACAGAATTTAAAGGCATCTTTATTTATTGCTTGGACTTTCCCGACCCATCAAAAATAGTCTCCCGACCCACCAAGGGTCACAGTCCCCAGTTTGGGAAACGCTGCTTATACAATTCTTCATAGCGAGCATTCTTACAACAGCTGCACTGATGTTAATTGGTGTGCTAAGTGATGGCCATACCAACTAAACCTCTTTTTAATAATCAATGTTATACAAGGGATATGATGCTCGACAGCGGGCAGAGATGAACGTGTACCACCGGCCACAAACATCTGACCATTTTCCTTGGAAGCGTCCATGAAAGGGAAATGGGGGTACATTATGAGTTTTTCAACAACGTTGCTGAAAAACCTGAACCACATCAAAAACTGCTTTGTATCCAGGCGGCTGGACCACAGTGACACCGCTTTATTTGAAGAGAAAATCTGCAAGGACACAGACACTGAGCTTTGAAGTTCCTTCAATGCAAAGAATTCTGAAAGCACTACACTATGATTTCCACACTTCATCGCTTTGCAATCCCAACCAGAGCTCTAAAAAAAAGAGTGTGGACACAAATGGAAAGCACCATCTTCGGATGAGTCTGGGGGTGGGATCCTCCCTCCACCCTGGGTTATACTGAGGAACCGTATGACTCATTTTAGGGTACACAAGATCCACTGGGCTGGCTTCTGGACCACGGTCTTGATGGCAGAAAGCGATTACATTCTGTGACGACTTTCCAGTAGTTAGGACAGGTGCAGGGCTTGGGAGTCAAACACTGTTTTTGCTCCACAGCAGATTACATGGAGACCTGCTGAATGAAAGCACTGTTCACTAATCCTTTTTTTGGAGTAATTTACATTCACCCCCTAACTAGAATTAGGGGACTTAATAAAACTCGAGTAAGGTTTATTGAAAAAAATATGTCCCCAACAGTGCAAGACTGATATCTGATACAACTCAATTTATTGAGAAGAGGATCTTCTTAGCACAGCTAAATTTCATTGATGGCAGAAATGTGTCCAAAAAACGTACCCGTAACTGTCTGACTGGCTTAAAAAGTGGTATTGTTAAATCGATGAATGTAGGATAAAATGAAGTCCGCAAATGAAGTATGGAGTTTTTGGTTTATTAGATTAATCTGCACAGGAAAGACATCCTAGCCATTCCTATCAAGCTCTACCATCCGTTTGACTTTGACTTAAAAGCCAGACATTCTCAGAGCGTCTCACATTCTGGAATCAGCTGGTGCTAATACAGATACCCAACCACAGGTATGTTTCAGTCCACTGCCGCCTTGTGAGTCAGTCTCGTCACGTCTCAACAGTGGCGGCTGCTCCGGTACGGCGGAGGAGCATTGCCCCACTGCTGCAAAGCAGTGAAAGAAAGAACAAATAGAATGACAATAACTCTAGGCTATTATCATTGTATTTGTTCCTGCTGCACAGCTTTGTGAGGCAGGGCAGGGCTGCTTTCACGAGGAGTGGTGCCCACTCCAAGTGCTCAATGACTGTTTGGCCTCTCGAGCCGGTCAAACAATCATTTGCACTTTGCATGTCCTCCATGGAGGCTGCATTACAGCCTGCATAGAGAACATGCCCAGGCCCCCATTCCTTGGCTATGCGCCGATTCATGGCGCTTAGACCAATCACAACGCTGCATTGCAGCATTGTGATTGGCTTAGGGGAGGGAGCCTGGCTGCTTCCTGTTCTGGCCCCAGAGAGGAGAGACTAAGATGACGTAGGCGAGAGCAAGAGAGCGCCAAGGAGTTACGTTTTTTCTTATTTTTTTACATTCCCCACCCTCCCATTCGGCCCGCCTTGCCACTCCCGATCCGTGCGGGACGCTACTGTGTCAGAAGCCTTTGAAGTCCAACTTTCGCAACTAATCCTAACTCACCTGAGGCTTGCTTCTCACAGAGAGGAACCAAACAAGCTTGGCCGATGTTTCTGATTCTTCTCCATGGACGTCATTTAGGGTTCACAGCTGTGATCCCTGGGTTGCCCTGGCTACCCTTATGACCCCCCGTTGTCCTCCATCACAATGGCAGGGCCACGGGCAGACTCAAAACTGGGCTCTGATGAGCCGTTCCCTTTCTGTTGATACACACCTTTTGGGAAATATTAATTCATTAGAACGTCCATCACACCTCAGAAGGCATTTATTTTGGGAAATAAAAACATTCTTAAGTGTATGTGATGCACACTCTAATTGAAATGTTAGCCTGCTGGCGGCATAACAAACATCTCCATTTCCGCTATCTGCTTGTTTTAGCAGTAGAAAGCCTCTCCTGATATAATCCTAACTGATCTCTTCCTCCCCACCCAGGTGCCATCTGCTAAATGTCCATGTTTCATTTACATGCCCAAGCAGGAACAAGATTTCTTGTTTGAAGCCCTGCCTCCTAGTGATGTCTATGGCAAAAATGAACAACCATTGATAAGGTCAATAGGTCTAGTTCTGACAGCTGATTTTTTGCCTTTATCATTGCTTGTACTCTTTAGAAATTGTTTTGTGAAATGTTATCACAAAAACAATTTTAAAATGGTTGCCGTTGCATGCATAAAAATGTGTACAGACAGGTGTACATTTTCAATTTTTTTTTGTAATAGTTTTACATAAACCAATGAAATGTTCACCCATCCGTGCCCATGCAGGCAACCAGGGGGCCATTTTTGAACAGCTTTTGTGATAACATTTTACAGAAACAATTACAAAAGAGAGGTAAAGAAACAAATACATTGTGCAGAAGGCACCGTGCTCCTGAGAAAGAGAGTAGTCAAGGAGCCTCACTGCATTACAGACACCTGACACAATGTAGCAGGGCCTGGTGTCAACATTTTTCCATGCAAGCCCTGTCCCATGATATCTGGGTCCTGTGATGTCACTTCCTGTGATACCATTCTGCTCAAAGTGTGTGTGATGTCACTTCCGCTACCCCTAGCTTTTGGGGGAATCGACATCCATGTTGCACACCACTGGCACAAATCCATGATAAAGTCTCTCTCGCAGGTGCCATATAAAGCTTAATTGGAAATAAACCAATTCAGGATGGTACTAGGATATCATAATCAAAATATTGTCTGACAGAAATAATGTAGCCTAAATATAATTTATGGAAATATGACTCCATTGGAGTTGATAATAGAAAATCTACATACAGAGGGACAATCTTTTTCACAAAAATATTTAGGACATAATATTTCTGTACAAATATATCTTTGCTAACGACTTTCTGATATACAACCGACCATTCGAATGGGAGATTAATTATATCACTTGTGTTGGAGAAAGATTCACTTGATGAAAGAATATTATGCTTGTGTAGGGAGGCAATGATAATGGGTTGTTGATTCCAGCTGTGCTATGATAGGATTTTATGTTGGTTATGAACCGTGGACAAATAATGCTGCATTACTCTGATGAACTGTACATGTGCATTGCTTTCCCCAACTATCATCTTTTGGAAAACTGATTTTAAAAAAAGATAAAATTGTTAAAAGTCCGGTCCATATAGTTTATGATGTGGGATCGGAACGTGAGGTGGAGAAAGTACTGTCATTGAGTTGATGGGCAAAAATAGGTAATTTTGTTAAGGTAATCCTCTTAAAAAGCTACATATTTCCATGCCCAAACTTCAAACTAGCATATCAAGTGGGGGCTTTGGTCTTTTAGAAAGTATGACAAGATCTTTACACCAGTGGTGACTGGTATTTAACGGCAGTGGAGAGGGGGAGTTCGCGGGAGGAGGGGGAAAGAAATGAAGAGAAAAAATTAAACACTTACCTGTGTGCCGCCGCTGCTGACGCCTCCTCTTGGTCCTCTTCGCCCGCCTTACAGGACTTTGGGGTAGGAAGCAGGAAGCGCCCGGCTCCCCTGAGCCAATCACAACTGCTGTAATACAGCCTGATGGAGAACATGCTAAGTGCGCATCACGGTTTGGGTGGCCCCGACGGCCGGCAAAGCGTCATGCTATGGAGTAGGAAAACCCCTCCTCCCCTGCACTGCTCTGTGAGCAGAGCAGCCCTGCCCACCCTTGCCTCGCTGATCAGGGGCGGAAAAATAAAATGATTATAACAAGGAGTTATAAAAATTATTTTTTCCTTTTTGACCTGCTTGGTGGGGCAACCCTCTTTCACCTTAGCGGAGGATTAATATAAATGTATTATGCACTATTCCTTAACTTCACGTCCCTCACTACCTGCACTTAAATCACCCACACCTTACCCAACCCTTGCTCCATCCCTCTAGCTGGGCACTTGAACAATGTTTCTCAAATGTATTTCTAATTGGAATATGTGTTCAGTGTGATTAAATAACACTGTGGCAATGATATATTTATCGTTTGATTTTGTTTGCATGTAATTGTGTAGGTTTTGTTTACACGATTTGAAGTAATAATAACTGTGACCACCCTTTATTACACTTCAATACAGCAGAAATATCACAGCCCCAGGCTATGACACACTGACAGAGTAGAGCTGAGAGTGCACGCTGGGAGTAATTCATTTGCACCTCTACTTTGTGGCAGTCAAAATAATAAAAACACATATGTTTTGTACATATTTATTGTAGACTAGATCCTTAACAATAGGTTTAGGGTGGATGTATATGTTGTGTATGTTCATGCCAGGCGAATTACAGCACATGTACCGTATATGCATTATGGCATTCAATTCCTTTCAGCATTAGGGGATTGGGGGTAAACCATATATATGAGAGACTATCTGATGGGCATGAGTGATGCTGGAGGGACACTGTAACAATTTTATTGACTTGGACGCTTTAGCCTTCTCCCAGAACTGGCGGAAGGAAACTTGTATGGGAGAATTTATGTTGGCCTGATTGGATTTACTCAATATTGATGTATTCCATGACACTGTCATTGTATTGATAACCCAAGAAAAAACATAGTTGAGAAAAAAATGGAAGCATTGTTAAGCAATTGCCCATTACAAAGAATTTGCTTAAAATTGACTGCTTGTCAATTTCACAGCCAGGTCACTTTGGTTCTTTGCCTAGTTCGTTTTAGCAGATTCTTACTCAGCATTCATGGAAAAACAGCATTTTGGAAAAATTGGCTGCATAGCAAACATAGGTAAACAGCTCCTCTCCATAAAAAGAGAAGCAGCCTTCATTTTCAAGCTCTGCAAACTACAATTTAAACCAAGTGACTCATTACTCTGCCACTTCCTAAGAGCAAGGAAATTGTTAAGGAAACATATTATTAAGTCTTCTGAAGAAACGCTGACATTTCCAAGGTGGCCTTTGTGTAAGAGGTCTCATACTGCCTGCTCTAACGCACTTGACTGCTGCTGCAGGCTTCACACCCAGAAGCAACCCTACAAATGTATTTGCAGGAAGAATGTAATAGTCTGTTACATAAGTGTTGGGATGACAAAGGCCCCTGCATTGCGACGGATGTCCCTACCCTAAATGCCCCAGCCGCATAGATATCTGGATACCTGTACTGATTTTTCTTTATAGGTGAACATGGATCATGCATGTGTACCATGATCTAGGCCTGTCTCAAGGTATTGGGGTCTGCTTAGACCGTAAGAAGTGACTGTATTAAAGCCTATAGATATATATATAATATATATATATATATTATTTCTTTTACAAGAGGTCATATATTACCTTTGCAATAATTATTTAGGTGATGGTTACTGCCTCTGATAAACCCTAGGAGGAGAAGATTTACACTATAATAATTCTTGCTAGAATATTTTCTTAGCTGTCTGCTAGGATCTTGTTATAAAAAAATCATTAAATTATATATATATATATATATATATATATATATATATATATATATATATATATATATATATATATATATATATATATATATATATATATATATATATATATATATATATAGATATAGATAGATATATATATATATATTTAACAAGTATGATGTTGCTTATATTATTTAAGTGATTCAGACCAAGCCCAATAGGGCTCTATTGTTCTTTTGCTAGTTATGTATTTTTTGCACATCTATGAATCCACACAGATGTTGATAACTTTTGAAAATTGACATATTTCATTATGAACTCTCTTTTGTATAAGCTTGCTTAAATGCATATATTTGTGAACTCGTTTGTGCAATAAAGCTAATTTTAACAATTTGCTATAAGATGCCCAACACTTTATTGCAATTGTCGAAACAGATAGCGGAGCCGCTTTCTATGTTTATTATTTGTAAAACTTTATTTATTGTTTGATGTTGTGACCAAAAAACGTCATTAACAAGGCTGTTACAGCCGAAACGCATAGACGTTTGTTCGTCTGTCTAAACGCCGTCTATTGATTTAGAATAAAGATTTCTGCTGTTCCACAGGAGTGCCGTCTCCTCTAGCAATCTTTTTGGGAGCTGTGTCATATGACGCCAATGAGCACCAACGGCGGTAAGGAAGCACACCGCATATGTCCTCTTGCTACAGTTTGAAGACAGTGTACCCCCCACAGCAAGAGCCGAGCCACCTTCCAGCCCCTAAGGTAAATTCAGGGGCGGGAGGTAGCTGGAGAGTTGACACCTGTTTTTGAGTTACCAGGAAAGCTGTGTGTGGGTTTATCGGGGAGCGGGAGCCATATGCATGTTGTGTGTATCTCGCATACCGCAACCACCATGGGAAACGGACCGAGCTTATATCTATCAGCACTTTCTCTAAATTTGATCGACGTGATGGCAAAGGATGAAATTATTACGAGGTTGAAAACAGCAGAGGGGCTTTTTAAGGATGGACTGAGGAATGAAGAAGCAGCGGGCCCTCTAGAGAAGACACGGACAAAAAGGAATCTTTCCACACATTTAGCCGCAAGCTGGAACGATTTTCTAAAGCAGAAGTTTCCAAGTGGTGGGAGGCCCAGTCTCTCAAATTATACATTGAGGTGGGCAGAGTCCCACGTGGATTAAGAATAATGATAACTCCCACATATGAAAATCTGCAGTCGGAGTTAATAAGAGAGTGGGCTGAACTAAATGCAGATAGTTCCAAGAAGATGACACTGCTGCTCATTAAATATGCCTCTATTGATAGAGACAATATCCATGACAGTTCAATTAAATCAAGTAACAGATAAAGACACAATAACGAAATTTACCAAAGAAATGAAAGAACGAAGTAAAAAACATGAGGAAGTCATAACTGCATGAAAAGCACATCAATTTCAGCATGACAGAAAAGATTACGAGAATGGCAGAATTTATACTTTTTCAAGGAGATATGACAACATTAGAAAGGAGAGATTGGAGGTGTCATACAAAATCTGACAAGAAATATCAGTCAGTGACCTCAGCTCGGATACAGGCTCTGACTCAGAGCTTGAAGGGTCAAGGGAGAATCTGAAAATCACCACAGTACAAGATTAATTCAGTTTTTTACGCTTGGGCAGATACCCCAACCATCGTCCACAAGGACAATCAAAAAGAGGAAGAGGAGTCAGAGGAGGGGTGGCAAGGGGAAAAGGATATGGAGTCAAACCAAGAAATAAATGAAATCAACACGGTAATTAACCTCAGTCCCAATATACTTTCGGAAGAAGATCAACGCATCCGAAATATGGGTTTGTCATTTCATTCAAATACTAAATTTAATTATGATCAAACTAGAATGGATCTATATCACTTCATACGTAAGATTTTCTCATGGTGTGTTTGGATGTTAATTCTCTATATACCAGCATCCACCATGAGGATGGATTGAAAGTGGTTGAACATTTTTTAAGTTTCAGACCACAAGAGTTTGCTGAGCACAATGTCATGTTGTTACAAATGATCAAGTGGTGTCTGTCATGTAACATTTTTCTGTTTAACAACATCCTATATAAACAGCAACAAGAAACAGCAATGGGCACCTGCTTCGCCCCCTAGCTATACATATGGGCTGGTAGGAGGGGCAGGTGCTACATATATGGATAAATGGTCATCACATATTGTTATGTGGTTACGTCACATAGATGACCTGTTCATTTTATGGAAAGGTGACACTAAATCAATGGATTCATTTGTGAGATGCATCAACCCAAACAAGTTGAACCTAACATTTACTAGCGGAACGAGCAACACTGAGATTGATTTCCTAGATGTTAAGGTTGAGGTTAAGGATTCATGTCTCACTACATCTATCTTCTGCAAACCTACAGTGGGCAATACCACACTGCATGCCAATAGCTCTCATCCCCACTCACTTAAGAAGAGAATACCCTATGGGGAACTACTCAGAGCCAAAAGAATATGTGGCACTACTGAACAGTATGTGATAGCCGAAAAGATGATATGCGACAGACTTTTAGAAAAGAGGGTACCAACGACCAGTCTTAGAGTTGACAAGAAACAAGGCTAGTGAAATTAGAAGAACAGACCTATTATTCAGACAGGAGAAATCCAATACAAAGGATGTGCAGGTAAACAGATTCATTACAACATACAATCCACACCACAAAGATCTGAGAATGACCCTCAACAGACATTGGCACCTGATAAAAAGGGATCCTATTATAGGAGTAGATGTCACCACTAGGCCCGATATAACATATCGTAGACCACCCACTTTGGGAAACAAACTGGTGAAAACATACATTGAAATGCAGAAAAAATGGCTAAAACCTAGCAATGGTTTTAAAAAATGTACCAAGTGCAAGGCATGCCAACAAGGTACAAATATAACCGAGATTAAAACTTATTTTGGAGAACGGTTAATTATCTCAAAACCACTGAATTGTAAATCGGAATTCGTGGTTTACCTGTTGGAATGCCCATTCCCCGAAGGGATTCATTGGGAGCACCAAGCTAGAAGCTCACAAGCGTATTTTGCAGCATTTACGTGCAGTCAAGAATGCGGACACTACGTATCCAGAAGCCAGGCACTTTATGGAGCACCATAACAGTGATTCCTCTATGCTAACGTACAGTGTTCTAGATCAGGTGGAGAAATCCATTAGAGGAGGAGACAGGGAAAAGCCCTCAGACAATTAGAGCGTAGGTACCAAAGAGCCAAATGGCATCCATATTGATGAGAAGTATATCTTTCTCTAAATCTGTGTCTGTATTTATCACACAATATTTCTCCGCTGTAACCAAGAGTTATTTAAGTTTCCCGTTTTCCTGTCTTCACTACGTCCCACTCAAATTGAACCTGATTTCAATTGTTTTAATTGTGTTTACAGTCCTTACACCAAGACAATAACATTATATCTGATCATCTCTATTTTAGGTTGTTCAAGAGGAGCACCATGAGTAGAATAAAAGAGAGCTAAGATATCCTTATTTATTTTTATTTTTCCTTTTCTTTTTTGCAATTTTTGCTCTATTTAACATGGTATCACTTACGTCCTTAATTCTTTAGTCCTGATGAATGTAGGCCCAATGGGGTGATATTCACCGATATGGTGATCTATTATGGTTTTCTCTCCTCCTGCCAAATTACCTAAATAATTTTTAGATGATGGATGCTTCTCTCTCTTTTCCTTGCATATGGTATATTGATGTGCCCAATGGGGCTGTTTAATTATTATGATTTTGCTTATATTATTTAATTAATTCGGACCAAGCCCAATAGGGCTTTATTGTTCTTTTGCTAGTTTTGTATTTTTTGCACATCTATAAATCCACACAGATGTTGAAAACTTTTGAAAATGTATATATTTCATTATGAACTCTGTTTTCTATAAGCTTGCTTTAAATGCGTATATTTGTGAACTCGTTTGTGCAACAAAACTAGTTTCAACTATTTGTTATAAGATGACCGACACTTTATTGCAGTTGTCGAAACAGATAGCGGAGCCGCTTTCTTTGTTTATTATTTGTTAAACTTTATTTATTGTTTGCTGTTGTGACCAAAAAACGTCATGAACAAGGCTGTTACAGCCGAAACACGTAGATGTTTGTCTGGCTGTCTGCACGCCATCTTTTGATTTAGAATTTTTGCCATTCCACTGCAGTGCTGTCTTCTCTAGCAGTCTTTTTGGGAGCTGTGTACATACATACATACATACACTTGGAGATTTGTGCGTGCTTATTCTTGGGGAGCACGTCCTGCTCGTTTTCCAGAGCCCTTCATTGCCACTATGGTTTCTATGGCATTCGGAAACATGAAAGGGAGAGGAGGGGAATCGTCTCCTCCTGCCAACTCGAACAATCTGAGCATTGCAAAGAACTCATTTGGCAGCAAAAAGTAAGACTGGCACATTGAAAAGTACGTGACTGTTAATTTTACCATTTGCACTGAGTCACTTTATATGTACTACACTAAACAGACAAAGACAGTGCATTATGGGCATTGAAGGATTACTGTTGGTCACGTGCTCACTATGTTCAAATTAAACTATGTTTGCCATGATTTTACTCAACTGTGATCAAGGCTATTTAAAGCTGAAACGCGTAAGGAAAGACTCTGCGTTTAATAAATACCAGCATGTCCTTGGAGTTGGGCTTCGAGTACTTTATAAGTGCTGTTCGTGTGGTGTTGAATTACAGGCAGCTCCAGGCCTGTTACGAAGCCGCTCTGCAGGGACGGAGGCTCCTGTCACTTGGAGATTTGTGTGCGTATATATATATATACATATATATATATATATATACACACCAAAACCATTAAATTCAAATTATGGCATAATGGACATAGAAAAGTTATCGCATGGCGTCATGCTACAGTCCAAATCAATCATTGGCTCTCTTGCCCTTGAATGACACAATTTTCTGATCACATTTGTACATCCACCTGAAAATGAGTGAGTGTTAGGGCTGGTTGGCCAGGCTTTAGTTTTCAGTTTTCTCCTTTTATAGTTCCCCTTTTATTTCTCTGGTTCTCATTCTACTTTAATTTTTCTTAAAAGAGGATACTGCAGCTCTCCAGCCAGGGATAAGCGGTCACTTGCTTGCCAACAATTTCACCTGCAGTAGGGATAATAGTTGATGCAATCGATTTCAGGGTAGTAACTGGCAGACAGAATCGGAGGATCCTGAATTTTGTGCATAAAGCAGTACAGAGACTTCCATTTCTGAAATCTGAGGAAGGGAGCTTTCTGACTGTCATACTAGAGGGGAAGGAAATTAGCAAAACCAACTTACCATGGAAAGAAGATGTGCAGTCAGATGAAATACTATCATGTATATCCTTAATCTTTTCATAAAAGAACCTGGAAATATTGTCATACAAGGATTGTGAGTGTGGACAGGGGCTGCTCCTCTGTTATGGCGGAGGAGCGTCACCCTATTGTTGAGTGGCAACAAATTTTAACACATGAAAAATTCAATGATAATAAAACAATTTTATTATCATTTTATTTTTCATCTGACCTTCGGGCTGCCAGTGAGCCAAGTCATAGGGCGGGGCGGGACCATGCAATCTTGTGACAACAGTAGGGAGGAGGAGTGATGGGCACTGCTAAGTGCGCATGTCGGTTTGGCCAGCCATTTTAGGATGGCCAAACCAACATGCGCACTTAAGATTTCTCCAACCAGAGCTATGTTTCACAGAGGGGTAGAGAGATGGTACAGGCTTCCAGGCCCTCTCCGAGTGCCAAACCAGTCCTATCAGACCAATCTCCGCGCCTCTCTCATGCTGGGTAATGGTATTCCTAGCATGAGAGCAGTGTTGGGATTGGCATCTGGGAGCCTGGTAGTGTGCACCAGATCGAGTTGAGGATCAGGAGAGGAGCAAGGAAGCGAACGCAGCTGCAGGTAAGTAATGTTTTATACTTTTTATTTCTTTTTTTCTCTATTGTTTTTATTTTTGTATTCCCCTCACTGCCCTTAGCACTTTGGATTCCGAACAGCCGCCACTGAGTGTGGGATGTATAATTTCAAGTAACCAGAGTTTGAAGAACCCTTGAAACAAAGTTTTAGGTGAATTGACAGCCAGGAAAATAGAATGGATGAAGAAAGTGGTTTAAACTTCAAAAAGACCGCTTTAATTTGCATACAAAAGGCAGCACGCGACTCGATCGAGTCTGAACTGTGCCAAGCTCTTTCCGTTTACCAGACCTTGAGTCTCTCAATTCTTAGGTCTGACGAGACCAGGGATTAGTAGTACTGTGAGAAGATTTCCTGTTTTTCGTAGGAGGAAGAAGCAGGTCCAAAACTTTTGAGAAACTAGTGCAAAAAGTATTAGCATTTTGTCAAGATCTGCAAGGGGCCAGAGTCCAATAGGGGGCTTATTTGACATTTACCTTGGCAAGAGAGAGGTTTGAGAGCCTTGCGAGGGTCCTGTCCTGCAGCGCCCGGCGTGGCCGTGTTTTGTGGTCCATTTCGCGGCCGTGGCTGTACCAGACTACATTACCCAGAGTCCTAAGCGGGGCACTTCCGCCCGACATCGCGCCCGGAGGCGCAGAAATACCGAGAGGCTCCCCCCGCGTCGCGGGACGTGCGCGGGCGGCGCCGGGCTGAGCCCGGGCAGAGGGCGGGCCGTCTGTGGCCGTCAGGGGCCAAAGGAGGCCGGGCTGGGCCATATCCCTTTCCTCCCAAGTTCAATCAACCTAGGGGGATGCCCTCACCAGGACTATGCAAATCTATTGCCAGGGAAGGGGGTTGCAACGCAGGGACACTGGACAAGTACTTCAAACCTACCAAAGAAGACGTAGGTAAGGAAAATTCTTTGGAGAGACGTAGGGCGGAGCGGCGGCGCTCCATTGATTCTATGAAGAGCAGACCCCTGCCAGAGATTATCCCGTATCCTATTACACAAGAGGAAGGTACGCCCCCCATTAGTTTAAAACCCCTGACCCCTGAGGACTTCCCTCTTCTACTGCGGGATACCCCTACTTCTCCTGAGTTGGCCCCTGGAAAGTCTCTGGACGTAACCCCTCCCATGACATCTCCTACCCCTGTTAATTTGGTTACTCAAACCCCCCCTTTGCATGCAACTAAGAAAATCAAGCCAAAACAAAGTGTAGTGGTAGAGTTGCACAGGCCCCCACCGAGTAAACGCAGCAGAAAGACAATTGGGGGGAGGGGGAAAGCTAAATCGTCCCATCTAGATTTTGGCAAAAAACACACAATTGTGCCACAAACTGAGAGGGACAATGAGATTGTTTCTATTGCCCTTCCCTCTAAGGCCCTCAGCCCCATTAGAGCTGCTAACACAAACGACCCAGTGGCCGACACATCCAATAGAAATTCCCCTCTTACATCTTTAGGGAGCATAGAATTCTTATTTCGCTCCCTTCTGCAGCCCATCAGTGATAGCTTGAAAAAAGTGGAGAGCAGGCTCACCCTATTGGAAACATCCCTTACTACTTTGAATACTTTACTTAGTAAGCAATCCAATAATAAGGGACCTCATCTCCCCGCAGGAAACCCTATTAAAAAAGGAATTACAAAGGGCGATAACAAAGTTTCCCCCCAGAGTGTGTCCACTGCCCCCCCCTTGCAGCCATTAATGGCTACCTTAGACCAGGCTCCGCGATGTAATTCATTCAATAGGCCCTTACAGCCAATAGATTTTGCCCCCCAAAGTTCCCAGGCGGGGATTAATGGCGGCCACCTAGAAGACGGTGGCATCCCTCTACCTTCCCCGGGCCGGCCGGCCCCAAGTCTACGGACACCTGACTTGCCGCCAGAGGCTAATAGTTTAACGGTGGTCCTGGCAGGTGCCCCCCATTTAAGACTAGGGGAGAATGAAGATTATCAAGTACTAAAGAATAAGGTCATTAAATGGCTAAATTGGAACCGACCTTTACCTTCTCATTTTAATAATGAGATCATTATGGTGAGAAGGGTTCCCTGGTTAGGCAAGACTAGGAAAACAATAATAGGGGACTGTATCCTGGCAAGTTTTAAGGATCCGGGCACTGTGCTCCACATCTGTAAAGGAACAAATAGATCACTGGACTCTACTATTCAGACTCTCCCAGTATCCTTTTTTTCCCCCCCTATCCGTATGCACCACATTCCAATGCAGGATGAGTGGGTAAGGGTGGAACATAGATACAGACAAAAGGACTATGTACATCGCCCAAGTTTCCAAGTGCAGGATAGGCCCTATTTCCATTCCAATCGCTTTAATTGCCTGAATAGTTTAGATGGGGTTGATTGACTTTCTGCTCATACGCCAATGGCTTTGGATTGTGGTGCCCGCAGTTCTTTCAAGCCACCGACCTTGACTGCTGTTAAATCTCTTGGGCCATTGAACAACCTGGCGGCCCTGGACAACTTATCGGCCCATAATCTTTCTAATGCCTCTGGAATTTTGATCGACCCCACACTGGCGGAGAATGACCACAGTAGACCTTCTGATCCACCGGCCCCTACTGCTGGCAGTGCGTTAGAACCACCGATTGCAGTAGAGTCCGGAATCACACTTTCCAATACTCCTGGCCCGGCATCTAACACCCTTGGATCTCTGAGGTTAATTTGTTGGAATGTTGCCGGCCTCGCTAATAAACTGGGGGACTCGGATTGGACAATCTACATCGAGACTGGAGACATATGTATGTTCCAGGAAACCTGGGCCAGAGAGGACTATGGTCACCAAGGCTACATGTCATTCTTCACTCCAGCGAGATGGGAAGGCAAAGGCCGTCCGTCAGGAGGGCTTACGACTTGGGTTGCATCTCATCTGGGTTGTGTGGCAATTCGGTTGCCGACCAACTCTGAGGACATTCTTGCGATTTCTCTATCATGGCCCAACCAAGTTAAACTGGTGTTCATTAATATTTATTCCAGGCCAATGGGGAATGCAAAGGAATCGCCGACCATAGATGATCTCTCTAATTTTTTAGTTGATCTACCGAGTGATTCATACTATGTTGTGGGAGGGGATTTAAATTCTCATTTTGAGCCACTCCCCGGTCTTCTGGATGGGCTATCATCTGAAGAAGAAGTTAGATGGGCAGTCCCTATGGTGGAAGCCCCACCCCCAAAGGCGTGGACCCCTTTAGCCGTGCAAATCACAGCCCTCACCCTGAAGTTTGGACTCAGAGCTTGTAATGGGCGAACAAAATCTGATATACCCAGCAAAACCACCTATAATAGACTGGGAAGAGAGTCCCGTCTGGATTATGTCCTGGCTCAAATTGTGAAGTGGCCGACAATCCAGGACTTCAGGGTGATGGAAAGGTACGATAGTGACCATAACGCACTGGAGCTCGACCTTGTCCATCCTGGTCCCCAAGCTCTTGTGAATAATGTGGTAGGTAACATCCCGGCGCTTCTCCTTGACAACAATAGGAGAAGGATCAGGTGGGAGCATATGGCTACAAGCAAGAATAAACTCCCCAAGCTCTATGATGGGATAATTCCCATTCTGGAAACTGTGGGTTGCTTGGACACGGAGCCATACAACAAAGACTCCCAGGGTAAATTGTTTAAAGCCCATGAGGAACTTATAAAAGCTACGGCACCTCATTTCACCTGTAGCCCACGAAAAGCAAAAGGGGGGCGACGAGGCAAAACATTATGGTACAACCTTGCTTGCAGAAGGGCAAAAACAGAGCTCCTTAAACTAATTAAGGAGGGCCTAGGTGGGGATAGCCTAAAACAAAGCAGACGAGTCTATAAGAAACTCACTGCCCACGCCAAGGCAGAATGGGAGGAAAAACAGTGGGAAGAACTCACTAAGACACTAGCGACCCAAAACCAACGGCTGTTTTGGAGGATTGTGAATGGGGGGTCGGGAAACCTAAAACCCGCATTTGAGCCTAATATCGCCCCAGGGGTGTGGCAAGCCCACTTCCAGACCCTATACAGTCCTGACCCGGGAGAATCTCCTGCTGTTGACGGGGTAGGCCGCCCGGACTATGAAGGGGAGCCGATAACGTTCGGTGAAGTGACCGTTGCCATCTCAGGACTTGCTTCTGGAAAGGCGCCGGGACTGGACGGTTTACCAGGGGATATGTTTAAACAAGAACCTACTGTATGGGCCCCTTATCTTACCGCCCTCTTCAACGGAGTCCTTGGTGGCATGGAAATCCCTAGTACTTGGCTGGGGGCCGAGGTGGTCCCCATTTTTAAAAAGGGCTCACCTCTCCTCCCAGCCAACTACAGACCAATCAGTCTGATAGATGTGGCACAGAAACTGTTTGGTAGGGTGATGCTGAATAGGCTACAGGACTGGATGGAGGAGGTGGGAGCCCTCAGACCATACCAGGCGGGATTCAGGAAGGGGGTATCTACAGTGGACCAGGTTTTTAGATTGAATCTGATCTACTGGCGGGCAGCAAAAATCGAGGGCGGCAGTTTGTACACAATTTTTGTGGACTTACGGGCCGCATTCGATCTGGTGCCCAGGGGGAAACTTTGGAGCATCTTGGCAGAGATGGGCGTTCCCCCGGACATCCTATTGATCTTACAGAGACTGCACCATAATAACTATGCCCGAGTGAGGTGTGGGAGGTCGGGGGAACTGACCGATAGATTCCCCGTTGACCGGGGGGTAAGACAGGGCTGTGTGTTGGCACCGACCCTGTTTTGCCTCTTTGTCAACGGGGTAATCGCCCATCTGAATGCCACCGAATATACTGACGCCCCGAAATTGAACGGCAGCAGGGTGCCCGCAATTATGTTTGCGGACGACACCCTGCTGCTATCCAAAACCCCCATGGGCATTCAGAGGATTCTTGACTCCTTCGTGGCCTTCTGTACTGATAGGGGGCTGGAAATTAATGCGGCAAAAACCAAATTTATGGTTTTGAATCCGAGGCAAAAACTACGGCCAAATCCGCAATTGGGAGCTGGACGGCTTGAGAGAGTGACCACCTTTGAATACCTTGGTGTGACTCTCAACGAAACCATGACTTGGGGATCCCATCAGAGCAGGGCTACCCTCAAACTTACGCAAATTACTGGGGGTATTGCCCGGATGATGACTGGTTCATCATACCGCCCATTGGGGGCACTGATCCAGATATATAAGGCCCAGGCTAGGGGAGCGATAATGTATGGGGCGGAAATATGGGGCCATACGCCTTGCCAGAGTCTGTCATCAGTGGTAAATAAGTTTATAAGACAGATAGCCGCACTCCCGCCCAGTACTCCGCTCCTCCCCCTGAGGCTTGATCTGGGCCTACGACCGTTAGCTGACGAAATAAGCCTGAGACCTCTAGCATTCTGGCGTAGGCTGTGGAGCAGCAACGATCTCGTAGAATACAGGGCAGAACTGGCTGAACTTCTGAATCACCCAATAGCGCTCAATATCCCTTGGGTCAAAAATATCCAAGCCATTTGCATGGGAATAGGGCTCCCCGACTTATGGACTGAGCCAGCGAAAGCCGCACTAAATATATCCAAAAAGGCACTGGCTAAGGTCTGTCATGAATATAAACTAACCAGGGCCCAAGCTACTCAGGCAGAAGGGTCCTTAGCTTCTGTGTTTATGCAGAGCAAGGATTTCTATAGATTCGAGAGGGTGTTGGATCCTATCTCCCCCGTACTGACCCGGAAGCTGTTCCTCCAATGGAGATACGGCACACTGCCGTTCCGGTCTTTCACAAGCACCTGGTTACCGGCTCCCTCCCTAAAGCAGTGTCCGGCCTGTGATGCCACGGAGGAAACTGATCTGCACGTGGTTTTTTTTTGCCCAGCCTACAGAATAGCACGGAAATATTGGCTTCTCCCGTTGATAAGGAACATGGGTTGCAGGGAATACGCACCAATGTATAGAATTTTAAAAACTGATCTCTCTGGCCCAATTGTTTTTGCATTAGCAAAATTTCTGACCAATGTTTGGCACACGCGTAACCGGATTTTAAAGGCGCTGGGTCCCTCTTAATAGTTTTTATTTTAGAGATTGAATATGTATACTGTAACTCTTACTGTTTTCACTTTGATAACTGCTGTTTAATAATTTTTTACCTAAATTCTTGAATTATTTATGTATTTTATGCTTGTACATATTTTACCTGTGCTTTTATGGTCATTGACCGAAATAAAGCTATCAAAGAAGAATAGGTGACTGAACATCTCACTTGTCTATGCGGAGTATAACTTATCCCAAGTATGCTGAGGGCCAGTTTCTGTGGACTTTAAAGAAGTGCGTTGGTTCTGATTAAGACTTAAAAGTTGTCATATGGTTGTGAATTCAGGTAAGAGGCAGGGCATTGGAAATCTTTAGACGTTCAAGGGGGGAGAAAATAGGTTCAGTAGTGTGCCCTGCACTGTGTGTTGGGCCACTGACCTTCTGCACAAGGCCAAAGCCTGACATGCCTCCTATTGGGTTATTCGCAAGGCCACTGTGAGGGTCAGCCACTCGTATACTGGAGTTGCCAAGGAAATGGCCTCAAAAGCCCCTTTATGAATCAGAAAGTCCTTCCTGACTCGTACAAGGGCTTCTGTACCTTGAAAAATTTTATTTTGCGACTGTAAAATACTTTTAGACATCAGTCCCTAATTTCTATGCATTGGTAAACCGGGGAAGTATTGATTCATTTGAAAAAACACCTTTGTGTCTGAAGTGAAGAGTAGAAATTCAATCTGACATCCTGTGAGTGGGGAAAATACACTGCCAAGCAGTGTTAGATTTGATATTGACCTGTGCCATAGGTCAAAGTAGAACGCACATCCGCTTCCGATATGCGGAGGAAGTGCCTGAAACCTCTGGGGAGGGATATCTGTTGGAGATGCCAAGAAGCTCTAATCTGCATATGCTTCCTCTGTGCAGTCTTGCTTCAGAGCAGTGGGCGAAACTCGAGAGAATTAGGATAGTTCAAGTTTGTAAGATAATGCGTGAGCCAAGGGTTGCACTAGTTTACTGATCTATCAAGGTGTGCCAAAATATGGTTTTAAAAAGCAATAGCAGCTGGCGAGACCACTGTCTTCATACAGTAAACATAAGAATCAATGGAACAGTGGATGTTAGACTATCCAAGAAGGAAAGCAAAGGATATTCCCCAAGCCCCTTGTTGCTGAGTGTATATTCAGTGGCCGGTTAATGTATAGTTATTGATCACAATCCCAACGAGCGCATTATGCTTCTATATGAGACGAAGTTCACAATCAGGTCGAGTCCATTACCGCTCTACACCAGACAAATATCCCACACACTCAGACAGCGTGCATTACCCCCTATACCAGACGGGCATACAGTTAAAGCGAGTGCATTACCCTCTACACCAGGAGGGTATCACAGTTAAAGAGAGTGCATTACCCTCTACACCAGGCGGGTATCACAGTTAAAGCAAGTGCATTACCCTGTACACCAGGCTGGTATCACAGTTAAAGTGAGTGCATTACCCTCTACTCCATGCGGGTATCACAGTTAAAGTGAGTGCATTACCCTCTACACCAGGCGGGTATCACAGTTAAAGTGAGTGCATTACCCTCTACACCAGGTGGGTATCACAGTTAAAGCGAGTGCATTACCCTCAACACCAGGCTGGAATCACAGTTAAAGCGAGTGCATTCCCTTCTACACCAGGCAGGTATCACAGTTAAAGCGAGTGCATTACCCTCTACACCAGGCGGGTATCACAGTTAAAGTGAGTGCATTACCCTCTACACCAGGCGAGCATTACAGTTAAAGGGAGTGCATCACCCTCTACACCAGATAGGTATGAGTTAAAGCAAGTGTATTACCCTCTACACCAGACGGGTATCACAGTTAAAGCGAATTCATCACCCTCTACACCGGCAGGTATCACAGTTAAAGCAAGTTCCTTACCCTCTACACCAGACAGGTATTAGTTAAAGCGAGTGCATTACCCTCTACACCAGGCGGATATCACAGTTGAAGCGAGTGCATTACCCTCAACACCAGGCTGGAATCACAGTTAAAGCGAGTGCATTCCCTTCTACACCAGGCAGGTATCACAGTTAAAGCGAGTGCATTACCCTCTACACCAGGCGGGTATCACTGTTAAAGTGAGCGCATTACCCTCTACACCTGGCGGGTATCACAGTTAAAGCGAGTGCATTCCCTTCTACACCAGGCGGGTATCACAGTTAAAGCAAGTGCATTACCCTCTACAACAAACGGGTATCACAGTTAAAGCAAGTGCATTACCCTCTACACCGGCGGATATCACAGTTAAAGCGAGTGCATTACCCTCTACAACAGGGGGGTATCACTGTTAAAGCGAGTGCATTACCCTCTACACCAGACGGATATCACAGTTAAAGCGAGTGCATTACCCTCTACACCAGGCGGGTATCACAGTTAAAGCGAGTGCATTGCCCTCTACACCAGACAGATATCACAGTTAAAGCGAGTGCATTACCCTCTACACCAGGCGGGTATCACTGTTAAAGCGAGTGCATTACTCTCTACACCTGGCTGGTATCACAGTTAAAGCGGGTGCATTACCCCCTATACCAGACAGGCATCACAGTTAAAATGAGTGCCTTACCCTCTACACCAAACGGGTATCACAGTTAAAGCAAATGCATTACCCGTTACCCCAGGCTGGTATCACAGTTTAAGTGAGTGCATTACCCTCTACTCCATGCGGGTATCACAGTTAAAGCGAGTGCATTACCCTCTACACCAGGTGCGTATTACAGTTAAAGTTAAAGCGAATGCATTACCCCTCTACGCAAGGCAGATATTACAGTGAAAGCAAGTGCATTACCCTCTTCACCAGATGGATATCACAGTTAAAGCGAGTGCATTACCCTCTACTCGAGGCGGGTATCACAGTTAAAGCGAGTGCATTACCCTGTGCACCAGGCTGGTATCACAGTTAAAGTGAGTGTATTACCCTGTACACCAGGCTGGTATCACAGTTAAAGCAAGTGTATTACCCTCTACACCAGACAGGTATCACAGTGAAAGCGAGTGCATTACCCTCTACACCAGACGGATATCGCAGTTAAAGCGAGTGCATTACCCTCTACACCAGGGGGGTATCACTGTTAAAGCGAGTGCATTACTCTCTACACCTGGCTGGTATCACAGTTAAAGCGGGTGCATTACCCCCTATACCAGATAGGCATCACAGTTAAAATGAGTGCCTTACCCTCTACACCAAACGGGTATCACAGTTAAATCAAATGCATTACCCGTTACACCAGGCTGGTTTCACAGTTAAAGTGAGTGTATTACCCTCTACTCCATGCGGGTATCACAGTTAAAGCGAGTGCATTACCCTCTACACCAGGCGGGTTTCACAGTTAAAGCGAATGCATCACCCGCTACACCAGGCTGGTATCACAGTTAAAGTGAGTGCATTACCCTCTACACCAGGTGAGCATTACAGTTAAAGGGAGTGCATTACCCTCTACACCCGACAGGTATTAGTTAAAGCGAGTGCATTACCCTCTATACCAGGTGGATATCACAGTTAAAGTGAGTGCATTACCCTCTACACCAGGCGGGTATCACAGTTGAAGCGAGTGCATTACCCTCAACACCAGGCTGGAATCACAGTTAAAGCGAGTGCATTCCCTTCAACACCAGGCAGGTATCACGGCTAAATCGAGTGCATTACCCTCTACACCAGGCGGGTATCACTGTTAAAGTGAGCGCATTACCCTCTACACCAGGCAGGTATCACAGTTAAAGCGAGTGCATTCCCTTCTACACCAGGCGGGTATCACAGTTAAAGCAAGTGCATTACCCTCTACAACAAACAGGTATCACAGTTAAAGCGAGTGCATTACCCTCTACACCAGGCGGGTATCCCAGTTAAAGCGAGTGCATTACCCTATACACCAGGTGGGCATCACAGTTAAAGCAAGTGTATTACCCTCTACACCGACAGGTATCACAGTTAAAGCGAGTGCATTACTCTCTACACCAGACGGATATCACAGTTAAAGTTAAAGCGAGTGCATTACCCCTCTACGCAAGGCAGATATTACAGTGAAAGCGAGTGCATTACCCTCTTCACCAGATGGATATCACAGTTAAAGCGAGTGCATTACCCTCTACTCCAGGCGGGTATCACAGTTAAAGCGAGTGCATTACCCTCTACACCAGGCGGGTATCACAGTTAAAGCGAGTGCATTACCCTCTACACCAGACAGATATCACAGTTAAAGCGAGTGCATTATCCTCTACACCAGGCGGGTATCACAGTTAAAGCGAGTGCATTACCCTCTACACCAGACGGATATCTCAGTTAAAGGGAGTGCATTACCCTCGACACCAGGCGGGTCTCACAGTTAAAGGGAGTGTATTACCCTCTACACCGGCAGGTATCACAGTTAAAGCAAGTGCATTATCCTCTACATCAGACAGGTATTAGTTAAAGCGAGTGCATTACCCTCCACACCAGGCGGCTATCACAGTTAAAGCGAGTGCATTACCCTCTACACCAGGCGGGTATCACAGTTGAAGCGAGTGCATTACCCTCTACACCAGGCCGGTATCACATTTAAAGCAAGTGCATTCCCTTCTACACCAGGCAGGTATCACAGTTAAAGCGACTGCATTACCCTCTACACCAGGCCGGTATCACAGTTAAAGCGAGTGCATTACCCTCTACATCAGGCGGGTCTCACAGTTAAAGCGAGTGCATTACCCTGTACACCAGGCTGGTATCACAGTTAAAATGAGTACATTAACCTCTACACTAGGCAGATATCACAGTTAAAGTTAAAGCAAGTGCATTACCCTTAAACACCGTAAAGGAAAGCCTTATAGTGACACCGTGGGCATCCTTGTCTAAGAATGCATGAACATAATCGCACCCTCCAGTTTGGAAAGCAAGAACCCTTGTTCACACTCACAGGGTCTGCTTCAACATGCACCTCATCCCAATCACGCCATCCACAATCCCCTAACTCACTCACAAGCAAACACACATCACCTCGTCCCAGACCAGCATGCCACACAAACCTCAGCAATCTCACAAAAATCCCACTCATGACTACACTGAAACCACTAGTAACCAAAATACCTCAGCTTAGGCTTTTCAACAGTAGCTCTCTTCTCTTGCCAGAAAGCAGACATTCCAGGCACTGTCACTGCACATACAGTATATGCACTCTTAATCACAGACCATGGCTCAAACACTTTTCTCCTCACAGCTATTTGCTTACAGGTTACATCATACCGAACCTAGACCGCACACACAAGGCCATATCTGTCATCTGCCCATCCTCAGTACCAATGGCTGTGAAAAACACCAAAACCCTCCAATTGCACCTCAAAGAAACTACTCGTCAGCCTCTTTTTCTTTCACACACAAAGATCCAACTACTTTAAGCTCCTCCACAGACATATGGGAAACAACAAATTAATTGAAAAAAACACTGACCACATCTCTCTTGCTTCCATAAGCAGCAACATATGCTTGGAGACTTCACCCTCCCAGATGACCCTACCTCCAAGAAAATGAAGACTTCTCTGCTTGAGCTCCAGGACACTCAACATCACTCATCATATCTGTCAACCCACAGACTTTCTGGGCAGGACCCTTGACCTCGTCTTTACATCAATGCCCAGCATTGTCTGCCACCCCCACTCTAAGTAGACTTGCAGACCATTAAGTCAAAGCTCATACACCACCAGTTTACCGTGGGCAAACAAAAAGAGCCGCGTAGCATTCCCCCACTTCAGAGATTTCCTGATGGACTCTATCAAGTCTTCCAATCCAGTGATAGCGTAATCATGCTCCTGGACCAACAAGATCACTGAAAACAAAGCCAACACATATGGATCATCGAAATAATGAGCACTGACAGCATCATTCCCTTGTGCACCCAAACGTTTGCCAACAGCAAATGTGCCATGCAAAGGCAAGAAAAAAAATGGCTCAGCACGCACTCCCAAGACGACTTCACTGAAGTGAAAGTGAAAGTATTGAAAGCTCGGCCTCCTGCATGAATCACAGTCCATCATGTATCACCATCAATTACTTCTCTGTATAAAAAACTAAAATCAGACACCACATCACAACACCAAACAACCACCATTGCACCGTTCTAGCCACCAATATACAAAGACTAACTCCCTTCCAAGCACTCTCAATCACACTCTTCACAACCATTCTCACCAACCTCAAAGCAACCAACTACAAAGATGACATCAGTCCTGGTATCCTTGTCGGAAGAAACACACTTGCTTCTAATTATTCAAATGAATAAATACCTTTCTCAGGGCTCCATCACCTCACTAATCAGCTTCAGCCTATATAATGAACCCCTCTGGGCCATCCCCTGCCAATCAAACAGGGATATACATTAGAGCAGGGGTCTTCAAACTGGAGGGGTGGTCCCCCCTAGGGGCACTCAGGTGATTCCTGCGGGGGGGGGGGGTGCTCCAGGCTCTGGCCAAGAGAAGCATTATGCTCTGTAATGGGCCATCAGTAACCTCTTTTGTCATGTATTTCCTAGCTGGGAGTATGTGTCATAAGGGAAGGGACTCCAAATATTCTTCAAAACCCACAGCCACACATTGTGATTACTATTGATTAATACAATTTATTAGAATAGTTGTGAAATATTCTGAGGGGGACCAGATGATTTTTTTTTCCCACAGGAGGGGATGGGTGGGGGGCGAGATAAAAAAGTTTGCAGACCGAGGACGCATCTCCCTCTTCGCAGACATCTTGCTATACATGGCGAACCCTAGACGGTCCCTCTCTTGGCTGCTTGACATTTGCGAGTCCTACGGTAGAGTCTCCGGCTATACCATTAACTGGGCAAAATCGGTGTTATATATACTTAAGGGCCCTCCTCCACGCCTGCCCCGTGGGGTTGTGATACAGATTGCAGAAGATGGGTTTAAATACCTTGGCATACACATCATGCTGCACCCCACACAATTCTTTGAGCGTAATCTACTGCCACCCCTGAAAAGGCTCCGAATTGACCTGAAATGCTGGCACTCCTTGCCATTGACACTATTGGGGAGAGCGGCTCTGTTCAATATGATGGCTCTCCCCAGGTTTTTATACGCACTGCAAAACACATCTATCCCAGTCTCTCACTCCTACTTCAAGTCCATTGAGGCGGAGGTGGGCTACCTCCTGTGGGAAGGAAAGCCTCCCCGCATAGCAATGTGCAAGCTAATAGGGGGTTGGTACGATGGCAGAATCGCCCTGCCCAATGTTCAACTATACTATTGGGCCTCCCAGCTCATAGTGGTTAATCAATGGCTCCACGCTCCACAGGATGAGCCAGCATTGCGTATAGATAGACACACTCTTGGCACGGATGGAATCCTGGGTGCACTATATAATAAATCTCAGAAACATGCACTGATCAGGCCCACTGCGCACACCGTGCACGTCTGGTTTACGGCACTGCGCACGCTTGGCTGGGAGGGAGTGATAACACAACACACGCCACTCTGGGACACCCCTAGGCTGGGCAAGCTGCGCACAAGTAAGGGTTTCTCCTGTTGGGGTCTAATAGGCATATCCAAGGTTGGGGATCTGTGGGAAAAGGGAGGGGTGGTCACTTTTGCTCAGCTGCAGGCAACGTATCAGATGGCAGGGACGGAGCAATACCGATACATGCAAATTAAGCACGCACTGACGAAGGCCATACCCCCGGGAACTTATCTCACTGAGTCCTCGCCGCTCGAGGATCGTTTATTAAAGGACTATCTAACCAAAAAAGCAATTTCTCTAACATATCGCAAATTGGTTAATCATCAGAAAGATCCCACACACAACCTTAGAGAAAAATGGAAGGCGGAGGTGGGAGAGATGGACGAGCAGGATAGGCAGGAGGCGGTAGCATCCCCGCAAGAGGTGGCGATCCCCTCCAGGCTAAAACTCGTTCAACTTAAAATATTGCACGGAACATACTACACCACAACCACACTCCACAAAATAGGAAGGACTGATACACCACTGTATCTTCGGGGTTGTGGGCTGGCGGGCACCTTTTACCACACATTATGGGACTGTCCCAACATTACACAATATTGGAGGACTGTCATGGCCATGATCACTCGAGTGTGTGGCTTCAGTGTCCCCCCTGAACCACGGTGATGCCTACTCAATGTGTGGGAGCCAACAGACCTTAACCACGCGGAGCAGGTCTGGGCGACCCTGGGTATCACACTGGCCAAACGGAATATTGCTCAACATTGGGGAGCACAGACGGTCCCCTCTCATCAGCAGTGGTGTCATGACCTAGACAGTTCTATGGTAGTGGAAAAGGCAGTATTTATTCATAGAGGGTGTCCCCGAAAATGGATGCAAGTGTGGGGGAAATGGAACACATTTCGAGGGAACATATGCGCCCCTCCACCTGAAGAATCTGATCCGGAAATGAATGACTGACAAACATAGACAACGTTATACATGGGAGAATTTTTATGTACTGCACATGCGGATATCATGGGAGAGGTGGTGAAGCGAAAGTTCTTATACTCTGTTCACTCTATGGCACTACCTTGTATATTATATGAACGGAAAACTGTATGTGATTGTAATCAGCTATGTTCGATGTAAATAATAATACATTTTTTCAACAAAAAAAAGTTTGCAGACCACTGCATCAGAGTCTCAATAAAGAATGGCATAAGCCACCTCAGGTATTGCCACTCCACCATGCAAACATGAATATCAAATGCATACCTGAAACTAGACCCCCACCAGGAAAAAATGTATTCTCATCCCCCAAAGCAGCAAACACGCCCATATACAGGAGGGGCTCAACCATGTGGAACTGACAAGAGCCCCTCCTCAACCCACTCCTAATACAAACTCCTTACGAGCCTTTCTTGCACGAGTACCACATTCATAGTATCATGGAAATAAAACACACCACTCCTCTACACCAGACAATTACCATGGACATAGTGAATGTTACTCCTTCACACCAAACATGTACTACAAATTAGTTATGCTATGTTAAGTTATGCTATATTAATCTAATCGTTATAACACAAACGATAATTTCCATGGTGTTGTAGTGCAACTCAAACTGGGAGTCCTTCGGTGAGGAAATAGGAAACCTCAATTGATTGTGTTTGATGTTTGTTGGTGTTTGAGAGATATGGCATTGCATAATAGGTATAATAGTATTTATGTAGCATTTACTACTCCCTTGTGAGGTGGCAAAGTGCTTCTCCACACTGTCTAGGTGTTTGGTTGGAAGAGTGTCTTCACTTTGAGCCTATATGGGAAGTGTCTTTGTTGTGCGTGATGATCACCGAAATGAGGTTATCGTGTTATTGAATTCTGCGCTTAGTGGTGTGATGGATGAATTTCAGTAGAAAGAATGTTCAATGTTTAGTTTAGACGTGGGTCGTTAGATTAGTGTGATGGCACACAGTTGTGTTTAACTTTGGGAGATAGTTGTAGACTCTTGAGAATAGTTAGGTGTGCTGAAAGGCTCCAATTGTTCACAAAAAGTAAGTGAACCACCCTCCTACAGCAGACTGAGATCACACTAACTTACAGCAAGTGCACTATCACCTTACTGCACACATTCTATTTAAAACCATAATCTGTAGGTAGTAAGATCTTTCATTTAACTGTCAAAATAAATATAAAGCTGGTAAAGTAAATCAGGTTCTCATCACACAGGCCCTTTTTGAGTAGTGAATTTTCTCTGTTTTGTGAAGCTGTAGAGTCAATATTTTGCTTCCTGGGCTTCTTGCAAAATGTTTAATGAAAACTGATCTTAGTGGAAAAACCACCCACTAAAACGGAACTGTATTCATTTTTAGGTCTCGCCTATGCAGCGCGCATGCGCTGCATAGGAGGGTCTTTAGACGTCGCTCTGCTCTTTTTTGAAGCACACACTCGTGCTTGTGGCGGCATCCACCTTGCGGAAGCGAGCAGCGGCGTGCATGCTAATTGGCTGTTGCTCTCTCCTGCAAGGCGGATGGCACCACAAGCACTAGTGTGCTTGAAAACAGCTGCTGTTACTCCCCCTCTCTCTCACAACCCTCCCGCCCATTCCTTTCTTTGATGCTTTTTTTTTATACTTTCAGCGCGAGAAGCGCGCGCGCTTGTTTAATTTTGGTGTAATCTGTAATTAATGTATGTTTAATTCATATTTGGATTGTATCCTCTTAAATGTGAAATTGAGCACTTCACCAATAATGTTACATTACACTAAGACTGTTGATTCCTCTTGAATTCTATCACCGCAAATCAAGCATTTCAGAAGACAGGTTCGTCCACCCTCAATCACTTTTTCTTATCTGAATGCCCATAACGCCGTCCTCAGGTAAGGGTCAATCGGCATTCTCGAATTACCATAATTATTTTTGAAGGGAACGTCACTTTCTAACCATAAGCGGCACATTATTTGGGTCATATTTTTATGTCCGAGTTTTGTTGTGACTCAGTAACTCTTCAGTATCAATGATACTGACCCGTGCCCTCTCCAGTATCAGTTTACACAGACAACAGCATTTAGCTGCTGTCACGGGCCGCGCACGCTTTCAGCGTGGGAACCGTGACATAAACCATTCATGGTATTTCTACAGTGGGCTGACAGCTTCATTCAAGACAGCAGCTGACCACTGTTACATCGATAGAAACTATTCAGGTAAGCGGGTTCCCTGGCACTTTCATTCTACCATCGTAGAGTGTTTCATTCCCTATGCGCACTTGCAATGCCGGCATTCTTTTTTTAAAATAAGATTGTAATCGAACTTCACGGCGCCTCTCTCTCTACCTCTCTCTCTCTACCTCTCTCCCTCTACCTCTCTACCTCCCTACCTCTCTCTACCTCTCTCTCTACCTCTCTACCTCCCTACCTCTCTACACCTCTCTCTCTCTCCCTCTCTCTACCTCTCTCTCTACCTCTGTCTATCTACCTCTCCCTCTATACCTCTCTCTCTCTCTCTCTCTCTACCTCTCTACCGCTCTCTCTACCTCTCTCACTACCGCTCTCTCTGCCTCTCTACCGCTCTCTCTCTACCTTTCTACCTCTCTCTCTCTACCTCTCTCTCTACCTCTCTCTCTCTACCTCTCTCTCTACCTCTCTATCTCTACCTCTCTCTCTACCTCTCTCTATCTACCTCTCTCTCTCTCTCTCTACCCCTCTCTCTCTCTCTCTCTCTCTCTCTCTCTACCTCTCTACCGCTCTCTCTACCTCTCTCTCTACCTCTCTCTCTGCCTCTCTCACACTACCTCTCTCTCTCTACCTCTCTCTCTACCTCTCTCTCTCTACCTCTCTCTACTTCTACCTCTCTCTCTCTCTCTCTCTACCTCTCTCTCTACCTCTCTCTACCTCTCTCAAAGATGGCTGCAGCGTCTACGTGAGATGCGGTGGACTGAGTGGCAGCCGGAGCCTGATAGCACTGCTTGTCCTTTAAAAAAAAAAAAAAAAGCATTGGCATAGCCAATAGGTCTCCCCTTTGGGACCTCATTAATGTTTAGTTATCCAGTACAATACCCTTGGTGCAACAACATCAAGTGTTGCATGGCTAAACACTTATAAGGTCCCAAAGGCGAGACCTATTGGCTATGCCAATGCTTGTTTGCCAAAGTGGCGAGAATAAACGGTTAACAACTTCATGATATTTTCCACATCTGAAAAGTTGGGGGGGGGGGGGGGTTGTGATCAGTTTGCACATTTCTAACATAGAGCCTGTCCTATTGCCTTTGTCAGTGCTTGCTTTCAGTGTAACACGCATGAAGGCTGCAGGCCCTGGCCCAGACACAGGCCTTCTTTCCATTTGGAGGTGTGCAGAAACTTCCCTTCGCTGCACAGGGCGAACAATGCTGGGCCTGTTTTCCTCATCACTGCAGAGTGCTGTGGCTCGAGGCCAGCACACGGCTTTTGTGTTTCCGATGAGAAAGGAAATCTCGCTCCAGTTTTCCAAAAACCGAAATAATGTCTGCAGACAGCGAACCTTCCTGTGCGTGCGCTCCCCGCACCCCTCGTGCGGCCATCTTGGGATCACGTGCGCAGGAGGCACACACATCTGGTTTATGAGCGAGAGTGAAACCAGAGAGGAACGGAAAGAATGAAGAGAAGAAAGGAACTTAATATAAACGGAGGAAAGGGGTCTTGAAGGAAGAGAGAAGGGAAAAAAGGAGAAGAAAAGGAGAGACGGTCAAGCAGGGTCACTTCTTTGACCGCTACAAATAGGAATCAGCCACACGTAATACAGATACAAATACCGGCGTTTGAGGGGTTACTCGCACCTACATCTATCATAGCAACTTCTGTCTTAGAATCAGTGCTTCATTTGTGCTACTGATTGATGGTGGGGGTCACCATCACTCGTTTTTGGGGACTGGGATTAATTTTTCCTTTGATCCAGAGCTACACAGAAAAGGCAAAAAGCATGAAAGAAGGAGAAAAAAGTTCAAGAAAACAAGGACAAAAAGAAAAGGCATGGATGGAAAAGGACCTGGAACAATGTGGACACGAGACCGGAAGTGCCCCTGCAACTCCCTGTGGAAGGAAAAAAGCATGTGGTGGAATCAACATTAGGTTGCCTTGTTATTAGCCAGCCCCAGTTTTCACCAATACCAAGGTTAGGCAGTGTTGGCAGTTGATAACCCTGGCACCACAGCCAGGTCTCCTACGAAAACCTCTGGGCCCCCAGCACTTTGTTTCCCAAATCAAGCCCTACATAGACTCAACCACTTAAAGGCATCGAAAGAGGTGATGTCTACTGTAAGCCGTGTTCCTGAAATGAGGTTAACAGGACATCATGTAGCAAAGACTCTCTGAGTTCCATGTTGCCCAGGAGCGTCACGATATGAGAGACTGAGCTGAAAATAGACTACAAGAAAACAATATACTGGAATCAATAGGATGACATCAAACTGCAGCATGATTGTTGGGACATTGAGTTCTCCATATTATTGTGAGCTTGCACCCCTACCGAATTTATTTACCCAAGAGAGGTTCTCTGACTTGTGGTAAGCCTATTTCTAAGCTTTAGTGAACACAGCCATCATGTGTGTTCACTGAGGGTTACTTTTAGTTCTGGCCTTATGACCTACAGCGGGGCTCTGTGATCTGGTGGGGAGTAGCATGCATGCCCTCACTTCCCAATGTGACTATCATCAGCATGCCAGATTGCATGAGACTAGGAGTGGCGGAAGCGTGTTAATTAGATAATGGCAGGGTAGGCCTTTTTTATCTATAGCCTGTGGAAGGGCAAGTGTCCTACTGGCCTTGCTGGAACAAAAGTTCACCCCAGTTTTACGTAACCAGGTCCTTCACTACATTGTAGCATCCTGGATAAGACACATGTATATAGAACTGGTATGCATGGTATGAAAGAGGAAGTGTAGGTTATGATAGATTACGAGTTCAGTGGAATCCATGTTGGATTTCCACCAAAAACGTGGTGTACAAAAGAGATGTTGGGGGTCGCCTGCCCTATTAACATTGTGTACTGCTTGCATTCCTAAAAGTGTTTGAAGAGTCAAACGTCGAGGTGTGGGAGGCATGGAGACAGCGGTCACTAACTCTGCAGAGATATACTTTTGATATATGTTACCCTTTTGTCCTTTCCAATGTTATCCCCAACAGAGCGGTAGAGACTGTGGGGAATCTGAAGACACAGGCCCCTTTAGACTTGCAGGTTTAGCCTTTTGACAGGGCCTGCCATTGTGTTTCCTTGATAGGTGTTGGGGCTTCTTTCCTATTGCGCCAGTGCCATTGTGCTGCCAGCAGAGACTTCCAGCCTTACCCCCTTTTGGCTACCATCTCCTGAAGATAGAGTGTGGCTGACATGTCTGAGAATAGATACAAAAAGTGGGAAAACCACCTTGTTCCAGTGCCAGGGCTATTCCAATGCAATATACAAGCTCAAGTTGCAAGACTAGGATTGATGGATTGAACTCCCAATTAAGGGTTTCAGGAATTCTCATCGACCAATGTAAGTGACATCCCAGAGTGTTACAGAATCTTCTGCGATCTAGGGCTGATGTCTTTGTTAGCCAGTTTCCCAGTGATGAGAAGGGACATCCTACCTGAAGGATTCTGTAAAGCTCTGCTGGAAGTGCTGTGAAACTGCCTTGCCTGCTGAGTTTGGATTGCTGAAGGGGTTTCTTTAAGAGGAGTCTGCCCAGAGAAGAAGCCTGGTGGACAAGCTGTCCAGAGGATAGGGCTGAGCATAACTATTGAATAGAGAACTGCACCTCTTGTGAAGGGGGAGAATGTAGTTCCAAGAAGGCTGTGGTGAGCCCTGCTGCTTGGTGTATGTCCCGTCCACTTCCCACTGGGCCCTGAGTCTTCCTTGGCCCTCCTCCCTTGCGTGGGAGAGTTCAGTAAGGTTGATGCCAGGGGCTGCGAAAAGCCCCGATTGCACGTATACACTTTTCAACTGCCTGTGTCCCAATATGGCCCCAAGGTGTGGTGCACCAAAGAAAAGTAAACCGCAATCACTCATTTGTTACTGTGGGCTAAACTGTACCCCTGGCATAAACAAGTGTGACAAGTGACTGACTCCTCGATCCAATCGATGTGCACTCGAGACTCCTACAGTGCGGGCTTATAGGACATCTGTAGTCCCCCTGTGACCCCCGTGTCACCTTTCTCCAAGGATCTGTGGATGACCATGAGTCTTGTTTAAGCAGGAGGTTTGTTTAGGCCTGAGATGCAGAGAGCAAGAACCGTGACACTCATCTGTGGCACTACAACCTCAAACAACGACAGAAGCTCCAGAACTGAAGCTCTGCTGCATCACACCCGGGTCAACAAGCTCTCGCCGAGCACATGCACTGGATTCAGGAGCCACTGAACTTACACTAGAGTATTTCAGTAATCAGTGCAACCATGGAAGTACTCAGAAATGAACCCCTGGACTACTGACTAGAAATGAATCCACTCACGAACCCTCGTAGAGCCAGCACCTGTCTAGGTTTACCATGCTCATTAGATTTTGTTCATAGTTATTAAAATTACCATGCCGTTGAACTTTCGCATTCCGCAGGATCTCCTTCTGTTGTATTGCGTATTGGTAGGCCAAAGCATCTTCTCTTTTTAAAGTAAGAGCCCTCACCGGACCATCAGTTTTTAATAATATTGTGAATTGTTGAACCTCTCTACCTCCCAGAGTAAGAATCTGACCGCACACCTAGCTATGAGGGTGAAGTTCTGATTGGGTGTTCATGATGTGCAGTTATCAGTGTCCCCACTGGGCAGCATCAGGATGATCATGATAACCCACCCAATCATCTCAGAAGGCAAAGTAGCTCATGAGTACTCCAAGACCCCTGGACCAGTTCTGACAAGGAGCATATCGAGATCCAGTCTGTGCCACCAAAATCCATGAATCAGACACTGCATATCAGACTGCGTATATAAGCCCCAAATCTTATATTTGGAGCAGGTGAGAATACCATCCCAGAGAAAAACACCAAAATTCATTAGGTCCCACAACTCACAAATTCAATTTCACAATTTCCAGCTCCCCTTACCAGTAGAGGCGAAAGGAACCCCAGAATAAAAAAAGCTTAAGATGCAGAGGGAGAAGTAATCAAAATCAAGGAGAAATGATTCAAGAAAAAGCTAAGCCCAGATGGAAAGAAGAAAAGCCAGAACTCAGTCGCTCCAATCCACACCTATCAGGGCCAAATCTTTAAAACACGTGGGCATAGACGAAAGCTGTGAGCTATCGAGTAGAATCAAACAAACTGTAGCAGTGTTTTGAAGCCAGGGGATGTCACAATCTGCTATAGAATTTACAGATTTTTTATGGTTGATCTATAGCAGTGTTTAACAATTCAATGTTTAATGTGAATTGGTGAATACTGTGTCCTCTTTTAAAGGGGTAAATCAATTAATAAAGAAATCTTAAGACCTGTAAAAGGTTAGACGTTATGAAGCTATCTTGTGCAGAATAAATCCAGTAGTCTGCTCGGCAGTGCTTAGTTTGAGCCGGTGTTTTCGGGAGCTCAGCACCGGCACCTATTTGTCTACACTAGCACTTATTACAGTCTGTCACATGGTGGCGCAGACTGTCTAATTTAGAGAACAGCACAACAACAGCTGTGCATTAATTCAAACTAGGTTAAAAATGACTAATACCTGTTGCCCAAGCCATTCTTATGGCTTCAGAGACCTGGCATTGCCTGAATTGTCACACTTGTAGGAGTGTGATGATTAGTAGTTGTATTATTACTGTCACTGGCAGCTCTGGCAGGGGCAATGTGTGATGCAAGCTGCAGTGGCCTCTTGACCAGGGCCATGGCACTTATTTTGTTTTACAAATTAAGCACTGCTGCTCAGAAGTTACAAAAAGTAGCCTAGTGATTAATCGTTGCTGGTGGTTGCAGATGGTGGGCAACAGCACTCATTTTTGGGACCAAGACTAATTTTCTATCATCAGGCTTTGATCCAGAGCAAGGCAAAAGAGAGAGGAAGAAAGGGTGAATGAAAGAGGAAGAAAATGATATGAAAACAGCCATAAAGCAAGAAAGCAGAGTTGAAAACGAACCTACTAGAGCGGGATAGAGGATGATAATGTAGAGGGGTGGAAGATAATGTAGAGGGGTGGAAGAAAGAGGCGCTAGGTGGAATCAAGTCTAGGAAGCCTTACTTTTAGGCAAACTTGTCATTTGAAAACCCCTGCGGTGGACTTTTATGGAAAAACCTTAGGTCTCTGCATGCGTATCTGTATACATTGAGCACCAAAGCTGCATCACGTTGAAGCTGTCTTGAAGCACTCCTAGTGGCCAAGGGTGAATAGTCAATTACAGCACCATAATGTGGATCACAATGGAAATGTTTGGAGTTTCATCTTGTGTCACCATCAGTCCCTACAGTCCTGCAGTATATATTATTCCACTCTAGGGCTCATGAAACTATGCCATCCACAAATTGTTGAGAGAGGTGATGATTAGTTAATTCTTCAAAGTACATTCTAAGTTAGGATTTAAAAAGTAATTTCTCTCATCTCAAGACTGGAACTATTGCAGCATTTTACTGACTTGGCGATGGGCATATTCAAGAGAAGGAACTTGCACTCTGACAATATACTGTGACCACACATATCGGAAATATAAATAGACAACAACTAAAAGAAAACTAATTGGTAGCGTCCAGCCACATATGGGAGAATCATAAAATGCATCAGTAATACCAAACCAGCAATGGGAGAGCCACAAAATGAATTGGTAATGGGAAGCCAGCATAGACAAAAGTTCATCAATGTGGAACTACCACAGTCCCTTGGGGCAACTTGCTGGTGTGACGAGCAGTGTGCGACCAACCTTTGCTTAAAAGTTCATCAATGCCAGGGGTAGCGGAATTTCCACCATACACACTTTGACTCTGCACCCCTCAACAGCTTACTACTTGCTCCCGCAGGTTAGAAGAAAGGCAACATGCTGAATATACAGGAAGGACAGGAGACATAAACGCTCTATTTACGCTCTCTCCCGCTACAGCCTCCACCATGCTGAAGACTAAGGGTAACGAGGGGAGTGCTGATGTTAGCAAAAGCATAGCCAACTGCTGCCTGTAACTCGCCTCCAGGCAAGCTAGCGTTGAGTCTAGTTCTGGATTACCAAATAGGTAAAGTAGGCCCCGGCCTATGGGCCCCGCTCCTTTTAGGGGCCCCGCGACAGCAAATCCAAATAATATAAATTTTATCTTGAAAGAAAATTACAATCAAGCTTTCTTAAATTGTTTCCAAAGATAGAAACAATGTATCGAGGTTGGCCCCGAAATTTCAACTGCCCAAAGGCCTCCACTGGGTGTAATCCGGCACTGGTTGAGCCAGAGCGCGAGCTGTTTCCACGAGCAGGGAAATCAGAAACAATCACAGAGAAGATGCCATTAAAACAAATATTACTCTTTAAAATCTGAAAAAGTTCCTAATATCTTTACATTCGTATGTGTCGGATTGCATTACCACTTTGAGTGACAGTTATTAAAATTCATTATTTTAAACATAACACTTTTTAAAAGATTCAACACTTACTGAATGCACTACTGTTGTGGCCATGGAGGTGTCAAGAGATAATGTTGTTTGTGATGTTAACTATGTGAATGGTCAACAATATAGTGAATGGTGCAGCATTATAGTGTATGAAGACATACATGACTGAACTGAATCCCTTCTAGGTGCCCCCAAATTTGGCATTTAAGGAAAATGAGATGAAGTGAAGTAAAGGGTTTGCCCAGGGCCACACAATCTGATCAGACCGGTGAAGTGAGGATGTATGATTTGAGGCGAGATTTCCAGTTCAGTCTACCTCCTTCCCAGACCCCATAAGGTGTCAGTTCAGAGGAAAGATGCATGAGGTAGCGGTGGCCAGCAATCCTGCTCACCCACCATAGGCCTCCAGGAAAATGTCCTGAGGAAGAAGGGCAACAGGGAGACAAGGTTACTCTTCAAGGCTTTGACTTTCATAACATTCCATAGTACGGGTTTGAAAAATTGCAGTCTCCTAAACTGCGAGGGGTGAAAGTGAATGACAAAGAAAGAGTGAACGCCATGTTTGTGGGGGGTACAAGCAGGAGGCAGAGTTAAACACAAGGTTTGATTAATCCGAGTAAGAAAGAGCCAATTGCAGGCCCCCAAGGTCGGTTTATCTAATAAAGGAGGTTCAAGGTTCAGACAGGCCAGATCACAAGATGTGATCAATCCAGAGGGAGGAGGATCCACCTGTGTGCAACCTAAATCGCAAAGTGTAGTGAATCCCGAAGAAGAGGGAACCAACTGCTGGTACCCTAAACCTCAAAGCACGGTTAATCCTAAAGAGGGAGGAAAGGGAGTAAAAGGCAGACCCCCACCCCAAAAAAATAATAATCCTGGCTTGTCCTGTGGTGATCCTGGTTCTGTCCTTCCTATCTTCGGCCTTAGAAATCAAGATGCCCGTGGCAAGACCCTCTTTCCTTTCTGTAGTTTTTACGTCTAACTGCCTGACAAATAGGTGAACAAGCAGAAGAAACGCATGGGGTGAGGTACTTGGAGCAGATCTGGTAGAGCTATTGATAAAGGCTGAGATAAACATCGATAATCGAGGACCTTTTAAGATGTGAGGAAGCAAAAATAAGAAAGAGACAACAGAAAATAGAGATTACACGGCCTCTTAGCTCCACAGACATGTATCGTGTCCAGCCATTGAAAGAAGATCCTACAGTATAGGTCTCATAAGTAAGAGTGCATGTACAAACACACACACACAACACACTGATTGTGAATGATATGGAGAATGGGACTAAGTGCGAGTGCCTTTTTACACATGTATCGATAGAAAGATCCAGAGATACGGGCATGTAGCCCTCTCTTGAGTATGTCACTCACCTGCAGAATGCTCCAATGTTCTCTACGAGGTAGCACTGGCCGCTGTTGTAGCAGTACATAGGGAACATATCACAGACAGATTTGCACGAATTGTTGAACCTCACGTAGCCCGTCCTGCACTCTGTGCCATTGTCGCCAGCTATCATCTGGGTCAGGTCCTTGTTTGTATCGGGCAGTGATTTGGGGTTCCCATCCACCCCGGACAAGATGAACGTTTGCTGTGGCACGTGCTGCCTGTCTGTGGGTTTCTCTTCCTTTGTCATGGTTGGCATCTTAGGAGTAAATGTCAATGGTTTGGCACTGTTCTCATCCTCTAGTCCTCGAGCTGTGGCTTCCTCTTCGTCTCCATCATCTCCCTCCTCAATGTCATCTTCATCGTCCTCATCCTGGTTGGCACCTTCTTCATCGCCATCAGCATAGAATGATGTGGTTGGGTAGAAGTCGGATTCGTCAAAAGGCGTGAAGTCATCGTACAGCTCCGACAGGGACCAGGAGGGCTTCCTATCATGCAACTTCTTGGTGGAGTCGACACCTGGGATGGGAGGTCTACGGAAGTCGTCCGGCCCACCTTGGCCATCTATGTCAAAGAGGTCATAATAATCGATGTCGATTATGTCAGGAGCAGGCTGGTCAGATGGAGGTTCGGGGGATTTGAGGGTCTTCGGAGGAGATGTTGTCACCAAATGCTCTTCTTTGTCGAGAAAGGCAAGATCCATGTTCGCCTTGGCCCCTTGCCCCCGAGACTTCATGGTGGTCTCCGCCCACAAGTCTGGAGGCTGTTCTGCTTCCTTGGAATCAAAGTCAACGTCTGTTTCTGGAGCTGTTTGGATACTATCTCCAGGAGATTGGCCACTTGGGGTTGGAGGTGAAAGGTCGCCATCTCTGTAGACCCCTAGCAGCAGGTCAGTCTCTGCAGAATCTGGGCTGATGCCTACCCCCACCTGTGCCGTCTCAGGGCCTTTGTCCCCAGGGTTGGCACTCTGGTATGTGGGAGAGGTAGTGCCCTCACTGGCGCCCCCCAAATCCTGCTCCATCCCATGGTGGTCTGGGTAGGTGAGGACACTTTCTGGCAGGCTGGCATATGGGCCTCCGCTGCCGGCCTCCTCGGAGTCCTCGGCGTCCCTTGCCACTTTCCTTGAGTTGCTTAAAGCTGGGACAAAGGCCTCGCCACCGGCGGCCCACGGGGGAGTAGTTACACTTCTCGAACCTTCCAGCCCCCACTGAGTCTGTTCGTTCGCCGCAGACACGGTTCCGTCTCCGGTGCATGAGGAGCAGACGGGCGGCTCACTGCTGTCCTTTTGCATCTCAGCAGAATGGTACCCTGGGGTGTTCCCTTCGAGGAGGGAGGTCTTGGCACTGCGGGTGGCAAGAGTGGTGGCATCCGTGCCAGACGCAGAAAGGTCAGCGGGTGCCCCAGGCTGCAGCTCCGCGCCCCCGGGGGCAGACTTCCCCAGTCCTTGGGCCACGGACCAATTGCCGGCCTCTTGTGCACCATCCTGTCCGGGTTCCGGGTCAGAAAGGCTCTTGGACAGAAGGCTTCTCTGGAAGGCCTCGGCGCTCTGTGGGGCCTCCGTACCCAAATCGCTCAACCAGACATGTCCCTCCCACCTGGCATCATTGGCATCCGTGGCATCGGCGGTCTGTGACTTCCATTCGGGCGCTGCTGAATAGAAAGGAAAAAGTAGAGAATAAAGTTAACTATACAGAGTACTTGAGACTTCATTTTTGCAAAATCAACATGTTTAAATAAATACCAACAATGGCTTTTGTTTTATTATTATTTCTACTAATTTTCTTTTGGACGTATGTATCCCTGTTTTTTGTAATTAGTTGGTTAGTGCCAAGGGACTCTTTGGATTGGATAAAGGATCCTTCAGAAACACACATAACATTATATAAAAATGTAACATAACACGCGCCCAAACCTCGACATAACATTTGTTCTCAGACAGTGCTGAACAGAACAGCAGCGTTGCCAGGGATCATAGTGGGCGCGTTTGTTTTCCAACCTCCGTGCCCTGATGCCCACTTAGTTATGCTTCCACTTATCTTATCATGTGACATACTATCGATAATCATTCCTACTCAGTCATGCACTTGCGGATAGTCATCCACCCATCAGTAATTCGTTCACGTGCCCTGGAGTGCAGGTAGCTGTTGTCCAGCTCGGTTTTATCCAAATAAATGCATGCATTATATTTAAATAGCGCTTTCTGACAGCTTTTGGCGCCATTAGCACTTTCTGGATTTTCCAGTAAGAAGATAGGTGGTGCGTGTCATTTACATAGCGCTTCGTAGACCTGACCAGGTCAGTGAGCCCCCTTTGGAGATCATTTCTGCATCCAGACGGGAGGCGCGAGGCTCAAACCTGAAGCAACCGGTCGCTGCCACAGTGCCACGGCAGATTTGAACATGGCCGACAGCCGTTTGAACAGGCGACGCCTCGTGCAATCAGTAAATTGCAATCAGTCGCGCGCTCTAATATTGGTAATGCAGCGGGCTGTTGTGTAATGCTTGTAATTACGGCCTCTGATTTTGCCAGTGATGTCAGAAGCCAATCACACAGAAGGGCTTTGAGCAAAATCACCTAAGAGGTAGGGAGGCCACTGGCAGTGATGGGGCAACGCTTCCGGGTTTGAGAATGGGCCCTCTTTCTTTGATATTTGGGCGCGGGGGAGCTGGACACTTCTGCATTTTATAGGTTTTGGGATCCCCTTTCTGAGTGAGAAGTTGCCAGCAGCCAGTGGCTTTACTGCAAGCTATGAAAATAGGTCAGCTGATCCCCGCAGTTGGGTAGTAGCGTTCAGACTTAATTGGTGGCTGTGTTGGTCCCGGTGTAACTGCACATGCTGCACTAATGAGAGCTATGCCCCTTAGAGGGAGGATTTCGCTATAATTTCATCTTATTCTGTATTTAAATGACATACAATGTCACCCTCTATTTACTGTAAAATCTTCACTCTGCAGTACACCTTTGATTCCCTGCCCATATTTCAAAATGGAGGACTTACACGTTTTCGGTGTGGATTTTTGAAGCAAATTATTTTCAGCACTGCTGCTGCTTAGTGCAATGATATAAATCATATGCATACAGATGTGCGGGGTCTGATATGCGGTTTATTGCATTGCTGTGTGTGTGGGGGGGCTGTGATTTACAAGAGGAGGGTCTCAAGAGGATGTTCTGCCTCCCCCCCCCCCCCCCAACAATGGGTACCTGCCTAAACGCTTTCTACAAATCCCCTCTTTTGCAAGCTTTAGCTACAAAAACAAACAGTTAAGGGCAACCTGAGTACAGTCTCATTGCATAGACCCATAGTGTGAGCAGTGTAGGTAAAGTGTATGATGCTTCAGAAGCCCCTCCCCTATGGTACACCAAAAAGTGATGTAACCTTTGCACTATAGCAATGAATGTTTAGGATTAGGCCCTCGGGCTCAGCTCTTGCTGCCCTGGCCCGCCTCCCAGAGAAGCTCTAACTTATTAATTCTCACATTTCTTTAACTTTATATGTTTACGGGAACTTATTGTGGTATTTGCTGAGACATCCCATTGCCAAAGAGAAATAGTTATTAATCAATATTATCCTGATCATTTCAATTAGCACGTGCGCATGATCCATTTTAGCAAAGATATCTTTTCTCAAAAAGTATTTGCGTGACTTTAACCCAAGTTCATGATGAAACAGGAGCAGAGACTGAGAGGTGCCTTTCGTGGGAATCCTTTGGTATCCTTTCTGGCAGGGGATGGTATATAAATGGAATAAAATATCTTTTGTGTCCTGTAAAAATGATTTTAGTTGTCTTACTTTCGGTGCCGAAAATAAATGTAGAGATTGGGATGTTTTCTCAAAGAGGGCCCCAATGCTAGAAACAGTGGACCTCCCTGGTGGCTCCTTTGCCATCTTATCCACCCTGGGGAGAAGATATATTGTTGGCATAATGGGGAATTCCACCATAAAGCTAGAAGAATTGAGAAACGGTGCCAGTATAATAATAAAAGAGGTCGATGAAGGTGGAAACATTGTTATCCAGTCCAAAGCAGGATATATGAAGGAGGCGTATCAACAATTGAACCCATCAGATAAGAGAGAACCCACCAAAACACAGAACTGAAGTGTACTGGGATAAGCTTGTGAACTGGAAAGATTCAGGAGTCTGACTCTTGAGTGAGGAAGAAGCAAGATTCCTTATCAACAACATGAGAAATATATTGAAAAAAGTCATTATTTGGCTACCTTTGGTTGACCAGACTCCCTTGGACCCCTCCCCTTGATCAAGACAACAGTAGGATTTACAATTTAGAAGCCTGGCCATTGGGCAAAGCTGGGGGCGCAGGTGTCTAAATCAAGACACTCCTCAGGAAGCTGACCTCAGACCTGCCTGCCAGGACTAAAGACGGGGTTGCACAGCATGGGCAGGGGCAGGGCTGGACAGAGCTTGCAAGGACATAGAGGGCTCCAAGACAAGGGTACACAGCACACGGTGCCTAGCAGCTGGACTGGACTGCAGGGGGGAGCGATTTTATCTCTGCAAGGCCAGCGCATGCCCAGCTGACCAGCTGCTTGAGGACGAGAATGCCCTGAAGCTGTGAGGTTGTCAGAAGAACATCACCTCCTTTGAAGACCAGCTCTGTTAGTTTCTGAAATCGAGAAAGACAAGCCTGCACTCTCCGCATCCCATCCTGCGCCCAGCTATCGAGTGCCTGCATATGATCCCTTCTTCCCCTGATGGATCCAGGGGCAGCTGCTCTTAGCAGACCTGGTGTGCGCTCCTATTGTGATCCCCGACTCTGGAATTATAGTAACGGCCTTTCTAGCCTCAGGGTTCAAAGAACATAAGGGCTAGAAGATCCCGTCACGGCCAGACCTAGCCTTCAAGAACCAGGTCCAGATTGATACCGGTTCTACCAGTGTCTTCCGTAAATGCACTGCCCATGGCGGCTTTCCAAGATTCAGGCCTCTAATAGACAGCAGTGTCGCATGACCAACTCTTTTTACTGCTGGCTCACTGTTCTTATGCTAGTAGTTGGACACCAGCAGCTAGAAATGTTGGACTATGTCTGTAAACAGACACTGGTGACGGGATACAAGGCCCACAATATGCATCGGGCACGCTGTCTATCCTAAAGCACCTGGTGCAGGCCAGGGCAATGTACACCCAGTTACACAAACAAATGGACTGTCCTCAGTGCAGGTGCAAACTCTCAACAGTTCACGCCTGTGCTGAGGGCGACGCGTTAGTGAAAGACAGAGCTGTAGTTTGAAACCCTAGCTGTGTCTTTCACTGGAGACTGACCAGTTTCTGCTTGGAGAGGGGAAAAGACCACCCCCTCTCCCCCAGCTGGTAGGTACAGTGCAAAAATGCACTTACCCCCTCCATAGGAGGGAATGTGGGGCACCCCCTCACTGTGGTGCACCGTCAGTGTGCCTCCTGACAGCTTAGTTCCTTCTGGACCCACGTCTGTAATGAGGTCCAGGCACACAGGGACAGTGCGTCCTTATCTGCATGGGTCCACACACTGGCACAACCCATATTATAGAAGGGGCCATACAAGGAACGATGGCCTCTTCTCTAATACCACAGTGCCCTGGGTGCAAAAAGGGACCCGCAAACCACTGTTACACCCAGGCTACTTTCTGTAGGACGGCTCCAGGACATCAGTCAAAACACTGGGAGCAGTAGAGTCTTCGTTGAATGGTGTCTCAGTTGTAGTTTTTGCGGTGGCTTTTTGGGATTTAGTTTTGTGGGGGCAAATCTTTGTCTTCTTGCCATGGCCTGTATTTTGGAGGGGCACCTGCACTTCAACCCTTGGTATCAGAAGGGTACCCAAGATTGGTCCAGACCCAGGTTGGATTCCAATTGCCTGCATCAGTTTTGCCTAATTTTCAGACCCTTCTGTGAGATTTCAGTTCCTGCTAATAATTAGAGAGTCCAGGTCTTCCAGACCAGTTCTCCCCTAACCGAGGCTCGCAGTACAACACTGACCATAGAGTCCATGTTAGCAGGAATATAGCATCTAGAGCTAACGGCCTATAATAGTGTTTGTGGTCAATCGTGGCCCCAGAAGGTGCTAGCACCTTCCATTTTTTTGTTTATCATCTTTTTGAGCTGAACCTTTTCCTCATCTGTTACAAAAGTCATTGTCTGGACAATGATGTTGTTGAATGTTATTTACTGTGCCATACAGACACTGAGTTTCTTACGAGCTCCCCTCCTGGAACCAGTCTTGGCTGCTCGACCCCAGTGCCCTGGCAGAGTCAGTTGGGGTGAATGAGAATGGTGGCATTGAATGATACCCATTAACCACTGACTGTCCCAGGACCCAAACAACAAGGCCTACAGTATCAGAGGAGAGTCCAAAACTGCAGGGTATCCCTGGGAAGAGGAAAGACATAAGGTTCCTATGGGAGAGCCAAGATTACAGGGAAAACCTGGGAGGAGAACAGACACACGGTCCCTATGGAAGAGCCCAGATTACAGGAAAAATCTAGGAGAACAGACACACGGTCCCTATGGAAGAGCCCAGATTACAGGGAAAACCTGGGAGGAGAACACACACATGGTCCCTATGGGAGAGCCCAGATTACTGGGAAAACATGGGAGAACAGACATGCGGTCCCTATGGAAGAGCCCAGATTACGGGGAAAACCTGATAGGAGAACAGACACACGGTTCCTATGGAAGAGCCCAGATTACAGGGAAAACCTGGGAGGAGAACAGACACACGATCCCTATGGAAGAGCCTAGATTACAGGGAAAACCTGGGAGGAGAACAGACACACGGTCCCTATGGAAAAACCCAGATTAGAGGGAAAACCTGGGAGGAACCCACACTGCATGGTGTTCCCAGGATAAGACCCAGACTGCTGTTGGCCAAGAGAGGAACTGTAAGTGCAAGGTGTATAAAACAGAAGAGGCTCCATGGAGTAGCCCAGCCTGTGTTTTTCTTGGGATGACCCTATACTGTAGGGTTCCACTGTAGGAGTTTAGTAACCAGGCATCTATAGAAGAGGCCCGGCTGGATGTTTTCTAAAGAGGGGCCCAGACAGCACAGTATTCAAGGAGTGGCCCAGACAACAGGGTATTCCTGGGAAGAAACACTGACTGCGGGGGGTCCCGAGACAACGCCAAGCTGTTGGCTGTCCAATGAGGAGATCGGACTGTGGGGTATCTCTCTAGGAGCTCAGCCTGCATGGTAACCCTGGAAGCAGACAAGACTGTACAGTGTGCCAGAGGGGAGCCCAAACTCGACAGTATCCATAGCGGACCTGAGGCTGCAGGGTGCAGTATTGTAGTCACATATACACACTGCTCCATACCCCTGATGAGGTACCGAAGCACACAGCAGGCAAGTAAGGGTATCCAATGAGTAGTCCAGACTGTAGTGTGTGCAAAGTGTTACAGGGTGTAATTCATCCATAGAAGCAGCCCAGTCCGCAATGTACCTGTGGAGGAGAACGGGTTACAGCTAGGCTGTCTGAGGGAGAGTCCAGGAGCACGATATCCAAGTAGAAGCTGAGTCTGAAGGGTGCCGGGTATGCCTGAGAGGAGCCCAGCCTCCAGGGTGTCCCGGGACGAGCCCAGGTGAAGGGCATCCTGGGACGAACCGAGGTACACGGTATCGTGGGAGAAGCCCAGGTGCAGGGTAACTGGGATGAACCCAGGTACAGGGTAGGCCTGGGAGGAGCCCAGCCTTCAGGGTGTACTGCGACATGCCCGGGTGCCGGGTATCCTGGGACAACCCCATGTGCAGGTTATGCCTGGGAGGAGCCCAGCCTTCAGGGTGTCCTTGGGAGGAGCCCAGGTGCAGGTTATCCTGGGACGAACCCAGGTACAGGGTAGATCTGGGAGGAGCCCAGCCTTCAGGGTGTCCCACAACGAGCCCAGGTGCAGGGTATCCTGGGACAACCCCAGGTGCAGGTTATGCCTGGGAGGAGCCCAGCCTTCAGGGTGTCCTTGGGAGGAGCCCAGGTGCAGGTTATCCTGGGACGAACCCAGGTACAGGGTAGATCTGGGAGGAGCCCAGCCTTCAGGGTGTCCCACAACGAGCCCAGGTGCAGGTTATCCTGGGACGAACCCAGGTACAGGGTAGATCTGGGAGGAGCCCAGCCTTCAGGGTGTACTGCGACATGCCCGGGTGCCGGGTATCCTGGGACAAACCCAGGTGCAGGTTATGCCTGGGGGGAGCCCAGCCTTCAAGGAGCCCCTGAGAGGAGCCCAGGTGCAGGGTATGCCTGAGAGGAGCCCACCCTTCAAGGTGCCCCTGAGAGGAGCCCAGGTGCAGGGTAAGCCTGAGAGGAGGCCACCCTCCAAGGTGCCTCTGAGAAGAGCCCAGGTGCAGGGTATGCCTGAGAGGAGGCCACCCTTCAAGGTGCCCCTGAGAGGAGCCCAGGTGCAGGGTATGCCTGAGAGGAGCCCACCCTTCAAGGTGCCTCTGAGAAGAGCCCAGGTGCCAGTTATGCGTGAGAGGAGGCCACCCTTCAAGGTGCCCCTGAGAGAGGAGCCCAGGTGCAAGGTATGCCTGAGAGGAGGCCACCCTTCAAGGTGCCTCTGAGAGGAGCCCAGGTGCAGGGTATGCCTGAGAGGAGCCCACCCTTCAAGGTGGCCCTGAGAGAGGAGCCCAGGTGCAGGGTATGCCTGAGAGGAGGCCACCCTCCAAGGTGCCTCTGAGAGGAGCCCAGGTGCAGGGTATGCCTGAGAGGAGCCCATCCTTCAAGGTGCCCCTGTGAGGAGCCCAGGTGAAGGGTATGCCTGAGAGGAGCCCACCCTTCAAGGTGCCCCTGAGAGGAGCCCAGGTGCAGGGTATGCCTGAGAGGAGGCCACCCTGCAAGGTGCCCCTGAGAGGAGCCCAGGTGCCAGTATGCCTGAGAGGAGGCCACCCTTCTAGGTGCCCCTGAGAGGAGCCCAGGTGCAGGGTATGCCTGAGAGGAGGCCACCCTGCAAGGTGCCCCTGAGAGGAACCCAGGTGCCAGTATGCCTGAGAGGAGGCCACCCTCCAAGGTGCCTCTGAGAGGAGCCCAGGTGCAGGGTATGCCTGGGAGGAGCCCACCCTTCAAGGTGCCCCTGTGAGGAGCCCAGGTGCAGGGTATGCCTGAGAGGAGCCCACCCTTCAAGGTGCCCTTGAGAGGAGCCCAGGTGCTGGGTATGCCTGAGAGGAGCCCACCCTTCAAGGTGCCCCTGAGAGGAGCCCAGGTGCAGGGTATGCCTGAGAGGAGCCCACCCTTCAAGGTGCCCCTGAGAGGAGCCCAGGTGCAGGGTAAGCCTGAGAGGAGGCCACCCTCCAAGGTGCCTCTGAGAGGAGCCCAGGTGCCAGTATGCCTGAGAGGAGGCCACCCTTCAAGGTGCCCCTGAGAGGAGCCCAGGTGCAGGGTATGCCTGAGAGGAGGCCACCCTGTAAGGTGCCCCTGAGAGGAGCCCAGGTGCCAGTATGCCTGAGAGGAGGCCACCCTTCAAGGTGCCCGAGAGGAGCCCAGGTGCCAGTATGCCTGAGAGGAGGCCACCCTTCAAGGTGCCCGAGAGGAGCCCAGGTGCAGGGTATGCCTGAAAGGAGGCCACCCTGCAAGGTGCCCCTGAGAGGAGCCCAGGTGCAGGGTATGCCTGAGAGGCGGGCACCCTGCAAGGTGCCCCTGAGAGGAGCCCAGGTGCCAGTATGCCTGAGAGGCGGCCACCCTGCAAGGTGCCCCTGAGAGGAGCCCAGGTGCAGGGTATGCTGGGACAAACTGAGGTGCAGGGTAGGCCTGGGAGGATCCCAGTCTTTTGGGTTTCCTGGGGCCGCTGGGTATCTCTGGATGAGCCTATTTGGAGAGTATTTGTGGGAGGAGTTACAATTTAGGAAAGAGTTGAAGACACGCCTCTCTATATAACACTACATAACAATCTGCTTACCATCCACAACTATGCTACCTCTCCTATCACTTGTTGGCTGTGTGCTTGCGTTTGACCCTGTATTTCGCTCCGCTGTCTTTTGAATAGGTTTGTGCTGTAGAAATATCACACACTTGCCTAGGTGCGAGGTATTCACGGAAGAGCCCAGATACAGAGTATACCTCAGTGGGCTAAGCTGCAGGACCTTGTCCCCCATGACCCAGGCCTCAGACGGTGTTTGGTTTCTTCTAAGGCACACTTAGGACCCAAAAATGAATGACATCTCCAAGGCAGTGTAAGCACTCTGAGGGACTGACTTTAATCTGGCCACGATCCCTTACCCAAGGCAGCCATCTGCACGGAGGGAGGGTGGGGGTGCGTTTAGAGTAAAGCGGTGGGGGGCTCAGAGTTAGAAAAGGGGGAAGCTATTCACCCATTGTAGACGCAGAAGAAAAGGGGAGCAGCGCAGAGGGCCCGCATCTGCAGGCAGAGGAGGCATGCATTATTCACTGGCACAAGGCTCAATCACGTGACGAGCACCATAGGCTTTTATTCCACACAGCCCATCGGATCAAGACATCTTTTCTTTATTAAATGCATCCGCCCACTCCCTGCCTCGCTGTCTGTGCCTACACAACTGCAGATGCGAGCGTGTTTATGAATTCACACGACATGTATGTATGGATGGCTCTCTCTCTCTCCCCCTCTCTCTATAAATATATATATATATACATATATGTATATATATATATATATCTATATATATATAGCCTCGCTGTCTGTGCCTATAGAACTGCAGATGCCAGCGTGTTTATGAATTCACACGACATGTATGTATGGATGCCTCTCTCTCTCCCCCCCTCTCTCTCTATATATATATACATATATGTCCCCATCTTTCTCTCCCTCTCTCTCTATATATATATATATATGTCTCTCTCACATGCTGTCTCTCTCTCTCTCTCTCTCTCTCTATATATATATATATATATATATATATATATATATATATATATATAGAGCCTCACTGTCTGTGCCTATAGAACTGCAGATGCTAGTGTGTTTATGAATTCACACGACATGTATATATGCATGCTTCTCTCTCTCTCTCTTTCTATATATATATATATGTATATATATGTATATATATATATATATATATATATATATATATATATATATATATATATATATATATGTGTGTCTGACAGCCTCGTTAACAATTTACTGTAAAGAAATGGTGATTTGATTACACAAGTGTTTTGTCTATATAGTAATACTAAACAGTGGAAATGGGTGCACTACATATATTTCATGTCTTAATAGATATTTTTGCTATGCACATACATATTATGCGCACTCACACATAGGAGTGTGTGTGTGTAGTACATGCTCAAATTCTTGTGCATGAGCACATGGCGGCTATGTGTGCCCCACGTATATATGGGTGTCGGTGTGTGATACATATACATGGGTGCCAATGTGCAGAGCAGAGGTATCCACAGCAGGAGTGAAATATGGATGTGTATGAACTACCTTGCTACCCCAAGTGCAGAGCGCTTCAGTGCCCCGACAGGGCTATTAAGCATTATGTAAATGCTGATACCATATATGGATGCCCATAGATGCTACATGTAAAGATGAATGTCTACAGCACTCTGATATTTGCAGTAGGGGTGCACCAGCATGTATATACAGGTATCTATGTGTGGTACACATGTGCACACCAATGAGTGTCAATGTGTAGTGTTCATATGGGTATATAGGAGGGGCATGTATTTTGGAGTTTATGTTGCATGTGTACATGGGCATCTGTGTTGTGTAGACATATATGGGTATGTAAGTGCGACACTTGTATATGGGATTCTATGTGGCTCGTGTATATAAGTGTTGATGTGTGGCACTGAAATGGATGTCACTTCACCATACCATACCAAGAATCATCTCCAGCGTGTCTGTGCCAGCCTTTTGCCATGGATGTCCAATATTTCAAGTATTTTATCTAGGATGCCAAGTCCCTGTCTGTTAATAATTGCCCCCAGTATGCCAACACCAGTATTCTGCAAGGGCCCAAAGCAGACTCGCAAGCATTTCACATTCTCATTAATGCAAATTTACATTCACTAACTCACACTCATTCTCAACTTCTTACCTACTCACTCAGCCATTGTCACCACTTGCACTGATTCATTCTCACTCTCTTGCACTCAATCTTACATAACCTCACACACTGTCACTCATTCTTACACTGATTAATTCACAACTACTCACTCTCACTGACTTGCACTCACTTTTCTCGCCTTAAGTGCACCGGGTATGCCCAGACGTGGGTCCCGGGCTCACTGTGCCACTGGATCCAAGATATCCTGGCTGATGAGGGGTGAAACCCTGTAACCGGTCCTAGGATGCTTGTTTCTGGTCCAGGGAAGACCTGGCTTGGCAGTTCAGGCTGGACTGTTCCCATGAGGCACAGGGTCAAGACTAATTTGGATATGGCTGGGTCTAAACTGGGGTGGCATGGTGAGCAAACGAATGATGGATTTAACCCATATCTCTTGAGGGGGGTGAATGTTTTGATTTGTTCTGCATTCCGTCTATCATTTCTGTGTCTTTTGCACTCCCTCTTACCCTCACTCCATCATTCTCACTTGAACTCACTGACAATTAATCTTGTTTAGTGCCACCTCTATCACTGACTGCCACTTTCACACATACACACACAAGCTTGCACATAAATACTCCCTCTCTTGCACAAAAACACTCACCCACAAGCAGGCACACAACATACAATTTAAAACATTTTATTTAGCTGATGCTCCAGTTTTTATTACACTAATAGTGAATAATATAAAATTATTCACTGTTAGTGTAATTAAAATGAGCTATAAACAAGGAGGGCGAAGCCGCCCCTGTCTTCTTGGATCTGATTTTGCCACTTCAGAGACCAGGGTCGCAAAGGTGCCAGGGGTTGCAGTGAGCAGGCCAGGGGTGGCAGCTGCGACCCCTAAATGACATCCATGGGTACCGAATTGTACTATAAATGCATTTAGGGTCGGGCTGAAACAGAAAACAGGCCCCGGGCGTTAAACTAAAAGTGTCCCCAATTAGTGAACCATATGGCTTAGAAAATGGCCCACCTTTGCAAATCAGGGCAGTTTTGAACTTGTAAACAGCTGGGTTGGTGTTTGCAAGGTAGGGGAGAGTGCGGGCGTTTATGCTTGTTGCAGGCAATATTTTGGCAATATCAGGGAAATGAATAGTAAACACCGGCTCACCAGACCATAAAACTGACCGATCAACAGCAAAAAAAACTGGCGCACACACTGACCTGTCAGACCAGCCCAATTGCCCTATAGGTCAGTCAGAAACTGAATGCATTTTCATAGCGCGCCATACCCGTAGCGAGAGGTCGAAGTATATTGTATTGTATCAAATAAATGCATACATATGCTTGGTGCATGCGCATATGGGCTTGCGTAGTATACCCTGCATGTGACAGTGCTGATCCGTGCAGGTATGTCTTACGTCGATCTGCATCTCTGCGTGGACCATATTTGATTTAAACACGGTGACAATCGTCTTTCTGTGCCCTGGGTGCGCCTGCAGCCCCGCGCAGACCCTCTGCTTCAAAGCACCCTGCACCCATGTCATCGCCTGCTCCGACCCGCAGCTCCGCACCGACCTGAAATGTGTACCCTCCTCCTCCCCAGACCTGCACAGAGCTGCTGCCACCTGGCCTGCCCACGCCCCCTGCGCTAGGCCCGGACCCCTTCCCTCAGTTAGGTACCTGCACCCGTTGCCTCCCGACGACCTCCACTCCTGGTTCAGCCTCCACTTCCCGCCATTGTGCCCCCCCCCCCCCCCCCCCACCAGGTCCAGATCTTTTTTCATAACCATACTGCACACTTGAGGACCCCCTCCATCCCCGGGAACCCCTCCACCTCCGCCATAAATCCCTTTCTGGCATCATGCCACCCCCCTGCTCCGGATCGCTCACCCACCTGTCTCCGCTCGGCTCGCCGGCAGGGTGATGAGGGCGAGAGCTGCTGCCAGCACCAAGGGGTGCGGGGGGCACCTGCAGATCCGCACTGCCCGCCCCATCCTGGCATGGGCCCCCTCCGCGTGTCCGGGCTCTGCTCAGACCCCCAGCATGTCCGGGACAGGGGGGCTGCACCCCGGCAATCCGCGCTGCGGGTTCGGGCTCTCTCTGCTCCTTAATGCCCGCTGCCGCCTGCCCGCTGCCGGTGCCCCATCCCCGGGCTGCAGAGCCTGAGAGTGGGGAGGGCTGGGATAACGCTGCTGAGCCGGGAGGAGCGAACGGTGGGGGCGAGGGGGGTGGAGGCGGGAGGAGAGATGAAGGGAGGAGGAGAGCGCTGAAGAGGAAGGAGGAGGGGGGCACGAAAAAACTGTAGATGGAGGTGAAGCGGCGCGAGAGCGGGAGAGAGACATCGGAGGGCTGGAAAGATAGCAAGCAAAGGAAAGAGGCGAAGAAAAGGGAGAGACGTGGACATTGTGGGGGCAAGGATGATAGGGACTGGTTGGGGGGGGAAGGACACATGGAGAGGGAGAGGTACAACTAGCGCGCTTTACCCGCGTTTTGCCCCGCCAATAAAACGATGTATAGATTTTTTTTACCAGCCCCTGTGCATTGAGTAATATCTGGGGACTGACCGGTGATTACACAAACCCGCAGTAACCCGCCAAGTATTACCGTGCCCGGTGTGTGCTAACCGTATGCAGTGCTCTGATTAATGCTTACAGATGTGGGCGTTCAGCTGCGTATTGCAGCAGGCAAGTATACAGACGTGCTTACAGAATACGAGCGACTCTGTTATACAGATGTGCATACCAGCGCGCAAGCACACACAGAATGCGAGTGTACTACACAAATGGTTGTTTACAGCGCGATTGTACAGATGTGTGGTGCTGCAGGCAAGTGTACAGTTGTCTTTTCAGTGTAATGTGCTAAGTTGCTGTAAGGTGTACCCATAGAACGGAACTGCATTGTACAGACTTACAGTATATGAGTGTTCCAAGGTATTTTACAATAGGCGAGTGCGCAGCTGACTTTGCGGAATTTAAGTGTACTCTACTGACGTGTGTTGCAGAACGATAGGGTGCAGATGTGTACATATAGAATTGAGTGTACTATACATATGTGTGTTTACACGATGCTGATGTGAGCTTGCAAAATGTGAGTTATTCTTATTATTTGAGAGATTTTATATCACAAACATGACCCTTGCGGGTATCAGAGCGCTTTACAGTTGTTAGTGTACAGATGTGAATTACAGAATGCAAGCATTGAAACAGCTGTGCAGTACTCTTCCATCCATTCTATAAGTATACACTTATCCTTTTAAAAGATTGTGAGTTAGTGGACTACCTCAATGACCCCAACTCCTCTACCCTCCTGGACAACCTCAACAACCTCGGACTGAAACAGCTCGTCACCACCCCCACCCACAAGGCAGGACACACCCTCGACCCCATCTTCGCAGGAGGAAACAACATCCACTTCAGCCACACCACGCAACTCCTCTGGACGGACCACCACTGCGTACACTTCTGCGTCGACAAACCCACCCCCTCCAAACCTGCACCTATCCCACTGTGAAGGAACTGGAGCAAACTTACTGAGGAGCACCTCAACTCCACCCTCAACCGCGATGCCCCCTCTACCTCGACCAATGCCAGCTTCGCAGCCAAAGAACTACACAGATGGATCTCCAACTGCGCGGACAAAATCGCACCCCTTTGCAACCCCGACAGACAGTGCCCCAGAAAGGCCACCTGGTTCACCACCGACCTCCAAGAATCCAGACGCACCTGTAGAAGTCTCAAGAAGATTTGTCGAAACAGCAAAACTTCGGAAGACCGCACCACATACAAGAACATGACAAAATACCACCAACTCATCAGATCAACCAAACAAACCTTCATCCAGTGCAAGATCACCGCCAACTCCAGCAACTCGAAATAACTCTTCAGCATCATCCAAGAATTCCCCAACCCCCCAGCGAGACCCTGGACATCACCCCCTCCCAGGACCTCTGCAACAAGCTCAGCTCTTACTTCCATCTGAAAATCAAGTCCCTCTACGACAACTTCAACAAACAGACTCCGGACTCCGAAACCACTCCCCCTCCAAGAACGCCAGCCCACCATCTCCGCCTGGACCCCAGCCACCACCGAAGACACCGAATCGACCATGAAAGGCATCCACTCAGGAGCACCCATGGACCCTTGCCCTCTACACATCTTCCACAGAGCAGCCGCCGCCATCACACTGAAACTACGAAGCACCATCAACACCACCATCGAAACTGGCACCTTACCCGACGACTAGAAACGCGCAGAAGTCAAGCCCTCAGCAGACCCTTCGGACCTCAAGAACTACCGACCCATCTCCCTCCTCCCCTTCGCGGCCAAATTCACTGAGAAGACCGCCAACCCCCAACTAACGAAATTCATTGTCTGCCACCCTTCCTCTCTGAACCCACAGAGATCAACTGCGGAGTACCCTAAGGATCGTCACTCAGCCCAACGCTCTTCAACATCTCCTGAAAAAAAACTAGTGTACATCACTGCTTGGAAAGACTACAAGAAGAGCATGCTCACTGCCAAAGCTGCCCACTTTTCCACATGCATTATTAATTGCATTAAAAACTGTAAAGAAATTTTTACCATAATCAATGAACTAGCTAATCTTGAGCGAATCCCTCCCAAGAACTGTGTAATTCATTAAATGATTATTTAATCGATAAAATTACTACCATTAAGGCCAGTATTCCCAACCACCCGGCCACCCTTGACCCGCCTGTCTTGCATAGAAACAACCATATTCTTAGCTGCTTTCCTACTATCAGCAATGAGATTTTCCAAGATCTCCTAGTTAAAGTCAAATCAGGCTCCCCTTCCGACTGCTGCCCTCCCCATATACTCAAGGACTGCCTCGCAATCCACTGCCCTGCTCTTGCCCTCCTGAATGAGTCACTCTCATCTGGCATAGTCCCTTTGGCTTTTAAGAAGACCATAGTGGTACCCTTCCTGAAAAAATCTGGAGCCGACCTCGCGCTCTTATCTAATTATCGTCCGATCTCCCTGCTCCCCTTTCTGGCAAAGGTCCTAGAGGGCCACATAGCTAAATGCCTCTCCAACTTTCTAGAGGAGTCGAAATATTTGGATTCCCATCAGGCCGGTTTTAGGCCTGCCCATTCCACCGAGACCGTGATCCTCGCTGTCCTGGATACTCTCCGGGATAACGCTGATGAAGCTCCCCTCAGGCACACGTGTTATTGGATCGCTCCGCCGCCTTTGACACGGTCGACCATACCATCTTGGCCGACCGTGTCAAACAGGCAGGTGTCCAGCGATCGGCAGCATGCTGGCTTACCTCCTTTTTGGAGGACTGCTCACAGGCCGTCCGCCAAGGACATTTCTTGGCCCCCCCTCGCAATACTACCTGCGGTGTACCTCAGGGCTCAGCTCTCTCTCCCCATCTGTTCAATCTTTAGATGGAGATGATTTACAACTTGTCCTTAAAGTTGACAACCTGCACAGCTCTGTTATCGATTTCCAGGCCACCATGCTGCATATCCAACGTTGGATGGATCATAACCATCTTAAATTAAACCCCAGTAAGACAGAGATTCTTACTGGGGACAGCCATACATTCTGGGGCCCACACTCTTGGCCATCGGAGCTAGGATCCCCTTCCCTCCACTTCGGCCAAAACATTGGGAGTCTCTGTCGACAGTGACCTGTCATTCAAAACCCAGGTTGGTGCGGTTGTGTCCAAGTGTTTTTATCAAATGCGCAAGATCAGGAAAATACATCGTTTTCTCACTCAGGACGCAGTGATCCAGGTCATAATAGCCACTGTTTTATCACACCTGGATTATGCTAACTCTGTTTACTTAGGCATGCCACATTACCTGTCCAAACGTCTTCAGATGGTCCAGAACCATGCAGCACGATTGGTCTTTCCACTACCTAGATGGCAACCAGCAACCCCACTGTTGAGGAAACTGCATTGGCTCCCCATTTCCCAGCGCTGTGTTTTTAACCCCTTCAGCGCGGCGCAGATTTCCGTGCCACGCTGAAGGTTCCGTGCGCGGGCGGGGCCATGACGGAACGGTTCCGTCATGCACACAGCCCAACCGACGTGCATGACGGAACCGTTCCGTCATGCGCGTCGAAGGGGTTAAAACTGGCTGCCTCATTTTTAAAGCTCTGCATGGCATCAGCCCTACGTTTATTAATAGCCTAATACTCAGGCACACCCCCATGCGCAATTTAAGGTCAGCCCATCTCTCCCTCCTTTCCACCCCGGTGTTTAAAAGGGTACGTCAAGGAGGCTGCAGATTTGCTACTCTTGTCCGCAAACTGTGGAACTCCTTCCCGTTGGAAATTCGTTCTTGTACAGACCTTTTGCAATTTAGGAAATCCCTGAAAACCTGGCTATTTGCACAAAGCTAGATTCTATGTCCCTATTTGACATCATTTGGAGCCTTTTTAGCGCCATGAAGCCACCCGGCGTACGTGCGCTCTATACATTTTTATTAACATTAACATTAACATCTACATGACCCCCTCGCCACCATCGTCAGACAGCACAGACTCAAAATAGTCTCCTACGCTGACGACACCTAACTCATCCTCTCCCTCACCAAGGATCCCGTCACCACCATACTCAGCTTCCAGGAACGAATGAAGGATGTCGCATCCTGGATGAGCAGCAGCTGCCTGAAGCTCAACTCAGCGAAGACAGAGGGAATCTTCCTCGGACCCTCTCCCACTGCATGGGACAACACCTGGTGGCCCACTGCCCTCGTAAGCCCCCCACGGACCACGCCCGGAACCTCGGCATCGTACTCGACTCCTCCCTCTCCATGATCCGACAGATCAACGCCGTCGTCTCCACCTGCTTCAACACCCTTCGCATCCTTTGCAAGACCTTCAATGGATCCCCCCCCGAATCAAGAAAGATCTTCACCCATGCACTCATAAGCAGCTGACTGGACTAAGGAAATGCCCTCTATGCCGGAATCAACAAGTCTCTGCTCCACAAACTCCAGACCCTACAGAACAGCACAGCCAGACTTGTCCTCAGCATCCCTCGACATGAACACATCACCCAACAACTGCTAGACCTCCCCTGTCTCCCTGTCGAGGAGAGGGTAACCTTCAAGATACTCACCCACGCCTACAAATGCCTCCACAAAGCCGGACCCCAATACCTCAACAAGAGAATCTCCTTCCACGTACCCAAAAGAAACCTCCGTTCCGCCGACTTCACCGAAACCCCGCGCATCCGCAGAGCCAGAACGGGTGGAAGAGCCTTCTCCTACATCGCGGCCAAGACCTGGAACCAGCTCCTGATCGACATCAGGCGCTCCCCCTCTCTGAACATCTTCAGTAAGATTCTCAAGACTGGCTCTTCGACTGAACTGGGCTGCTTATCCAACCCCAAGCGCCTTGAGACCCTCATGGGTGAGTAGCACGTTTGACAATTCCCCTGATTGATTGATTGATTGACTACACAGATGTGTATTACAGAATGCAATCATGCAGATGTGTAGTAATAGAATTGAGGTGTAATGCACAGCTGTGTGTTTACAGTGTGTGCTCAGATGTATGTTACAGTAGGTAAGTGTACACTTAAGTTTTTAAAGATTGTGAGTTAGTAAATTTCACAAAATGTGTTTACAGCATGTAAGTATGCAGAGGTGTAATTATGGATTGGAAATGTACTGTACAGCTGTTGCTTTAGAGTAAGTGTGTCCTCAGACGTATGTTACAGTAGGTAAGTAAACACTTATATTTTTTTTAAAGATTGTGGGTTAATGTACTTCACATATGTGTATTGCAGAATGCAAGTGTGCACATGTATATTTATAGAATGGAGATGTACTGTATAACGGTGTGTTTGCAGTAAGTGGGCCCTCATATGTTTGTTACGGTAGGTATGTGTACACTCATCTTTCTAAAGAATGTGTGTTAGTGTTCTGTACAGATGTATATTACAGAATGCAAGGGTGCAGGTGTTCACTTACAGAACGTAGTGTACTGTGCAGCCTTTTTTACAGTAAGTGGGTGCTCAGATCTTTGTGATAGTATGCAAGAGTACAGCTGCTTGTTCAAAGAGCGCGAGCGTTGTGTACAAATACAAATATGTGTTAACAGCCCCTCAGCGGAGTATACAGCTGTATGTTTACAGTAGTAAAGTCTGCTCGTACAGTTTCTATACGTTTTTACAGTATAAAGATGTGCAGATGTGTTTACAGTAGGTGAGTGGAGCCAGTGCACTATAAGGCGAAATGAGTGAGTGTATTGTAAAAATACATGGTTGCAGCATGCACGCAATCAGATGTGTGTTTGTATTGTCTGTGTACTGTGCAGATCTGAGTATACCGTTGTGACTGTTCCGATGTGTCTTTACAGTGTGTGAGCTTTCTGATGTCTGTTTACACACTATGTTCGGATGGGTGCATGTGTACACATGTAGCTGTACAAACTACGAATATTCAGGTGTGCACTTGCAGTGGGTGTATTTACAGCATGTGAGTATTCCTGTGAAAGTTTACAGGATATGAGTGTACATTTACTTTTATTTTATTTATTTGAAGAGTTTTATGTAGCGCTGGCTAGACCCGGAGGTATCAGAGCGCTTTACATGAGGAATATCGTTACAAAGGAACAGTGTTACATGGATAAACGAGTTACTAGAGAATACATATAATAGAGAAAAAAACAGTGTTACATAAATAACATTTGTAAATAGAGCAAATTAGATAACATAGGAAACAAGTCATAAGGGGAAGATGGTCGGCGGGGGAAAAAGTACAGGGGATTGAATACAGATCAAGTCTGGGAGACTGGACATGGAGAAGAGAACTTCAGGGGGTACCAAAAAAGTCAGATAAGCGAGTCGAACAAACCAGAGAGGGTCCAGGGTTCAACAACAACCAGTGCCGGACTTCTTCACTGAGACAGGTACCAAATTTGAATTGGAAGGGTGTGAAGAAGGGAGCGAAAGGATGCTTCATAGGGCCAAATAAGAAGAGAGGGGTGTAGCAGACTCAGAGGGGGTCGACATAGGGCAATGGTCACTTCGGCGGCACAGGTCACTGACCCGCGGCATGAATCAATCAGGGGGACTGTCGAAAACCGCAAGATGGAGGATCCACGACAAGGACCCCGGTAGCTTGGTAAACAAGATGGCAGGAATTGCGGGAACAAAAATCCGAACGAAAAGTCAATATTGAAACTTACCCCAGAAGCAGGGCTGAATGGATGCCAAGCAACAGTGATTCAGTGTTTCAGTTTTTTTTCCCTGGTCTGGAAAGCAGTAGCGGGGACCAAGAGGGTGCTCTTACTCTCGAGAAGTAAAAATCAAGCTCGGGGGCCATTAGATCATAGTGCCGTGGAACTCCCTCAGCTGCACCCATGCTGGGGGAAACAACACTTGCTTGTCCTAGTCGCTAATCCGGAAGGCGAAGCAGGGGGTCAGGCCACTGCGGTTAAACCTGGTTAAGGCAGGAGGCGGCCGGTGGGTAGATCCCCTGCCATCCCCTCCATAGCCAACCAGGCATCTCCATCAGGCGTCGGCAGCTCGGACTTGCATCCGTCATCTGTAGATCCTCGGTGCGTCGTCGGCAGGCGGGGGAAAACGGAAACGGAGGGACGAAGGAAAGAGCGCCCACTGTCCGGCTGGGTAGGTGACGGCCGAGGAGGTGATCCGCACCCCGTCTCCACTATAGCTACCTAGGTAGCTCCACCATGCATCAGTCACAACGCTAGGTCTCCATGGTCGGTGGCACACACACGGTTCCTCAGAGGTTGCAGATGCAGGTCACAAAGTAAAAACCTGGGAAATAGGAGAATCTGAGGACCGCAGTCATTAGAAGTCCAGGTGAGTGAAAAAGGTCCACAGGGCGGGGGGAATTCCAGGGGATTTGAGCCAAAAAGGCAATCCCTAGCCGTGGAGCTCCCTGCTGGAGCTCCTCACCTGTCCGCCATCTTGGAATCGTACATAGGTGTGTTTACACTTGGCGGGAGCTCAGATGTGTGTTCTCAGTGTGTGTATGTTCTGGTGTATCTGCACAGTCTGAGTGTGCTCATATGTGTGCTTTTATTATACACATCTTCAAGTATGTGTGTAGGTTATGTAACTAATATAGAACTTACATTATGATATGGATGGAGGTTCACAACATGCAAGTGCTCGCTTATGTTATAGTGAGTGCTGAGATGTGTGTTTACAATCTGTGAGAGTTGGGTGGTGTGTTCTCAGAGTACAAGTTTCAAGTAGGTGTTTTTAATATTTGCATGCTCAAAAATTCCTTTAATTTTTGCACATATTTAGATGTTTATTTTCAGTATGTGATTCTTCCAATGGATGCCTACATTTTATGTGGTTACTGATGTTTCTTGACAGTACGTGTATTCTGATATTCTTATGTGTGTTTACAGCGTGGGTGTTGAAATGTGGATTTACAGTTTTGGAGTGTTTACAACATGGGAGAAAGTCTCCTGATGAAGAATCCGTGCTAAGATTGGGCCTGACATTCTGCCCAGTAATGGATTGGAACTACATTGATATTCGAATAGATTTATTTCTATTTGTGAGAAAACTTAAACTAATGAAATTACATGCCACAAAATACAAGGATCAAAGACAGCAGATAAACAATGTTTCCATACAACAAACTGTTTCATCCGCGTTTGCAATGGATGATGTGGAGTCGATATTATTGATAAATGAGTTACAAACCAATGATGAAACACAAGATCCTACAAACACACACTGCTGAGACATTAAAAAACCTGGGATTCATCACTGATGTTCCAGCTAAAAGTGGTTTTAAAATCAAATCAAGGTTCAATCCCAATGTAGCATACAACTGTATTGAAGCTTTTCATCAAGCCATGATCTTTGAACTTATTAAGCTGCGGGATGACAAATCATATCAAATACAGGATAATCTTACAAAGGGACAAAGAGCGGCCATAAAAAGTATAATGAATGATCCCACAGTAATCATCAAGCCTTCCGACAAAGGGGGCTATATTGTTATATGGGATCTTGACAGTTACAGAGAGGAAGCGCAACGCCAGTTGGGTGATGTAAATTGTTATGAAATCATTAGCTAGGAAACCTATGGTAATATAGAGAAGATGTACTCTGAAACATTGATTGGATGGTGGAAAAGTGGGTTGTTAGATGATGATGAATACAGATTTTTGAAGAATGACAATCCAAAAATACCCTGTATTTATTTCTTACCCAAAATGCATAAACATCCAACCCGACCACCAGGGAGGCCCATTTTATAATCTAATGGGGGCCTATTGGAGAATGCGTCCATATTTCTTGATCACTTTTTGGCACCCTATGTGAAAGACTTAAGATCATACTGTAATGACAGTACTGACTTTCTAAAACACATTTATGATGTCAGATGGGAACAGGGTTTTTTAATGATATCTTTAGATGTCTGTTCCTTATACACCTGCATAGATCAAGAGAAAGGTGTAGACGCTTGTATGTACTATTTGAAAAGGCAATGTTTGGAAAAATTGGAACATACTATGATGCTTAAACAAATGATGCTTTACTGTCTGAAAGAAAATATTTTTCTGTTCAAAAAAGTTCTGTACAGGCAGAAATCAGGTACTGCGATGGGCACCTGCTTCGCCCCCAGCCTGGCTAATTTGTTTCTGGGCTGGTGGGAGGAGCAGGTGGTGTGGATTGATGAAAATGAGGTGTATACTGAACTTATACCACTTTGGCTACGTTAGATAGACGATCTCTTCATTATATGGGATGGTGGAAGGGATCAAGCTATGGAATTTATTGATATACTTTCTAGAAACAATTTGAATTTGAGTTTCACACATACCATCAGTGATGAAGAATATGAATTTCTAGATACTAAACTTGAAGTTGTCAGTGGGAAGTTAGAAACCTCCTTATTTCGTAAAAGCACATCAGGTAATACCACGGTCAATGCCCGAAGTCATCACCCCGCTCCCCTACTCAATAGTATTCCGTATGGGGAATTTCTGCGGGCTCGCAGAAATTGCAGTACAGACGAGGCTTTCCACAAGGAACAGCACAATATGAACCTACGATTCAAGCAACAGGCCAACAGTAAACTTAAGAACACTTTACAGACTGACATCCTCTTTGCCCCAAAAAAAGAGGGGATGATAGAGAAAGATAGAAAGGAAAGTCCCAGAATGATCATGACTTACAATGAGAGAGCGGGCAGGTTATGAAAATTATTGAATAAACACTGGCCCCTCATTAAATCTGACCCTGTAATAGGTAAAACAGTGAACTCTTTTCCCGTGGTTACTTACAGAAGATCCACATCGCTAAAAGATAAACTTGTACAAAGTTATCGGAACCCGGTACCTCCATCTACATTGTTATTTAAACAGAAGGGTTTCCATAAATGCAACGCATGCAAAGCATGTAAAAATACTTCCAGTTGCAAAACGTTCAAAGCACATAATGGTAGTGACAGGAATATTAACAAATCTATTACCTGTACCTCAGAGTACGTAATTTATCTTTTGGAATGCCCCTGTGGGCTGCGATATACAGGAAGTACCAAACCGGCCCTGAAAAAACGGATTTTGGAACATCAACATGCCATTACCAACTTGGATTTCAATTATACCGTGGCACGACACTTTTACAACATGCATAACAGCAACAGGGATCTCCTAAGGTTTTGTGGTATTGATCAGGTACCTAAAAATATTCGTGGAGGCAACAGAGAGAAAATGTTACGCACTTTGGAGTCCCGTTACATCATAGATCTTCAAACTAGGACTCCATATGGTCTCAATAAGGAAGAAGAAATAAGTATCCATATAGGCACTTAGTGATTCCCTATTGCCCTGTTCTAATGAAAAATCTTTCTGTATCCCAGATACTAGTTAATATGGACAGTTGTCCTTTTAATAGGGATGTGAACCACAAGCAATGGTGGTCATTAACTCTTGGGTGTCAATATATGACAGGGTTGGGTTTAAACCCTGCCTTTTTATGCAATTAGGGAGCACTAGAGATTGCAGGAAATATTAATTTTGGAAGGGGTTAGGCAACTAAACATCCCATAGTCATTTATTTAGACTAATCGTGGAATTTAGAGCTTGAATTTTTCAGACTCACCTCATATAAATCTATATGGAATTGATAGACTATGAGAATGATATTCCCTGGTGGGATTACAGAGTAGCCAAAATTATGATCCCATGCTTCCAATCCAATATGAGCCTGTTTGTACTCACATAGGTAATGAAAAAAGATAAATAAAATAAAAATTAAAAATAGTATAAAAATCTTTACAAAACTAGATTAATAAATTTTCACCTGATATAATTGGGTTGAACAACACCTTCACCCTTAATGTAATCATTTCTTGATTCATTTTATATTTTGTAATTGTCACCGCTGCACTTTATATCACGAACATTTCACGATAAGGATATTTGTTATAAATTTACTTCTCTCGTCAATAGCCATAAAATAATTCTTTATACAAAAAAATTATTTATTTTTGATATACAACAATGCAACCGGGAATTTGCATTTAAGTACATATGAATCGCTTTAAGAAGGCAACAGTTCCGTGTACGCACATACTACATTTTTTGTATGGGAAGCGGAAATGAATAGATTGATTTCAACACTGCATAAACAATCACAATTGTGGGACATTATTTTCTGTTACCTAAAATAGATATTGATTACAGTGACCAAATTCGTTGTACATTTGTACGTATATGTGAAATTTAGCTTACATTAAGCTACAAGATCGGCACCTTTCTTTTATGTCTATGAATTGTGTAAGGATTGTGTCGTCACTACTTCTTTTCAAATTCGAAAAATGTAGATACATTTATGAAAAAGTAACAATAATTATTAATATTGGAGGACTAGAAATTACATCATAAAGCGAGCATTTTTGTAATCAAAAATAATCATTGAAAGTATTTTGTTTATTTCCACAATGATGTTGTTTAAAAATGGTGAGTAGAGGGAAGTAGAGTAAACCTGACGAAGGCCGCCCACGGCTGAAACGCATTGTTTACAGCTTCATAAAAAGTACCAGAAAGTACGGATGGTTGTGCCGCCTTCTTCCTGAATTTGTGGAAGTCAACCCCCTTGAATGTTTGTGGCTGTCTGGCGCCACGGCTGGCACCGACGCTTTTGGGCAGGGAACGACGTAAATGGCAGTACAATTTTGAAGCAACATATATATATTTGAATTTAAAAGCATTTGTTAAGCGCACGTATACCATGCGGTTTCATGGCGCTTTAAGTGATGCAGTAGCGGTCGGCAGAAGGGCTAGACAGTATAAGCTTGCTCAAATAACAGGGTTTTAAGGTCTTTCCGAAACTGTGTGTATGACGGAGAAGATCGGAGAGCAGGAGGGAGAGAATTCCAGAAAAGTGGGGCGAGAACAGCAAATTTCGCTCCGCCAGATTTCTTTTTCTTGAAACGAGGAATGATGAGGAAAGCCCTATGGGCAGAGCGGAGTTCACGACCTGGGAGGTACGGTTTTATGGCGGCGCAAATGAACTCGGGGGCTGTACCTGATCTAGCCTGAAAGGTAAGGCAACCCAGTTTAAAAAGGGCACGCTCCCTCACCGGGAGCCAATGCAAAGCTTTAAGCAGGGGAGTGGCACGATGGTATTTGGGTAAGCCATAGATCAAACGAGCCGCTTGATTCTGAATGAGCTGCAAACGATGGAACGCATATGCTGGAGCTCCATTGTAAATGATGTTACCATAGTCAACTCTCGACAGTACCATGGCCAGCACAATGATTTTTAAAGCAGGAAGGGAAAAAAAGCGGGATACTTTCCTAATTAGTCTTAAAGAAAAGAAACAAGCAGAGACCACTGAACCCACATGTGAGTGAATAGAGAGTTGTGTGTTAAGAAAAATCCCAAGAGTTTTGACCTTAGAGACAGGAAGAGGGGGAGCACCAAGTGACAAGGGCCAGTGGGCAGAGGTCCATGGACTGCAACCACCTCCGGTCAGGACTAACTCAGTCTTGTCCGGATTGAGTTTGAGGTGGTTGCAGTTCATCCAGTCCTGAATGAATGTCATTACGGTCTGAACATTGGAAGCAGATGAGGGGGAGTTGGAGAGATTAAAGATTAGCTGGAGATCATCAGCGTAGTTAAACACCGTGACCTCCATCTGCTGTAACGAAAAAATGAGGGGATAGATGTACAAATTAAATAAAAGTGGGGAAAGTGATGAGCCTTGAGGGACTCCGCACTCCACTTTGCGAAAGTCAGCGGTGAAATTGGCCAAATGGACGGCTTGGGCCCTCCCTGTGAGGAAGGACTCAATCCACGAGAAGGCAGAACCTTCTATGCCCGCCGCCCTGACACGGCTGAGAAGAATGGAATGATCCACCGTGTCAAAGGCGGCGGACAGATCTAATAAAATCAAGGCTTGCGGAAGGTTGGTGTCAATGCCTTCACGTAGCACGTCCATTACCGAGATCACCACTTTCTCGGTGGAGTGCAATGGGCGAAAGCCGGCTTGACGGGGGGAAAGACAGTGATTGATTTCAACATGAGTGCTTAAGGTGGTTGTGACGTGAGTTTCCAAAATTTTTGCTAGGTAAGGCAGTAGGGAAATGGGACGGTAGTTGGAGGGGGAGGAAGAATCAGCGTCAGGTTTTTTAATAATAGGTATGACAACCGCTGATTTATGTATATCAGGAACGTTTCCCTTCTTTAGCGAGTCATTGAGGAGGGTCAAAGGGGGAGTGGGGGAAGATAAATAGATTTCCCTGAGGATATGGGCGGGGGCAAAATCTAAGGGAGAACCGGATTGACTCGGTGAAGTAATGAGAAGAAGGTGTCCTCAGTTAAAGGTGGAATAAGGTTAAGTTTGGGGACAGTGGGGGGAGGGGAAGAATTGACAAATGCAAGGGAGGGTGGTGGAATGTTAAGTTTGATTTTGAGTATTTTATCAATAAAAAACTCATTGAGCGAGTTACAGAAGGACTGAGAGGGGGGAATGGTAGTCGTGGTTCGACTGGATAATGCTAATTCATGGACCGCGGTAAAGATTTCCTTTGAGCGAGACTCAGCTGCCATAATCCTGCTGGTATAGAATGCAGTTTTAGCCGCTAGAATGCCCGCTTTATAAGTTTTTAAAACAGACAGATATATAGTCTTTAGCTCTGGGCTGTAGTCTTTCCTCCAGGCTCGCTCGGCTCTTCTAGCTGCTAGTTTCTGTTCTTTTAGCTCTAAGGTGAACCATCGATTGGCTGCATGGGCCCGCTTGACAGTGAGTCGCCTCATGGGGGCGAATTCGTCGCCTGCCAAAGTCAGCCAATTATCAATGGCGGCCAGTTGCGACGTAGCAGTGAGATCTGTAAGGTCGGGAGCGGTTTTGGCCAAAGTTGAACAGAAGGAGGGCATGTCCGTTTTACCCCATTTCCTGACCCAAATGTTTTTAGGAAGAGGAGGTTTGACCAGTGTGGTCAGTGCAAGGGAAAAGGAAATAATAGAATGGTCGGACCAGGAGCACGGGGAAATTATGGGGGGTGTGGATGGAATATTTAGCGCCCAGATTTGATCCAACATATGACCGTGGGTATGTGTGGGGCCATGAGTGAGCAGAGAGAAGTTCAAGGAAATCATGAAGTCTGTAAAATCTTTGGATTGAGGGCTCTCAGCAGGTTCATTGGGCCAAAAGTTTAGGTCCCCTAGCACTAGTACCGATGAATTGTTAACCACCAAGGTGGCTAAGAGAGCCTGAATGCTAGGGAGAAAGGATGGGGTTAGCTGGGGAGGACGATAAATTAAGACAAAGGTGAATGGTACCTGATGGAGAGTTGAACGAGCTACAAGGTAATCTACCTCAGGAATGGGTAAGGAGGGGAGAATCTGGAAGCAGAAGTCTGTCCGGGCTATTAAGGCTACTCCGCCACCCCGCTTGCCCTCAGGCCGATCTGCTCGAATGGCAGAGTATGATGGAGGCAATGCGGCTAATACATTGGGTAGGGAGTCTGCCTTAAACCAGGTCTCCGTTAAGAATATGAGGTTTGGATTATGGGTATCAATGTAGTCAAATAGCTCGTATTGATGACTAACCGCAGACCTGGTGTTTAAGAGTATTGCTGAAGTGTTACAAATTGGTGCTGGGGGGGCTGGGGGGGGGCAAGATGGTGCAGGATGGTGTATTGGATAAAGGAAATAAAGGTGGGCTGGTACTAGGAGGACGGTAAGGTGGGGAAGAACATAAATCAAGCTGTCTCAGGTGGGTACTGATCGAAGGGTCAACCGTTCCAGGGACCCAATATGAGAGTAGTAATGCAGGTGAGTACGTAAGTAAGCGGGCAGCCTTTCGTGCCCCTAGCCCCGGTCGGCCGCGGACGGGCGCAGACGGGCTTAACTCTGGCGCAACTCCGGCGCGCCTACGTCGCGCCCGCTGCGCTCGTCCGCTGCGCTGACACATGCTGCACGATTAAGTAGGGGCGGAGCGGTGGAGGAGGGGCAGGGCTAGGAAGGAAGGCAGCCCGATCTAAGATGGCGCCCGTTGCTGCTTAGAAGCCCGCAAGTGCACCAACCCGCCCTGGCAACCCACCTCTGAAACCGCAAAAGGTAAGAGACCTGCACATTATATATATATAATCTACTGGTGGTCGCCAGTAGATAGTTATAGTTAGGACCGTGTTTCCATAGGAAATCCGCAACATTCTATTTGGAATAACTTTGGCGCCGATTGATGAATCCTCGCGAAATTTTCAAAATAGGTGGGGCGCTCCGCTCCGCTCCTACCCTGAAAGTCTCGGGGGCATTCGTCAAGTGGGGGCTGAGAAAAAAGGGGGGTCCCAAAACGCGTTTTTCCCATGCAATTTTCCATAGGGACCTTTAGTCCAAGGTACAGCCCAAACGGCTGAACAGAATTACTTTAAATTTGGCAAAGAGGTAGTCCTCAGGTCAGGGATGTGCCTTTTGCAGATCTGGAGTCAATCTGTTCAGTAGTTCCTGAGAGAATTGCAGTTAAAAGTACATAAATATCTATAGCCTCGCACCGTGCGCGCACGGTGTGCGCTTGGTGACGTGCGCGAGCGCAATTCTGATTGGTTGTTAGATGTCAGTAAACATTCGAATAGGTCGAAATCAGGAAGTGTCGGCCGCCATTTTGTCTCTCGCAGTCTGAGGCAGTGAAAAACAAAGGTGGAGAACGTGAAAAGGGGGCAGGGTGGACAGTTCCTGACCCCCTAGCCTTTGTTAGGGGGTCACTGAAGGACCCCCAAGGATGAAAAAAACATTTTTTTTCTTTCGAAAAAGCGCGGGGTGCGCGCACTCTGCGCGCACGGCACGCACAACGCATCGTGGGCGCTCGGTGCACGAAGCGCACCGTGAAGAACCTGAAAAAAAAAATATTGATAAATACATAACTTAGCATTTAAAAAAACGTAAAAAACGTACAAATTCACTTAAAAAACCATAGGTTTCACACACGTTATAGTTAGGAATTAGCATTTAAAAAACCTTGCAAATTCACTTAAAAAACCATAGGTTTCACACATGTTATAGTTAGATGGACATTTCCCTCGTCAAAAAACGATGAAATTCCCCCGTTATAGTTAGTGCAGGCAACTATAACTCACGCGACCGCAATCCTCTGCTAATGACGTCAGATATTACATCACTGATTACATATGTGTCTTTCTGAAAAATAAATATTTGTAATATATGTATAGCTAAAGATTAATGGAAGAAGACATGGGTAAATAGGTGTCTAAATACAGTGATGTAATATCTGACGTCATCAGCAGAGGATTGCGGTCGCGTGAGTTATAGTTGCCTGCACTAACTATAACGGGGGAATTTCATTGTTTTTTTACGAGGGAAATGTCCAGCTAACTATAACATGTGTGAAACCTATGGTTTTTTAAGTGAATATATATATATATATATATTTTTTTTTTTTTAATTTTAAATTGTATTTGTCTAATATAGCACATTGAATGTTCATCATGCCTCAAAGTGCTTTACAGAAAACAGAAATCTTGAAAGAATGGTAGGGCACCAACATTTGAATACAGTGGCATAACGCAAAATGATGTGGCACCCTGCAGAATGAGCTTAATGGGGGCATAACTGTTGGGACCCCCTACACTGTAGGAGCCTGGTCGGTAAAGCAGAGTGGCTTTCCTGAGAGGTTAACTATTTATTACTCCATGCCCTTTTACACATTGTGCATTTCATGCAATGGCATGGCTTTGAGGGAAAGGGGGCCCCCTCCAACACAAGAAACTTTGCTCCCACACGGCGGGGGCTTCGGGGGCCTCCCTAACACCACTGCTTAAATAGCAGCAGTGGAACATTTACATTTTCAAAATGGTGGGAAAAGGATGTAGATAATGGCTGATAGACCACATGACATAACACGTGTATTTGTAAACATAACGTGTATTTGTAAAGCGCTTGTTCACCCGTAGGCATCTTGGCGCTGAATAACAGATATTTATTGTTACCCAACTCAATGGTACTCAATTTATCGACCACAGATGGATGAAAGGCTGAGTGGATTTGAAGCTGTGACTATGAGGTCAAACACAGGCCCCTGCAGTAGACCCATTTGTCCACTTAGCCATCAGACCCAGTCATGCCCTTTGCTGTCTTTGTCAGTGACTACGATTCTCTTCTAAACTTCCTTTTGGATCCAACATTTATATATATAATCATGTTTTGTCACAAGGGTGTCGGTTAGGGATCCTGTCAGTTAGGGATCCTTTTGTGGTGAAGTAGCCTTCAATATAGCCACGGATATATATATATATATATATATATATTTTTTATTACCTTTATTTATCTTTTCAACAAAAACACAGCATGTGTACAGCGTTACTCAGCACATATTGGTGAATAGTAAAGTAGAACCTCCTGATTTTTTATATAACAAGGCATTAGGAGGCAAAGGGTGCGATAGCACACTCATTCCAGATCTCCCTCTGTCATATCCTCACTCATGCGTGACTCATCCTGATCACTTGCATTTGAGTCGGTTGTTAGTAAAGCATTACAAAGCTCTCTCCATGTTGCAAGATCCTCCTCTAGCTTGGCATCCCTTCGACTGTTTTTTATGTGAACCTCCTCTGCCAACGTCCATTCGCGCACATCCCTCACCGACACTTCGAACTCAGGGGAACGCTTGCCCTTCCATGTATAGCAACTCTACGTTTCCCTAACAGTACCAGCAGCTGGATAAGTTTGTAAGTCATCTTGCTCCGTTTAGGTTTCAGAACATGTCCCAGCAAGCAGTGCAACGGTCACTCCTCAACATTAATGCCGTGCCCCTCTGCACCCTCCTCACCACCTGAGCCCAAAATTGGTTTACACCGGGACAGCCCTACACTAAGTTCATGAAGTCCGCATTTTTCTCTCCATACCTAGGGCATGTGTCCGGATGGTCTGGTGCCATGCGGTGCATCCTCACTGGGGTCATGTAGGTGCGGTGTAAGCTGTTACAGTGTATTAATTGGAAGTGAGGGCTCCTGGGGGTGGCAATCGCAGATTGTCCACCCCCGGGCAGCTTCGGGCCATTGGTATGCCCCGGACAGGCGGCGCGCATTCCAATTGGCTAACGCCAGCAGCGCGAGCGTTAGGAGCGCGAAATAACCGTCGCGCAGTGTCTCCTGAGGGTGTGAGGTAGGGGGTTATAATTTTGGTGACGTTTCTACATATATTTGATTGTTTACCTTTACTGGTTAACAAACATGGAAGCAGCCGCTTCTGTACGTGAAGCGCTGCGCGTATTATGCGAGGCGGGGAGGGAGGACCTTATCGTGCCTGGTGTTCTAACGCAGGCGTGGGTGGGCATGGAGCGCGGTTCGCGCAGGGCTGCGGGAGGTGTGTCAGCGGCAGTGGCGGCTTGTATGTCCAGTGAAGGCTCTCCAGTGCCTTCACCCGGTGTAGGGGGTTTGCGGGTCGGCGCCTCACCTGTGTGTGGTGCGCGTCTACCTCAGGCTCCTGCAATAAAGATAGCTCACATGCCTGTAAAAAGAGGGAGGGGCAGGCTGCGCACACGCGCAGCCTCTATTCCTTCCCGGGTGAATGAAAGCTATGGAAATAAAGACAGGCCTCTTCCCCAAGCCACACGGGGATCTGAAAATAAAGAAAATACTCCGCCTAGTGGCCTTTCAGGGTCATTGCATGGCCATGAAACTGAAAATAAAGCAATTTGCAGACAAAAACAGATTATCTTTATATTTAACAAGCAAAAGTTTGTTGATTCAGGTGTGTCTTCAGAGTTATTAACAGAGAGATGCCTGTCACCTGTTATTTCTAGCGCAGGGGGAGATATTATGTTCCACCCAGCAAATAAGCCCAGTGTTGTAGACACCCAGGGTTATGTGACACAGCAGGATAAAAATGACGAGCAGGTCACGTTAAGACAATTTGATGCCGCATTTAGTGAGGACTGTTGTAAACCTATGTACAAAACAGTTGGGGGTCAGGCGGCCAGTGCAAATGAATTGGAGGCAGATGGGCAATGGGTCTGGATGTCAAAAGAAATCATGAATGAAGCTAGATTATCTAAGCTGGAGGGAAATAGACTGCACGTAGCTACAGGTTCAAGCGACTTGCAGCCCTTTGAGGGAGAGATGCTGCCATGCACAAAAAAGGGCAGTTAGGTTACCTCAGCCAGGCCTCTTGCGTCCTGCATCGTACGAAGAACTGAAGAGGGGGATTTTCAAGCGAAATTCCCCACGCCGTTGGATGCCAAGAGAGCGTCTCGTTTTGCGCGAGCTATAAATTGGAAGTCGTATGACGGGTGTATAGGGGATGGTGAGCTTCCTAGTGGAAGTAGTAGGGGTGGTAGAGTAGGCGAGGTGGGAGTGTTAAGAAAAATCTCAGTTGAGGATGAGGATGCCTCTTTAGAGGAAGGGGAACTTGAAGATGAGGAAGATCTGGTAACAAATGTTCCCATTTCTTTTCGGGACAAGGGGGGGGTTTCCTAAAGATATTTCCAGAAATTATTCTTCACAGGATAATCCCAGTGAAGGTGCTCTGAGTGGAACCCATACCAAATCTAATGCTAAGGGTGCGAAGAGAAGAGTTTTGTCGGAAGACAGCACATCCAAAAAATCAGGTGAGGAACAGGCTCAATTGCATCGGAAACGTATTTGTGTTGATAAGAATGTAGGTACAGAGTCCGGACACTCCAAGGTTACATGGAAGGAGGCTGTGGGTAAGGTGGTTGCAAATGCTGAAGTTTCGGTACATAAGTCAGATGTGGCGGTAAGTCCGGATAAGGGTGCGAAGGTTGAAAGTGACACATTACAGACATCAGGTTTGAAACGTTTACCTTATATGGGCCTGTCGATGCAATTGGGTGCTCATCTGTCCAAAAGTACAAAAGAGAAAATATGGATGGGGGAGTTTGTGGACGTTTTTAAGCTTCTTCATAGGGAGATTCAGGCAAAGGAAGGTTCCAGGGAAGAGGCATGGGAGTTGGCAAGGAGACCAAGGGTGCCCACGAATATAGATACCTGGACATCAGCTTTTCTTATTTTCGCAAGTGTATACTGCAAAAGGTTTTAAGATAGGTCAGTAGCACTATTTAAATATTTGGACACTATAAGGAAAGCGGCTACTGAGTTTGGTGGGTATGCCTGGTTACATTATGATGAAGAGTTTCGGGCTAGGTTAGTTCTCATTCCTGAAAAACCATGGGGTGAGGTGGATAATGAACTCTGGGTGCAATGGATGTACCCTCAAAGGCCTCCGCCATCCATGCATACCGCGAGTGGTTTAGCAGTTCCCAGTCGGCCCTTTCAGAACAGGCCCACCCTGGGGGGGGGGCAATTGGGGCAGACCGCAAACATTCATCTCTGGCGCCTGCTGGAATTTCAATAAGGGATTCTGTGCTAAAAACCCCTGTAAATATAAGCACGAGTGTTCCAGGTGCGGAGGGAAACATGCCATCACACAATGTTTTGGGGAACAGTCACATTGGGGGGGCAGTTTACCAACCAGAGGAAGAGGTGGCATTTCTCAATTTGGTCACAAGGGCTTTTACGTCAATTAACATAGACAAGTTATGCATGTTTCTGAAACACTATCCAGACACGCAGGAGGCAGCACTGCTTGAATGGGGTTTTAGAGAAGGGTTCAAACTGGGATATCAAGGCCCTAGAGTTTGCAGGTTTGCAAAGAACTTAAAGTCTGCTGATGATTTTCCGCACATTGTAAGGCAGAAGCTGCTTACAGAAGTAAAGGAAGGTTGGATGGCAGGCCCCTTTGACACATGGCCATTAGACAATCTCATTGTGTCACCACTCGGTGTGGTCCCTAAGAAAGCTGAAGGGGAATTTAGGATGATACAACATCTCTCATGGCCTCATGGTACATCCATTAACGATTTTATAGCTAAAGAGGACTCCATGGTGAAGTTTGCTTCAGTAGATACGGCCTTGGGGATGATCAGACTTATAGGGGAGGATTTTGAGCTAGCGAAATGCGACATTAAGTCGGCTTTCCGATCACTGCCAGTTCACCCGTCTGATTTTTCACTGCTGGGCATTTACTTTGAAGAAAAACTTTTCGTGGACAAGGCGCTTCCTATGGGTTGTGCGATATCCTGCAGGCTTTTTGAATCATTCAGTTCGTTTTTGCAGTGGTGCTTTTCTTTTACAACAGGACATAGTGGCGTAACGCACTATTTGGATGATTTTTTATTTATGGGAGCTGCAGGTTCCCAGCAATGTGGGAAGGCATTGAGAGATTTTGAAGCATTTACACAGGAGATGGGTGTTCCCTTAGCACCAGACAAAACAGAAGGGCCTAGCCGCTGCTTAACATACCTCATCATTGAAATTGATACACATAACATGGAGGCCAAGCTTCCGGGGGAAAAAGTAATTGAAATAACCAGGCTTTTGGAATATGCTAAAAAAGCAGACAAATTGACATTGGTTGAAGTGCAATGTTTGCTTGGGCATTTGAATTTCGCTTGCAGGGTCATACGTGCAGGCAGAGCATTTTGCAGACGTCTGGGTTTTTCCATGTCCGGCATTCAGCTTCCGCACCATAGGATCAGAGTAGCTGCCAATATGAGGGCTGATTTTGAAGTATGGTTACGTTTTTTGAAAGAGTTTAACGGGGTCACGATCTGGTCGTTAGACGAGGATTTTATCTGGCAAGTACAGTTATTTTCTGACGCTTCCGGCGCCAACGGTTTTGGTGTATTCTGGGAAGGAAAGTGGTGTGCGGAGCATTGGCCACAAGGGTGGAGCGTCGGAAAGAGAAGCATAGCTTTTTTGGAATTTTTCCCTCTGATAGTGGCATTGGCTATCTGGGGTCCATAGTTGGCTAACAGAACAGTGGTCTTTAATGTTGATAATAAAACTGTAGTGGACCTTGTAAATGGGCAAAAGGTTAGGGATAAACATTTGCTGAAACTATTGCAAATCTTTATGCTAGGATGTTTGCAATTTAACATCATTTTCAAAGCAAAACATATTGCGGGAGTGGCAAATAACATTGCAGATGCCCTATCTCGATTTCAGTGGGAGAGATTCCGTGGTTTGGCGCCCGGAGCAGATTTCCTGAAGACTCCAGTTCCCAAAGAAGTTTGGGATTTGACGATCTGACTACTTACCGTCTCATCGAGAGCTCGTTAGCTAACAGCACCAAATTGGCCTACAGAAGAGCTTGGCTGGAATTTTTAGATTCAGGTGCTAAGTATAGAGTTCTTACTGGGGAAGGTTTAAGTCAGCGTAGAGATGATGTGATTAACTTCATTATGGGCAATATACAGAGGAGTATCTCTTCCACAACAATAGCCGGCAAACTAGCTGGGGTGTCATCTTATGGCAAGTTTTTCTGGGGTCACGAGCCCTCAGCCGGAGAAATGGGCAGGAGAATACTGCAGGGTTGGGCGAAAACCAAAAAGAGGGGTCAGTACAAGAGAGAACCTATTTCTTTACGATTATTATATGACGTTCCATTTGATAACTTTATTTTGGTCAGAGACCATAAAAGCACAAGTAAAATATATACATACAAGATAAAATACATAAATATTAAGCACCTAGGTTAAAAAGTTATTAAACAAGAAGTTATCAAGAAAGACATAAAAAACAATTCAATTCATCAATATTAAGGACAATTAATCAGGGCAGACCTCCTCCGCCACATACCATATAAAAAACGAGACAGAAAACACAATGGGGGGGTGAGGTGTCATATCTTAAAATCCTACAGGCTTGGGCACATTGTTTTAGGCCCAGATTTCTACACAATGGTGCCAACCAGGATCTACGTATTACACTATAAGCAGGGCAGAAGAATAAAACGTGGATCATATCTTCTTTACTTTCATTACAAACTGGGCAGATTCCCTCTCCTCGTCCAGTCCATTTGCAAATCAATGCCCCAATCGGGAGGCAACCATGCCTTAATTGTGTATATAACTTTTTTGCCTTGGGGGGTTGAATTAAATCTAAGAACTCCTCCCTCCTGGGCACAAATTTTGTCTGCAGAAATTCTATGGTCAACCTACCCATTGCTGGCGAACGGTGCAACAAACTTAGATTGTGCTGTCTAAGTAGGGCCAGCAGCTCAGTTCTCCGGACCGCTGGGCAACTTTCCTCTGGGGTCTCCCATAATTGAGGCAAGCCTATTTGATGTACAACAGCTTTAATGTGGGATAGCCAGGGTATATTTCTACTCTTCAGCTGGTCCCAAATTGCAGAGAACTCAGCTCTATAATCACCAAGTTCAGGTGCTGTCCACAGCCTTCTCCAATATAGGAGGGGTCGAATTGATAGGAGTTCAGAGATAGGCTCTAGACCTAGATCTAATCTCAGAGGTATAAGCGGAGTGCTCTGGGGGAGCCCTAGCAAGTTCCAAATGAATGTGTGCTCAACCTTAGAGAGGCTCAATATACACGTGTGACCCCAGAGTTCTGTGCCATACATTGCGGCAGGTCTAGCTTGGGCACCGTAAATTTCAAGGGCTGGCGAGACTGGTTTGAATTGGGTTTTCCTCTGAAACTTACTAATACCTCCCACTATCTGTGTAAGCCTCAGGGTGGATTTAGTTACCCGGGGACCCCAACCGAAATCTTCAGTCAGGGTAACACCCAGATATACAAAAGTTCTAACCCTTTCAAGTGGGACACCATTTAAAACTGGGCGGGGGCGGGTGCGCTTCGGGGGACCGAAGATCATAAACTTCGTCTTTTCTAGGTTGATCTCAAGTCCCCGCGAAGCGCAAAATGATACAAAACCGTCCAATACCCTCTGGATGCCTGTAGAAGTTCGAGACAACAGTAGGGTGTCGTCTGCGAACATCAAAGCAGGCACCCGTCCGGATGGCAGTCGAGGGGCATCGCTGTCCCTAACAGTATCTAGCTCTCCCACCAGGCCATTTATGTAGAGGCTAAACAGCGTAGGGGCCAGGGCACAGCCCTGGCGCACTCCTCTAGTTACAGGGAAGCGGTTCGATAGTTCCCCATTCTTCCCACATCTAACCAGGGCATAATTCCCTTCGTGGAAGCGCTTCAGGACGTCTAATAGGTAGGGCGGAAGGTCTAGTTCTTTCAGGACCCTCCATAGATTTTCCCTGGGCACAAGATCAAAGGCGGCCCGTAAATCTACGAAGACCAAGTAGAGGCTACCACCCTCAATACTTACAGTCTTCCAATAAAGGACCTGTAGCCTAAAGAGCTGGTCTAAGGTCGAAATCCCAGATCTAAACCCAGCCTGGAGGGTAGTTATTATTTCGTTCTCATCCGCCCACCTAAGTATTCTATCCATAAGGATCCGGCCCATGAGTTTCTGGGTAGTATCCAAAAGACATATTGGCCTATAATTTGAAGGGACTAAGGGGCAACCCTTTTTAAAAATGGGAACAATCTCGGCCCCTGCCCAGGTGTCCGGCAGTTTGGCTCCCAACAAAACCGCATTAAACAATACGGCTAGGTACGGTGCCCAAATTTTGGGTTGGGAACGGAAAAGATCACCTGGTACCTTATCAAGGCCTGGTGCTTTATTAGGAAGCTGCCTAGCAATTGCAGATTCAACTTCCTTGACTGAGATACTCTCGACACTTCCAGAGGCCAGCCTCACCCCAGCATCCAAATGACCTGTCTGATCTCCGCAGTCCGAGGCCCCCCGCAGTCGATACTCGTGCGGGAGGTTTAGGGCCGGGGGAGTACAGAGAGGATCATCTGGTTGTAATGTCGTAGCCCTATTCAAATATTCAGGTATAACAACCAAAGGGGAAGTGTAAAGTGCGGCGAAATGTGCCTCCCACACTGAGGAAGCAATATTTGGTAATAACGATTCCCCACTATCTCTCGTGGCAGAGTTTACCAATGCCCAAAATAGTTTGGCATCCTTTGACACTAGGGCATCCCTCAATTTTTTCCACCTATCTTCTTCCCATTCTATCTTGCCCCTAGACAGTTCCTTCTTATACATCTGCCTAGTAGCCCTGATATTCACTTTATTTTTTGATTTAATTGCTGCAAGAAGCTCCTTTTTTAATTTCCTGCAGGCATCATTAAACCAGGGGTGGGTTTTCAACACACACCTCTTGGTTCTGCCTACAGGATTAAAAACATCCCCCAAAGCCGTAACTAGTTGTTTGTGTATTTCCAATGCATGCAGTTGTCCAGTTGGATCACCCATCTGGGCTATGAAGGGTATTACAATTTGGTAAATGTTTGCGAGCTGTGAGGGTGACTCTACCAGATGGGCCATTTCACCCTCCTTCTATTATTAGTTAGTACGAAGGGGGGCATTGCCATAGCAGATTTGGGTACAGGATTAGTTAGTCCAAAGGACCCTGGATTAAAAGTTAAGACCAGGGCATTGTGGTCACTGTCCTGTCTTTTTTCTATTCTGAAATCCTTCAGCTTATCCCAATTTTTGGCTTCTACCATTACATAATCAATGATGGATGTTTTATTAGCCCGATTAAATGTTTCTGTTGCTGGGCGGTCAGGGTCCACTCTCCCATTGCACGCCCGCAGGGATGTTGCAAGGGAGAGGGATTTTACTTGTAGCACCAAAGGTGTCCATGCTCTAACTGGGACGATATTAGGATCCGGGATGTGCCATAGCACATCTACTTCATCCTGTTCGCCCAGCTCAACACTTCCCAGCGGTTCGAATTGGCAGTTAAAGTCCCCAACAAGAATTATAGCAGTAGAGGGGTCTAACCCCAAAATAATAGAGCACAAATCTTTAATTGTGTCTGATTCTTGGCCATTTCTAGTTGGTCTCGAGTAAACATTTATTAATGCTACTGGTGGGTTATTTGGAGGTTTTCATAAGACACACTGGACATCCAGGGATTTTGTTGGAATTTGTGTTGCCTGGATTCCCAAATGTGTGCCTATCCAAATTGATAATCCACCAGATGGGCGGCCTTTACCTGTGGACACTGCCAAAATATCAAAAGTAGCAAAAGTCGGGCTGGAACTCTTTTCCAGTGCCCAGGTCTCTTGCATTAGGCAGATATCATATTTTGCCATAAATGCGGCCCACTCCGGAGTATGTAATTTGTTTTTTAGGCCGGCTATGTTCCATGAGACCAGTTTGAGGCAGCCTTCCACCAAATTTTCAGAGCCCTCAATTGCCGTCCTCCCTCTAATGCTAGTCCTTTCCACAGGTATCTGGTCAGTTATTAGGTCCTCCCTAGGGGTTAATGGTAAAACATTTCCCTCTTTTGTCCCTACCCAACTAGAAGCTTCATTGGTGACTTGTGGAATTTGATTTCCACCTAATCTGAGTCAGTCCACCTCTTCCAATACGCTAAACCTGTTCCAATGCGGTTGTAGCGGAAAGAGGGGGGCATGGGTAGACCTACCTTCCCTAAATGTCCCCCCGTTTTCCGGGTTATGGAACGGAAGATGGCACCCCCTGTTATCAAACCTGACTCTGGGGCGGTATGATTCCAAACTAGGGGTAGGATAAAAATATGAGAGATGCAGTGGGCATATTTGAGTGTTTTGCCTATAGGGAGGAGTACTGCAAATATACTCTACAACAGAGGCATCCCTGAAATTCAAAATTATTACATCACCTGCTACTGTCTTTGGGTCCCTCCCAATCCAACCCACTCTTCTGTCCAGCAGAATTTCGCCAGAAGCATTCGCTGGCAAGGGTCTATTTACCGTGAACCACTGGATGCACTTGTTTTTTAACTCATCCTCCCTTTCTCTTTTCCCCTCACTTAAGGGTGGTACTCCTGCAAGTGCAACGACATATGGTTGGGCTTCAGGGGGTAGATTAATTGTTGGCAACTGTTGGGGAGTAGTTCTTAATGTTGCATTGCTTTTCATGAATGAATTAATTTTATCCCCCTTTTCACCTTCTTTTGCCTTAGTTGAAACTTTATCTACGGCACTTGCCAGATTTCCTGCAGTTTGGCTGCTCTTTTTCTGGAGGCCAGTACTAAGTAAAGCTTGCGGTGGAACAGGTGTGGGTTTTTGAGTACCTAACGTTGCTCCTACGTTGGTAGTCTGTGCTGAGGGACTATTATTTCCAGCTGTTATGTTACAAGGGGCATTATATGGTAAAGCTTCAGTAGCAAGGGGTGCAGGGGTTCTTTGTAGTTTGACTGGCTCAGTTGTCCCTCCCCCCCTAGTATTTATAATGGAAATGAGTTTATCGAGTTTTGATACCAGAGGTTTAAGTTGAGCAACAATTGTCCGTTCCAAGGATGCTTGTAGGTCCGAAACCATATTAGCGACCCAGCATGGTATTCCTGACGTAGAATCAGCTAAGTGACTAGATGGGGTCACCAAATCATGGTTTGTAGGCTTATTTTTACTCGGTTTGTTTGGGATATTTGCTCTCTTATTCGTAGGGCAAGGCTTACATGCATCTAGCCTTTTTTCTGGAATAGGAGGAGTCAAAGTAATGGGGCGATCTTGGGGGTCTATAGGAGTTTCTGCAGGCAACTGACTACAGGGCAGATCTACATAAGATGAGGTCATATAGGAGCTAACCTCCAACGCATCAGTCATGGTAATTGAAATGTCTCTTTCCTGAGTTGGCATACATAGTGATGGTGTAATAGATAGCCGTCTCTCTGTGTTCTCAATAGCATTTGCCACAACGCCAATGGTCTGTTGCAGCATTTTATCAATGTCGGTCAAAGTAGGTAGAGGTTGAGAGTCTGCTGTCAACAGCTTAGTGTATGACCGTGTGGCTGGGGTTTTAGTTTTAACTTTCTTGCCCCGATTAATCATTTTTTAAAGTTTAAGACACAGAAGATATAATACAAATATGACAAAATAAACCAAACACTATCGAGCAATAGACTCGTTTTTTCAGTGAGTTAACTGGAATCTAAACGAAAAATTGTTAAACATAGAACACTCTATACACAGCTTATGGCTGAATAGTACATATAATGACAATGAATTATAATCAATTAAACATCAATAGAGGGAGAGACCGAACTAACCCAATGTCAGCAACCAAGAGATGGGGCCCTGCCCGGCCTCCTTCGGCCTTTGAAGGGCAAGGACGGGCCCGCCCTTGGCCAGGGCTTCGCCCGGGCGCTGCCCGCGAGCGTCCTGCGCTGCGGGGCACGAGGGACGGCTTTAGCAGGTGCTGTCGCTGCCCAGCGGCGTCACCGGCGTGCGTCATAGGTAGGGACGCCGGGAGATGTAGTACACAAGCCGTTTCCCTCACGGCGGCTGCGGAATGGCCCAGACACAGTGGGCCTCTGGCAAAGCAAGGACAAGTTCCCAAACTGGAGGTAGAAAGAGCTGCGATAGACACAGAGCGTCCCGCTCACAACAAGCGCGTCCTGCACTGCAGGGCGCAAGGGGCGGCTTTAGCAGGTGCTGTCGCTGCCCAGCGGCGTCACCGGCGTGCGTCGTAGGTAGGGACGCCGGGAGATGTAGTACACAAGCCGTTTCCCTCACGGCGGCTGCGGAATGGCCCGGACACAGTGGGCCTCTGGCAAAGCAAGGACAAGTTCCCAAACTGGAGGTAGAAAGAGCTGCGATAGACACAGAGCGTCCCGCTCACAACAAGCGCGTCCCGCACTGCGGGGCGCGAGGGGCGGCTTTAGCAGGTGCTGTCGCTGCCCAGCGGTGTCACCGGCGTGCGTCGTAGGTAGGGACGCCGGGAGATGTAGTACACAAGCTGTTTCCCTCACGGCGGCTGCGGAATGGCCCAGACACAGTGGGCCTCTGGCAAAGCAAGGACAAGTTCCCAAACTGGAGGTAGAAAGAGCTGCGATAGACACAGAGCGTCCCGCTCACAACAAGCGCGTATATGACGTTACATGTAAGTTATGTGAAGTTTGTTTTTCCCAATTTGAATGTTGTTTATTTAAATTATGTATGATTTGGCTCTTTTTTGGGGCATTTAGAGTTTCAGAATTGTTGGGCACAACTCACAATGGAGACCTCAAAGTTCAGAATGTTTCTCTTTTTAACTCATCTATATGTATTTTCCTGGAACGGTCAAAAACAGACCAAACAGGTAAAGGATCGAGGGTGATTTTACAAACCATAAATGGTCCTTTGTGCCCTAAACAAGCGTGGTTAGACTTTTTGTTAGTGGGTGGTGCAACCTCAGAATTTTTTTTTAGGCATCAGGACGGGTCCAGGCTCCAAGCTTCTCAATTGCTGGCCATTTTGCGTACATCTTTAAAGAAGGTGGGGAGAAACCCTCTCAATTTTGGTACACATTCTTTCCGCATAGGTGCGGCTTCAGAAGCAGCCAGGTGGGGATTTTCCCTCAGTGATGTTAAGAAGCTAGGACGTTGGTCAACAAATTGTTGCTTACGTTATATTAGAAAATTGGAATGTGACGTTCCTAAGTTATGATACTAATTGTTTTTTCTTTCTAGGTGTGTTGCCATGTTGGCCATTGTCGCAACGACAAGTTTGGATTCTCGGACATTCTTTCATTAAATGGGCTGCTAAACAAGCGGAAAAAAATACATTTTGGGAGGAATTTAGGGTTTCATTCAGAGGATGTCCTAGTTTCATGGTTTGGGAAAAGTGGTATGAAGTGGGGTCAGCTACTGCCTCTTATGAGCGAGCTCTCTTGTAAAACTAAACCTGCAGTGGTACTGATTCACCTTGGTGAAAACGACCTAGTACAATTATCAGGTCTGGGTTTAATCATTGAGATGAAAACAGATCTTGAAATTTTGTCAAAGACATGGCCCAACACACAGTTTGTCTTAACGGCATTAATCCCACACAGAATTTGGAGAGGCACAGAACGATTTACAGCAGTCGAGAGGGCACGAAGGAAAGTGAATAGAGATCTACATCGTTTTTGTTACAATGCTGGAATGTATTGGTTGATTCACGAGTCAATTACGAATTTTTTAGACACGACGGTGTTCACTTATTTTTTATTGGTAACGAAATTTATATTTTATATATAAAAGAGATGGTTTCAAAGATTCTACAGATTCATACATGGTGTTAAGGTATGCTGTTTTAGCGACAGCTTTCACGTTTTTGTGAACAAGCTTACACTGAAGATGTTTCAGTTGCCCAAGTAAATGCAATAATATTCTTCCCCTCATCCCTTCTCTTCTTCCCCTCATCCCCCCCCACCTTTCTTCCTTGTTTTCTCAATCTAGGATGATGTGGTAGGTCCCGTGATTATTTGTTTGTTTCGGGAATACTATAACAAATTGGTTTTCTTCTTCATATCACAAGAATATGACATATTTTCATTAGAATGAATAAAGTTTCACCTGTTTGGCGACATTGGTGGTATGTTGTTCTTTTAACTGATGACAAGGGTCCAGTTTAGAAAAGTTTATGGATATTTTACTGGGGGGGGGGGACAGGAAAAACTCCTGTGTTAGGGTTTTTCCTGGTGGCGGAGTTGGAGGGGAGCAAGACAGGCAGGAAGGGTTTGGGGCATTAGGAATAGCTTGGGACAGAGGGAAGCAAGGGAGCGAGGTTGGAGGCAAGGGGTAGGCAGGAGAGGTAGATAGGGGTTTGGGGAGGAGGATTAGACCGAACAACGTTGGGGAAATTGGTTGTCGGGAAAATTATTAGGGGCAGGGGGTGATAGTCGGAATATTGTATTAGCCTGATTTGTATCCAATGATGTATTGTTTTCGCCCACCTGTCCAATAAAGCGGCCTTTTACCCCATTATTTGGCTTGGGGTCATTTCTTATTGCCCGATGAGGGCTCCTGGGGGTGGCAATCGCAGATTGTCCACCCCCGGGCAGCTTCGGGCAATTGGTATGCCCTGGACAGGCGGCGCGCATTCCAATTGGCTAACGCCTGCAGCGCGAGCGTTAGGAGCGCGAAATAACCGTTGCGCAGTGTCTCCTGAGGGTGTGAGGTGGGGGTTGTAATTTTGGCGGCTGGCCCAATAGAGGGACACCAGTATAGAGTTCAACTGCCTAAATACCGATATGGGGATAGAACACAATGCGTTTTTGGAGCATATATGGCAACGCGGCTGCACAATCACCTTGGCCACCACCAGCCTACCCATTAACGAGAGCAGCAGTTTGTTCCAAAAGACTACAGACTTCCTTAGCCTATCGACCATCTTGTGTACATGAAGGTGCAATATCTGAGAGTCCGCACGTGCCACTTGGATGGATGTTTCAGCTGGCATGTTCAAAACTACATCAGTGGCGTCTAGCTTGGTGATTATGGCTAGACGGAATCTTTGGAATCAAATTGAAAGACGGACCTCTCTGAAAAGGCCTCATTCATAAATATCCAGTTTGAAGTTTAGAAGCTCTTCTGAGATCAGCTGGATGAGATTAGGAAGTCTTTTAAGGATAACACATATTCCTGGTCTTCTAACTCCTCTTCTGTTAAGTACTTCAAGTCTTGGAATAGTAATGCTAGGGAGTATTCAAAAAAGGAATCCAAGTCCTAGTCTGCAAGACTTCGCATCTACAAACCAAGAAAGTCCTGGAAATTGCAGGAGATGTCCAAAAAGACTGCATATTCTACTCGGAGCTCCAGCCTAGTCCGGTCCTCTGACCCTGGAAGTGTTTGGAGAAAGGATCAAGGAATTTTTCCATGCCTGAAGGATTCTATTATGGTTTGATAAGCGCTAAGCATCATTCAGAATGGCTACTTATTGAGTTCGACTCGCAGCGTCTTAACTCGGGGTACATCACTACCCCTGTCTCCAGGGGTACCATAACAAAAGTGGGCTTTGTAGGCAGGGCTGTTGGACTTACTACTCAAGAAGGTGATTATTCCTGTTCCTATAAGGAAAAGGAGTTCAAGGGGTGTATTCCATCCTCTTATTGGTTTTGATTGTCTGCAGAAAATATCAACCAGTATTTACTTAAAAGGGATCAATCGTTGGGTAAAGATCATTCATTTTCTTATGGTAACTTTGCAAGGTGTCATCCCTCAGGTCTCCAACAGGACTTTATGGCAACAGTCGATTTGCAGGGCTCATACTTGCACATGCTTATTCATCAACATTGAAGGTTTCTTCGATTTGCTGTGGAAGGCTTGCACTTCCAGTTCCAAGTTCTCTTGTCTGAGTTGAAATCAGTCCAAAGGTATTCACAAAAGTGCCAGTCCCGTTAATGGCATTGCTGCAACAACTAGGAAACTGCGTACAACCCTATCTGGACAATTGGCTTAGATTGTCCAGTTCAGCCACCAAACGAAGAGCATGTGAACAAGGTCTTGCAGATGTTGATAGAGCATGGATTTCTGATAAATGCGTAGAAAGCCCAGTTGCTTCCATAACAAGGTAGGATTTTTATAGGTGGACAATTTTGTACGTACCTGAAAATAGATACTGTGCCAGAAAAAAAGAGTACTGAAGGTCCGGTCTCATATATTGGATCTGATAACGACTTGGCTGCGACAGTATTTTTGGTTCCTTGGGCTTGGTCCTACTGGAACACTGGGCTCCAGCTTTTCAAGACTTGTCTGTTATTCTCCTGATGACAAAGGAACAGAATTATAGCGGGATATTTTAAGGATATTAGGGGCCCTAGGCCAAGCACATTTTGGGGGGCCTTCTTTGGAACAACTTTGAATTTATGATCCAATTTCATCCCGCTTTGGCCAGGTCACTGACACCGAATTTGGCCAAAATTCTAAATCTTTTTTTCATCTAATATTCAGGGATAGTCATGTGCGTTTTCAATATTGCAGTATAGGAACTGCACGATGATATTATTACAAATAATCTCTACGACCCACTGCCATTTCTCATATGCGAGGTCCTTTTTTGATCTAAAAGGAACTTTTTTATGGATGTTGCATGGTGTTAAAAAAAATGAACAGAACATTTCTAAGCAGAATGTCTGTAACAGACTCCCACACATTACCCATATTAAAAATACCGTAAATCAAAATGGTATTAAAAGCAATCAGTTTAAAAATCATTCAAGGACATCAAGGTAGGAGTGTGTGGAGAACAGAGACAGATCTATCAGGGGCCCCCCAGAAAGGCTGGGGCCCGGGGCCGGAGCCCACTTTGTCTATGCCTTAAAACGTCTCTGGCTGGTGGTTGGATTTGCTGAACCTCCTCAAAGTGATTTGCTTGTGTTCTCTATACCCGCTAGTCATCTTGACAGATGCAAGCGAGAGGGTGTGGGGAGCTTGGACTAGTCCACAACAGTTTCAGGGACTCTGTACAAGAACTCAAAGTGTCAGGTTGGGCAAATGAAGGGAGCTAGATGTGATCCGCCTGGTTCTCCAGGCTTTTTCTCATTTGAATCGGGACAAATCAGTCATCTTCAGAACAGACAATAAGAAAATGAAAGCATATTTCAATAGCCAAGAAGGACATGGGCTCTGTCTCTATCGGTCATTTCAGACCAAATCTTTTTTTGGAGCCAAGTTAATCTCATCTCTTGCAGAGCAATTTATATTCAGGGACTGCTGAATAACCTGTTCAGATATTTGAGTTGGGAGATTCCCTCTTTCCACGATTTCTGTCTGTCTCCCCTATTGTTCGATCAAATTTGTCCGAGGTGGAGATGTCCATTGATGGATTTGTTCGCATCCTCGCACAGCGCTCTGCTACCCACATTTTGCTTCAGGATGAAGAAAGCTTGAGCTTGGGGAATAGATGTTCTGTCCTGTCCATGGCCAGAGGTGCTCCCTCCTTTCCCTTTTATACAGCGGTTTCTGGTCTGGGTGAGGAGGGCGGGTGCTTAGGTGATCCAGGTTCCTCTACCCTAGCCCAGCTTGCCCTGGTTTCATCCTTTGGTAGCGATGAAGATGGACCAGGAGTGGCTACTACCAACAGTCCCATTCCTTCTGGTCTTTCCCATTCATCAGGAGTCTCCTGTTCATCTCAAATTGATGGCCTGGGGGCTGAGAGGGCAGGGTTGAGATCTCAGTGGTTATCTGATTCAATCTCCTCTTCCAATCAGGCCTCGAGAAGACCATCTACCAGAGCCTCCTATGCACAACACTGACCATTTTTTAAGAAGTGCTGTGTGGAGAGGCCATTAATGCCTCTTTCTGCAGATGTTCCTCAACTTTTACAATTTCTTCAAGATGGGTTTTAATTGGCCCTGACGATTCAGTGGGTGACGATAAAGGCCTTTAGGGCTCCTTTGGGAAATTTTGCGAATGTACAGGGACTGGTGCAGAAGTTATTCAAGGGATTTTCTAATATCCGTCCTGCCTTACCATCCATCTGTCCTGCCTGGGATCTTCCACTAGTATTACAGGCTTTGAAGAAGTCGCCCTTTGAGCCTATCCACTCAACTGATGTTAAGATTATGACATTGAAAATGGTGCAAAAAGAAGAATTGATGGTCAGAATGCAGAACAATGTCATACATTCACCCCAGTACAGAGATCTGGGCCTAAATCCATCATTTTCTTGCTCCCCATGCCATACCAGTTTGAACCCAGCCATACGCAAATCAGTCTTGACCCTGCACCCAATATGAACAGTCCAGCTCGAATTGCCAGGCCAGGTCCACCCTGGACTGGAAACAAGCATCCTAGGACCGGTTTCGGGGTTTCACCACTCATCTGCCAGGATAGCTTGACTCCAGTGGAATGGAGATCACGGGACCCATGACTGGGCAAATCCATCCCATTCGGTGTGACAAATGCAAAAAGAATTGACGGACAGAATGCAGAACAATGTCATACATTCACCCCAGTACAGAGACCTGGTCCTAAATCCATCATTTTTTTGCCAGTCCAGTGGCATGGAGAGCACGGGACCCACGTCTGGGCATACCCGTCCCACTTGGGTGACAAATGCAAGAAGAAGAATTGATGGACAGAATGCAGAACAATGTCATACATTCACCCCAGTATAGAGATCTGGGCCTAATCCATTGTTTTTCTGCTCCCCAAGCCATACCAGTTTGAACCTAGCCATATGCAAATCAGTTTTGACCCTGCACCCAATGAGAACAGTCCTGCCCGAACTGCTAGGCCAGGTCCGCCCTGGACTGGAAACAAGCATCCTAGGACCGGTTTGGGAGTTTCACCTCTCAGAGATCAGCCAGGATAGCTTGACTCCAGTGGCATGGAGAGCACGGGACCCATGTCTAGGCATACCCGTCCCACTCAGGGTGACAAATGCAAAAAGAAAAATTGATGGACAGAATGCAGAACAATGTCATACATTCAACCCAGAGATCTGGGCCTAAATCCATCATTTTTTTGCTCACCGTGCCATTCCAGTTTGAATCCAGCCATATGCAAATCAGTCTTGACATTCACCCCAGTACAGAGACTTTGTGTTCCTTAGGTACATTGTTTTCGTTCTTTGTTTTACTTTTCCAAAAGTTTTCAATAAAAACTATTTGAAATCAAAAAAAATATATACAACTTTTCAGTTACATTAAGAGTAGGCAGTGGTCCGTGGGACCACTACCTGTTCTTAAAAAATATTTTTGCACACACTCACAAAGGGGAAGGGGCCCCTGGGGACCCCTTCCCTTTTTGTGAGTGGTTTACCTCCTACTTGAAGTAGGTGGTAAACTGGGAGAGTTTTGCGACCGCTATTGCAGGCGCAAAACAATCTTTCATCACAGTAGGAGTTGCTATTAGGAAAGGACGCCCTTGGCACGCCCCTTCCTAATAGCGAGTCGCAAACGCTATTTTGCAAGTTAGTAAAAAGTTTTTAACTCGCAAAATAGGGTTTGTACATGGAGCAGACGGGCCAATTTCCTGGTTGCGACCGCGACTCCAAATTATGGTCGTACATCTGGCCCGAAGTGATGTGCGCAGGATCACTGGATGCTGAGCTGAGGCCAGAACTTCGAATCTGGTTCCCCACTTCCAAAGTCAGCAGCTGTGGCAGCCAGGCAACTTCTCCCTTAACATCTTCAGCTGAGCTTCCATTTTGAGATGAAAACGCTTGATACAGTCTCTGAGGGACTTTGCATACACACCCACATCCTAACCTTGAGCTTTAATGATGTGCGTCACAGACCCTTGATAAATTACCGTTTTCTCACTCGACATTTGCATGATAATATGGAACGTTTCTTTGACCCTGCACATGGCTGCCTTTGCAAGGGCAGGCGGGGGACTGCTGGGGGTGTCCTCAGTGCAGGAATCCCAGCGCACATCAGCAGGTTGGGGGCAGATGGCCGACCAGCTGCTTCCCCCCAACAAAATCATTCCTGCACACAGCGCTCATCTGCAGCAGATGCCTTCTTCCAGAGGCCTTTTGTAGTCCCTCTTTCAAAGGCGTATGCCCCCACTTCTCCAATGGACTCCGTGTAAATGAACCTTGTAAGGACAATGCAGGTCACGGCTCAGGGCGTCGCTGCTATTCCTTCAGTGTGCGGAAGTTGAAATACTGAGGGGGGGGGGGGGGGGGTGCAGTGATAATGGCGAGGGGGGCATGCTGGGGTAGAGGCAGGGAGGTAAAAGAATGATGTCAGTTGGCAGAGGTAAAGCATACCTGCCACGGAGGGTCGCCATCCGAGGGGCTTCACGCGCCAGTCCTTCCTCGAGGTGCCAGACACCGGCTTCAGGTCAGAAACGGGCGCGCGCATGGAGGGCTTTAAGTGGGATTAAAACACTGTGGGGTCTCTCAAAGGGGCGTGGCCAATGTAATTAAGGACGTGGCTTAAAAACACGTAAATTAAAAATCTGTGCTTAGCATAGTGTGCCGCCTGACTTGTATTTTGCTGTTTCTGTTATTGCATCCAGTTGTATGATACAAGTAAAATCGTCCCTACAACATGTCAGGACTATTGGCTTTGTCAATGGTTGTTAGTTTCATAAAATAAACAAGCAGCAACTATGGCGTGTATATAATATTGAAAATGCTTCGACTTAAAGCTCTGGTGACACAATGTTGCTGCTCCTGAGTTTCAAAAAGAGAAGGGAAATCCAGAGAGAAAATTACCCTCTTTAAAGGTTTTCCCTTTCCCTAATGCTCACCTGGAATGAAGTTAGCAGTGTGAGCACGCGCACATTGATATGCCTGCTGTCACTGCAGTCCGGAAAAACACGGCCTGTGCCCGGGCGCAAAACAAAGCCCGATAGACACCCGTTTCGACACTCCGCACGGCGAGACCCGGCCCACTTAAAGCCCTGGGCGCGCTTGAAATGCAGGTCATTTGACGTTGCTTAATTACCCGAAATTCTGCAGATAATGCACAGGTATTAGCACAATACTGAGCGAGACACGTGCCCTCACATCTAAAATGGCCGCATTTTACACTAAGAAATAGCCGCCGTGAGCATAGTATCGCCATTGGCACCCCTCAGTCCCCCCTCCAACCAAAATACATTACCCAATAATAATCACACAACACAGAATGTTTGATTGGGTACATATGCTGCAGGTTTATTACATACACCGTTATGTAATAGGTGGGTTATCTTACGGGCGATCCAAGGGCAGGCAACCAACTGGGCCGCCTGCCCGTCTGATGAGCCGGGCAGCACTGGGGCGAACCCCGCCTTTGCTGCTGTCCAAGTGATTCTCTTACAGGATCACGTGGCCGTTGGTAACTTCTACTCATGCCCCTTCCCGGGGCGGAGCGTTGCATAGCAAACCCCCGGTTGTTCAGGCCCACAACTGCCTGAAGGACTAGCGGGGCGCTGACACGGGTTCCAGGACCCTCCCATGAGGCTCCTCGGATTTGGCTCTGGCACCCCCTATGGTGCCGCGCACAGGTACCCTTGGTACCGGCCTGCTTCCAGATCGCCCTGTAACTCCGCCACAGCTCTGGAGGTGGCCACCGTCGCCGCCAGAGCCCCCCACCAAAACAGCTACAGTCTTACCCGCAACCTCTCCTGTCTAGAGCCTCCTGCAAATCTAGATGAAAGAGAACCATCCGTACTTGTTTCCCTTAGCTTTCGAAATCATGACGCACAGGAATGTTCATAACTAGGAGTATGTGACACTTGAGCAAGGCTGCCCTCCAGCACTTACCCTGCATTCCTTATTCCTTATGGGAATTTCGCCAGCTCAGCTCCTTCTGTGGTGAAACCCCCTAGGAATACCCTCTTTGAGAATCTGTCTGATTTGCACAAAGCGCACTGTCTGCAACGCTAGCCCATTGTGCTTAACACCTTATTACCCCATTTGTTGGGACGGCAGCACACTATGTTGGCTGACCGCGTCCCCACCAAGCATGACTAATCTAGCTGACCGTGCAGGGCTTTTGAGATTGACCGCAGGAACAGGTCTCTTAGTAAAGTGACTTAGGGAAGTAAGTGCACTGGGGTGCACTTACCTCCCCCTGTTGACAAGACAATTGCATGGACCCCTTTGGGAGCTAACCCTGGTGAACGCCTTATTGTTGTGAAATCTTGTTTGACCCTGTATGTATTATGCCCGCTATTGGTGACACCTCACCCTTTCATGTCATGACAACTTCTGCAGTGCACCTCGCTTGCTTAACTGCCGTTGGGTCACAGATGCCAATGCCTGCTAACCTTCTCTGACCCTGGATGCCTAAACTCGTAACAGTGTCGGAATCACAGATTCCCAGGTTCATGTTAGCTGCAGTACAGTTTCAGTGGCTCCGCTGGGAGATACCACAAACTGCCTTGGTCATGGTAACATTAAGAAGCACGGAATTTTCACCTGGGCCGCGTACCTCAAAGTGATGCTGGCTTCACACAGCTGTAGGGCAAGAGACACACATCTTAAACCTGATTACTGGTTTTTGCCAACTGGCACCCTTTTGGTTGCAGCTCTGTTTGTGAAGCGAGCGTGCCCCCGGGGCACGATGTCACTGAACAGCCGGTGTCTGTTACCCACTCGCTGTTGCTTATCTATCGCCAACTGCCCTTACTTGGATTGAAGGAAAGCTGAATGCTTCCTAAGGACTGTAGAATTAATGCTCCAACCTAGTTTGACCCGAAACTTAGGGAAAACCCCGAGTATTACTTATGCCCTTCATGGTACATCTACCCCAGCGTTGACCATCAACGTATTTGGGACACTGGTAGCAGAAGATGCCCCTTCCAATCTCAGGTTCTAGCCCATAGAAGGTTAAACCAGGGGGCAGGCAAGTCTGTGGAAGCCAGAGGGGAACATTCTGTGCAAATACCTGCCCTTTTCCTGAATAAAGGCAATGCCCCGGTCAATAATACCCCATCGCCATTTGTCTCTAACGCAGTGTTTACCAAACTTTTTATGCACCGCAACACCCTTGTTAGATGACAACTACCCCCTGCAGCCTGCTGCCCTGGCTAAAGCGCTGGTGAATATGTCTTACTGAAGCGACCTGAAACCTACCCATGGTTGCAGGGGGATGCCTAGCCAGAGTACATGGTACCTGTCTCTAAATGGTGCCAGTAGATGTTCCTCATGGAGGCCCTCGTGCCCAATTGCCCAATGCAGCTCAGCATTTCACAGCGCCTCTCGTTGCGTTGTCATTTCCAGAATAAGCGGCTTGATATAATACCAACAGACGGACAGCCGGACACGGCCGTGCAACGTCAAAGAAGAGCCCGCTACGGTGCAAAGCCCCCTGAGGAGAGAAGTACAGTTCCTGCCTACTTCAAAAACAACAAAACTAAAGAGAAGGTGGACCTCACTGGAGCGCCCCACCTTGTCCCCACTGGCATGCACAAGCCTAGTATTGGGCAGGGAAACAAGAGACCAGCTGGGTGGACACTTGCTACACCGATTGGGTTGATTGCCCAGACAAAACTGATATTGAAACAATTGAAACCTACATGGTCCACGATTAACTCGGGCGCCATGAGACGGTCTTGAACAAGGACCAGTGGACAGCGAGTCACCCGATAATCAGTTCAATATTGATGGATTTGAAACAAAGGCACCATCCAAACTATTGAAACAAATTTGGCGAGAATAGTTCTATGGAGAAAAGCATTGAAAGAATCGCTCCTCAAAGTCAAAGGACATGACTACCCGCTTAGGTCTACTTTGCTGAGAAGGATGGAGCGATGCCCGTTATCAGAATTGGTGAATGAAGACATTATTCATTCATGTACAACCGAATTGTGAGAGACTGCCCCCAGTGGTCTTCTCGCTTAATGGCACCCTGGTAGTACAAGTTGGTTTAGAGCACCAATAATTAACTCAAAACTGATATACTGATTTGCCCCATCCAGGGCACCCCGTCTGGTAACCCCGAGGCAGACGTACCGTAATGCCTACTGAAGGCAGGGTAAAACACCTTTCTGACCTTGGGCTGTTCGCGGCGACACATACATAGTGATGTCCAATGTTGCGCAAAACTAGAATCTGCATATGCGCGCACTACATAACGCAAGGCAGTTCTAAGGAACACCTGACAATTGTGCCACTATAAGCCAGGACTCCTGTCAGGCGGCTACTTCCTTTGCACCACACGGTGCTCCTGCCGTGCTGCCAACCATAGTAACACCACAACTACTAACCTGAGTACTAGTGCAAACGTGAAAACCCGGCCACCCGGCCTATTTCAAGCCATATTTCTCCTAATACGCCATATATGACTGACATCGCACTCCCATCCTGTGCTTTGTGTGATCTTGGCCCACTTTGGTGTGAGCAGGGCCCCGTGAAGAATACTTGGCTTCTAGGCCAATACTGCACAAGTATTAGGTGAGAAAGATGAAACCATACTTGCCGAGCCCCGGCCAAAACCGATAACCATTTTACCATTCGTCATCAGTAGCACCTTCATCAATGCGACTTTGAGAAGGGCCACATGCATACCTCCTGGTGTCCAAAGGACCTTGTTGGCCAGGCAGCAAACTCATCGCTCAATGCAAAATACGAGACAGACTTCTAACGGCGCACGCCACCCAGGTGCCAACAGGACACCGAGGTTTACCGAACATCCCAACTCCAAAGGAAAGGCACCAAAAAAAAAACAACCGCCTGCGCAAGTCACTCACCAAGGCACCGCTGGAGGCCGCTCGGTGTGCCACCTCGCCTAATCCAAGACAAGGGTGGATCACCACGTCCTTATCCTACAAACCCATCCTCACCTGCCTGACAGATGCTGTGTCGCCATGCTGGCCTCCCTATCTGCTATCAAGTTCCCTACTTAGTTTTGGCTTAGTGAAACTTTAGCTCACGCCACACTACAGGCAAGTGGGGATTGTGTCAAAACACTCGCCTACTACACCGCTGAGTGAGCCCACACCACCAAATAACCTTCCATAAAGGGCTACAGCCTGTCTTTGCCCTCTGTAGTGAGAATGTGCTGCAAAGACAAGGCGCCAATGAGGCCTTACGTTCGCTTGTGTCCGTTCATCTAGTGCCACACAAACCCTGAGGAACTAATATGTGAAACTGATATGTTTCCTATCCGTGGTTCCTCTGTTGGCAGCGGTTGGGCATCAGCTAACTGTTACACAATGTGAGGCTGTTGTCCCATCTGGTGAACTGATAGTTCAACTACTCACCTATTATTGCCCCTAGGTTAAATTAGTACGAGTGCCTGGTAGGGTTTAAGTCAATGCATCTGCCATAAAGCCAGCACGTACCAGCTACACACCCCCCATGAGGCACGTACATTTACGGCGTTGTAATGCTGTGTGGCGCAAAAGCCAAGCCGCAGATACCGCAAGCAGCTGAGTGGGAGGGCCTCAGCAGGCAGGGCTGGGATGCCCTTAAAACTGCGAGTAATTCTAGGTTCCCCTGAGATCAAGCCGACGCCCGCAGAAATCCAGTGGGAATCCTGCCCCACAGGCACAACAGAAAAACAGCAAATACCGCAAGCAGCTGAGTTAGGGAGAGCCTCAGCAGGCAGAGAAAGCCAGCCCCTTAACAGGATTTATGATCCAATTTCGGCTCTATCATGCCCTCTTTGGCCCAGTTCTAGGCAGTGCGCAGGTGCCCTGGTCCAAAGCCTACATGGGTTAGATCTACTAATAAGGAAGATACCCCTTTAAATATTTGATTATACAGCAGCAGCTCCCTAATATTATAGTCATCTTTGTTACCCCCACCCATTTTTCGCTTGTGAGGTCCTGAATGATAACGAAACTCGTTTTACCGATGTTGCTGGTAACATCTCTGCAACATTTCTTTAATAGACTCCCAGACATCACCTATAATATTAAATTAAAGGAAACACCGGAACACTCTGAATTCCCTCTCCAGGACCCGTCCTAGACCGCGACTTCCCTGTAGTGACTACAGCGCACGGCCCAAATAGAGAAATGTTTACCGGGAAAAGCACAAGACCGGCTGACTCCGACTGCGCTGTGCCATCAAGAAGCCAAGTGACAACAGCTGTGTCCAGCCATCTCTGCTCTCTTTCACCACTACAATTTCCCCCCAGCAGCACCCAACCAGCACCGAAAGTGGAAGAAAACGGGGACCACCGGCACTTTAATGCCCCGTCCGGTACAACCAGCAAACTTCACCCACGGCTGGTATTTGAACCACGCTTCTGCACTGTCTACCCACTTCACGCCAAAACCAAAGGAAATGATGGATGGAGTGTTGAACATTGCAAGCACTCACCCCCAGTCAACTGATCTGGGTTTAATCCACCACCGTTCTTTAGCCCACTCTGCCACCCCAGTTCAAACATGGCCATATGCAAATCAGTCTGACCCTGTGCCTCATGGGAACAGTCCAGCCCGAACTGCCAAGCCATGTCTTCCCTGGACCGGAAACAAGCTTCCTAGGACCTACCCACTTCACGCCAAACAGTAACGACTCCATGACGCGGAGTGGGAGGCTGCACACAGCCCAGCACGTGCCCGCCCCCCTCGACATCGTGAGTCCTGAGAAAACCTCCGCGTGGAAAATCCAAACTAGAGAGGTGCAGCGGGAGATTCCCGCTGCACCACCCCATTCCACCATCCGCTATATCTGAAATACTGGGAGCAACAGGCCCCACCGCGCACACCACAAGCACAGGGACACCCGACACCAGTGATAAACCATCGTGCACCTCGTCAATCTTTGCACCCACGTCAGATCTGGAATCAGTGAAAATACCCCATCAACGTAAAAAGGGGGGAGTTGTTACCTACAGCTAATATTGGTCGCAATGGACAATTACATCTGCATTTGGCTCCTTACGCCAGACAATCGGGAGAGTGAGACGTATGACAAGAAGCAACAAAGAGCCTCTCCGGGCTATTATTACCTGTGCATTCTGAACTTCTCCCCTTTGCCAACAGCGAGGCACCTCCGGCGGCACAAATCTGCGGACAGGTGTCATAGATAGTCTTTTGTGGGGCAGAGTGTATTTCTAGTTACAATAAGTAGCAGACAAATATGAAAAGGAATTAAAGTAGCTGCATGACGACTGTTTTAAAAACCTGCTGCCTTTCTTCTAAAACCGTTGCTAAGGCGCAAGAGTCGCGCACGGGAAGCGATTGGCCTCATTTGATCTGCACTATAAAGGCCTCTCAACTACATGATGCACCGACGGGTCGAGGTTTTATCAGGGGGGGGGGCGGGGATAGGATACATGGGTCGCCTTCTGCGATGGGTCAACACTGGTGCAGCTCTTAAATTCCTTGCATCCTGTGTAATAACTCCTTTCACATCTTTAAACGAAGTGGAAGCAAAGCGGTCGTCGTTGTCCACATTAGGGAAGTCAGGAGCTTCATTTCCGTTTTAATGTTGTGTACGGACGGAAGCTGCTGCTTGCTAAATAGATTCTGGCAATTCAGTCTAGGGCTCTGCCAAAGTATCACATTCTTAATGCAAATCTGCAGGTGAGCTCGTTCGTCCGTAAGGAAAATTGCAATTAACACCATCGTTTTACAAGTTGAGGGCACTGCCTGTTTCACTGGAGAATGGTTGCATCTTGCAGATACTTGCCCATGGTGTGCGCACTGTATACAGGGGTTGTATAAAGCGAGTTTCAATAAGCAGTGCACAGACCTCGGGACTCGAGGTACAATGAGGTTCTAATGAGTGCACGAATGTTTAAGATTAGAGCTTCCTAACAGACTTTAATTATGGAATACTTCTTTTCAATTACCCAGTGCTATAGAAACATCCTCAATAAAAATTGCACCGCGGTGTAGCCGTATAACCTAGTGGCAGCGCGCGGTCCATTCTGCTTACGGCAGGTTTAAGGGCTGGGTCAGCGGAGCGGAAACATAACGCACTCAACAAAAACCGCGCACATCGAACTGCTAGCGCTCAATTTATAGTCCGTCTTGGGGCTGGAGTAGTCTCTCCAGACTTCAAAGCGCCTGTACATCTTTTTTGCGATAATCCAAACGCGGGCCACCGGTGTCCGATAGTTGGACCACTCCGAGGAGCATGCCGTCCTGTGGGTGTCGAGGGTGGCGCGTCCACTGACCCAGCGCTGTTGCCACCCCATCCACCGTACGTCACGTAACACTCGCCAGCCTGCCTGACTCACTGACCCTCAACGCAACACCTAATACGGATGTATGATATTACGACGCAGGTTTTTACCACGCGTGCAGTTACATCGCATGCGTTACAACGCATGCGATGTTACAACGCTATGCCATTAGAACGCAAGTCTTTACATCGACTTGCGCTAGATGGCGTGCTGACATTAAAAAAGTGTAATTTACTATTCCAACTCCAATCCACTTAACAGTAGGGAAGGTGTTGGGATAGTAAACTACACTTTTTTAATGTCAGCACGCCATCTAGCGCAAGTCGATGTACAGACTTGCGTTCTAATGGCATAGCGTTGTAACATCGCATGCGTTGTAACGCATGCGATGTAACTGCACAGCGTGGTAATAACCGCGTTGTAATGGCTGCTCCCCCCTAATACAGTCATTCCAGGCCTGATTATCCACTTTTCTACCATCCCTCTCCTGTGCACCTTATCTCGCAGATGACCTTGGGCCCTAGCCTGATATCACCCACCATCCAACTCCACTTTCATTATTCCTGTGAAAAACATTAGTAAAATCACCTTCAAACTTAAAACATTGAATATAGCAGTAAATATAATAGAACACACTTTAATATGTTCCACAGTTGCCCTAATGACCTGACTGCTAAGTAAATAAAAACAGAAAGGCCATGACAGGGCCGGCCTTAGCGCTAGTGCGAAAGTCTTTTTTGGTGCCCCACCAATGATCTCTTTCTCCTCAGACTCCCTCACTACCAACCTCCAACAGTGCCCTTCATCTCTCTGTAGCCGCTCTCTCATATGCATTTCATTTGTTGTATAGTGCTACTCAAAGCAGTGTAGGGTGTCACAGTACTTTACATCAAGCACACATTATACAGAGACAATGAATCATAAAAGTATGTAAATCAGTCTATAGGGAATGCCACATAAGCCAATGGGGATTACAAGGTGTAGGAATCACATGTCATCCATACTGGTGGGCAGTATATTTTCAGAGGGTTTGGGCTGGGGAAGCACAAACTCAGGATTTAAAGCATACCCCAGTGGTTGGGGGTTCGTGTTACTAATAAAAATGTATATCGGCCCAAACTCTTTTAGCAACATTAAAATAATGAAAGACTGGGAAAGTTCTAACTAAATAGTAACACAAAAAAGTGAAGTTCTAACTCTACCATTCATGTTTGTATGCAGCTCTTTAATGACAGTTCATATGTCACTGCCCTATGTTAGAATTGTAACTTCTGAACTGCAAGTAACACAAGAATCTCTGTGACAAAGGCAGTAACCCACTGAGCTTCCACATAAAATACAGCTTATCTGCATTTCAAAACAACCAACAGGCAAAGGATTGCTCTCCAGCAGGATTAATCACCAGTTTTTTGGAGAGACATTTGTATAGTTTTCTTGCATCCATGGCCATGATAATGATAAAAAAAATGTAAATGAAGCATACACAAAGTATGTGCCTTGCTGGGCCTGTGCAAATTCAATGAATATAAACAAATAGTAACACATTCTTTTACCTACTCCCTTAGTCAAACCTTTGTGTCACAGCTTGATCTGATATGCAGCTGCAGGGGTCAGGAAAGGTGAACAGGAATACATAAACTTTTTTTCTCCAGTCCCTAACACAAAAGGAAATATCCACACAGCCAAATAAAGAATTTGCCCCCTTCACCATGCCCCTATTGTTCCTGCATGACACAACTTATATTTCTCAAAGGAGTTGGGTGATTGGGGATGGTTGTGAGAAAGAGCACACGCCATATCACCCAACTCCCAGAATAGGAAGGAAAACAACATTAGGGGTAACGTTTTAAATTAAGATGCCATTTTCTATTGCCTTATGCGACGTCACTGCAAGGGCCAAGGCTCATGTTTGGGTGGGCCAGGCTCATATTTGGGTGGGCCTGGCCCACCCGGCCCCCCTGCTAGAACCGGACCTGTACTGAACCGACCTCCGCTGTTGTTAAAACCAAGGGACACAGACGCTGGGAGCAAGCTACACAGTCATTAGGGAGGGATGGGGGAGGGGTTTGTAGTATCGTTGAGCAGTTAAGTAAATAATATTTAAATAAATAGGTTGCCGTCGCCCAATGTTGTTCTTTGGAGCCTGCTGCCAGAACTGAAGAATGTCAGGGTTGGTGAATATCAAGGCTCTATAGCCTTGACCCCTCCTCGTCATCCTCTTTCTCCACCACCCTATATTTCTTGACTATCTCACTCTTGCAGGGGACGTTTCATTCCCTCTTTCCCCTTTTGTCTCTGTTTCATATCTCCCCTTCCCTGATTTCTGGCATAAGTAACATAACTTACCTTTATTGTGTTCAGCCAAACTGGCCATAACAATGAATGTTATATTGACATGATGCCGTAACAGCAATTCAGTTAATTCTTAAAATGTCATCAATTAAAAATGGTACAGTACATCCAATAATCAGTAAAAACAATTACTTTTGATCATTCAACCAAATTTCAACATAATATATATTTTTTAAATTATTAATCGCATATCGAACAGATACATCTCCACAAGTGCGATCCCAATATTCGTACAAGAAGTATTGCGCCTAGGTTGAGTAGGAAAGGATCATAACGGGCAAATAGTCAAAGGTAAAGTGCGAGAAATATCATGGCTAGATAGTTGAACAGAGGGTATAGTTGACGGGCTGTTGGAAAACGAGGCAGCATCTGTGAGGCCTGCACAAATAACATGACTACAGTTGTCCTTCAATGGGAACCAAACACCCAATTGTAGCGCCTGACTCTCAGAGGGTAGCGTTGCAGAGCAGTCTGAGGCTTACTCAAGGGAGGTGGTGTGGGCTAGTAATCGCCATTTGCAGGTGCACAAAAATAACACTCAATAATTGATTGTCCAGTCTGTACTTTGCTTTATAAAAGTAAGAGTACATTTATTAAACACACACACTACTCAATACTATGCACCAATTTACAAATATACATAAGCTGTTGGAATTACTTTGTGACATTGCATAACATCTCCACCCCTCCCGCAAAGGGGGGGTGGGGTCTAGTACCACCACTCCCATGTATGCACATCAACTTGCTCCCAATGCAGATAGTTGAACATAACCTGGAGCGAGGGCCCTGCGCACTGGCACCATCCCAGTGGCGACCCACCCCATTACCTCAACAAGCATTAAAAAGGGGTAAACCTGCATTGGTGACACATGACCCTGACTGAAGCGGTACAAAAGGGGGTGGTGATGGACGGAGCATCAGAACCAATCAAACACTCACACCCAGTCAACAGATCTGGGTTTGATCCATCACCGTTCTTTAGCCCACTCTGCCACCCCAGTTCAGACATGGCCATATGCAAATCAGTCTGACCCTGTGCCTCATGGGAACAGTCCAGCCCGAACTGCCAAGCCTTGCCTTCCCTAGACCGGAAACAAGCTTCCTAGGACCGGTTTCTGGCATTTCAGCCGTCTTCAGCCAGGCTTGCTTGAATCCAGTGGCAAAGTGAGCAAGGGACTCACGTCTGAGCATACCCAGCCAACTTGTGGCGAACAAAGCGGTACAAAAGGGGGTGGTGATGGACGGAGCATCAGAACCAATCAAACACTCACACCCAGTCAACAGATCTGGGTTTGATCCATCACCGTCTTTAGCCCACTCTGCCACCCCAGTTCAGACATGGCCATATGCAAATCAGTCTGACCCTGTGCCTCATGGGAACAGTCCAGCCCGAACTGCCAAGCCTTGCCTTCCCTGGACCGGAAACAAGCTTCCTAGGACCGGTTTCTGGCATTTCAGCCGTCTTCAGCCAGGCTTGCTTGAATCCAGTGGCAAAGTGAGCAAGGGACTCACGTCTGAGCATACCCTGCCAACTTATGGCGAACAAAGCGGTACAAAAGGGGGTGGTGATGGACGGAGCATCAGAACCAATCAAACACTCACACCCAGTCAACAGATCTGGGTTTGATGCATCACCGTTCTTTAGCCCACTCTGCCACCCCAGTTCAGACATGGCCATATGCAAATCAGTCTGACCCTGTGCCTCATGGGAACAGTCCAGCCCGAACTGCCAAGCCTTGCCTTCCCTGGACCGGAAACAAGCTTCCTAGGACCGGTTTCTGGCATTTCAGCCGTCTTCAGCCAGGCTTGCTTGAATCCTACTGACCATAAAGTATGCACCTCTATATCTTAAGGGCTAGCAGTCTGGGGACTTCACCTATGCGCAGCAGCAAGAATCGATGTTTACGCACACTTTAGAATGACAGTACTCATCACCTTGGTTGATCATTTGAATGCATTGCAATTACAGCCCCTAAAGGCATCACAGATGAAATCACAGGATTGCGCATATACAGCCAGACACCCTAGCAGGACTGTCTGGCAACATAGCCCCACTTGGCTTATGACATCTCCTTACACATGTGACTTACAGTCCCTTCAAAAGAAGTACTCCTGGCAACTACACTTCTCCTGCAGTGCGCCTCGTCACTTTAAAAGGAATCACAGGTAAAAGCATGGGATTACGTAAATACAGCCAGACTCCCTAGCAGGAAGGTCCAGCAACATAACTCCATTTAGCTTAACATCACTTTACAGAGGTACTTCACTTTACACATGTGACTTTCAGTCCACCTAAAAAGAAATAACCAATAGTAAATGCATTTCGGTGCAATTACACCACTTCACCTCCAGGGGATGCCCTTCTCCAGACATCCCCAACTCAGCCCTTCACTCCATGATGCACTTCATAGTACACCCTCAGCTGTAGAACATAAGTTCCAGCCTAGAAGGTGTTAAAGGCTGGCTGAGCCCTTGAGGGGTTATTTTTTCAGATGCCCCGTGAAACTTATGGGTGGACTGTTCTTCTTTATTCTGGGGGAGGCTGCGGTGCTCCTGCAGCCCCCCTGCACCCCTTTTCACACATGAGGGTGACCCCCTCCTCTGGGGCCACCAGGCGCCAAAACAGCAGATTTCTTCGTGCTGGGGGGGAGGGGGGGAAGACTGCACTTCTCCAGCAGCTCCCCCAGCACCTTTTCACAAGTGAGGGTGACCCCCCTCCTCTGGGGGCCACAAAGCACCAAAACGGCAGATTTCCAAATGCCTGGCAAGGCATTATGGGGCGCTTCATGCTCCTCTTCACCAGCCCCAGCCACTGGGAACACTCACCTCTGCCCTCTGAGAGGGTAGATTCAGCAGTGTGCTGTCTTCACTGGCTCCCTGCGCCAGCCTTTCGCCAGGCTCTCCTTCTGGGCCTCTCTTCTCCCTGCGCAGAGGCCACTGCTCCTGCGCACCGTTCCTGGGCTCTTCTTCTGGTGCTGTTAGGGTCCTTGCGGCAGTCAGGGGGTCTCTCCTTCCAACTGCCCATTGTGCCAGGCTCCAGCACCTTCAGCCTCAGCAGACTACACCCCAGAGAGCTTCTCTTCCTGTGCAAGCACTTTTTAAAAGTTGTCGAGGGGGCTGGCAGGAAGTCTCTGTTGGTCCTATCAAACAGCGACACATCACGTCCCTGCCCCTGCTCCCTCCTTCTTGTCCAGCCTCTGGGCTTGTTCAAAATGGCGTCGTCCAGGGTTTCTGGCCACATGCCTCTGAAGCCCCTTTCGCCCACGCTGCCTTCCCTCCTTGGTGCAGCCTGGTGCCTGGCACCCAGCGACAGCGGTTGATGGATTGGCCTGTAGCCCCACCCATCTTCTCTTCGTGGAGAGGAGGCCCTAGCTTGTGGAAGAAAGGTTATCAATCCATCCAGCTGAGGTCAGCTCTCAGCCTGGGTCTGGTCATGGCTGGCTCAGAGAAATATGACAGTTCTGGATGACCCGAAAGCAGTACAAATATGACTTTGGACTCTGCAGAATACTTATTTTCACATTCGCTACATTGGACTTAAGTGCGTGTCTGGAATCTGTAGGCCTAACGGAAGTTAATCTACCCATGGGCCCCACATCCCCATAGGGGAATAATGAAGTGAAAACACAGTAAAACACTCTGACTTTCCCTGGCATGTTTCTTTTCAGTGTAAAAAGCCTATTCCATGTCACCACCCAATACTGCATAAGTCCTGCCACACCATTCACTTTGTAGCAGCTCCTGGACTGCGCACGCTAGGAATCTCCCCTGCGCAGCCTGTACACATGTGCACAAGCATGTACACATGTGTCTGCATGTAACCAGCCCAGTGCCCCTTACTCCAGCTGCTGCGCAGTGGCCTGGTCAAGCCAGGGGAACACCAGTAAAATCCCCATGCAGTCTCTTACATCCTGAGTTCACTGTGGGTGAGTCCCAACTTATGAGGCTCCCCCACAGTAAAAGCTCAACAATTAGGTGCTCAAAAAGCGAAAAATCCGGGCGGCCCATAGTGTCAGAACCACCTTCTAACACTGGCCTTCTAGAGTACGCTAAACATAAAGTACTAGTTCGTGTTGCCCGTCCAATGATAAACCCTACAGCATCCTACAACTTAACCCGCTTGGGAAAGTGGCACTATTTAAAATGCTGATCCTCCCCCGCTTTCTATACATTATTCAAAATACTCCCTTCCACTACCCCCGAAGTTGGTTCCGAGAGATGGACACCATGAGCACACGGTTCCTGTGGGGAACGGGATGGCCGCGCATGTCTATTGACAGCTGTCGCATTCCGTCCTTTGATGGCGGCATGGGCATGACGGACCTCTACCTATACCATCTGGCTATGAGTTTACTCGTCCTCCATGATTGGTTCACCGGGGTGTAGGCCAATCCAGCTTACAAAACTGAACTCCTAGACGTGGACTTCCCCCAAATCCAAGCTCTCATGTACAGCTCCCCCATTCATAGGACGCTCCCAACGGTGACCTGAACAGTTTTCCTGGCCTGGCGCTCGGCCTTACGCTATACACGGTGGGAATCCAAACCGACCCAACAAACGCCACTCTGGCAAGGTTTGTGGCTCAGCGAAGTGGCGGCGTTACGAGGGTCTAAACATTGGGACTATATTGGTATCTCCCAATTGGGCGACGTGTGGGTAGGAGACCACATACGAAGTTTTCAGACCCTACAGACCCGCTTCTCCTTACACACCTCACAATTTTACAGATACTTACAGTTACAACACATCATCAGCACACACATCTTGACAGGCACCCCACTCCCTGAGGGGGGCATATCGCGTATATACCGCACCCTCACAAACAACAGCCCCACATCTCTGGACCTGCTGAGAGTTCGCTGGGAGGGTTGGCTGGGCCCTCTTTAAGATGAAGACTAGCGGGATGCCCTAATGGCTCCCAAGACGATTATTACCTCTGCCAGGCTCCGACTCGTCCAGATCTATTATCACCACGCTGCATACCTTACCCCAGAGAGACTACACAGAGCAGGGCTGCACATCTCGCCCGAATGCGTACGCTGTAGGCACTAACCAGCAGACTTCTACCATGTGGTCTGGTCTTGCCCTCGCCTCATAAAATACTGGGACAAAATAGAATCCGAACTCACACACATCTTCGGTTGGCATGCACCCCATGATCCTAAGCGCCTCCTCCTGGGCATTACGGACGGACTAGACGGATCCCGTGTAGACAAATTATTCCTGGGGACTGCCATCATGGTGGCCAAACGAGATATTGCCATTTCCTGGACACAACCGGACCCCCCCACAATAGCTAGATGGCACCGAGGGGTGAACTGGTGCGCTGCACAAGAGAAGCCTTTATTTGAAGCCAGGGATTGCCCAGCCAAATACCAAAGGGTGTGGGGTAAGTGGACTGATCAAATGGGAACAGGGTCCGCAGGGATTGACTTTTGCCTTCGACAACAGGCTTTCTTTTGCTATATAATGTGCTTGATCATTGTGCCTACTGTATGATTACACAATCAGATGCCCCCATTATGTCCAATATGCAAACCTGTATAATTATAATGTGCTGTCAATGCTAACTTTTCTTTGACTTCTAAAAACCAACAAAGTTTATTATCAAAAACAAAAACCCTACAGCAACTGAAACGGGGCATAAGTTTAGAAACTTATTGTACTTAAAGTAAAAGCGTGTCTGCTCATCCTCCAGCGATAGATTGATCATCAGCCGCCGATAAACAAAGTATCTGCCCACCTTTGCACCAGGAACACACAAAAAAGATAAGCTTTAAACAATCAAAGTCACCTTGAAGGTATGTTCTACCTAAAATATAAATACATTTAGAAAGGACAATTAGGCAACCTAAATAGACAACCTGCTTATGACATTAAAACCTATGCAACATAACATCTTTTATGTCCCTGTCAGCAGTGCTTGAAATGGAAAAACAGAAGTGCAAGTACTCTGTACCAGAGTACCTGCTTATTTCTGAAAGGTGCCTGGACTCTCCAATTAAAAGTATTATGTTTTTCTTCAGAAGTGCAGTACTCCCCTTCTCAAAAATAAAAAAGTGCCGGTACTCAGTACCAGACAGTACCAGCCCATTTAAAGCACTGCCCATCAGTCTATTTAATCTAGTCTCTGAAATAACTTCATAAGGTGCTTGGATGCTATTTTACTTGATGTTGGGACCGTACCGTGCTAAAGTTTTTATTGGAGGACATGTACCACAATTCAGTGTTCTAACAGGAAAAAGGCAGTTACACAATTTCTAGTAAGGACAAGGCTGGGAAAATTCAGAAAACAACATATGATGAATTTACCCAGCTGCGGCTTTATAGGCATTATCTATCTTCGCGTGACATTTTATGCACTTTTACTCTTTGTTTTCATGCTGCGTAGATATAGGACGAAGCTGCTAGCAACATCTCTCTGCTGTCAGATCTCATGCACAGAGCCTCGGCCTCGTTGCACTTTCTGACTTTGAACTGTAAGAAAAGTGGACATAGTTATTGATTAAAAAGGCATGAAGTAGAATGGCACAGCAGGAGGAAGTGGGATATGTCTCTGGGCCACCCAAAGAACACAAACAATGATCAGACCCCTCCTCAGAGTTTGATGACCACCTTTTTGGTTACTGAATCCCCTGGTAATACTCCTAAATGACATTTTAGATAAAGAGATCTTTTTTCTACTGGGTAGATATCATCGATGCAAATAATAGGGGACAGATCATGACAGATAGCGCTTTGAGAGGGGGCCTAGTTGATTAAAGTTCACTAGATTTTATGGTCCCAATATGCCGTCATTGGCACTACAAGGCTATCCTTCGTAAATGTGTCAGGATGGAGCCAGAATTCTTTCAGGCCAATCTTAACTAAGGAATTTGACAGATGAGTGATCCTTGGTAGCTTATGCTGATCTCATAGCTTCATAATATCTGTTAAAGTTTATCTGTCTCATGCAAGTTTCCCTTGGACCATATACAGAACCAGTATTTTAGTGGCGCCAGTGCGATATAATCTTCGATTTTTCCAATACCTATGTTTGTTCTCGCGACATAGTTGTTCCACAGCCCAGATGGAGTAACCGTCGAATGAAATTATTTTCAATGATTTGTATTGGTGGGATCTTCTTGTGTCCCCAAATCTTGGCTCTGTATAGACTTGCCGCCCTTACTTTCATTTTATAGGCCAGCGTTGCTGACCCTACTGTGATCACCATAGGATTTTGCAAAACTCAGCACCGCTTCAGGTTACTGGGCTAAGATGGTATTTTTTTGGATAACTGCAGAGTACTCAACAGTTTACCATCCAGACGAATGCCCAAGTAGATGTATCTAGAAACTTGATCCAGACGTTTATTGTACACCTCAAAAGTGGCTCAAAGTTTCTGCTTTTGATTAAGAATCATATATTTTGTTTTCCAGGCGTTGATGGTCAATCTTCTGGTGATACAGAAAGACTCAAACCCTTTCAACAGATGATGCATCGATATCTCTGTTCTAGACATCAGCACCGCCTCATCAACAAAAAGCAGTATTGATATGCACTTGTTGCTTAATTTAGGTACACCAAATTAAGATCCTTCACAATCTTTACAACATCATTTATGTAACAATTAAAATGGGTTGGTGTTAAGACGCAGCCTTGTTTTATGCCTCGCTGTATTGGGATCTCCGTTGTATTATCACCTCTGGGGCTATATCTTATCCTAATGGCATTACCAGAGTGCAGTGCAATCGTAACTTCAGGATCTTTTCTGTGAGTCTCATCTCCCTTAAGCTTTGCCATAATATAGGGCGGTCAAAGGTGTCAAAAGCTGTTTAGAGGTCTACGAAAACCAAATAAAGTGATAACTTTTTTAGACAGGTGTATTTAGAGGCAATTTCGTGCAGTTCTGAATACCTGATCTATTATGCTCAGGCCCCCCTTGAAGCCTGCTTGGTATGGTGAAATTAGATCCCTTTCTTCCAACAACTGGTTCAAGCTTGATAGCAACAGCTTTCCAAATATTTTGCCCATGCCATTAAGCAGCGTAATCAGCCGGTAACTGGACATGAAATGAAATGAAAAGGACATTTGTAAAGCGCATGGCTACCAGAAGGTCTCCCAGCGCTAGGCAAAACTCATGATCAGATGGAACAGCAAGATTCAAGGGAACAGGAGGGTTTTGAGTTGTTTCTGGAAGGCAAGATGATCAGTCTCTTTCCGGAGGTGAAGGGGCAGAGCGTTCCAAAGCCTGCCGGCATTAAGAGAAAAGAGTTTACTGCCACTTCTGGCTCATTTGATTCTAGGGATGTTGACTAGGTGAAGTTCATCCGAGCGAAGTTCTCTCCTTGCTTTAAAAGGCTGAATTACAGCCGAGAGAAGAGGAGGGCCAGTCCCCTGCAAGGATCTGTAAACTATACAGAGAGCTTTAAACATAACTTGTTCTTTCACTGGGAGCCAGTGTAGTAGGCGGAGGGCTGGTTTTGCGGACAGGAATTTGGGAGTTCCAGTCAGCAATCTGGCTGCGCAGTTCTGGTTCATCTGCAGTTTATTGATCACAGAGCTAGGGGCTCCCAGATAACGCCCATTGCCATAGTCCAACCTTGACAATAGGAGAGATTGCACCATGGTTTTCTTGGCTTCGGGGGGGAGCAGGGGAAGTACTTTCCTGGCCATTCTGATCAGGCCGAAACAGGTTGCTATTGTCTTTCTAGCTTGCATTTTGAAAGTCAAATTACGGTCTAACCATGAGGTCTCTTGAGCCTTTTTTCTGTAGAGGCACAATTATTGATTTTCTTCATGATGAAGGAATGTCTTCTAGAGACAAGATATTATTAAAAGTCCAAGTCAGAATCGATGACCATAGTATTAGCTGATTTCGCTAGACATCTGAAGGAATGTTGTCCTGACCAGCTGCCTTATTGGGTTTTTGAGCCATGATCATTTGTACAACTTCTTTTTCACTGAATTCATGCAGTTGCTCCAGAGTCAATGGATTGCCAGGGATTGTAGAAACTATCTAGAAAGTGCATGGTCTGAGGTGCACTGTCTTAGGCCTTCATGCTTATTAGTTGTTGACTGTGGGTCTAAGTTCCCACTAGATCTTCAGATTGGGGCTTCTCATTGGGGTTTAGCCCCAGTGGTCACCTGATGTTGTACTAGCATGTTGTTCATTCCATGTGGTGAAACGTGGCCATCTCTCTGGTACAGAGTAGTAAAGTGATTTATCCAGAGTTGCAGGGTGATGTTCAGCTCCAAACTCTTTGGAGCACCTTTGCAGCCCCACCTGATAATCTCCAAGAATTTCTTTGGGTTTCTTGAGGATATTACATCCAGCAGACCTTGCCATAACTTATGTGAGTGATGCTTCTTTTTATATTTTAACAGCCCTTTTTACTGCTCTCTTCTATCAAAGAATAGCTGTTTGTTGGTTTCTGACAAATGTTGGTTCTTTAGAGCTAGTTGCAATGCTTTTTTTAGTTTCGCACACTCCTCATCAAACCAATCCTGGCCGTCATAGAAAGAATGTTTAGGAACAGTATTAGTTCTGTTCTTTCTTTCCACACTTGTCTGTAACAGCAGCTCCTCAAACTTTTGCAACTGCTGCAGCTGCTGCACCAAATCGTTTACAGGTAAGGTGAAGGTCGTGGTATGTAATATCAACCATTTTTGACTGATAGTATAGCTATTTTCATTGTCACAATTATTTCCAATCCTGACAATGTTCTTCCTATTTGGTTTTAGGGCAATTTTAAGGCCTTTTACATTTCGGCTAGGAGTTGGCATCAGAAAGCCTGAAATTGGATGCTCCAAAACAAGAATCAGTGGATCAAGATTGCTTTCAATCCTACTGATTACTCCCATATCAGTAATAAAATGCAGTACTCCAATATTTATTGCCATTTAATCAATCACACTTTGCCTACCACCAACTTGAAAGGTAGATTTAGGGGGTTTATCTGATTTAGTTGGGCCATTCAATGGGCGCAGACCTCCCTCAGTTACAGCTTTTAAATTAATTTGCCCTCAGGGGCGTGGCTTAGCACGCTACAAAGATGGCCGCACTTTCCTGAGCTCCGTCGGATCACCGGTGAGGACGCTCCAACGGAGATGCTTTTCGGGTGATTTTTGATCACCTTGAAGCAGCGATAGGCGGCGAAACAGCTCGGGAGCCTTGGGGACGGCTCACAAGTTACTCGGGCTGCTTCCCTGTGTGAAGTTTTGAACTGAGCTTTTCTTGGCTTCGGGGTCCCAAAATGGCGGGTGCCATGCAGGTTTCGTCACTTCATGGTCAGAGGACATGAAGCTTGTTTGTTTTCTTTGTGTCCAGGCTTTTTCCCCTGCGCTGCATGAGGTAATGCATTGCAGTTTTTATACCTTTTTATGAAAGACTCTGAGACTTTTGTGTGGGAAGCTGGTTCTATCTCGTCAGCACATAAACAAAATGGCGGCCGCTGACAGGATTTGCTTGGAACGTTACAATGCCTAACTACTATGCCTAACTACTAGCCCTAATATTGAGTTGGCGGTAATTCAGTGGTGGTGAATTAGCATATGAGCAATACTCTGCCTGGTTAACTTAATGCTTTTGGAGCCTACACTGGTTATTGTTTATTGTGCAGAGTCCATCCAGTACTGAAGTCTATAACTTGACAGACGGTGTCAGGTCCTGCATGATGTGACGTTTGCCTGTTGGCGGATTCTCCTTAAGCAAGGGATCGTTTTTTGATGCTTTATACCATGTTTGTTATAGCGTAGTCTGTGCAGCAAGACTTCTAGGGTGATTATTATCTTCCCCAATGGCAGAAGGTATGGATGTGAACACTAAGGACAGAGATTCTAAAGGCAATTTGAAACGGTGTAAACAGATCTCACCGACCCCAGAGTTACAAGCCAAGGGTAACTCTTACTCTGCTTCAACCCTGTAAACTATATTACTCAAACTCAATACGGTCCATGATATAGCAGAGTACCAAAATGAACACAGACCTGCTTCAAGTAGAAGAAGCAGCTATTCAGAATGATTTAAAAAATCTTTCACTACGAGTCTCCAACGCTTAAACGCGAATAAGTAGTGTGGATGACTTTTCAAACAAACAAGCTAAACACATCCAGTCTTTGAAGCGCTCCATGGCTTCATTAAAAAGGGACTTAACTGAGCAGAAAGATCGAAATGGCACAAGCATTCTTCGTATTTTCGGATTACCGGAGGATTGTGAGAAGTCTGCTCCTTCAGTGATTGATTTCTTACTTACCTGGATTCCAAAGGTTTTGAATATTTCGTTCCACAAGGATTTTGAGATAGAGCGTGTTCATGGAGTTCCAACTATTAAAGCTAAAACAATGTCTTCTCCAAGACCTTTGATCTTTAAACCCTTGCGTCATCAACATACTGAACAAATTCTGGCACAAATGAGGAAGATTAGGACAATGCAATGGGAAGGTCACAGAATACCAATATCACAGGACTTTGCCAGAGACACTGTTACTCGTCATTAGGGCTTCCTTAATTTGTGCAAGATACTCATTGATATGAATATTCCATTTTCCTTTGCTGGTCCCTTAAGATTTAGAATCACTTTTAAGGGCCGTCCACAGATTTTTTTAGGAGCCTTCAGATCTCTCGACTTTTTGGGATAATCAGTCTGAATCACAAATGGACTCAGACTCCCTTCCTGGTACTTCACACCCTTAATGTTGTATATCTACTGACATGTCTGTGCCTGCTAGTTTTCAATTATTTATTACATACGCTAGCTCTCTGTTTTTCTCTGCATTGACACAATCCTTGTGGTTCTGCTATTTTGCTAGGTTCTGCCTAGATTTTACATACATATACTAATTTATGACATCATTCGTCACCAACGTTATGATAGTTACACATTTCTCTTAGGTCTTTGAGTGTCAAATCTAATTGGTAAAATAACACTATATATTTTCAGTGTAATAACATTCTATATGGTTGATCTTTTCATTGTCTATCTCTCTCACTGTCCTTATGATAATGTAAGTATCTCTTCCTCTATTCCCCATATTCTTTTTTCTTTTCTTTCCTTGATTATTCCTTTTACATGTTCTTTCTATCGGGTTCGATATTTTTTTTTCTTCTCACAGTTTTTCTTACCCAAAATTATGAATTACATCTAATGTTCAATTTTCTACCTATTTCTTAAATTCTAAAATACTCTAACTGTATAAATTTGTTCCTGACTGTCATCAATTTTAAAGTATTTAGTAATTGTTTAAATTACATACTTTAGGATTTTTATGTTCATAGGATACTTATATTAATTTGATAGATTAACTTATAATACCTTAGACGGAGTTGTGCATGTTCTATATTGTTATTTACATGACCTTAGATTGTTGTTTATATCACCACATAGTATTATCTAGTATACCCTATATTGATATTTACTATTGTTATTTATACTAACTTTTTTAGATATTTATCTGATATTATAACTTTATTTTTCTACTTATGATATGGTATATGTTTATCACTGTTCAAATATGTTATATTTTTGGGAACTTGTGTTATTTCCTTTTTTAGATGAATTTTAGATAGTATACTATTTACTGGTATTTATGCATTTGTTTAGAAGCCTAATTAAATATTTATTGTTGAACCGTATGCATCGTGGCTGTTGGCCTCTGTTGTTGCTCCTCCACGTTTTTCCCCCACACAATTTGTTTATTACAGACATCCCCTTGTGGGGTTACTCTTTTTTAATGCTCCATTTTTCTTTGGAGTACTTTTGCTCTTTTGTTTCTTCTTTCTAGTCTTTACTTCCTCCCTTTCTCTTAATCTGGGGACATCTGCTTCAGTAAATTTTGGGATTCATGGTGCATTTCTGTTAATTTCTAACTATGTCTGGGCTTTTCTTTTACCCCCTTACCAGATGTATTCAATTTTGTTGTTCTATTCACATCCATGAAGGGCTTAAATATAGTTTCACTTAATGTTTGGGAATTGAACCACCCAGTTAAGAGGAACAACATTTTACAGATTATTGCAAAAGTCTAACTGGTGACTTGGTCTTACTTCAAGAGACGAAGATAGCATTTAAAGAAGCTCTGCTTAGGAGGAAGGATTGGGTTATTGATATTACTTGTTCTGAGGCTTCTGGGGGAAAAATGGAGTGGTTACTCTTACCTCCAAAGGTTCTGGTTTATCTATTGTTGCAGATAAACATGACACCAGTGGTAGGTGGCTTCTTACCCGTTTGACTAATGGATCGGAAGATCTATATGTTATGACTTTATATGCTCCTAACATTGATGACCCTCTTTTTTGGCAAAGCATACTCAAGAAACTTTCTGATACTCCGCAGAACTCTAGAACTATCGTTGTTGGGACTTTAATCTTCCCCATGATCCTATTTTGGATGGACACTCTGCGTTTAAATTTCATCCCCCTACATCACATAAACATTTACTCAATATGTGCTCTTCTCATCATTCGGTTGATGCATGGAGATTACATAACACTCCGGGTAGTGATTTCACATTTTTCTCCTTGCCACACTCAAGCTTTTCTCGTATTGACTATCTGTTGGTAGATGCCTCACTTTTACATACTATAAATGTTACTATTCACCCAATAGTTGTTTCAGATCATGCGGCGGTATCTTTAACTGTTCTTAATCTCACTGATACGAGGGGCCCTCCTACTTGGCATCTCAATACAGAAATTTTGGAAGATAATAATGAAGCTCAGGATCTCGGGGTGGACATTGATAATTTCTTTAAAGTTAATGACTCTTCAGTAGATTATCCAGTTGTGTTGTGGGATGCATTTAAATGTAAAGGGGTCATATTATTTAAAAAATGGCCAAAAGAAATAGTGATATTAGACGATATCTTCAATGTATAGGGGATGAAATTAAACATAAAGAGGAATTATTCAGACATTCAAATGATAAATCACTTCTGCAGGATATCAAACACTTGAAATATTGGAATTCATAGTTACTAAAAGAATGCCCAAAAATCTTGTCATTTATTGTTACGGAATAGAGGCGGTAAGCTCTTAGCTGCCACATTAAAATATCAAAATACAAATGTTAATACATCTCGTATTTCTCATATCAATCATAAAGATGTTTCAAGGAAATTTCATACCCAAGAAATTTCTTTATACACTCCTAAGAACCAATCTACCAAGGTTACCTGTCAAAAGTTTCTCCAATCAATACCTACTAATACTATTTCCCATGCTGACATGACTAAGTTAGGGAAACCAATTGATATTGAGGAAATCATCCAGGCTATTAAGGCTACTCGTTCTGGTAAAGCTCCAGGCCCGGATGGTTTTCCTATTGCTTTTTATAAAACCTTTACTCCCTCAATTAATAAATATCTTAAGAGGGTTTTTGAGGATTATGTTATCTCTGGTAAGGTTCCTGGATCGGCTGCTGAAGCTACTATCGTAGTTATACCAAAAGAGGGTAAGGACCACACTGTTCCTAAACATTTTCGTCCAATTTCATTATTAAATATGGAAGCTAAAATCTTTGCAAAGATCTTAGCCAAGCGCTTAGAAGAACACATTCCCAATCTCATACACGCTTCCCAGACAGGCTTTGTAAAAGGGAGACTGGCTTGAGACAACATTCGGACTTTTTGTCATATAGTGGAAGGGGCAAAACTCTCAATATTGCCTTCGGCGGCGATCGCCCTTGATGCTGAAAAGGTCTTTGATAAAGCTTCTTGGCCTTTTCTACAAGCAGTATTAGAATCTCACAACCTTGGTGATTCCTTTATCAATATGGTCATGTCTCTTTATGCGCCACCAAAAGCAAACATTAGAATAATGGTGCTACATCTTCTTTTTTTAATCTTCGGCAGGGCACTAGACAAGGGTGCCCTCTTTCGCCCCTTCTTTTTCTCCTTTCTATAGCTCCGCTCCTTCGTCTACTCAATTTGGATCAGGGTATTAAGGGATTTCAATTTGGTTTATACACGCTTAAAACAGCAGCGTATGCAGATGATGTCCTTTCTTTTTTCAGAGGATATTGCAACAGCAATCCCCGTTATTTCTAAATTCATAAGTGATTTTTCGTCCGTCTCTGGATATACTCTCAATAAAGATAAAACGGAAATGTTCCCTCTAAATGCATTGTGTTTTCCTGTTCACATGGGTGATTCTGGTTTTAAATGGCAATTGATCCGCATTAAATACTTAGGAATTTGTTTTTGTAAGAACTTATCGGATACTATCTCCTTTAATGAATCTCAAATCCTATCTAAGGTTAAGGATCTTTTATCTTCCTGGTCTCTTAAATACATTTCTTGGTGGGGAAGATTGCAAACTCTCAAAATGATCATTACACCGATTATTAAGTTTTTTATCCTCCATGTTACCTATAAGGCTCTCTTCTGCCTTCTTTCATGAGCTTGACTGAATCGCTTCAAAATTTTTAAGGAGTGATAAAACAGCTAGAATTGCCTTCAAATATCTTAGAAAGCCTTCTGAGTTGGGGGGCTGTAGTCTTCCAGATTGGAACTTATATCAGATTTCCTTCCTTGCATCTCAAGGGGCTCTTTGGTTCTTACCTGATCTGCACCTAGTACCCCCTTGGATTTATATTGAAAGGGAACTTTGCACTCCTATTTTTCCCGTGATTCATACTGTAATTCATGAACTTTATAACATTTATTATTACAATGATATATATTTAATTATCTTTTTTAAAATAATGTTATGTTTAATTCCCTTTTTATCCCAGTCCATTGATTTTTAGTATGAAATCTTTTTAGCCTCAATACTTCACTGAACGATTATAGTTAGATTTCATCTTGCACTAGTGTATTGTTAATGTATTACTATTGTATTTCTCTTTTAAAATGCAATAAAGATATTTGAACATTTTTTTTTAAAAAGTGCCCTTATTTGTGCTTATGCATTGCTCTGTAGGTGATAAGAGTATATTTCAAATGCTGTCTTCATCGATTGGTCCCACATTAGGGGATGCAATTTGGTATTAAAATTGTTGCAGACCAATGTATAGTTCTTTCTAGACTGGAAAGGTCATCCCATCTTGATTTCCAGTGGAGGTTTCGGCAAATTCTTCCAATCTTTTCATCACAAGATGTTCTTTGAAAGGTAGGATGTCCGATTTGACTTGAGCATAGCCACCTGGTGGGAGGTACGCATTTATTATCTCAAGTGACCATGCCTTGCTTCTTAAATTGATGATTTGAATGTTCTTATTTAATATGGTATAAATTATTTCAGTATTTTCAAAAATAGATTTCTGTCTTTATTTCTCTTGCTCCAGGTTTAAGTCCACCGATGAAAAATAATTCCTTGTCTCCTAAAATAAGTACAACCGTCAGCACAAACTAAGCACTATCTGAGATCTCAGGAGCCTTCAATATGTTTTAGATGGGAGCCTCGTCATTTTGAGCTACACGACTGACAGAGTTTATGGAGAGTAGTTAGAGGTAATGCAGGGTGGGGCAGTAGCAGCGGGGGAAAGGAATTGTGGAAAGCAGAAAGTAGTCAGCTGTTGATTGCAGTGCAGAGGGTGGTGTGGAAGGAACTGAGAGAGGACATGTATTAGGTAATGCATTGGAAGAATTAAGCCAAAATGCCCTGAAGCTACATCAAAAGAGGGGTGCAAGATGTGGTCAGAGAGTCGCACTGAGAAGGGCACATGGAGGTTGGATGTTTTCAAGCGTTGACAGTTCACAAAAATGTACGCGAAAAATTGCAGGCAGGTAATAAATACACAAATTAACATATATGCAGGGCAACAGAGAAAGGGACCAGCTTCCAAATGTACTCATAACCTTGCCTCTCATACTCTATCCTGAGATCCCTCCGTGTACCAGCTGTAGGAAAGTAGGATGTTTTGGGCATAGATTCCCCCACCTAGTGTCAGAGTGTTTTGACTGTAGTTCACTGGGATCCTGCTAATCAGAACACCAGTGACAGTTCTCTCTCCTATAAATTCTCTGGTAAGTACTTTGTACACCCCACAGTTGGCATATAAGTCCCTAGTATATGGTACTGAGGTGCCCAGGACATTGGTATACCAGAGCATTGGTACAGCAGGGGTCTCCTATGGGCTGCAGCATGTATTATGCCACCCATAGGAGCCCATGCAAACTGTGTCTGCAGAGCTGCCATTGCAGTCTGCAAGAAATGATGCTTGCACCTTTCACTATAGATATACGGTTTCCCTTATAGCCTGGTCACTTCACTTTTTTTTTGTTGTCAAACTTGTTTTTATTAGTCACACAAAAAGAGCAGTACATGCAGAACAAACCTTGACATGTGCCTCATAACTGAATGGACCAGTAAGCGGTGGTAGACATAGCACCATACCGACTCTTAGCCGCACCCCAAAAGGGCGAGTCTCCTCCATCACAACAATCGCTATAGAAGGGATACAGAGAACTAAAATAAGGGGGGGACGTAGGCCCAAGAGTGATACCCCGGGAACCTCCCGTGGGTGCCCATCGGGTACTAACAGTCCCGTGCCGGTCCGGCACTCAAAAGTTTGGCCTAACCACCTTGCCGGCACCATGTCAATAGGCTGCACCTTCAATGTAACAATCAACCCCAACTCCCCACAATCCCTCCCTCCTCCCCCCCACCCCCAAATCCAAAGAGAGAAAAAAAAAAAAAAAAAAGAAAGAGAAGAAAGGGTAGGAGAAAGAGAGACAGGGAAGAGACTCCGGCAGTGGGGCCCGAAGGTCCCGTGCTGTGACTAGGAAGGGGAGATGTCCGTCTAAAGAGGCGGCCCGGCAAGGGCCCATAGCAGTTCCCGGGACCTCAGCCAGCACCAGCAGGGGATGTCACCGACAGCGACAGCGGCCCACTACAATTGAAACAGCCGTAAGCCCCTAAGTTGGGGCGGACAAACTGCCGCCGGCAGACCTCTCGAAAGGAAAGTCACCAACGGACCCCACCTGTGCTCAAACGCGGCAAAGTCATCCCTGAAGATATCCGTCATTCTCTCTAGGCTCAGAAGTCTCCAGAGGCGGGCGTGCCACATCGAGGCCGTGGGCGCCGTCCGCTTCTTCCAGTTGGCCGCGATCGCCACTTTCGCCGCCCCCAAGCACAGCCACAACACTGCCTTATCCGCTCTAGTTTGGTAGCGCAGGGAGGGATCCCGCAGGCCCAACAGCGCTGTCGCCATGGACGTGGGGATCGGGTAACCCAGCATAGATTTGATTTGCGCCAAGATCTCATCCCAGAAGGGGCGGATCGTCGGGCAGGTCCACCAGATGTGCTCAAAGTCCCCTAGGAACCCGCATCTCCTCCAGCAGCGATCCGAGGTGCCTGGAAAGATACGCCGCAATTTATCCGGATACATATACCAATCCATCATTACCTTCATGTGTGCCTCTCGCAATTCTATCGAGTGGTTGTGCTTCGAGATGTCCGACCACAACGCCTCCCACTCCCGTTCTTCGATCGGGCGCCGCAGCACCTCCTCCTATTTAGCTTTAAATCGTGGGGCCGGGGAGACTATAGTAGCCAAGAGGGGTCCATAAAGAAAAGAGATTGCCCCCCTCATAGATGTGGTAGTGCGCGCGAATTTTTCAAAGGGCGTTTGGGGCCTGCGGACCGCTGCCTGGAGGGCCTGTGTTTGAAGCCAGTGCTTGAGCTGGAGGTAATGATAATGCTCAGTGTGCGGGAGGCTAAAGTCGGTCCTACATTCTGCGAAGGTCATCAACCTCGTCCCCCTAAAAAGATGTCCGACCATTAAACAGCCCCCCTCCTCCCACGCCGCGTAAGGCCCTCTAGCAACCGCCGGCGGAAAAGCCGCCAGCCCGTGAATAGGCGTGTGGGGAGAAGGAAAAGTGGTCCACCGTTCATCCGACGCCAGAGTGTCCCAAACCCGCAACGTTGTTCTCGTGGGCGTGCTGATGTAAGCATTTTCCGGTCTATCGTGTTTCGGCCGCCACGCCAAGTCCCAAATCGTCCGACCCGCCACCGACCTGTCCATATGTAGCCAATGTTTGTCCGATTCTCTCTTCGACCATTCTACCAAAACCCGCAGTTGAGCCGCCTTATAGTAGAGGTGGAAGTCGGGGAGGCCTGTCCCGCCCGCAGAATGTGGCCTCCGCAACAGGGAAAATGACAGCCGGGCTCTGCCCCCCTGCCAGATGTAACGAGAGCATAGGGAGCGTAAAGTCGAGAAAAAGGAGAGAGGGACCTCAATGGGGAGGGCTTGGAACAAGTGGAGCAACTTCGGCAATACCGTCATTTTGAGCGAGTGAATACGCCCCAGCCAAGAGATAAACAAAGGCTTCCAGCGCGCCAGGTCAGCCTTAATATGCCCAAGAAGGGGGGGAAATTGGCCTGATAGAGATCCCCTACGGATGGGGTAAGCTGAACTCCCAGGTATTGAAGCGATGTGGTCGCCCAACGGAAAGCTGTGCACCTCTGGAGGTTCGCTAGCTCATCGCCCTGCAGCGTAAGATTAAGAATGTACGACTTGTCCTGGTTAATCTTGAATCCCGCCACTCGTTCATAGCTCCGCAGCTCCTCCTGGAGAATCGGAAGCGACTCAGAGGGGCGAGTGAGGGATAGAAGCACATCATCAGCGAACAGGGAGATCTTATGGTCCTCACCCGCGAACGGGATGCCCGTGATCTGCTGATTACGTCGAATGGCCAATGCCAGCGGCTCAATGCTCAGAGCAAACAAGAGGGAGGATAACGGGCACCCCTGTCTAGTGCCCCTGGAGAGGGCGAACGGAGCCGAACAAGTCCCGTTGACCTGGACCCGCGAAACTGGAAGTCGATAATTGGCCCGTATCATTGTTATAAAGGCATCTGCAAAACCCATCCGACGCATGGTGGAAAAGAGAAAACCCAAATCCACCCGGTCGAACGCCTTCTCGGCATCCAGTCCCACCAGGACTGCCGGTAAGCATCGTTTCGAAGCTTTTTCTATGAGATGCACTATGCGTCGTGTGTTGTCGTGCGTTTGCCTCCCTGGAATGAAACCCGATTGGTCGGGATGGATCAACGCTGCCATCAGAGGGCTGAGCCGGGCCGCCAAAATAGAGGAATACAACTTAGCGTCTAGATTTAACAACGCGATTGGGCGGTAGGAGGAACAGTGATCCTTGGGTTTCCCTAGCTTGGGGATAACCGTAATAACCGCCTCCGCCATGGATGGGGAGACCACCCCCTGAGCGATGACAGCGTTAAACAACGCTTGCAGACGTGGGGCCAGGTCCGGCGCAAAGGTACGATAAAACAGGGCTGTAAGGCCATCAGGTCCGGGAGCCTTATTCAATTTAAGCGCCATTATGGCCTTGGTGACCTCTGCCAACGAGATGGGGGCGCAGAGGTCCGCGTCGGCCGCATCAGACACCTGAGGGAGTCGTAACTCCTGCAGATAGGCCTCCTGTGCTGGGCCGTCCAATGAGTTCGATTCATAGAGTTTGCTGTAAAAAGAGCGGAAGCAGGCTGCCTTGCCCCCATCCGAGTGGATAATCATGTCCGCGGCATCCCGCACCCCTTCGATGTATTCCTTATCCCGCTTAACTCGGAGCTGTCTAGCCAGATGCCTCCCCACCTTGTTCCCCTGGGCATACGAGGTGTGACGTAACCGCAAGAGGGTAAGTTCGGCCCTATTGGCATAGATAGACTTGAGTTTGCCCCGTAGCGCCGTTAGGGGCCGCAAGGTGAGGCGAGAAGGCTTGGCCTTATGGGCCTGTTTCGCGGCCACCAATTCCGCCTCCAGGCGTTCCCGTTCCGCCGCCCTCTGCCGGTTAAGCGCCGAATTGAGCGCGATGCATTTCCCCCTGATCACCGCCTTAAAGGCGTCCCATCGCGTCTGCTCCGAGGTCTCCTCTGCGCCATTGAGGGCAAAGTAGTCATCTATAGCCTCCCGTAATGAGGCGCGCAACACTATATCCCTGGTGAGGGAAGCGGGGAAATACCATTTCCGCTGGCGGTCTCGGGGGCCTGGCCAGTGAAGTGTAACCGCGACCATACTATGGTCGGAAATAGAGAGCGGAAGGATCTGCGCATCTCGTATGGACCCCGAAAGAAAGCGATTATTGAAAATATAATCCAACCGGGAATACGACTGGTGTACATGGGAAAAATGGGTATAATCCTTCGTGGAGGGATGAAGAGTGCGCCAGGCGTCACAGAGGCCCAGAGCAGAGAAGCGCTGTCTAGAAGCCGCAGAAAAGGCACCCGACTCAGCCCTCTGTGAGTGCGAACTATCCAACTCTGCCCGCCACACCAGATTAAAGTCCCCCATCAGAACCACCGAACCCTCTACGAACTGCTCCAACCGCAAGCAAAAAGTGGACAGAAACCCCGCCTGGCCAGTGTTGGGTGCGTAGAGTGAAATGAAAGTGCAAGTCTGCCCTCGTAGGACCCCTTTTACCATCACCCACCTCCCCGCCTTGTCTGAACAAACCTCTATCGGCTGGAACTTCACTCCGCTATGAAACAACAGCATCACCCCCCTGTGCTTGGTGGAGGCCGATGAACTGTACATGAGTGGGTATGACCTGTGCCGTAGCCTATGATCGTCTCCCCTACGCAGGTGTGTTTCTTGCAGCGCAACTATATCTAGGTGTCGATCTGATATATACTTCATCACCCTCTGACGCTTCTGGGGGGAATTAAGCCCCTGAACATTCCATGAGCCTAGGGATACAGCCATTGCGTAGTAGAATGTGTGCAACCCTCAGCAACCCAGCCCAGCGCCCCTCCTCCCGTCCCTGGTGTCAAGAAGAGAAAAGAAGAAAAGGAAAGAGAAGAAAAAAGAAAAGGGAGTAAAAAAACCCCAACCACCCCATTGCAACACAGCATTGAGATAGTAAGAACGCAGAGGGCATGGCAACCCGCCCCCCACCTCCCCCCCGGCAACAATCATAACTCTTATGCATAAAGAAGAAATGGGGAAAACATCCCCAACATTAGGTCCCGGGCCCTCCGACAGGCCCACGCCCGCAGTCCCGCACCCAGCACCACCACTGCTGCGCCGGCCCTCCGCCCCGACTGGGCCTCCAGCTCGCGCGGCTTCAAGTGTTCAGAACCCGTGTCCGGGACTTCCCACCATGAGATCAAACAATCCTCCAAATGGCGCCACCCGTGGGATCATCTGGGAGGGGCGCGGCCCACCTTGGCCCAGTCCCCGGCCCCTGCCCCGGTGCCTCCAGTCGCCGCTGCCAGCTCACCGTCCGGCGCGGATAGGCCCAGGATAGCCTTGCCTGCCTCCAAATCAGTCACTGTACGTTGCTTATTCTGGTACTCAAACGAGAGGCCAAAGGGGAAGGTCCAGCGGTACCTGATGTGCTCCGCTCTTAATTTAGTAGTCAGAGGCCGAAAGGACTGGCGCCTCGCCAATGTCGCTGGGGATAGATCCTGGTAAAGTGCACATGTGAACCCCTGGAACGACACCTCCGCAGACCTCCGCGCCGCCGCCAGGACAGCCTCCTTAATTTTGTAAGAGTGGAATTTAGCCAGGATGTCCCTCGGCCTCCGTTTATCTCCAGGTGCCAGAAAACCCACCCTGTGTGCCCGATCGAGCTTGATCTTGAGAGTCTGCGGTTTCACAACCTCCGCAAAGAGACCTTCCAGGAAAGCCTCTAGGTCCGGGCCCTCCGCTCGTTCCTCCAAGTGGCGCACGCGAATGTTATCGCGCCGAGCGCGGTTCTCCAGATCCTCCGCCTTAAGCTGCGTTTGCGTCAGCTGATCCTGGAGGGCCTGAATCTGGCGTGAGTGGTCCGTGTATCTGCTGTCCAGGCTCTCATGTCGTGTCTCCAACTCCACTACGCGCGTGCCCACCGCGTCGACGTCGTGTCGGAGGCCAGCCAGCTGGTCGCGCAGGTCTGCCCGCAACTGGTCCACCGAGCGTTGGGTATCCCGGCCAATCTCCTCCCTCAGCTCCACCTTGAAATCTCGCAGGGAGGCCAGTAGATCTTCCTTAGTGAGTGCCATTGCTCCCGGCTGCGCCGCCGAGGCCCCAGACGGCCCCCTGTCCGCAGGACCAAAGAAGGCGGTCACGGAGGCGTCGCGTTTGGCCTGGCCCTTCTTCGCCGGCATATGGCCGCTCCCTCCCGGTTCTGCCAATGGTGTGTACAAGTTGGGGCCCCCCACACAAGCCACGGAGCCGCCGCCCGCACCCACCTCTCTCTGCTGCCGCTCCAGGCCTCTCCCGCCAAAGCCTCCGCCGGGACACACCGGGCCCGCCAATCGGCAAGGGCCCGGAAGCGATCCCTCACTGGCACCTCCGGACTGCTCCCCTCTGCCTCCGCCACAGACCAATGCTATCCACACGGGCCGCAGCCACGCCGCCGAGGCCGCCCACCAGCACCGCAGGACCAAGGAGACCTCCGCGCCGACCCCTCCGCAGGCTCTCCGCCTCTTCAGTCCAGGTCAGTAAGCAATCCCACACGGGGCTCCCGGAGCCGCTCACTCTCGCCTCTCACCGTACTTCTGCCGCACCAACTCCTCTCCCTCAGCATGAGGCCTCAGCGGACCGTCCTACGCGGTCTCGGGGCCCCATCTCTGCGTCGTCCGCCGCCTCAGGAGGATCTCCCTCCGGATCGTGCCTGGACATCAACACGGCCCTTCCGGGCCCGAGCCCCCACGAGGGCCCCCAGGGAGCCGCCGCCCCTCTCTTCTCGAGGTCCGGCGCACCGGACTCTCAGCCGCGGCCGATACGCAGCGCCACTCCAGCTGAGGGAGCCGCCATCTTGGCCGCCTCGGCGCCGCCGCTGCCGCGAGCCTCGGGAGCCCCAGCCAGCCGCCGCTCGGGATTCCTCCAGTTCTACATGCGCCCAGTAGCTCGCCAGTCCATGGTGCGAGCGTTCGTCCTGCCCAGGGACCCGGGAACCGCTCCGAAGCCGGGGGAAGCCCAGGGTGACACGGGAGCCGATGCGGATCACGTCCAATCGGCCATCTCGCCTAAGCCACGCCCCCGGTCACTGCACTTTTAACCTATAAGTCACCCCTAAGGTAGGCCCTTTAGTCCAAGGGCAGGTTGTATGGATCTAAGCGTGTGGGTACTTCTGCATGAGCAGAGGTACCCCTACAAACCCCAGACTCCATTTCTGGGCTTTGTAAGTGCGGGGCAGCCATTATAAGGTATGTAGTGGACACTGGCAAGTCACGAGGTCCAACTACATAATTGCTGCCCCGAACCTGGTCATTTTTGGTATCAAACATGTTGGAATCATGCAACTACACCGATTCCACCATTAGTTGCATAATACCATGTACTGGGGGGGGGTCCTTAAAGGACCCCCCAGTACCTATCTGTGTAGCCTTACAGGGTCAACCTGCCAGCCTGCGCTGCTGCTGACCCTCAACAGTGTTCTGCCCCCCTGCTGATGAGCTTCACTCGGGCAGGGGTAGCTGAACAAAGTATTTCCTGTGGAGGAGAGGTGTGAGCACCTGTCCTTTAGAATTAGGTAGGGTGGGAGCACTTCCAAGCACAACCAGACTGCATTTAAGGGCACATTTGGTGCCCTCCATGCATAAATCAGTTTTCCCAGTTCAAGTGCCCCTTGGATCCCGCTCTGGCATGAAACCCCACAAAAGATAGGGGAGTATCCTCCCGTCTGTCCATCTCCTCCCTAAGGAGATGCCCAGAGCTCAAGCATTCAGGTGGCCATTTGATTCTGCATTGTTGAAACTTGGTGCCTGGGAACATCTGACTGGCTAGGACAGTTGAGTAGAGTCCCTGACCTCCTCTAATAGGTCGGTCACCATCAAAGAGGTCCTTCCCCTTTTTAGGGTTACTTTAGAGCTCCCCTGAGGGTGGGTCCTTAGATTCACCCCAACTCCAACTTCTAGATCCGACTGCCTGTTATCTGAAGGCTGTCCAAAGACTCTTCTGTTGGTGGACACTTGAACTCTGCTGTTCTTCAAGCCAGGACCTACGACAAGACTGCTCCGGTGGGAATATTCCTGCTGCATATTCGTCCCTGTGATTTTCCAAGTTCTGCAACCCTGTGGCCATGCATCTTCCGAGTCACCAAGGACTTGGCCTGGATCCCAGCCAGGAGGAATCTTCCTTGGAGTGAAAGAGTCACTGCCCTGCATCCGCAGGCACCTCTACGTCGATGACCAGTTTGCTGATTCTGTTGGCCCACGGTCATCGCCCGGCTCTGCAACTAAGGTGGTCTTTTTTCGGTTCTCCAGAGGCCTGGCCAGTCTTCCCTGCAACTTGGGTGACTGTAGTTCCTCTCTTACCGACGTGAATCGCCAGCCTGTGCAATGCATCTGTTTGTCATTACCAAGGCTTGTTGGCTCTCCTCCCAAAATTTCTTCAAGTTCTGAGAAGCCACAGCCTACAGCACTGCACAGCTCCAAGAATGACATCCTGCCTGCATCCTCTGCATTGTGGGCCTTCATTTCATGTGTGCTGTTGAGGCTTCCTTGTGACTCCCTGTGCCTGCTGCCAAAGGGTCCTTGAGGGGGCTCCATCGATTCCTGCATGCTCTCCTGCATGCTTAGGGCCGGTCCTGACTAACCTTTGCTGAGTTAGTCCGACACACCTTGCTGGTCTGCAACAAGCATCTTCTCCCGCAAACCACTGTTTGCGTTTACCAAGGCTTGTTGTGGTCCTGCCAGCCACTGACCTTCCTGCACTCATCAATTGGTGTGGGACAGCTCGTGGGCAGCTCCGGTGCTCTTGCAGCATCACCTGGGCTCCACAGCTGCTGCTTCATCCTCACTGTCCTATATCAAGAACCACCAATCAGGGCTGGTATTGTGCCTCCTGGTCACCTCTGGGTGTTAGGACTCTGTTTTCTCTGCTTTCAGGTTCTTCTCGTCTGGTTTCCTCATCCTGGTTTCACCTGCCTGGTCCTCGAGACGCTGTTGCTGCTGATCTTCCACGAACCTCCATTGGCGTCTACCGGTGTTACCGACTCCACTACACCCCTATGCACCTGGGCACCCTGGTGTAGGTATCCTGGTTCTTGAGATATCCACAGGTGGGGTGGCTCTCCAACCTTCCTTGACCCAAGTGGTTCCTTCAGGGTCCTCTGGGAATGGTCCTAGAACTGTAAAATTCCAACCGCGATGTAGGAGGGTGGCTTAGTATATGGTGCTCCCTTATGTAAGTGTGGTGCCCTGTAATAATCCAGGCAACCTTTATGGTAATTGTACTGGTCCTAGAAAACCTTAGCAAGCTCTCTAAGTGGTAGCTGTGGAGAGCAGTCTTCAGGCTTAGTCCAGAAGGAGAACAAAACAGCTTGTTTTACCAGTACTTAATCTTATAGTGTAGGTTAAGTGAAAAAGAACCACACAGTGTAGTTATTAAAATATGTATTCTTTTTTAAACACTCATTAACATATTGCAATATTGCCTACCCGGAGATATAACCACAATTCACACAATACTTTGATAATAGAACACATAAGTAGCACAAATACACAGTGGTCTCCAGGGGGAGACCAAACCATATACTAAAATAGTGGAATGCGAACCTTGACCTAAGTAAAGACTGTACCCAGAAGATGTAGAAAAGGCAGGGACCCAAGGAACCACCCATGGTAAGTAACCAGAGTGGGAACAAAACCATGGGCTCAATACAAGTCAATGGGTAAGTCACGGTTGCAGTTTTTAAGAAGAAGGACCCCTCCCAGAGGACCCTGAAGAAACCCTGTGGAAGATGTAAGGTTGTAGAGTAACCCCCACCCATGGATACCTCGGGAACCAGGATACCCACACCAGGGAAGCCGGGTCCATAGGTGCGAAGTGATATTGGAAACCGCCGTAGACCACAATGGGTCTTCAGAAAAGATGCAGCTGGCAAAGAATGTGAAAGTGTCCGGTGGAACCCAAAGGTGAATTCAAGATGAGAGGTAACTGCAAGCAGAGGGGAGAGAGTATATGCCATTCAGGGGTAACCCGGAGGCACGGAAGACAAATGCCCACTGATGTCGGAGATGCAGGAGAGTTGACAGTGCCCTTGAAGTTGCAGCTGTGTGGACTAGGCGACACTGTGGGAGACCAGGAGCCGTATATGAGCTGTCCCGCGTTGGATCTCAAGAACCAGGGGTGTCGGTGTCCGGCGGGAGCACCAACAAGCCTTGGCAACAGCAACAAACATTGTATCCGAAAAAGGTGCGGTGTCGGGTCCGGCAAGGTCCAAGTGACACACCACGAGCAGGTAAGTCAGAGCAGGCCCGAGCTTGCAGGAGGGCCCATTGGAGCCAAAGAAGACCCTCAAGAGGACCCACAGGCCGGAGGCACAGGAGTCGAAAGAGGACCGCAAGCAGCTCACCAAAGGATGAAGGCCCATGGTTCCAACTGGAGTATGTAAGGAGGGCACCAAATGTGCCCCTCAAAGCAGTCTAGTGGTACCTGCAAGCTCCCCCACCCTGACCCAATACACTAAGTCCTGTCTGGAAGGTGGCGCACCTCCCTGTGACAGGAAATCTATGGTCCTGCCTTCCCCTGCTCAAGCTTGTCTCAGAAGCTGGAGGGCAGAATCGTGTCTCTTGTCAGCAGCAGCCATAGTTTTCTGTCTGGGTCTAGAAGACTGGTACCGGGAGCACTGAGGGCCTCCTAGAGGAGCTTTATAGTGCTTGGAATCATACCTCCAACACAGTTAATGTGTTGGGGTATGATTCCAACATGTTTGATACCAAACACAACAGGGTTCATTACAGCTAGTTTAGAGCAGTGCTTAATTTGTGCCGGTGCTTGCCGGCGCTTAGCACCGGCACTTAATTATCAGGGATACACGCATTTAGTGCACGTAATTGATTTTGATAGTAATTAGTGGCACAGAGTGAGTGCTGCTCTACCGTAAGTGCTGCTGTTTAGTTAGAGTGTTACCATTACGTACTGTGTACTGGTTGCTTGTGTTATTGATGATGACTGATGTTGAAAATACTTGTTTAACTTTCATAATTTCTGACTGACTGACTCCGATTCTGTTTCCTCACGAGTCACACATTCAAGTTAGTTTCGGGCCCCGCCCGGTAGTCGGACACTGAGTTGCCTAGTAACTGGGCAGGGCTTTGGTCTGCGGGGGTTGGGGCTGTGCGCAGCAGCAAGCAGTGTGCGCAGATTTTCATTGCAATGCACTTGCATTCGCTGCTTTTTGCCACGCCCCAGCATTCCCGGCCGCACCTCACCGAGTCATTGTGGATGTGAATCACTGCCGCCGCCGCTTTTCAAAGTCTCTAAGTGAGAGGCAGCGCGATCTGGAGCATTGGTTGGCCGCGTTGAGGAATAGACAGTAGTACTTACTAATACAACAGCACCAGGTGAGGCAGGGCCTGGTAGAACTCAATCAAATAAAGCTGCGCAACCTAAGCAGCAGTAGGAGGTGAGGCAGGGCCTGGCAGGAGCCGCGGCCTAATCAGTTAATGAAGCAGCTGCGCAGCAGCCTTAGCCTAACAGTCAGTGACAGAGTCCCAAGTGAGACAATGAATCAGTCAGGCCCACTCAACTTACTGGTCAGTGGTCCGGGTCCCACAGTCAAGAAGACAGTGTGTTGCGGCTTGGGCAAGCCTGTGACTGTGAGCCAAGAGAGCAGTATGGAGATTCATGAATAAATCTCAATATCGCCGACTGTTTATGATTATTCGATTCTTCGACTGATTATGTTGACAGATTGATGATGGCGTGGTGATTATGATATTCGATTCAACTGATATAATTTATATGTTTATTCATTGACGTGATGATGATGATGGTGTGGCCCTTAGTTTGATGTTGCGGGCCGGCCTGGGCTGGATTCAGTTTTGGTTCCACAAATCTGCGGGGGTTGGGGATGTGCGCGGCAAGCAGCCTGCGCAGATATTTTCAGATTGCACTGATTGCAATGCGAGCGCATTCGCTGCTTTGCCACACCCTTAGGTCTGGTCAAGAATGATCTGCTAATGCGTGTTGCCTTCTGTAATGGCGGCCATGTTAGAGATTGAGTAAACACCACCCAGGGCATTCAAAGAGGTAAACGAGCACTGACTGAAGCTGTGTCGTGTTATTTATTTTTTGGTTGCACACTTCCATACCTACAATTTGGTACAACTGGAAACTGTGCATCTTTGATGCATCCTCTTTTTCAAAGGGTGTTTGCAGAAAATCTGCCCCAGTGCTTAAGGTGTATGGTGTCAAGAGACACAGAGCAGTCCAGCGAGAAAGGACAGTGAATTGACCACCACCCTTTACGTACTGGGCAAATAAGCTAAGCATATTGTACATGTTTGACTCTCAAAGCCTCAGCTCATAAGTCCTCATATCATTCAATGCCAGTGTCAAGGCAAGTAAAGCAACTCAGTGGATTAATGCACTGTCTGTGGGGCTTTCTTGGCAACTTGAAAGAGAGGAGTTAAAATCCCCGTCGGCCTTATTCTTCTTTCAGATGTGCAAGAGGTGAGATAACAGCAGCACTGATTATTAAAGTGCTAACAGATGAAAACGCACACAAGCAAGGGCTATATTAAAATACTGCCTATTAAAACTATAAATATTGTGTGGTTTAATTTCTGATGGTGGTGTTGCCATGACTCACCATATACCTCTATATGTAGAATCCCTTTACAAGTACATATTTCAACGTGGGTTTTAGAGAGGTCTAAAAACCTCGCTCTTCCCATCCGCAATATACAGACCTCTATATAAATTCTAAAAGAGTGCTTGATTTTCGGTAATTATTTTACTAGTTCACATATTTCAAACTCTCAGTAAGACAGTGTCTCCCTCTTTTGAACTATGCATTGGCAAAGCAGTGTCTACCTCTACCTCCATAAACTGGAGTAATAACACCATGCCACATTTTTCGCTCTCTTTTCATTCTACCTGTGGCATTAGTTTTGGACCCATTTAGATAGATTCAGTTTGAGTAAAAATCACCTTCATATCTCAGCCATGGAAGTGCAGCTCTGAACGTTTGTGAGGAAAAGCTTTACCCTCCACCAGTTTAATAGGGGAAGAACTTAGTACCAGTGTCACCCACCTAGTTTTTCTTGTGTGGGAAAATATTATTTACCATAAGAGTTAAAGGATGGAATTGCTTATAAATGTGGGGGTTTCTGCAGAATGTCTCTAGCAGAATTTTCATTGCCGCACTTTTACGTAGAGCCTTCATTAAAGGATACAGCATAAAACGCGTGTGAGGATGAGAACACTTGTCACTCCTCGACCTCGCCCCCACAGTACGGGGAGTGGTGGTGCTGGGGAGCGAGCAGCAGCGCTAACGGGTCCGCTCTGCCCTCCTCTTTACAGTGGAGGGCACCTGGAGAGAATGGGCCCATTTAGGGTTGTAAGTGTCATTTCCAATACCCTGTGGGCCCTCGGAAGCCCGCCCGATGATGGTAATGCTGCGCAGGTGTAGGACCAGTGCTTTAAATGGGCCGGTACTCGCCGGTACTGAGTACCGGCACTTCCGATTTTTTTTGCCATTAGTACCGGCACTTCTCGGTAGCCAGGGAGAGTACCGGTACCCAGATCCACGGCACGGCAGGCTCAGGTTAGGTTTCTCCTCCAGTGCAGGGCAGAGGCCGCTCAGCTTCCGAGGAGCTTGTAATTAACTTGGCTGAAGCAGCCTTTTGCAGATTTGCTGGCAAAGATTCCAGCAGCGCCCATTTGAATGTCCCCAAACTGCAGGGGGGTGAGTGGGCTTGTGTCACGCTGTGATTAACAGGACAGGGTCTCTAGACAGACCCTGCACTGTCAATCAGGTGTGCAGCGACCATTCAGGTGAAAGTGCCCTCATGACTTTCATTTTGAGAGCTCTGGTTTTCAGGGACCTAACACTATCACTAAAGGTTGCCCGGACTCAGCGCACAGTGCTTCACCATAGGTGGACACTATATAATGAGCCATTCTCCTACACCAGCAGCCTCGGACTCTACCTCCTGCCTGCTCAGCTGCTTGCTGCATTGCCCAGTCTACTCATTCCTTAGGTCTCCTACTGTGGGATCCTCTATTCCATCCCTCCCCAGAATTGAACTCCAGTTTTGATTTTGATAGCAGCAGGGGGGCGGGGGGTTGACCCTTACTCCCTGGGGTTGTCTCTTATGGTAAGTGATGGGAGTTGCCCAAATTTGCTCAAAAACTGCGACTACATTACTAAGATTTGCAGTCTGCTTTTCGATTGTGTATGGGCTTCAACATTTGTGCCACCACCATGCTAACATTTGTCATTCTGGCCCTTCCCACCTGTATGCTACTGTCATCTTCCCAGCTAGTAACAATTCTGAGATAAGTTGCCCCTCTGCTGATGCCAATGGATATAGACCCTCGTCATTGACTTCCCCAAGTGATACTATCAGAGGGTCGTGCGCCAGGCAGACATTCAAAATCTCGTGAATTTTGTGCCCAACCCAGCCCAAGATCCTTTAACCTGGTCACATTTGGATGCAAGTGCCTCCTTCGGGGCACCCCCACCAACACAACCCTGAGCCACCCAACATTGCCCTCTCACGGGTAGAAGCCATATATCAACAATGCATCAATGGATTGGCTATTTCTCTATAGGAAAAGCAACCTGAAGGTTTTGCTGCCCGTCTCCAGATCAGAATACAGGTACATTCTGGGAGCTTTATATTGATGTTTTCCGTCCACCTTTGAACCTATAACATCCTTTGTATGGGACATGTCTTCTCTAACATTTTATACAGTCTAGTTATTATTTCATTGTCTCTCACTGTGTAGTGTTTCCTCTAAACAAGTTATTTCTCAGACAACCCCCTTCTTATTAGAACAATTACAATTTCCTGTGATTGGCGTTAGGGGGGAGAGATATGTCGTGGCCTGGTGCGAACAAAATAATCCTCACCAATAATGCAGTGTGATTCTAGTGGATTGTACAAAGGCTCCACAATGCACATGTGCACAAGGAGGTAGCCACAGGTTTGCAAGTGGAATGTTACAAGCTTCTTGCTCCACCAAGCACCGTAGTTTATTCATATTGGGGAAATTCCAAGTCAGTGCTGGGGTCATTTGATCCCCCGCTATGTACCTGTATATGTTGGGAGTGCCAAGACCTCCCTCCTGTTGTGGTCTAAACAGCAGTACTTTTACCTCCCTCAGGGGTTTATTGTTCCAAATGAAAGCCAAAACATTTTCTTTGACGCTCTGTAGTGTAGCCCGTAGGATCGCCACTGGGATTGTTCATACCACATATAGAAGTTTCTATCTGAAAGTCATCTTACTGCTATTGTTGCATCCCAGCCAAGAAACGTCTAACTTTCCCCGGCTGTACAAGTCTTTTAATAGGGTATCTAAGAGAGGAGAAATTTGAGCCTGATATAGATTATCCACGTATGTTGGTAGTGTCACTCCCAAATAATCTATCCCCTCTGCGTACCATTGGAACCAATGTTGTTTGTCAATATCTTGCTTTAATGGCAATGGACTCCCACTCACTGCCACTGATTTGCTGTAATTCACATTGAACCCAAGGGCCTCCTGGATCTTCTCTAGCTCTTCTAAAAGCCTTGGTAAAAGTTTTTGGGTTAATCAGAATGCAGAGAACATCATCCTTTAACAGAACCATTTTAATTAGCTTCCTTGTAATAGCTGGGTTAGAGTTGATTTTGGAATAGGGGTTCCATTGTCAATGTGAAGATTGCAGGAGATGATGGGCGCCCTTCTCGTTCCTCGCTTCAGCGGTTTAATGTAAGACAAATGAAAATGTGCCCAAATGCATGTGGGTGTCTCCTGAAAGTTAGCTAAGACCTTTGGGTCCAGTTCAGCCTTACATAAAGTATTTTGTATGAATCCCCAGTGCATCCACTCAAATACCTTCTCCACATCCAGCAAGAGAAGAACAAGTTGGTTTGTTCACTGGAGCAATGTGAGTACTGTTGCATGCTTGCCTATTTCGTATTAAGCCTGCCTGGAAAGGATAAATCAGCTTTGGCCACAAACCTCGAATCCTGTTTGAGAGGATTCTTTTGAAATGTTTTGCGTTGTTGAGTAGGGTGATAGATCTATATGACCCACAACTGGTGGGCTCCTTCTTTGGCTTGAGAATCATAATGGGGGTCAGTTCCTTCCTGGTAGGCTTGATTCTAACCGTTTATCTAAAAGGTGGTACATTGCTTACAGAGTGGGGCCGTTATAAGGTCAGCAAATGCTTTGAAAAAGACACTAGATAATCCAGCAGGCCCTGGTGTCTTCCGTGGGAGTGGCTTGATCTCTCCCCTGGGTTCTTTCTCTTATATAACGGCTTCCAACTCTTCCTACATGTCCTCAGAGATCGGGGGAAAAAGACCTCCTCGAGGTAGAGGTTCTGTATTCCATCATCAGTCTCATCACCCCTGTATAGATGGGTATAATAATGTATTAAGGCGCTAATGAGGCCCCAGTCTGAAGTCTATAGAACTCTATTTTCATATAGTACGGTCTGTATATAATTGTTTGTTTCTTTCTGACATAACTTGTATGCCATAATGGTATCAGCCTTGTTGGCCTTCTCACAATAAATTTTATCTGATAGAGACTTCTAGCTGCAGATTCCTTACCTTCGAATTTCCCAGTCAGACTGGATCCGGAAGATTTTTTGTAAGCAGTACCCCTGCATGCCACTAGGTGGTGTCGATCGGCTCAGCGTCCATCATCATCGTCATCCTCGCCAGAAGTCACGTCCGCGGCACCCACACAGGCGCCACCTAGGCGCGCTGACTTCAGTTCTTTGCTTTCCGCAACAGCTTGCGCTGAACCGGAGAAGAACTACCCCTCAATCACTGTTTAAATTGATTTTTTCAAGGTTTTGGCAAGTGCTTTTGAGGACTTTCCTCCTGGTGTGTTATGAAGATGTCCTCTAGGAAGACAGGATTCAAGTCTTGCGGTGCCTTTCATCGGCTGATGTCGGTGACAGACCCACACCTGGTCTGCCTCTGGTGTTTGAAACTCGACCACGACTGGAAGTCATGCTCCAATTGCCGTTCTATGAATCGACAGACTTTGAGGGAGCGGTCCCTAAAGCTCAGGGTAGCCCGGCATGCGACGCCACGTAAATCGAGGTCCCGGTCAAGAGGAAGGCCCTGGGAGTGCTCGCAGAGTCTGAAGTCGTCGTCCCATTCCAAGTCCCCAAGACACTCAGGTAAGTCGAGGCACAAGAAAAAGAAGAAGTTGAAGAGGTCTTCGACTTCTCCTTGTCTGTTAGCTGACAAGACGAGGGAGTAGTGTAGACATTCAAGGTCTGGCTCTGCTCTGCATTAGAGTCTGCGCCTGGGCCAACTCTGTGTCTCCCCGACCTTCAGGGAGCAGGAGCACTTCCCGCCCAACTGAAATAGTTCTATGGGGCCATGCGCCTCATGTATGGGCAGCCCGACCCCTATGGCGCATCTTCGGGATCTGCGGGGTCAGAGGGGACTCCATCTGGTTCCGTGTCGGCAGCTTCGGCCCCAGCTCCAGTGGACCTGCAAGGATTTATTCCTGGATCCGGACCGTTGTCGGTCGTACCAACTCGACCTTACATGATGCTGGTCCCGATTTTACGGTCCAGGCGCCCACCAGCAGCACTATCCCCTTTGTGATCCTCGACTCCGATACAGAGCCGGATGGGCGTTGCCCTACATCAACTTCAGCGCTGACAGGAGCCTTGCCTCCTAAATCAGAGCCTGAGCCCTATTCCCTTGGGTTTGGCCTCAGGGAAGAATGAGAGGGGCCGCTGGACCCTGGAGAATACCAGCCATATGAGGAAGACCCTAGTAGTGACTGGTGTGAGAAACTGGGTGAAGCCAGTGGACTGGATACCTCTCCAGATACTGATATGATTTCTCCTTATACCATGGCTATGGAGGAGAGAGCCTTGTACGCATTGGTGGTGTGGAGGGCGGCTGAGGTCCTTGACCTTCAGTGGCCATCAGTTACAGTCAAGACCAACGTCTTGACAGAGATGCTGCAACCAGGATGCTCCACATCAGAACTGCTACTTCTGTTCAATGACCACCTCACTGATGCCCTTTGGGGACGTGGTCCAAACTCAACACAGGGGCTCCTGTGAACAGGATGATTGCCCACCATCCACTCCAGGGGACCCAAACTTCCTCACCCAAGGGAGCTTCCTTTATGGACATCCCCTTCGATGGCACCCATCTGTTCGGAAAAAAAGCGGCTTTGGCGCTCAAGTGCTTCAAGGACAGTTGGGCTACAGGCAAGTCCGTGGGCCTTTCTATGGCCCCATGTCACCCCCGATCCGCCTTTCACTCCTTTCGTGGCTATGAAAGGGGTTTCCAGTCACACCAATTCCCTCCCAACCCTCAAACCACTCCTGTTCCCCAGCCTCTGTGTGGACAAGGGCGTGGTGCCCACAGACCTCGTGGGTCAGGTAGCCAGCGGTCTGGTCAGTCCACCATTCCCCAGGCAGTTGCAGCCTCCCAGCCTTCCTAATCTGCCCCTTTACCACCATGGGCAACTAGTTGGTGGCAGGATTTGCCATCACCTGCTGCACTAGAAGTCCATAACATCAGACAGGTGTGTTTTGAAGATTGTCCGAAGGAACTACTCCCTCCCCTTTGAGACTATCCCTTCTTCCATGCCTCCATCTCACTTCCGGCTGATGGAGAATCATCTGTCCCTTCTCCATGAGGAAGTTAAGGCTCTCTTGGCCAAGGGAGTCATAGAGAGGGTTCCACGGCCAGAAGTAGGATGTGGTTGTTATTTCCTTAACTTTCTGGTTCCCAAAAAGGACAAATGCCTTCATCCTATTCTAGATCTGCGAGCCCTCAACTTCTTCCTCAAAAGGAGACATTCAAAATGCTCACATCTTGTCTACCCTAGAAACTGGATGGTAGCTTTGACTTGCAGGATGCCTACTTCCATATTCTCGTCCTGCCTGCCCATCTGTGCTACCTGTGCGTTACAGTAGGCCACAAGCATTTTCCGTTTAATGTGCTCTCCTTTAGCCTTACCAGCGACCCAAGGTGATGGCAGTGGTTGCAGCTCCTCTGCAGAGATCATGGATGCCAGTCTTCACCTATCTCGATGACTGGTTGTTGAAGGCCGGCTTGCCCCAGGCTGTTGTCTCCCACCTCCAGACTACGGCGAACCAACTGCACTGGCTGGGGTTCACTATCAACATGCAGAAGTCACACCTGACACCCTCTCAGACACTCCCTTTCACCAGAGATGGTCTGGACGCAGTGCAGTTTTTTCCTGCTTATCCTCCCGAGCAGTGAATTCAGGATATTCAGGCTATGATACCTATGTTTCAGCCTCTACCCTGAGGCTGTTGCGACTCTTGACCTTCTTCATCCTGCTTCTGACACATGCCCGATGGCATATGCGGACTTAAAGTTTCAATAGGCATAACATGAGGGGAACCTCTCTGAAATGGTCCAGATCTCGAAGGGAACTGTGCATGATCGGCAGTGGTGGCTAATGAACTATGATTGGGTCAGAGGCAGACCCCTCTCCCTTTCCCAATCAGATCTCATAGTTGTAAAAGATGTATCACTCCTGGGCTTGGGTGGCTAACTGGGAGAGGTGCAGATCAGAGTACTCTGGTTTCTGACGTGGCTGAAACAGCAGGGCATATCGCTGGTGGTTCAACACCTGGCAGGTTCCCTGAACGCCAAGGCGGACAAACTTAGCCGCTTATGCCTAGCAGATCACAAATGGTGTCTCAATCCGGAGTTGGCGCATGGTCTTTCTCAACAGTGGGAAAAGCCTTGGTTAGATCTGTTCGCCTCCATCGAGAATGCATAATGTTAGCAGTTTTACGCACTGGAGTTTCCAAGGCGGCTCCAGCCTCTTGTACACCTTCCGCCCATACCATTCCTGCCTAGAGTTCTCAAGAAGATCAGGAACGACTGGGCCCAAGTCATCCTTGTAGCTCTGGACTGGGCACAAGGAGTTTGGTAACTCGAGCTATTGAGCATGGTAATCGATCCTCCGATCAGGCTGCCCCTTCGGGAGGATCTTCTGTCGCAGCAGCAGGGAAGGGTTCTTCACCCGAACCTGTCCACTCTCCGCCTTCTTGCGTGGTCGAGTTTGAGTGGTGACAGTGGACAGCTTTCGACCTTCTGCCAAAAGCCTTTAATGTTTTAATGTCATTTTAGCAACCAGGCATCCTTCCACCAAGACTGTATATGCCTGCCGTTAGAAAAAAAGTGTGGCATGGTGTGCAAAAAAATACATTGATCCACTTTCTGCCCCCCTTTCTGAAGTTTTACTCTGCATTCTTTCCCTTGCCAAGCAGGGCTCTACTCCGTACACTCTTTAAAACTATCTGCCTGCTCTTTCTACCTTTTTGCAGCTACCTGACTAACCCTCATTGTTTAAGTCCCCTGTAGCACATTTGTTCTTAAAAAGTCTTGTCCATCTCTTCCCTACTTCACCATTTATTATGCATCAGTGTGACCTTAATTTGGTTCTGGCTTTCTTAATGTGTGCTCTTTTCGAGCCTCTACATAATTGTCCCCTCAGGCTTCCCACAATCAAAACAGTCTTTCTCATGGCGATTACATACACCCATAGAGTGAGTGAGCTGCAGGCCTTAACATCTAAGCCACCTTGCCTCTTAGTCTATCCTGACAAACGGGTGCTTTGTACATGGGCCTTCTTTCTACCAAAAACGGTCACCCCGATTTCATGTGGGCCAGTCTATCACACAGACCAGCCTTTTATGCTCCTCCACATCCCTCTAAAGAAGAGGAGCAACTCCACCCTCTGGACCCCAAAAAACGTTGTTGTTCTACCTTGACCGCACACAAGAGTTTCACGTGGATGACCAGCTCTTCATGGGGCATGTTGGTGCAAAAAAAGGTCGAGCGGTGCAGAAGCGAGCCATCTCTAGATGGGTTGTACTCTGCATCAAAATCTGCCACAAATTGGCCAAGAAGCAACCTCCTGAAGGCTTGCAAAGGAATCTGTGGCTAGATGTAGTCTCTACCAGCCAAGGCGTTACCGAAGGTAAGTAACTTGTTTGCTTATGTGAATTAGATTGCCTTTTAAGTTTCCTCTTTCTAACCATACAGAACTCACACTGGCAGTGATCTGTGGGAAGGAGTTATCCCACTATGACTGAGATCAATTAAAAAACACATCTCTGCAGGAGTTTCATTAGCCAACTGATCTACTATGATTGTTAATTCTGACCAGCAGTTACAGAAGGTGATTAAATCCACTGAGCTGTGTTACTGAGATTACAGTATGTGATCTGCAAAATACATACAGATCTCAACTGTTTTGTAATCTTATCAGCTGGACCAATGAGTACTGGAGCCAATGACCTTCAGCTTACACATAGGACTGTGCAAATAGAATTTAAATCCCTCCTCTGTCCTTTTCTTGCTCTTTTCCTGGTGTTACCTTGCTGCTGCCTTTCCTCCTTTCTCTATTTTCATTGTGCTTGCTTATGTGCAGGGTGTTGGTGAAGCATCAAATTCAGCAGGACGGCCTTCTCAGAGAAGTTGGCACTGCCCTCACAAAGATGGTTGTGCCTGCTCAAATCCTGCAGCAATGTTTGATCCCAGATCTCAGGGCTTTGGCAAGAGGGGTAGGAATGGACGTCAGTCATCAGGCCTAAGTGGGGTTTCTGTGTTTCTTTGTCCAAGGGTAAATCCACCATTGTGAAGAGAGACTAGTGCTGTGCAGAGATGGCCCAGGGTGAGGCATTTGCAGATAACCAGATATCTTATTATAATGAGGCCTACTTTTAAACTCAAGTGTGGTTCATTTTATAGGAAATAAGCACTGACAAAGCCAGTAAGTCTGGCTTGTATGGTATTGTAATTGCATTTATGAAGTGCTCACTACTCCTGATGAGGCATTGAAGTGCTTTACACTGGGCAACACGCTGCTCCGGAAACCCAAAGTTAGTCATTATTGTCAATTATTGGGAGTAGTCTTGTGCTCTCAAGGATATCATTCAGTGCATTTACTCCTGTGTCTTTATGGTGAATTAAATTAGTAGTAGTGTGGTTGTTAATGAGGGGTTTGCGAGTTCCTGCAGATGGTAGGTTGGATTAGAAGATGAGCTAGGGGGCATTAGGGATTGCTAGGTTGCAGGGTATGGCTTTCAAAGAAGGACAGGTTGTGATTTTTGAGATGAGCTTAGGGCAGTTTGCAGAAATACAAAAATATAGATGAAGGCAAACATGCAGATGACTTGGAATAGGCTACACTTAATGATAGTAGGCCTGCAGATGATGGAAGTTAGGGAGGGGGTCGTTCAAAGAAAAAACAAGAAGCAACAATTGGAAGTCTTAAGTCAAGGTCAAAATTTTCATGCACATTTTTAGGAACATAGAGCAGACTTTTGAGATAGCATGCACTCCAAGGATGCGAAACCTCATTACTTGCTTGCGAGACAGTGCTATATTAAGTACTTTTGATAGGCCCTAGATTCAGGCGAACCATCAATCAAGTGCTAAACCATGGAAAGATCACTGCATCAACATGGGCAGCTGATAAGATATGTGGTTGGAAGCGTAAAGTACTGGCTGGGCACATGTATGCAGAAATATCAAGAGCGTTACTTGACTGAATCAGTAACCTCACCCTCAATGAGGTTCTGGGATTTTTTATATATGAAATGTACAAAGGTTAATTGTAGGCGTAAGTGTTCTTTGTTGTATTGGGAGTGGGTTGTGTGATATGTTTGCCAGCGCAAACTAAAACACACATACAGGGAGACGCATGCATGCTGCATTCAAAGAATGCCAAGATGAATATTTGTGTGTGTGTGTGCAACATATGCATGCTTGATTCCGAGAATGCCCAAATTAATATTTGTGTGTGTGTGTATTATCTACTGGCGGTCGCCAGTAGATAGTTATAGTTAGGACTTATTCTCCAAACTTTTGGCCAGCTCTGCTCCGCTCCTACCCTGAAAGTTTTGCGGTGATCCGTGAAGCGGGGCCGAGAAAAAAGGGGATCCCAAAACGCGTTTTCCCCATGCAATTTCCCATAGGATCTGTTGTCGCAGCTACAGCCCGAACCGCTGAACGGAATGACACCAAATTTGGCAAAGAGGTAGTCCTCAGTTCGGACTCGTGCCTTTTGCATATTTGGTGTGAATCTGTTCAGTAGTTCCTGAGAAAATTAGGGTAAAAAAGTTAGTGATATCTATGGCCGCGGAGGAACCGCGGACCGTACCCGCACCGTAAGCGCACCCTCCCCGAACAGAGCGCGCACCCTCCCGATCGCGCGCTGAATGCTAATTGGCTGTCGAGCGTCTCTCTACATTCGAAACCAGGAACTGTTGGCGGCCATTTTCTGCCTCGGTAGAAGCGAAGCTGAAGATGGAAGGGGAATAAGTGTGTAAAAGATATAAAGGGGGCAGAGTGGAAATACTCTGACCCTCTAGATCTGCTTAGGGGGTCCCAGAAGGACCCCCTGTGGCCCCCTTTAAAAAAAAAAAAAAGCGGCGTTGGATGCACGGATTCTCTCGCGGTGGGTGCGTGGATCCACAGCAACGTTTTTTGAAAAACGACAAGAAATCATTGGTTGTATAACAACTTTCTACACTGAAAGGTAGGGTGTATATTTTTGTTTTTTAAAGATATGATTGTTATTGGTTAACAAAAACAGATTGTAAGGAACATTATATATGATAAGCTGATATGTTGAAAAGTCATGCGCACTTCCTGTCTTGTGTAGGAACATTGTGTGCTGAACTTGTGACCTGTGAGCTCAGTGCAGTGTTCCATGACCTGTTTCTTTTTTTTTTTTTTTTATATTTTTTTATTGCCTTTTTTCCCCCTTTTATACAGGGCATAGTCACCATAAAATACATAAAGCAGAGTACTACATAAGTTCAATTTGACAAACTAAAACAGTTCTATAATAATTTGGGCTAGACAAACAATTATTCTAAGCTAATTTTTGCATTAACATCATTGAAAATATGAGAAGAGAGGAAATCAGACAAAGCTAAACAAGAGTTCAAATAATATTATACCATCAATTTCTAATTTTCCTTTCACCTAATAATAGGGTCCCAGATTTGTAGTCCCAGCTTTCTTCCCCTTTTACCCTTCCTAGCGTATATCTCTTTCTCCAGATTATAAACTGAAAGTAGTCTAGCCAACCATTGATAGAACGTAGGTGGGTATCGTTCCAGCCAGGCCGAGGCAAGGCAGATTCGTAAAACAGCCATAGCTACAAACAAGAAGAAAGATGTTGAATCCCCTACGCCATCGATATCTATCCCCAGCAGTATTGTCAATGGGGTAAAATTAATCTTACTACCCAATAATCTCTCTAAGAATGCTTCTACGGGCTTATGTAGCAGGGAAAGATGTGGACAGGTAGCAAAGACATGTATTATGTCTGCCTCGGAGCTATCACACCTGGGACAAGTAATTCCTGTCGTCCCTCCCCACTGTGCTATCCTAGCTCGTGTGAAATATAATGAGTAGATCGTTTTGTAATGCTGAGCCTGAAGTGTCGCTGAGCATAGTACTTTCTGTGCTAATTCAAGTGACATTAAGAAGCACTCCTGGCCCACTCCGAGTTTTTCTGCCCACTTATTTTGATATTTGAGAAGATCGTCTTCTTTATTCATCAACAATTCAGCATAGATTCTTTTGATCGTACAACTCCCCCTGCCCCGGATAATTTCCAAAAGTACATTATTCCCAAACTCAGCAGAACCACCCTTCTTAGTTTTTAGAAAGCTCCTAACTTGTAAGTATTTAAAAAAACTTCTAGTGTCCACCCCATAAGCCGTTTGTATATCAGAGAACTGGCGTATTCCATTTAGGTCCATTAGGTCCCCTACCTTCGTAATGCCTCGACGCCCCCATTCTATGAAAACTGAATCTGAGAAGATGTCCTGTGGAAGCGTATAGTTCTTGTGTAGTTGAGTATATGCATTGAATCTGCCTAAACCATATCTTTTCTTGAAAGATATCCATATCTTATGAGCAGCTATCAGTGTTTTAAATTTTGTTCTCTTGTAGTAACTAGGATCAGTATATTTCAAAAATACATTCTCTGCATCTTCTCCTAGAAGTATTGAGTAGATGGATACAGAGCCCAAGGCGTCATCTGCCTCCGTGCCACCACCACCTAAAAGTCCGGACATATACTGCAAGGCTGCTGCCCAATAATACATTTTTAGGTCAGGGACAGCCCATCCTCCCCTCTCTCTGGGGAGCACCATGTACCGTAAAGCCCTTCTTGTCTTACCTTATGCCCATAGGAACCTATTTAGGATCTGCCCTATTATATTGAACCATTTTACTTCAAACATAAGTGGAATTGATCTGAAAAGATAAAGAAATTTTGGCAAAAAAATCATTTTGACTATATTTGTACGTCCTACTATAGAGAGATGGAGATTATGCAATCTGTCCATGTCCTTTTTTACTTTCTTTATTATTGGTTCTATATTCCTCCCATGACCTGTTTCTATGGTAACAGGCAGAAGGCAGATTGGGGGAAGGGTTGAAATGTATTTCAGTTGGAAAGGGTTGAAATGTTTAACCAATAGAAATGTGTGTTTGCTTTTGAGTTTATGTGCGAAGGATTGTGATTTGATGTTTACATGTATATGTGTGGAAAATGAAAGGGAAACTTTTCCATTCTTTGCTTTTGCTGAGAGGTGCACAGTGCAGAGATTCTGTAAAAGAAAATATGTTGAGTGATTGATATACTGTAAAGTTAAAAAGATTCCCTTCGTACTTGCTGACAATGATATTGGGGGCACTCCTAAAGTGTCCTATCTAAAAGAAATGTCACATATGGAAATGTCAACCCAGACTGTAGCTGTTGACCTATGGGATTGGAAGCACCCAAAATACAACAATGTGTGCCGGAGATGAAAAAAACTCCTTTATATTATCACAAAGACGATCCAATACACAGCAATAAAAATAACATAAGTAAAATCAATACAATGAATCAATATAAATTTTATTTAAAAAGTGTGTAAATTAATACACAAATATATACAGTAAAAACAATTACATAAATCTATAAATGAAAAGCACAAAAATAAAAACAATCAATCAATAAAGTAGCGTGGAAGGAAAAATTATACAATAAAGCACCACAATCATGCTTTGAACAGTGTTGGTTTGTGCTCCCTATGGACCAATTACCACTGGGCACACTCTACCCTGGTTTTTGGCGATCTTGGTCCCAGGCCAAATACAACCCAAATACTAAGCGTCGACGCGTTTCGGTGGGACAAATGATAAAGCCACCTTCTTCAGGACGGGTAATAATAATGCTTCCTTCAATCAATGATACGTATATCGATTCCTAGCAATAAAATATATATAACGCACCATCAGTTATTGTGTATTTACAGAGCGAAAGAACATACGCATACATCACAACAATTTAGAAACATCATAAAAGCAATATTTCTCAAAGTTCTGAAAAAGGTAATCATACACTCAATTTTTTAAGATCAAACTCATTAAATGTATTATTAATTGCTGTGAAAGGATCGAAAATAATGCTGAGCATACTAAACAATAATTTTTTTTTCAAAAATCCGACTGCACAAGGGCATTTAGACCCATAGTAGTTTATTTCCATGAAAATGACATTCAAAACGCTTTTCACTGAGTATGTGTTACATCTAGAATCTATTCTTCCGATCATGTAACTCTCATCGTCTGGTGTTCACAAGATCCACCAGACATAGCTATTATTTCATAGACTAGGAATCAGATGGTAATCATGCTCGTTCCATTCAGGATATATATAGGGGCCTAAATTGGATTTACGAGGTGTATGTAGGGGTCTGAATTGGAATATATCACCCTCTCGCTGTTTTTTATATCAATCATGGGTGTATGCTTTCCCTAGTATATGGGTAAAGCACATAGATGCTAATCCCAATTCCCATGTCTCAATTTAAAAGTTCGTAATAATATAATGCTCACATTAACACTCGTTATTTCGGCTGGTAAGCTATTTATATGTAAGGTCCTTGAATACGTAAATACCACATCAATAAACTCTTCGTTGTTCAATTACCTCAACTTGTGCGGTTGGTAGATAGCTCGCAGTCTGTCGCGGTAGGTGGATTGCTCGCAGTCTGTCGCTGATTATTCGGCTAATCCACGTGTTATAAAAGGGTATATGTGGGCATGTCTGTCAGAGAACAGAACACACAAACTCTATAGGTTACTGATGCACTAATCTTTATTAGGCTGGGGTGCTAAATTAAATGGTAAATGGTAAATCCTCACCTTAGTCAATTGACCCACACACCGCTTTACTGAGGTTTTTATAAATGTTTATTTGGTCTGGTGCCGGAACACTGTTCACTTTCAATCTGAAAATAAAGGTGTATCTAGTGTTACTCCCATATCGAGAGGTAGTGGCTTGGTTAGTCTCACTCCCTGAAGTTGATAGCTTGCACTTACCTATTAAAAACAGGGTTTGTTCCTGACAAGTAGTACAAGGGAGTGGTTATTGATTGTCTGTGTCCACTTGAAGACCAATTTCAAAGGAACGAATCTCTTCTATTGGAAATCTGGTAGGCTAAAAAAGGAAACGATATCCCACTTTAGATCGAAGCGTATGGTTTCCCAATCTCGTAAACATTATGACACAATTGACTATCGTGTGTAATTTTAGATAAATACCCGCAAGTAAAAGTATTTACAGGCGAATTTGAACGCCGGCAACCCTGGTATCATCCCAAATCGTTAAGCGGTTATCTTATATTCAACGAGACAACATACACAATAAGTTGTCTTAATAGTATGGCCAGTTCGTAGTGTAGTCCCCAGTGGTCAACACTTAGATGTTAGGGCATGTATAAACACAACATTCTTCATCCGGCGTACTAAAAATCAGACGTTGAATATTGCGTCACACTATTAGGTCTGTACTATGCATTAAAAACTCGGGATCGTATCGGCCTATGCAGAACCCTAAGGTCAATTACCTCCCGTCCTGTCCCACACTTGCCTGTATAGCTCTACGCATCCGGAGTTTCAGCACGCCAATTAGTCCATAGTGGGCAAACAAATTCACAGTCACTAGTGAGCCTTAAATATACGACGCCAAACCTATTGACGTCATACACGTGATACTCCCACAGTGCTACAAGTTTAGGAATATCTAGGTTCTTACTGGGCGCCATCTTAGAATGTCAGTATTAGTGGTCCAAGCCATAAGCACTAATATTCTACAAGTTGTTCCGTGTAACAAACCGCGTGTGGACGTGGGATTAGACGACCACACACACCTATGTCGCCACAAGTGTAGTATTTTACTCATTTTATTGTCTTTTACAAAAACCCCATGGGTATTCTACAACTCGCTACAATATTATCCTCTGAATGCAACAAAAGTGCTCTAATGTATAAATGCATTCAAAAACTTGAGGAGTATGCTGAGGCACCATCCCAATCTTATTTTGTTCAGGCCACCCAGGGACAGGAAGAAATTCTTATAACAACCTGGGACTAGAGAAGATGCACATACGGTACGTTGTCAAGCGGCGCCATTTTGGAACCGGTACTAGTAACTCAATACTTTAAAAAAATAAATGAAAGTGCATAAGCAGCATCCCAATCTTGTATTCTTAGGTGCACGCCCCAGAATCAAGGGAGAATTGTTATAAAAACTGGACGCTAAGAGATTTATACACGTCCAGTATATTATTAAGTGACGCCATCTCAAAATAGGCATATTGGAGGCACCCATGTCACTTTTCATTTTATGCGAGTACAGAATAGTCTCAATTAAACTACCTAACCCAATATTGCATCCTCAAAGGTCATCCTGAATTCAGAGAGGCTCACATATGCCCAAATACTCTGCTGCTGTTTCTACTACAAATTACATAACGATGTCCAGTATATAAGACTGCAGAGGTAGGAGACTATATCTATACTAGACCAGTTCATAAGGGCCCAACAATCGGGGTTTACATAACCAATCTCATCCAATCTTCCTTTGTATTCAGGCCCCTATTGACACTATCAAGAATGGATATATACCATTGTTCTCTGTTTTTTCGTTTCTTTTCCATGTTGCCCCCTCTAATGTTACCTGTGATTTTCTCAATTACAAACCATTTGAAGTCTGTATGCTTGTGTTTCATCAGTTCGTAATGTTCTACAAGGGGGGCATTGTGTTTCTTAGTTTTTAGTGCTGACCTATGCTCTAATAGGCGGAGTCTAAGTTCTCTCCCTGTTTCGCCAACATAGACTGATCCACATGGGCAAAGTAGGAGGTAAACCACTTTACTACTCCTGCAGTTGTTTAAACTCTTGGATGTAAGTGTTGAACCATTATGTGACACATATTTTGTATTTAAACAGTGTTCACAAATACTACATGAGCCACATGGAAAGTTACCTACAACTTTTTGCATGTGTAATGAGTCCTGAATCTGAGGTTTACTAGCTCTATAAGTTGTAACTAAATTCTTCCGAATGTTATTATTCCGCTTGAAGGCAAAAAGTGGTTTTTGAAGTTTGATTTCCATGCCTTCATTCAGGATATTCCAATTGGAATTGATCACATTTTTCAGTTTATTACTGATGTTAGAAAATTGTGTCACACAGACCAGACGTTTTTCTGATGTCTCATCTTTTTTCTTTTTCTCCGCTTGGTTTTGTTCGAACATACTATCGTGATTGTAGAACCTCGCGCGTTTTAGTGCTTGTTTAATAAGTTTCTTCGGGTAACCACGATCTAAGAGTTTACTCTTTAGCACCTCAGAGTGTTTATAAAAATCACACAGAGTTGTACAGTTTCCTCGCAGACGAAGAAACTGGCCAAATGGTATGTTGTCCCTCTGAGCGCGGGGGTGGTAACTCTTGTAATGCAATAGTGTGTTTTTATCTGTGGGTTTCGAGAACAATTCAACCATAAGGGTGCCCTCTACATTTTTGATGGTGATGTCTAAGAAATTAACTGAACAGTTATCATATTAGGCTATAAATTTAAGGTTGGGGTCACCCAAGTTAAGCCAATCTAAAAATTCCAATAGCAGTGCCTCTTCTCCTTCCCAAATGAAGAAAATGTCGTCAATGAAGCGGCGCCATAGGGTGATATTTTCATAAAAGGACGCCGCCTCATTGTATATATGTCTATTTTCGAAATTCCCTACATAAAGGCAGGCCAGGCTCGGCGCACAGGTAGCACCCATGCTCGTACCTTTACGTTGGAGGAAAAGATCGTCCTTGAATAAAAACATATTATTCTTGAGTACTAAGGTGATGCATTTGAGTATGAACTCCTTACTTGCACCTCTGACTGCCTCAGGAGTTAGACATTGATCGATTACTCTGATGGTATCATCCTGCGAAATGTTTGTATATAGAGCTTCTATGTCGAGGGTTACCAGCCATTGTGTGTTCTCATTAAAGCTGGCACCCTCGATCATAGAAATCATATGGGTAGTATCTCTCACATATGATTTCTGTTGGATAACCAAAGGTTTCAAAAAGGAATCTGCATATTGGCTAAAGGGTTCTAAAAGAGAGCCAATGCCACTCACTATTGGTCGCATGGGGGGATCCCGTTCATTCTTGTGGATCTTGGGTAATCCATAGATTGCAGGTGTGAGCGCATTATCATTTCTAAGAAATTTTAGTTCAGCCTCACACACCCAGTTGTTAAGATCTGCCTCTAGAAGTGTATCATTCATGTATTTAGTTAGGGTTATAAGTCTGGAATGAGGTACTTTGAGATAATGGTCCGCAACTCCTAACAGAGTCAGCATTTTTCGGTCATAATCTTCAGTGTTAAAAACAACCACTCCTCCACCCTTATCTGCTGGTTTAATAGTAAGATTAGGGTCTTCTTTGAGGCTCTGGAGAGCCAGTCTTAGATCTTTAGACATGTTGTTATGATCTGGAAACGCGTTGTGAATAATGCCTTTGATTTTAGCATCTACCACATGTTAAAAAATTTCCACATTTTTTCTGATCGAGTTAACCGGTGGTGTAAAAGTGGAGTTCCCTTTTAAACCAGAGATATTCTCCGGGGCTATAAAGTCCCTATTTTCAAAGAATCTAGTTAGTCTAATGTTTCTAAAGAAAGCTCTCAAATCTTTTTCTAAGGTGAATTTGTTGACATTGGATGTAGGGGCAAAAGTGAACCCTCTGCCTAAAACCTCAATTTCCTCATTAGTTAGAGCCCTATTTGATAGATTGATTAAAGGAATTTGCTTTCTATTGGTCTGGTCTAACGCCAGTATCTTTGATTGCGTATTTTGAGATTCTCCTGGGGGGGATTTCGCTGATATTGGCTCCTTCCCTGGCCCGTATTCCCTCTGGTCCCTCTCCGTGGGCGACGTTCTAAAAAATCCCCATGGTTGTTATAGGGGACTTAACCGCCCTCATCAATATTTGAGGGTCCTTCTTCTTCACTACTCGACCCTGATGTTTCTGAGAAGGTAACCCCCTTTCTACCTCCTCTAGAGTAAATAGGTCTAGGTTCAAATGGTCTAGGTCCTCTTAGCTCCCTGGGTTGTGAAAAGTAATCCTTAGTTGTGTAGGGATACACTAATTCTAGACTGAATTTATTAACATCTTTTTTTAACTTGATGGTTTTCTTATTTATTAGATATTCCCTATATCCATTAACCTCTTGGTTAATATCATCTAGTCTTTTTTTGGCATCTTCCAATGCTGTGTTGTCGAAAAGGATTTTCTCTAGTTCATCAATTTCTTTTTTCTCTATGATGATCATTTCCTGCGCTGTCTCAATGATAAGAATGATCCAGTCGCGACTACATCTGTTAGCAATCTGTGTCCAAATATCTAGAAATTTTTTATTCTCTATAAAGAGGCCCGGTTCATTTCTAACTTGTAATCCTATTGGAATTACACCGGCTTTAAGATATTCAATGAGGAACTCAGCGTGTAATTCGGTGCGTATGAATTTCTTTTTAAGGTTGAATGCCTTTCTCCATTTGTCGTTGTTACCTGTCACCACCGTAAGTTTATTACCAGTTTTTAGTGCGGTTCCAATGATTTTATTATACTGGTCCTCCGAGAAACCGAATGTTTTAAATGGGTCCATACTACCACTTCAAGGTCAATTATTACTGATAAAGGTTGTCGTTAAAAAACGATCACAACTAAAGACTCTCCAACCAAATAGCTGTACTAAAAACCTTGTAAAAACAAGGAGAGGGGCTCAATAGAGTCCAAAGGGACAGAGCACCAAAATATACTGTAAAGTTAAAAAGATTCCCTTCGTACTTGCTGACAATGATATTGGGGGCACTCCTAAAGTGTCCTATCGAAAAGAAATGTCACATATGGAAATGTCAACCCAGACTGTAGCTGTTGACCTATGGGATTGGAAGCACCCAAAATACAACAATGTGTGCCGGAGATGAAAAAAACTCCTTTATATTATCACAAAGACGATTCAATAAACAGCAATAAAAATAACATAAGTAAAATCAATACAATGAATCAATATAAATTTTATTTAAAAAGTGTGTAAATTAATACACAAATATATACAGTAAAAACAATTACATAAATCTATAAATGAAAAGCACAAAAATAAAAACAATCAATCAATAAAGTCACATGGAAGGAAAAATTATACAATAAAGCACCACAATCATGCTTTGAACAGTGTTGGTTTGTGCTCCCTATGGACCAATTACCACCGGGCACACTCTACCCTGGTCTTTGGCGATCTTGGTCCCAGGCCAAATACAACCCAAATACTAAGCGTCAACGCGTTTCGGTGGGACAAATGATAAAGCCACCTTCTTCAGGACGGGTAATAATAATCCTTCCTTCAATCAATGATACGTATATCGATTCCTAGCAATAAAATATATATAACGCACCATCAGTTATTGTGTATTTACAGAGCGAAAGAACATACGCATACATCACAACAATTTAGAAACATCATAAAAGCAATATTTCTCAAAGTTCTGAAAACGTTAATCATACACTCAATTTTTTAACATCAAACTCAATAAATTTATTATTAATTGCTGTGAAAGGATCGAAAATAATGCTGAGCATACTAAACAATAATTTTTTTTTCAAAAATCCGACTGCACAAGGGCATTTAGACCCATAGTTGTTTATTTCCATGAAAATTACATTCAAAACGCTTTTCACTGAGTATGTGTTACATCTAGAATCTATTCTTCCGATCATGTAACTCGCATCGTCTGGTGTTCACAAGATCCACCAGACATAGCTATTATTTCATAGACTAGGAATCAGATGGTAATCATGCTCGTTCCATTCAGGATATATATAGGGGCCTAAATTGGATTTACGAGGTGTATGTAGGGGACTGAATTGGAATATATCACCCTCTCGCTGTTTTTTATATCAATCATGGGTGTATGCTTTCCCTAGTATATGGGTAAAGCACATAGATGCTAATCCCAATTCCCATGTCTCACTTTAAAAGTTCGTAATAATATAATGCTCACATTAACACTCGTTATTTCGGCTGGTAAGCTATTTATATGTAAGGTCCCTGAATACGTAAATACCACATCAATAAACTCTTCGTTGTTCAATTACCTCAACTTGTGTGGTTGATAGATAGCTCGCAGTCTGTCGCGGTAGGTGGATTGCTCGCAGTCTGTCGCTGATTATTCGGCTAATCCACGTGTTATAAAAGGGTATATGTGGGCATGTCTGTCAGAGAACAGAACAAACGAACTCTATAGGTTACTGATGCACTAATCTTTATTAGGCTGGGGTGCTAAATTAAATGGTAAATGGTAAATTCTCACCTTAGTCAATTGCCCCACACACCGCTTTACTGAGGTTTTTATAAATGTTTATTTGGTCTGGTGCCGGAACACTGTTCACTTTCAATCTGAAAATAAAGGTGTATCTAGTGTTACTCCCATATCGAGAGGTAGTGGCTTGGTTAGTCTCACTCCCTGAAGTTGATAGCTTGCACTTACCTATTAAAAACAGGGTTTGTTCCTGACAAGTAGTACAAGGGAGTGGTTATTGATTGTCTGTGTCCACTTGAAGACCAATTTCAAAGGAACGAATCTCTTCTATTGGAAATCTGGTAGGCTAAAAAAGGAAACAATATCCCACTTTAGACCGAAGCCTATGTTTTCCCAATCTCGTAAACATTATGACACAATTGACTATCGTGTGTAATTTTAGATAAATACCCGCAAGTAAAAGTATTTACAGGCGAATTTGAACGCCGGCAACCCTGGTATCATCCCAAATCGTTAAGCGGTTATCTTATATTCAACGAGACAACATACACAATAAGTTGTCTTAATAGTATGGCCAGTTCGTAGTGTAGTCCCCAGTGTTCAACACTTAGATGTTAGGGCATGTATAAACACAACATTCTTCATCCGGCGTACTAAAAATCAGACGTTGAATATTGCGTCACACTATTAGGGCTGTACTATGCATTAAAAACTCGGGATCGTATCGGCCTATGCAGAACCCTAAGGTCAATTACCTCCCGTCCTGTCCCACACTTGCCTGTATAGCTCTACACATCCGGAGTTTCAGCACGCCAATTAGTTCATAGCGGGTAAACAAATTCACAGTCACTAGTGAGCCTTAAATATACGACGCCAAACCTATTGACGTCATACACGTGATACTCCCACAGTGCTACAAGTTTAGGAATATCTAGGTTCTTACTGGGCGCCATCTTAGAATGTCAGTATTAGTGGTCCAAGCCATAAGCACTAATATTCTACAAGTTGTTCCGTGTAAGAAACCGCGTGTGGACGTGGGACTAGACGACCACACACACCTATGTCGCCACAAGTGTAGTATTTTACTCATTTTATGGTCTTTTATGAAAAACCCCATGGGTATTCTACAACTCGCTACAATATTATCCTTTGAATGCAACAAAAGTGCTCTAATGTATAAATGCATTCAAAAACTTGAAGAGTATGCTGAGGCACCATCCCAATCTTATTTTGTTCAGGCCACCCAGGGACAGGAAGAAATTCTTATAACAACCTGGGACTAGAGAAGATGCACATACGGTACGTTGTCAAGCGGCGCCATTTTGGAACGGGTACTAGTAACTCAATACTTTAAAAGAAAGTGCGTAAGCACCATCCCAATCTTGTATTCTTGAGTGCATGCCCCAGAATCAAGGGAGAATTGTTATGAAAACTGGACGCTAAGAGATTTATAGACGTCCAGTATATTATTAAGTGACGCCATGTCAAAATAGGCATATTGGAGGCACCCATGTCACTTTTCATTTTATGAGAGTACAGAATAGTCTCAATTAAACTACCTAACCCAATATTGCATCCTCAAAGATCATCCTGAATTAAGAGAGGCTCACATATGCCCAAATACTCTGCTGCTGTTTCTACTAAAAATTACATAACGATGTCCAGTATATAAGACTGCAGAGGTAGGAGACTATATCTATACTAGACCAGTTCATAAGGGCCCAACAATCGGTGTTTACATAACCAATCTCATCTAATCTTCCTTTGTATTCAGGCCCCTATTGACACTATCAAGAATGGATATATACCATTGTTCTCTGTTTTTTCGTTTCTTTTCCATGTTGCCCCCTTTAATGTTACCTGTGATTTTCTCAATTACAAACCATTTGAAGTCTGTATGCTTGTGTTTCATCAGTTTGTAATGTTCTACAAGGGGGGCATTGTGTTTCTTAGTTTTTAGTGCTGACCTATGCTCTAATAGGACGAGTCTAAATTCTCTCCCTGTTTCGCCAACATAGACTGATCCACATGGGCAAAGTAAGAGGTAAACCACGTTACTACTCCTGCAGTTGTTTAAACTCTTGGATGTAAGTGTTGAACCATTATGTGACACATATTTTGTATTTAAACAGTGTTCACAAATACTACATGAGCCACATGGAAAGTTACCTACAACTTTTTGCATGTGTAATGATGCCTGAATCTGAGGTTTACTAGCTCTATAAGTTGTAACTAAATTCTTCCGAATGTTATTATTCCGCTTGAAGGCAAAAAGTGTTTTTTGAAGTTTGATTTCCATGCCTTCATTCAGGACATTCCAATTGGAATTGATCACATTTTTCAGTTTATTACTGATGTTAGAAAATTGTGTCACACAGACCAGACGTTTTTCGGATGTCTCATCTTTTTTCTTTTTCTCCGCTTGGTTTTGTTCGAACACACTATCGCGATTGTAGAACCTCGTGTGTTTTAGTGCTTGTTTAATAAGTTTCTTCGGGTAACCGCGATCTAAGAGTTTACTCTTTAGCACCTCAGAGTGTTTATAAAAATCACACAGAGTTGTACTGTTTCTTCGCAGACGAAGAAACTGGCCAAATGGTATGATGTCCCTCTGAGCGCGGGGGTGGTAACTCCTGTAATGCAATAGTGTGTTTTTATCTGTGGGTTTCGATAACAATTCAACCATAAGGGTGCCCTCTACATTTTTTATGGTGATGTCTAAGAAATAACTGAACAGTTATCATATTGGGCTGTAAATTTAAGGTTGGGGTCACCCAAGTTAAGCCAATCTAAAAATTCCAATAGCAGTGCCTCTTCTCCTTCCCAAATGAAGAAAATGTCGTCAATGAAGCGGCGCCATAGGGTGATATTTTCATAAAAGGGCGCCGCCTCATTGTATATATGTCTATTTTCGAAATTCCCTACATAAAGGCAGGCCAGGCTCAGCGCACAGGTAGCACCCATGCTCGTACCTTTACGTTGGAGGAATAGATCGTCCTTGAATAAAAACATATTATTCTTGAGTACTAAGGTGATGCATTTGAGTATGAAATCCTTACTTGCACCTCTGACTGCCTCAGGAGTTAGACATTGATCGATTACTCTGATGGTATCATCCTGCGGAATGTTTGTATATAGAGCTTCTATGTCGAGGGTTACCAGCCATTGTGTGTTCTCATTAAAGCTGGCACCCTCGATCATAGAAATCATATGGGTAGTATCTCTCACATATGATTTCTGTTGGATAACCAAAGGTTTCAAAAAGGAATCTGCATATTGGCTAAAGGGTTCTAAAAGAGAGCCAATGCCACTCACTATTGGTCGCATGGGGGGATCCCGTTCATTTTTGTGGATCTTGGGTAATCCATAGATTGCAGGTGTGAGCGCATTATCATTTCTAAGAAATTTTAGTTCAGCCTCACACACCCAGTTGTTAAGATCTGCCTCTAGAAGTGTATCATTCACGTATTTAGTTAGGGTTATAAGTCTGGAATGAGGTACTTTGAGATAATGGTCCGCAACTCCTAACAGAGTCAGCATTTTTCGGTCATAATCATCAGTGTTAAAAACAACCACTCCTCCACCCTTATCTGCTGGTTTAATAGTAAGATTAGGGTCTTCTTTGAGGCTCTGGAGAGCCAGTCTTAGACCTTTAGACATGTTGTTATTATCTGGAAACGCGTTGTGAATAATGCCTTTGATTTTAGCACCTACCACATGTTAAAAAATGTCCACATTTTTACTGATCAGGTTAACCGGTGGTGTAAAAGTGGAGTTCCCTTTTAAACCAGAGATATTCTCCGGGGCTATAAAGTCCCTATTTTCAAAGAATCTAGTTAGTCTAATCTTTCTAAAGAAAGCTCTCAAATCTTTTTCTAAGGTGAATTTGTTGACATTGGATGTAGGGGCAAAAGTGAACCCTCTGCCTAAAACCTCAATTTCCTCATTAGTTAGAGCCCTATTTGATAGATTGATTATAGGAATTTGCTTTCTATTGGTCTGGTCTAACGCCAGTATCTTTGATTGCGTGTTTTGAGATACTCCTGGGGGGGATTTCTCTGATATTGGCTCCTTCCCTGGCCCGTATTCCCTCTGGTCCCTCTCCGTGGGCGACGTTCTAAAAAATCCCCATGGTTGTTATAGGGGACTTGACCGCCCTCATCAATATTTGAGGGTCCTTCTTCTTCACTACTCGACCCTGATGTTTCTGAGAAGGTAACCCCCTTTCTACCTCCTCTAGAGTAAATAGGTCTAGGTTCAAATGGTCTAGGTCCTCTTAGCTCCCTGGGTTGTGAAAAGTAATCCTTAGTTGTGTAGGGATACACTAATTCTAGACTGAATTTATTACCATCTTTTTTTAACTTGATGGTTTTCTTATTTATTAGATATTCCCTATATCCATTAACCTCTTGGTTAATATCATCTAGTCTTTTTTTGGCATCTTCCAATGCTGTATTGTCGAAAAGGATTTTCTCTAGTTCATCAATTTCTTTTTTCTCTATAATGATCATTTCCTGCGCTGTCTCAATGATAAGAATGATCCAGTCGCGACTACATCTGTTAGCAATCTGTGTCCAAATATCTAGAAATTTTTTATTCTCTATAAAGAGGCCCGGTTCATTTCTAACTTGTAATCCTATTGGAATTACACCGGCTTTAAGATATTCAATGAGGGACTCAGCGTGTAATTCGGTGCGTATTAATTTCTTTTTAAGGTTGAATGCCTTTCTCCATTTGTCGTTGTTACCTGTCACCACCGTAAGTTTATTACCAGTTTTTAGTGCGGTACCAATGATTTTATTATACTGGTCCTCCGAGAAACCGAATGTTTTAAATGGGTCCATACTACCACTTCAAGGTCAATTATTACTGATGAAGGTTGTCGTTAAAAAACGATCACAACTAAAGACTCTCCAACCAAATGGCTGTACTAAAAACCTTGTAAAAACAAGGAGAGGGGCTCAATAGAGTCCAAAGGGACAGAGCACCAAAATATACTGTAAAGTTAAAAAGATTCCCTTCGTACTTGCTGACAATGATATTGGGGGCACTCCTAAAGTGTCCTTTCGAAAAGAAATGTCAGATATGGAAATGTCAACCCAGACTGTAGCTGTTGACCTATGGGATTGGAAGCACCCAAAATACAACGTGTGCCGGAGATGAAAAAAACTCCTTTATATTATCACAAAGACGATCCAATACACAGCAATAAAAATAACATAAGTAAAATCAATACAATGAATCAATATAAATTTTATTAAAAAAGTGTGTAAATTAATACACAAATATATACAGTAAAAACAATTACATACATCTATAAATGAAAAGCACAAAAATAAAAACAATCAATCTATAAAGTCATGTGGAAGGAAAAATTATACAATAAAGCACCACAATCATGCTTTGAACAGTGTTGGTTTGTGCTCCCTATGGACCAATTACCACCAGGCACACTCTACCCTGGTCTTTGGCGATCTTGGTCCCAGGCCAAATACAACCCAAATACTAAGCGTCGACGCGTTTCGGTGGGACAAATGATAAAGCCACCTTCTTCAGGACGGGTAATAATAATCCTTCCTTCAATCAATGATACGTATATCGATTCCTAGCAATAAAATATATATGACGCACCATCAGTTATTGTGTATTTACAGAGCGAAAGAACATACGCATACATCACAACAATTTAGAAACATCATAAAAGCAATATTTCTCAAAGTTCTGAAAAAGATAATCATACACTCAATTTTTAATGTATTATTAATTGCTGTGAAAGGGTCGAAAATAATGCTGAGCATACTAAACAGTAATTTGTTTTTTCAAAATCCGACTGCACAAGGGCATTTAGACCCATAGTAGTTTATTTCCATGAAAATGACATTCAAAACGCTTTTCACTGAGTATGTGTTACATCTAGAATCTATTCTTCCGATCATGTAACTCTCATCGTCTGGTGTTCACAAGATCCACCAGACATAGCTATTATTTCATAGACTAGGAATCAGATGGTAATCATGCTCGTTCCATTCAGGATATATATAGGGGCCTAAATTGGATTTACGAGGTGTATGTAGGGGTCTGAATTGGAATATATCACCCTCTCGCTGTTTTATATATCAATCATGGGTGTATGCTTTCCCTAGTATATGGGTAAAGCACATAGATGCTAATCCCAATTCCCATGTCTCAATTTAAAAGTTCGTAATAATATAATGCTCACATTAACACTCGTTATTTCGGCTGGTAAGCTATTTATATGTAAGGTCCCTGAATACGTAAATACCACATCAATAAACTCTTCGTTGTTCAATTACCTCAACTTGTGCGGTTGGAAGATAGCTCGCAGTCTGTCGCGGTAGGTGGATTGCTCGCAGTCTGTCGCTGATTATTCGGCTAATCCACGTGTTATAAAAGGGTATATGTGTGCATGTCTTTCAGAGAACAGAACAAACAAACTCTATAGGTTACTGATGCACTAATCTTTATTAGGCTGGGGTGCTAAATTAAATGGTAAATGGTAAATCCTCACCTTAGTCAATTGCCCCACACACCGCTTTACTGAGGTTTTTATAAATGTTTATTTGGTCTGGTGCCGGAACACTGTTCACTTTCAATCTGAAAATAAAGGTGTATCTAGTGTTACTCCCATATCAAGAGGTAGTGGCTTGGTTAGTCTCACTCCCTGAAGTTGATAGCTTGCACTTACCTATTAAAAACAGGGTTTGTTCCTGACAAGTAGTACAAGGGAGTGGTTATTGATTGTCTGTGTCCACTTGAAGACCAATTTCAAAGGAACAAATCGATTCTATTGGAAATCTGGTAGGCTAAAAAAGGAAACGATATCCCACTTTAGACCGAAGCCTATGTTTTCCCAATCTCGTAAACATTATGACACAATTGACTATTGTGTGTAATTTTAGATAAATACCCGCAAGTAAAAGTATTTACAGGCGAATTTGAACGCCGGCAACCCTGGTATCATCCCAAATTGTTAAGCGGTTATCTTATATTCAACGAGACAACATACACAATAAGTTGTCTTAATTGTATGGCCAGAGTGATTGATATACTCCTTAATCTACAAAAGAACTTGAAAGATGAGTTATTTAATTGTGAGCGGATGTATGTAGACTATTTTGATTTTAATCAGACTAATGTATTTTTCAAGGTAAAGTGTAGAGAGTACTTTTTTTCTCTACAATGTGTGTGCATGTAGAAACCATTCTGTGATAGGCATTTGTGTTTTTCATGTGTTTGTAGACAGATTACTGTGCAGTTTTTATATTTTGATAGAATTAGAAACCAGTCATTGTTTATGAATTTGTGAAATTAGTTATGTTATGTTTCTATACTAAAATGTAGTACTACTTCTAGATGAAGAAATTTGTTTTGGTATAGTGCAAGGGATAGTGTTGTTTGTCTAGAATCACACAGTGAGTCTGTGTGCATTTGGGAACCACTGTGAGAGAAGCATTTGGTAATATTGTGTATTTGCTGACAGATAACTGTTTTAAAACCAGTCAGGTTGTCAAGTTTTAGTAGCAATAGAAGACAGTTATGGCTTATGCTTTTAATTAAATGAGTGAGGCATTGACAGTAAATTGCAGTCGTGAAATATGTAGATTGTGTGCAGTTCCCTTACCACTTGCACTGTAGTGAATACGTTTTGGTAAGCTCATAGGGATAGTGGTGCTTGTCTAGAATCACACTGTGAGTTAGTGTGTATTTGGGATCAGTGTGAGAGAATCATTTGGTAACATCATGTATTTGCTGACAGATAACTGTTTTAAAATCTGTCATGTTGTGAAGTTTTAGTAGCATTAGAATCCAGTCTTTGCTTATATGTTGATTAAATGAGTCATGCTTTGACACTGATGTGCTGTACTTAAATATGTAGATGGTGTGCAGTACCATTAACTCTTCCAGACTAGTGAATGAGTTTTGGTAAACTCCTAGGATAGTGTTGCTTGTCTAAAATCACACTGTGATTCTGTGTGCATTTGGGTAAGGATTGTGAGAGAAGCATTTGGTAACATCGTGTATTTGCTGACAGATAACTGTTTTAAAACCTGTCATGTTGTCAAGTTTTAGTAGCATTAGAAGACAGTTATGGCTTATGCTTTCATTATATGAGTCAGGCATTAACAGTAAATTGCAGTCGTGAAATATGTAGATTGTGTGCAGTTCCCTTACCACTTCCACTGTAGTGAATGAGTTTTGGTAAGCTGCTAGGGATAGTGTTGTTTGTCTAGAATCACACTGTGAGTCTGTGTGTATTTGGGAACCACTGTGAGAGAAGTGTTTGGTAACATCGTGTATTTGCTGACAGAAAACTGTTTTAAAACTTGTCATGTTGTCAAGTTTTAGTAGCGTTAGAAGCCAGTCTTTGCTTATGTGTTGTATAAATGAGTCAGGCATTGACACTAAAGTGCAGTCGTGAAATATTTAGATTGTGTGCAGTTCCCTTATCACTTCCAGTGTAGTGAATGAGTTTTGGTAAACTCCTAGGAATACTGGTGCTTGTCTAGAATCACACTGTGAGTCTGTGTGCATTTGGGAACCACTGTGAGAGAAGCGTTTGGTAACATTGTGTATTTGCTGAGAGAAAACTGTTTTAAAACCTGTCATGTTGTCAAGTTTTAGTAGCATTAAAAGCCAGTCTTTGCTTATGTGTTGATTAAATGAGTCAGGCATTTGACACTAAAGTGCAGTCGTGAAATATGTAGATTGTGTGCAGTTCCCTTACCACTTTCACTGTAGTGAATGAGTTTTGGTAAGCTGCTAGGGATAGTGTTGTTTGTCTAGAATCACACTGTGAGTCTGTGTGTATTTGGGAACCACAGTGAGAGAAGTGTTTGGTAACATCGTGTATTTGCTGACAGATAACTGGTTTAAAACCTGTCATGTTGTGAAGTTTTAGTAGGATTAGAATCCAGTCTTTGCTTATGCGTTGATTAAATGAGTCAGGGTTTGACACTAAGGTGCAGTACCATGTACTATTCTGTTCACTGTGGTTGAACTGAAAATTTAAACGTTTTACCTAAGCACTGTCCTAGAAGTAGTCTGATTATTTAGTCAGTTTCTAAGTACCAAATAGATTGCTTCAAATAAAAGTGTTCTGACATACTATACACTTGTCTTTTACACCTTCAATTCCTTAGTCAGTATCCATACACTTCCAGGAAACATCCTGTCACTTCCTTTGCAGTCCTCTAGAGACCCATTCAACAGCATGTACTAATCCATGGACTGTGCCAAAACTCAAACACTTATAAATTCACCTAGACACACTCTTTCCAGTACTCTAATGATTCAGTCACTGCCTAAGTATTCATGCACTGAGCCAGGTCTTAGCACATGGACTACGTCAAACCCATATCCACTATGCATGCAGTCCTCTAACCACCTACACACTTGTCTTTCACACCTTCAATTCCCCAGTCAGTATCCGTTCACTTCCAGCAAACACCCTGTCACTGCCGTTGCACTCCTCTAGTGACCCATTCAGCATCATGTACTAATTCATTCACAGCGCCAACCCCTAATAAATTCACCCAGGCACTCTCCTTGCAGTACTCTAATCATTCAGTCAGTACCCAAGTACTCATCCAGTGACTCAGGCCTTAGTATATGGACTGCTTCAAACCCTTATCCACTATGCATGCAGTCCTCTAACCACCTACACAATTGTCTTTCTCACATTCAATTCCCTAATCAGTATCCATACACTTCCAGGAAATACCCTGTCACTCCCTTTGCAGTCCTCTAGTGACCCATTCAGCACCATGTACTAATCCATTCACTGTGCGAAAACCCAAACACTTATAAATTCACCGAGATGCTATCTTTGCAGTACTCTAATCATTCAGTCAGTGCCTAAGTATTCATACACTGAGCCAGGCCTTAGCACATGGACAGCTTCAAACCCCTATGCACTATGCATGCAGTCTTCTAACCACCTAGACACTTGTATTTCACACTTTCAATTTCCTAGTCAGTATCCATACAATCCAGCACTTGACACTGCCTTTGCACTCCTCTAGTGACCCATTCAGTACCAAGTACTAATCCATTCCCTGTGCGAAAAGCCTAGCACTTATAAATTCACCTAGGCACTCTCCTTGCTGTACTCTAATCATTCAGTCAGTACCCAAGTAGTCATGCAGTGAGCCATGCCTTAGCACATGGACTGCTTTAAATGCCTATGCAGTATGGATGCAGTCCTCTAATCACCTACACAGTTGTGTTTCGCACCTTCAATTCCCTAGTTAGTATTCATACTCTTCTAGCAAACACCCTGTCACTCACCCAGTGTGTCTCCTTATAGTACTGTCATCATTTAGTCAGTTAGCATGTAGTCTTTTAGTGAGGTGGGCTTTAGGGCATGAACTGCTTCAAAGTAGTATGCACTATGCATGTAGTGTTTTAACGATCGTCAGACTTGTGGTTCAGGGCTATAGTTTCTTAGTCAGTTTTTATATAAAATGTGTTTGTACAGTAATGGAATAGTATATATTTGAAAGTTATTAATATACATTTATTTGTGATTCTTTTTTACAGATACAGAACAGGAGTGTTTCTCATCTGTTTGCACTCTTCTCGTGCAAGATTGTTTGGATGAAGGGTCCTTAGGTGTTTCATCATATTTGCTGTGCCGCACGAGTATTTTTTGTTAGGATCCCCTCGTAACAGAACTCTTTGGCAAATCTTGTGGGTGAAGAAGGTGGCATTTGTCTTTGTTTGCTCCTTGGAAAAAGTAAAAAATTTCCTCCCCACTGAAGAAAAACGTTGGTGTGGTGCCTTCTGCAAAACATTTTCTTCAGATTCGGTAAATATTTTAAAGCGGCAACATTTACAGTTTTTGTAAGTTAAACTTATAAAATGTTGTTAGCTGTATGCATTTTATATATCTGTGATTTGTTTCTTGTGGTATTTTGTTGAGAATACCATGTTGTTTTTTTTTTAACAATCTTTCTTATTTTCCAGGTCTGTCGTCGACATCCATTGTCCCCACAGTAGTGTTCCGCCTTGTTGTTTTTTGTTATTGTTGTTACATTTTGTTTATTAGTTTATTGTTCATATATATGTTAATAAAAAAATAAAGTTTGAAAATAGTTTTTCGTTTATATATTGATTATTATAAAAAATAAAGTTTGAAAAAAAAATTAATAACGTTTTTGGCTGTTCTCTTAACTGCTGTGTGACTCTTTCTTGTTCTTATTACTGTTATTTGATGGAGTCCACCATGGTGTTAAATTTTGGGGCACTTATCGCTGGAATACTGGTGATATCTGCAGTTTGCACCAACTTCTGAATAGTGTGTTAGATTTATCTCAACTTTACTTCCGTTAAAGGGCTGATAATGAAATGGAGAGTAGCCGTTCCCGTGCAAAAAGACACGAGGTGCACCTTTGCGATTTATTCTAAATACTAAAATCCTGTATTGTATTGCACTGAGGTATTGGCTGCACTTACAGTGTACACACAAAATCTATTAAGAAATCTCATTGTATTTATATTGATTGGGAATAGTGCGTCAGGTGCTGGATCTTGACGAGATACACTGCTCAGTTCGTATATTGTTGTGCACACTAAAAAAATCACATCACAACTTTCACACCAATTGTAATGCGAAACAAATACCGGCGATAAGACACGTTAGCACCAGGGATTTTACACCTGCTTTCTGCTGGTGTTAAGCAGGACAACTACCTGCACCATGAAAGGGAACATAGCCAAGAGCCACACCAGAACACCCACAGGTGCCATAGAGTCAATTGGCATGATACAGGGATACCCATGAGGGCCAGAAGACTCATCTCAACAACTCCAGGACGGCCAATGCCCCCCAAACCCACATCTTAGTAAGTGTGCCCCTGTGGTCATTGTCTTAGCATGATAGGCACGAGCCCTGCAACATCACAGTGTGCTGTCAACCTCAGCGTTGGCAGTGAGCCTGGATGTGTAACTACGTACGCATCCTCCTGCATGCACAACTGGCGTGTGCTGGTCTGTTGTTCACAGGTCAGTGCAGGGGTGTGCCTATCTGGCAAGGGGAATGGGGTGTCTCGGACATGTCCGTGTACAGGAAGTGCGGTAAGTGTGTCTCTGTGTTCTGGTGTGGCCTGTTACAAGAGCCGCAACAGTCGATGTTGTAAAGTGGCATGCCCCACCTCCAAAAGGCACTGTGATGTTGTAGTTGGAATGTAGCAGGACATGCGCAAATAGGCATTACAATGGCGTGCCGTACGAGTGCACGAGATACAACAGCTCACCGTACAAAAGTGTGGGGGCTCGTGGGAGGGAGGAGCAGCTGTTTGGCAACATAACACACAGTGAACTCGACCATGTGCCACATGCTGGGCATCTCATCCATGATGACCACGGTCGCAGACATCCCACAACACCAACGACTGGCCTTTGTACACATCCTGTATGAATGCAGCGTGGTTTTCACTTCTATGCTCGTTCAGTGGTGTGATGTTGGCAGGTTGTGTGACTTGCGCTCCTTGTTGGTGTGTTTCATTTTGGCCATTGTTAGTCTATATGTGTGTTGTACTTAATTGTGCATGTGTGCCATTCTGCCCATCTCCCCCTCTCCCCCCACTCCCTGCTTCTTCCTCTTCCTAGTGCTGTTGTGTCTATAATTTTGTTGCTGCACACATAAATACATGTAAAGAATAAATTAGAATAGTTCCTTGATTCTTTTAGGTTTCAAAACTTCTCTATTGGTTTCTTTTTAATTTTCCATATGAACCGTTTTTTTAAATATTCAACAACACATAGAAGTCAGAAGTGCAACGTATTCTATCAACACACTTTCTAGAACATTCTACAATATGTGCAGGTTAAAAGTTCATCAATTTTTTAAAACTTTACGATATTTTTTTGTAACATTTTCTTGAACATTTAACGACACGTGCAGGTTAAAAGTTGACGATTGTTTTAAGTTCGAACAGTGCCTTCCAAATGCAAGTAGCATGTGTGGTTGAGCTGAGCAAATTTTATCCTATGATATATACTCCACGTTGAAACTGCTTTTTCTTAACCAATCACAAAGATGCTTTTCCACAAAACTAATGTGCACCCTACTTTTAAAAAAGAATGCTTTTCATGATATCTTCAGAGATAAGTTATAGATAGGAATTAGCATTTAAAAAACCTTTGAAATTCACTGAAAAAACCATAGGTTTCATGCACGTTATAGTTAGGAATTGGCATTTAAAAAACCTTTGAAGAGGAGGAGCCTAGCACGCATCCAAGATGGTCGCGTGAGCACAGGGCTCCCCGGACCCTCACTGCTCCTCGGAACTTATCCTGACTTTATCCTGACTTGGTTGACGGATTCTGGAAGATGAACGTTGGCTGAACCCTAAACTCTTTTCAGAAACCAAATTGGACCTGGGAGACCTGATCTGTGGTGGTTTGAACTTTTGAGGCCCAAATGATGGCTGTGCCCGGTGCGAAGGTGACCTGTGGAGCCGGGGCATAGTTGAACAACAACGGCATTGGGGCTGTGCCAGCGGCCGTCCCATCACTTTCGGTTTCACTTTTGGATCTCTGAGGGGCTGGACAGTGGAGTTGCTTTGTGCGGCTGGGTTTTCACTCGGCCTTCGCTTGGTGCCTTTGCCTCCGCCTGATACCAGTGTGCCCATTGACTTTGATCCCCTCGCACCGCCACATTGCGGTCTCTGGTACGGCTCGTGTCTGCTTCGCCTGTGCCCCTTCGACGCTTGCTCGGTGGTCCCCTTCGGTGAGCGTGGTTCACATGGGAGGCAGGGGGGATCCCGAGAGGCGTAAGACCAAGACATCCCTACGCGGGGGACCGGTCCAGACTAACAACATGGACCGCTACACTCAAGGTAAAGGGTCCCCTGGGACGGCCAGTGTTCTCCCGGATGACGCCGGTGGTGGTCCGTCCGTCCCTCCGGATTTGTCATTGCAGGACATCGTGGGCGCCATTAACGGCATCAAGGAGATCATCGCTAAGCAGTACGAGGCCTTGGCCCGTAAAATCGACACGGTGGCCATTGATGTTACGCTAATTCGGGCGGATCTCTCTAAGACCAATGAGAGGGTTCAATCGCTGGATGTGCGGATGTCCACCCTTGGTACGGATGTGTCGGACCTGCAGACTGCTCTTGGCGACCTCAAGTCGGCCAACGACCTGATGGCCCGGCGGCTGGAGGACTTCGAGGGACGGGCTCGACGCAATAACATCCGCGTCATAGGTGTTCCGGAGACCTCCGACAATTGCCCGGTTGATCTTATGGTTGAGGAACTCATCCTCAAACAGCTTGCCCCCGCTGGCCTGAGTAAGTTCTTTGCCATGGAGCGGGCCCATCGAGTTCCAGGCGGTCGGCCGCGACCGGGAGCTCCCCCGAGGCCTATTGTTGCAAAACTTTTTCACTACAGAGACCGAGATGCGATTCTGCAGGCCTCACGGGTACATGGCCCGGTCCGATATGAGAACTCATCCGTTAACTTTTTCCCGGACTTCACCCAACTTGTCCAGAAACAGCGGATGGGCTTCCAGGGGGTGAAGCGCCGTCTCCGGGACCTGGGTCTTAAGTACTCTATGCTTTTTCCTGCTAGGCTCCGAGTGGAATACGAAGATCGGACTACCTTTTTTGACTGTCCTGCGACTGTGAGTGACTGGCTGGATTCGCTGCCGGACCGGGGTGACCGGCCTGGGCCTTCTGCTGGTACCGAGGGTGGCGGGCCTCTTTCGGAGTGACTTTTGGTCCTTGACTTTGACATTTTGTTTTGTTCGGCTGGGTTCTACTTCTTTTGTGCATTTTGTTTCATTATGATCTGTGTGGGGGGCGGGCAGGGACGGGTCCCTTTCCTCCTCCGGGGTCTTTTCGTAGAATGGGGTTTGTAGGGCGACAGGCACACTGCAAGTTGGGGTGGTTTTTTGGACCGCAGGGGTGCAGGGTGGGGGGAGTTGAATTCGGGGGGGGGGGGTTGGTGGGTGGGAGGGGTTGTTTGGATTTGTGTTTTTTGTTTTCAAGGCGAGGTATTGGCTCTGGTTCAGTTTCAGGTGTCGCGCTATTTGCTGGGGGATCCTTGATCTACTGGAGGGGATGGGGGGGGACGGGTTGAGATTGATGTCTTGGAACGTCAACGGATTGGGGGATCGTATCAAATGGGGTGTTGTGCTGCAATATTTGCGTCGTTTGACTCCTGATGTGGTATTCTTACAGGAGACGCATCTGGTTGGTAATGTTTGTCATGCCATGAACAGGGGGGGATACCGACTCGTGGCCCATTCCGGTTTCACCACTGGCTCTAGAGGGGTAGGCATTCTCCTACGATCTTCACTTCCGCTAGAGATCACCAGGGTAGTCCTAGACGATAGAGGGCGCTATGTGGCTCTGACTGGGAGGTGGGAGGGACAGTCCCTTTCCTTGGTCTCGGTTTATGTTCCCCCGGGCCTCCAGAACTCCACTTTCTCAGACTTGGGTCGTATGCTGCTTGAGCTTCCTGACAGTCTTTTGCTTATGGGTGGGGATTTTAATTCGGTTGTCTCGGGAGATCTGGATCGCCACCCGCCCAGGGCCCTCCCTGCTGCCCAGGCGTGGCTCGGCGGACTCTTGGAGACCTTCGGTCTGGTGGATTGTTGGAGGTTAATGCATCCGACACAGTGTCAGTACACATTTCACTCTGGGGCCCATGGGAGTCTCTCCAGATTGGATTATTTTCTCATGCCCGCGGCCCAGACTGCCCGGATTCGAGAGGTTAAGCACCTGGCCCGGGGTATCTCTGATCATTCCCCACTGTGGTTGCTTTTCGACACCGGGACGCGGTCCGCTGGGCGCATCGCCCCTATTAACCCTTGGTACCTGCGAGACCCCAAGATTCGTGATAGCCTGGTTAAGTCGATTGATCAGTATTTTCTCGAGAATGAGGGGTCGGTGTTGTCCTCAGTGTCCCTGTGGGAAGCCTTCAAAGCAGTGCTCCGCGGGCATGCCCTATCCCAGATAGTGGTGGCTAAGAGGGTTAAGAATGAGGCGGTGGTGAAGCTGGAGACTGAAATATCGGGGCTGGAGGCGGCTTTGGAGATGGGTGTCACTCAGGGTGGGCTTCATGCCCTCAGCTTGAAGCAGTTTGAATATAAGTCTCTTGTTACTGACGCTGCCAAGACCATGTATAGGGAGCAGCAGGGTAGGTTGTATGATGCCGGGGACAAGGCGGGTAAACTGATTGCTTGGTTGGATAAGAAGGAGAGAGTGAATCGTGTGGTCCCGGAGCTTCGGGTTTCGGATGGAGTGTGTGTGACTGACCCTGGTGAGATTGTGGAGTGTTTTGCTGACCACCTCCGGGCGGTGTACTCCCCGGTGTCTGATAGAGATGAGGATGACTCTCGTCTCTTGCTGCGGGATATTGCCTTGCCCGGCTTATCCGTCGAGGACCGTGAGCAGATGGATGCCTCCCTGTCTGTCGACGAGATTGCTACCGCGATTTGTTCCCTTCGCTCGGGCAAGGCTATGGGCCCCAACGGACTGCCGATTGAAATGTATAAACTACGCCCGGATAAAATCGCGCCTTTCCTCCGTCGTATGTTTCTGGAGTCGCTCGAGCGGGGTTCCCTTCCTGACGACCAGCGTCTGGCTACTATAGTTGTGATTCCCAAAGACGGTAAGCCACGAGACCGCTGTGCCTCATATAGGCCTATTTCCCTACTAAATGCCGAACCGAAAATCCTTGCCAAGGTCCTCGCTAATCGCTTGCTGAGCGTTATATGTGATTTGATACATCCGGATCAATGCGGCTTTATCCCTCATCGTAATACCGCTCTCAACTTGCGGCGTCTGCATGGCGTCCTCGCTAGGGCGGAGTACTTCTCTGAACCGGCCATATTGGTTTCCTTAGACGCCACGATGGCCTTTGATACCATCGAGTGGCCATTCCTTTGGGCCGTCTTGGCGAAGTTTGGCTTTGGGGAGGGATTTATTAGTTGGGTGAAGCTCCTTTATGCTGGACCAATGGCTCAGGTTGTTGTCAATGGGCGGGTTTCTCGGCCTTTCGTTCTCGGGAGGGGTACTAGGCAGGGGTGCCCGTTGTCCCCTCTGCTCTTTGCTCTCGCCTTGGAACCGCTCGCTGCCTGGCTCCGCTGGGAGCCCGCGATCAGAGGGATCCGGTGGGCCCCGGGCTTCGAGGATCGGGTCTCGTTGTACGCGGATGATATTCTTTTGTACCTCACCTCGCCGCGGAAGTCGCTCAATGTGCTTTTTGATGTCCTTACTTCCTTCGGGAGAAATTCGGGTTTGATAATTAACTGGTCCAAATCTTGCGTGTATCCTATCTCCGGTGGCCTTCCTCTCTTGCCGCCTCGGCTTCCGATCCAAACATCTCAATCCGGCTTTAAATACTTGGGGGTGTACGTTTCGTTGGATCCGGCGGTCCGCTACGAGCAGAATCTCCTGTCTCCACTCCGGCGTTTGAGGGTGGATACGGCTCGGTGGTGTAAGTTGCCCTTGTCTCCACTTGGTCGCGCAGCACTGTTTAAAATGATGTCCCTTCCCAGATTTCTTTATGCACTCCAGAACTCCTTCGATGTCATTCCGGCGGCCTACTTTAGGGAAGTGGAGAGTTTGCAGAGGAGACTGGTTTGGGACGGTCGTGCGCGTATCGCTTTGGCAAAGCTGACTCTCCCCTGGTATGACGGGGGCATCGCGCTTCCTGACATTAGAAGGTACTATTGGGCCTCCCAGCTGTCTGCCATTAACCATGCTACGTACGCTCCTGGTTCGAACCCGGCATATGAGATGGATAAATTCCTGCTTCCCGGCGGTAACTATAACAGAGCGCTTTACTCTCGATCTGCCGGAAGGACCCTCACGGGCCCTACTAGGATTGCGGTACGTGTGTGGAAGGCGGCGAATGTAGCGGTGGGCTGGAGTGAGCGTTTAACGTGTGCTACTCCTTTATTCGCCTCAGAGCGCTTGGGAAGCCTCTGGACAACGAAAGGCTTTGAGCACTGGGATACGATCGGCATTAGCAGAGTGGGGGACCTATGGGTTAAAGGCGCGGTTAAATCCTTCGCGGCGCTTCAGAGCGAGTACGAGCTTAGTGAAAGGGAGTTCTTCTGCTATGCCCAGGTTCGGCACGCCCTACTCTCGGTCTTTGGGGAGGGGACCACGGTCCCTGTTTCTTCGCCTCTCGAGGACCGCATACTCGATGGACACGTCCCCGACAGTACTATCTCCCTGATTTATAAAAAACTGATAAATAATCGGGCTGATCTCTTGGTGCGTCTTCGGGAGGCATGAACGGGAGATGGGGTTGAGTTGGACGACGAGGACTGGCAGTCTGCGCTGTCATCCCCTAAGGAGGTTGCCATCCCGGCCCGTCTCCGTCTGGTCCAGCTTAAGATTCTCCATCGTGTCTATGTGACGGGTCCCCGTCTGGTCTCGATGGGGTTTTCTGACGACGGGCTCTGTAAGCGTGGCTGCGGGCTCAGTGCCACCTTTCTCCACATCCTCTGGGAGTGCCGCGAGGTGGCGGAATATTGGCGCCAGGTGCATGATGTTATGAGACGAGTCACTGGGGTCGCTCTGCGGCCGGAGGTGCGCCGAAGTGTTCTGAATGTGTGGGAGCCCAATGACTATAATGCGGCCCAGGCTCGGTGGGCGGCCCTGGGGAACATGATCGCAAAGAGAGATATAGCGCAGCTTTGGGGTTCCCAACGGCCTCCCACCGTGTCCGTATGGAAGGAGAACATGGACTGGTGCATGTTCAGGGAGAAGACTGTGTATGTGGCTCATGGTAAACCGGGGGCGTGGGGTAGAATCTGGGGTCAGTGGAATGTGTATCGAGGGACTATCTGTTCTCCCCCCCTGGTGGATACGTCTGAGGTTGCCTTGTCCCCCTGATCCTTGAGGGTTCCTTGCTTAATTCGTTCATCTGAGTATAGATTTGGTTCTCCCGTGGCCCCCCCCTCCCTCTCAGGCCCCCTTTTTATTGACCACCCTTGGGTGGTCGGGTGTGGAGTTCCCCTGCCGTGGTTAGACGCCCTCTCAATGTTTTTCGCCTTGCTTTTTTGTTTTTCTTTACTTTTGTTGATATTTATGTAAAAAGGGTGTATCCTGACTTCCCTTATGTGCAGTCTGATCTCCTGTAATTTAGCGGAGCCCCTGTGGGCCAGTCATTGTTTTTTGAACTGCTTGATCATTTCTGAATACTAGCGGCCGGCCCAGGAGGTTGTAGGCCCGTGCTTGTACCCTTTTTTTTCTGCACAATAAACTTTTTGACAAAAAAAAAAAAAAAAAAAAAAAACCTTTGAAATTCACTGAAAAAACCAAAAGTTTCAGGGGCGTTATAGTTAGGAATTGGCAGTTAAAAAACCTTAGAAATTCACTGAAAAAGCCATAGGTTTCAGGGGCGTTATAGTTAGCTGGACATTTCCCTCGTACAAAACCCTAGAAATTCCCCTGTTATAGCTAGTTCAGCTAACTATAGCTCGCGCCCCCGCAATGCACTGCTGATGACGTCACATATTACATCACTCATGACATGGTCAGTGACATCACTAATGACATCACTGATGACATCACTGATGACATCATCCATTGAGTATGTGTTTCTGAACAGTTTTATTATGTTTAATATATATATAGGGAAAGGCATGTTGAAGAATAAGTGGGTGTACAAGGGTGTGGATGATGATTTTCTAGGTGCGTAACTGACTCTATAAGTGAGTCATTAAATGTATCTTACTGCAGACTAGTGACTAAACTGTGTGAATGTCTGTATGTGTCTGTGTGTTGGTGTATAAGTGGCTGCATGGTTTTGTAAATAGCTATATGAGTGTCTATATGGGTTATTGATTAGTTGTCTGAGTATCTGTATGGGTGCCTGAGTGTTTGTGTGGGTAGGGTGTGTGTGACTCTGTGACTAGATGTGTGAGTGGGTGATTCACTGGGTGCATGGTTTTAAGAGTGCATCTGTGATGGACTGTATGGTTGGGTGAGTGTATGTATGGGTATGTTAGTGATTGAATGTATATCTCAGTTGTACATGTGTCAGTAACTACATATGTGAAATGCAGTGTATATGTGTGTAAGAGTATATAACTATCTATATCTGAGTGTGTGAGATTTTGGGAGTGGCTGTATACGCCATAGTGCAAGGATATCTGTGTCATGTGCTGTTTGTTTTTTCTGCAGGAAGACACAGAATGTGTTAGTATTTTTATGAGTAAGTGAACTTGAGTGTGTTTAACTGTATAGGTGAGTAAATTGGACTGTGATTAATTATTTGCATGAGTGACTGTAAGTATGAGTGACTGTAGAGGTGAGTGAGTGGGTGAGTAGTTATTGGTATTGGAGTATCTATGGTTGTCAAAATGGCCGTCTGAAATTTTGAGTCGGTGTATCAAAGGTTATATTAGGGTGTGAGAAGATGCACTAATTTATCACCTGGACACTTGGATGACTTCATCAGTGATGTCATCAGTGATGTCATTTGAGATGTCATCAGTGATGTCACTGACCATGTCATGAGTGATGTAATATGTGACGTCATCAGCAGTGCATTGCGGGGGCGCGAGTTATAGTTAGCTGAACTAACTATAACAGGGAAATTTCTAGGGTTTTGTACGAGTGAAAAGTCCAGCTAACTATAACGCCCCTGAAACCTATGGTTTTTTCAGTGAATTTCTAAGGTTTTTTAAATGCCAATTCCTAACTATAACGCCCCTGAAACCTTTGGTTTTTTCAGTGAAAATATATATATATATATATCCTTCCAAAGATGCCCCAGATCTTAGAAACGCCACTCCACCAGGGATGATTTTCACAAATCTTTATTCGCAGAGCCACAACCCCAACTGGTGTCTGTCCCTACACGTTTCAGTGCACCTGCACCTTTATCATGGGGGAGGGAGACAGGTAAAATCCAGATTGGAACATCACACCATTGTCCCACTTAGCATTCACTCTCCAGTGAGTGGTATGCTGGGAAATGAAGTCCATTCTTAATCCTTCCGGTAGGTTCCGTGATTTGTACCGCATTATTTTAACTCCCGATTTATTTACAGTGTTCCAAGCCCTCCAGTGGGCTTCAGGGCTGTCTTTGTGGCTCAAATTGCAATCCCTCGTGCTGGCAGGCTGTGAAGATTCACAGCCTCGCAGGTCTGTTCCCATCTTACAGCGGTGCGTTTCCCGCGGCTTGGAGCTTGCCGCGTGTGTTAATCCTTCCAAAGATGCCCCAGATCTTAGAAACGCCACTCCACCAGGGATGATTTTCACAAATCTTTATTCGCAGAGCCACAAACACAGCCCCAACTGGTGTCTGACCCTACACGTTTCGGTGCACCTGCACCTTAATCATGGGAGAGGGAGAGAGGTAAAATCCAGATTGGAACATCACACCATTGTCCCACTTAGCATTCATCTGTGAATCTTCACAGCCTGCCAGCACGAGGGATTGCAATTTGCTGCATGAATGCTGCCTAAGACATTTTTACTTGAACTGTGCAAATGAACAAATAACAATCTCACATTGTGGTACTATCATGAAAAATGAATAGCCATGATTGGTGTTGAAAGGGGGAATGTTGTTTTATGGAGTGCAACTCCTATTGCTGCTTGAATGCTGATTCTAGTTACATTCCCTTGATACCATCATGATCTTTTAAAGCCAGGGTGTACCCTAACTGAAGTTGTTGGACATAACTAGTGGAATAGATAGACTAAAAAACTCGGATTTTAATAATATAAATTGAAAAGATTCAAAACCCATAAAAAATGCTGTGTGCTCCACGGTACGGCAAAAGCCGTACCTAGCTGTTAAAGTTCTAGTGCTTAAAAAATACTTCAAAATAATTGGACTGTGGGTTAAAAACAATATAATAAAAACAAACAAATAGCAGCTTAAGAACTGATATAAAATACCAGTATATCAGAATTAATTCATTCATATATTACTAGATTCATTACCTAGTTTACATGCGCATATATGGTGAGATGACTCAACACTGATAGATTTACATATGTATTGTGTTGACAGTTTACAAAAAATTATTATACAAAATTATAAAAAATTATGAAGATCCTCTGTGTTGTTCTGCCCTTTGGGGAATCTACTATCAAGTTCGAGGATCATTCGGGATTCTAGTTGGCAAAGAGACCACTCCCTATTCCCTCCTCTATGGGGATTAGGTACTGCTGTAATCAAGTTGCGTCATTATTTACAATTGCACGCAGGTGCTGCAGAATCTTGACATGCACCTGTAGCTTTGTGCTGCCCACGTATCTCAATCCACAGGTGCATGTCAGGACATAGCCAGCAAATTCCGTTCTGCAACTGTAGTTGCCTTTGATCATTTTGGGAATGGGGCTGAAAGGGGTCATATATCTGGTGGTGTTTTCTCCAAACTTACACGCTATACAGGTAGAACACTTGAAAAAGCCTTGTCTTGGCTGTAACCACATTTTCCCAGAATGGACCTCTAGGCTGCTTTTTACTAGTTGAGACCTCATAGAAGTACCCTTCCTGAATGTGACTGTTGGGTTGTCTGATAAATTAGGCGCCAACACGCCATCATGAGAATGATAGGCCAGTTACGTTTGAGAATGGATTTGATTTGTATTTACGGTTTGTGATATCTCTCAAAATGAGTCTAGGTGCATTGTTATCCTGTGGTTCCTCTTTTGTATCATTTTTTGTTTCTAAAAAAAGCTCTCTCGGTTTTTGCATCACTTTTGCTAGTGCTTCCTTAAGAACAGAGTCACTATAGCCCCGTTGTTTGAACCTCATATGTGCATCTTTCTAACTTGTGTTCAGTGCTGCATATTCTTTTAATTCTCAGAAGTTCCCCATATGGTATGCGCCTAACTAAATGCTTTGGATGTTTGCTATCATCATGGAGTGTGGAGTTACCCGCGGTTGCCTTTCTATGTAGGGTAGTAGCTAGGTGTCCATTTTTAATGAAAATTCACACGTCTAGAAATTCTGTGCTGTCAGCGCTAATGTGAGATGTGAACTTGGGATTAGCAGAATTATCATTGATATTATTGATAAATGTATTTGCACTCTCTACATTGCCCTGCCACACTATAAAAACATTGTCAATATATCTAAGCCAATATTTGACATGTCTATTGTACATCTCTGAGTGTACAGCCCTGAGAGCCTGCTCCTCCCACTAGCCTACCACCAAACAGGCATAGCTAGGAGAGAAGCAGGCTCTCATGGCAACACCCCGCAATTGTCTAAATACATCCGTGCTGAACATGAAGTAGTTGTTGTTAAGGCACCACGATATACATTCCATCAGCATTTTGTTTTGTTTGAAGCATTCTGCTGGTCTGGAATCTAAAAAATGCTTTATGGCATGAGTACTGTGCAATGTTCTATACAAGTGTAAAACGACTCAATGTCCAGAGTTATGAAAATCATGTATTGTTCCCATTTAATGTTTTTGATCTTATTCAAGAAATCTCCAATATCTCTAACATATGTGGGAAGATCTTTAACCAGTCCTTGTAAAAAAATAGTCCACATACTGGGATATGTGTTCTCCCATACTGTTTATGGCAGATATTATTGGTCGTCCTGGAACAGGAATAATGTTTTTATGTATTTTGGGAATTAAGTATATTATTGGAATCACTGGATGCTCCACCCATAAAAATGTGTATTCCTCCAAAGATATCAGGCCATCTCGTTTGAACTGGTGTAACTTTTTTTCCAGACACTCTTTAGCTTTAGTGTATTCTTTCCAATTAGATTTAGCATAGCATTCTTGATCTGTCAATTGTCTTTGTGCTTCATTGACATAGTCCACTTTAGGCCAAATTATTATGTTGCCACCTTTATCAGCTTTTGTTATTACCTCCTCATGATTTTTGCTGAGTATGCCAATTAGTTTGATATATTAATTTCCTCTGTATTTCTTTTTTCGCTTTTTGTGGTTTATTTGATAGTTTGTTTAACTTTTTCATCTCCTCAGTTACTATCACGTGAAATATATCAATTGCATCTTTTGGCATTGCTGGTATGAACGTCTAAAAGGGCTACTGCCAGCCCCTTGTTGTGTAATATCCATTAGCTGAAGTTGTTCTTGTGTTAAACCTGCTAATGTAAGTGCATCCTTTTCCTTCTCTCTATCAGCATTTAATTCATATGTGGTGATTAATAACGGAATATCAGACACCTGTAAATTACTCTTGCTGCTTAGATTCTTTTCTTTCTCCAATCGATTTGCTTCTAAACCATTTTTAATAGTAAAGAATTTCCATCGTAGATATATTCACGATGGTTTTATCTTCCATGTTGTCTATTTGCGCCAATAGTTTCTTTTTGGTTTTGGTTTTGTATTTTTTCCGTCTGTCTCTCCTTTTTGCATTCCTGTAGTTTCTGTTTGCTGCCCTTGTTTCCACGGTCTCAGTGTGTTGCGCCGGTCCGTTACTAAAAAATCAACCTCTTCACCTAGATTGAGTCGTCTTTCTTCTGTTGTTGTGCCGGTTGTATACACACTACTGCATTCTGAGCCGGTATCGCTACTTAGTGAAGTCACATCGGAGCTTGACGGCAGATCTTTGGATGTTCCGACGCTTTGTTGCATCGTGGTCTCTGTGTCTTTTGTAGTTCCTGCACTGAGTTTTTGTTTCTTGGCATTAACATATTTACGGGCAAATGTGTAAATCCGGCCCTGTTCATAGTCTGCCAAATCTCGAGCAAATTTATAAACTTTGCGTAATTTAATTTTCTCTTCTTGTTTTTTAAGGCGTCCTTGTATTTCCTGTCTGATTTTAGCAATATAATCATTGGGCTCCAATTTACTTAGTTCTTCATTTATTTTGTCAATTTCTTTTACAAGATCAAGACAATCTGACTCAGCATATTTAATGAGGATACGAACAAGGATCATTGATGCATCGAGATTGCTTTGTCCCCATTCCTTTAGCATGCTCGGATTGGGATTTTCGAAGCTAGGCGCCAAAAGGATCCTTAACCCACGCGGCACTCGCCCTGCTTCCTCATATTTGATCAATGATTTATTTTCCCACCATTTTGTGACTTCAGACCTCATGAATATTTCAAATTTTTTTCAAAAGAACTTTTGCATTGGAGTCTTTGCCACCACTGTTAGCGATTGCTTGCATGTTTTCTCCCGTTGTGGGAACATTAGGTACATTTTTGAACAGTTCGTCAGCTGCTGCTTCTCTCTCTCGCACAACTTCCGCTGACATACTCGGCTGTATGTGAATGCCAAGCCTTATTTATTAGACTACTGTTGTTTCCTTAATTTCCACACCTCCCCACCTCCGCAAATCCGATGGACACTCACCGATTGTGAATACGTTGTTGGCAGGGCCTCCGACCCAGCCACCTCGTCTCCATAGTCGGTAATCCAATTGGCTGCCGTAGGGGGTAGCTGCCAATAATCCTTTCAGGATCCTTGCATTTCCTGGTTGTGGGCAGCCGCCTTCTTGTAGGGAGGGGGTCCGTTAACGGAATCAACCCGTATTCCGTAATCAAATTCGAGCAAAGTATTGGACTCCCCCTGCTTCCAGCCGGTGAAGAGAGAGTCACGGACCCAAAACACGTGGCAGAAACAGGTCTTTATTTCACGAAAGCCGTATGACGCGTTTTGGGCAACAGAATGCCCTTGATCACATGCGGAAACGCAGTCCGCCTACAGTTTTTATTATGCATTGTGTCATTTCCCCGTGTCACGTGATTAGATTAAACAGAGACAGCAAACTATGTTAGAACCTATCACATAGTCTGTCTTCTGATCCGCTAATTTCTCTATTTAATCCATAGTTAAAATGTCATAATCAAAATTTAAAAGCTATATTATCATAGAGAAAAACCAGTGAGTATTATACATTGCATCAATTTATGAGCAGTTCTTTGGTCACAGTGTTGTCATACATTAAATTAATGAATGCATCAAATGTTAAAACATATATAAGTATACATATATTTGAAATATGTTAAATGTTTTAAATATCTAAAATACATTATAAATAATTGAACATTAAATATTAAATATTAAATGTTAAAACAAATTGTATTGCTGCATGAATGCTGCCTAAGAAGTTTTTACTTGAACTGTGCAAATGAACAAATAACAATCTCACATTGTGGTTCTATCATGAAAATGAATAGCCATGATAGGTGTTGGAAGGGGGAATGTTGTTTTATGGAGTGCAACTTCTATTGCTGCATGAATGCTGATTCTAGCTACATTCCCGATACCATCATGATCTTTTAAAGCCAGAGTGTACCCGAACTGAAGTTGTTGGACATAACTAGTGGAATAAATAGACTAAAAAACTCGGATCTTAATAATATAAAGTGAAAAGATTCAAAACCCATAAAAAAATTCGGTATGCTCCACGGTAAGGCAAAAGTCGTACCTAGCTGTTAAAGTGCTAGTGCTTATAACATACTTCAAAATAATTGGACTGTGGGTTAAAAACAATATAATAAAAACTAAGAAATAGCAGCTGAAGAACTGATATAAAATACCAGTATATCTGAATTAATTCATTCATATATTATTAGATTCATTACCTAGTTTACATGCGCCTATATCGTGAGATGACTCAACACTGATAGATTTACATATGTATTGTGTTGACAGTTTACAAAAAATTATTATAAAAAATTATTATAAAAAATTATGAAGATCCTCTGTGTTGTTCAGCCCTTTGGGGAATCTACTATCAAGTTCGAGGATCATTCGGGATTCTAGTTGGCGAAGAGACCGCTCCCTATTCTCTCCTTAGGTACTGCTGCAATCACATAGTACTTGAGGCATTTGAGATCATTGTTATGTGTTTGCTTAAAATGTCTGGCAACTGGGTAAGTTGTGTCATTATTTACAATTGCACGCAGGTGCTGCAGAATCTTGACATGCACCTGTAGCTTCGTGCTGCCCACGTATCTCAATCCACAGGTGCATGTCAGGACATAGCCAGCAAATTACGTTCTGCAACGTAGTTGCCTTTGATCATTTTGGCAATGGGGCTGAAAGGGGTCATATATCTGGTGGTGTTTTCTCCAAACTTACAAGCTATACAGGTAGAACACTTGAAAAAGCCTTGTCTTGGCTGTAACCACATTTTCCCAGAATGGACCTCTGGGCTGCTTTTTACTAGTTGAGACCTCAAAGAAGTACCCTTCCTGAATGTGATTGTAGGGTTGTCTGATAAATTAGGCGACAACACCGCATCTGTGAGAATGATAGGCCAGCAAGACACATGTTGTCAGACAATACACATACGAGCACATTACACTGGTGGATATTGGTTGGATGCAAGGCTGGATGGATTGTTGGCTGTTTGGTTGTATAGAGGATGAATAGATAGGTGGCAATGGTTGCATGGGTAGATGGATGCGTGCAGATATATAGCTGCAGGGATGCATGTTTGGTTGTGAGTTGATGTATGAATGTGTGGGGGTAGGTGAATGGATACGAGCGTGAGTGGGGTGCAACAGGGGTTGAAAGATGCATTGTGTGTGTAGGTATGTGGTTGGATACGTTGTAGGAAAGTTGGTTTCTCTTGCAGTAACCCCTCCACTTTTTGCAAGATTTCTGATGCACTTTGACTTGATGTGCCCTGGGTCCCTGACAATCAGGTACCCTGGGCCTGTGTTCTTTCCCCAAACCGTACCTTTATACCCCCAATTGCACCTCTCTGGCCACATGTAAGTCCCTTGTAGAAGGTACCATGGGTACCGAGGGCACTGTGACCAGGGAAAGCCTCTAAGGGCTGCAGCACATATTGTGAAACCTTTAGCGGTCCTGTACCTTAACACACACACACTTCCATTGCAGCCTGCGTGTTTTGGTGCAGAGAAAAGTGAAGAGTCAACATGGCATGCATACCTGTGTTCCATGCCTTCAAACCACTGCCTATGGTATAGGTAAGATACCCCTCTAGCTGGCTGCACCAAATCACTGGTGAGGGTACAGTTGCATGAGTACAGTACTCCTACAGTGTATAAGTCCATTCTTAGACATTGTAGGTGCAGTGAAGCCATTAGGAGTATATGATCTGCGAGTTTGTCATTACAAATTCCACAGTACCATAATGGCTTTACTGAATTCTGGAAAGTTTGGTAACAAACTTCTCAGCGTAATAAACCCACACTGATGCCAGTGTGGAATGTATTATACCATGCTCTCAGAGGGCATCTTAGAGATTAAAAACAACAAGCCTATGGTGGGTTCCCTGACTGGTAAACACCAGACTGCCACCACGAGACATGTTTCTGGACCCCTGGGGTGAGGGCCTTCGCTCCCTGAGCCCAGAAACAAAGCCTTTCCTGGGCGGTGGTGTTCACATCTCCCCCAGGTCATGAAGAGCTGTCTGTGGCAGGGGGGCTTCAAAGGCCTTGCCGCCTTTGTAACGCAGCGCTAAGAGACCTGTCGGTATATATGCGCTATATAAATCCCCCTACAAATACAAAATACAAATACAAACTCCATCCCCTCCTGCTATCTGGAGCAGGCCCCCTTCCTCTTTCCCCTCCCTTTCAGCTGGAAGACAGGGGGACAAATTAGAATAGTCCAGAAGGTGTGCCCACCTCTGCCAACCCCACCCCTCAGGTCTGGGAGGCAAGGTGAAGCCCACTCTTTAGTGCCAAGCATCTTCCAATCAGGGTTAGGGATTGTGTCCACTCCCCCCATTGGGTGAGCACACCAAGGGTGTAGTCACCCAAAGGTCTGTAACCCATTGGCTACTGACTTCGAGACCCCTAAAACGCCCCCTAAATACAGTATTTAGGGGGCAGCCCTGAAACAAGAAGGCAGATTCCTGCAACTTACAAAGAAGAATGACAAAAGAAGACCCCCAGCAGAGGAGACAGCCGAGAAGAACTGATTTGGCCCCAGCCCTACCGGCCCGTCTGCAGTTTCCAGAGATCCTGCGCCAAAAGTCACCTTGTCCTGCAGCCAGCGACCTTAAGAACCTCATCAAGGACTGACTGCCTTCAACAAAGACCGGATCCCTTGTGAACAGCCACTCTGTTCAAAAGAATCACCAAAAATAGACTCCGAGCCTGCTGAGGGCAAAGAACCCCCATGCCTGGAACCGCCACTGCACCCGACACCTAAGGCCCGAGTGGGCCACCGGTCCCAACGAGGTCCCCCAGCGCTTCAGAGTCCAAGTCCACCGGGGGTTTACCCCTCCGGGACTCCCCAACGTCACCTGCAGCCTCTACACGGAGACCCCCAACTGCTGGTGACCCAGTAAGATGAAATCCGACCACAAAAGGGACCCCTGCATCCGCCCGCCCTGCGCCCTGGAGAAGGTGACCTGAGGTGCACCTAGGTCTCCGAGCCCTCTAACTTACCTGCCCAGCTGTTGGTTTCTTCCAGAAGACTTCCTGGACCGAGCCTGCAGCCAAAATCCAAAACCAGCAACTCTTATTGAAAACAACAGGGCACCCACTGCCAAATCAGCACCCTGCACCCACCTGCCCCAGTGCCGCTGTGGGTGCACCTTGTGCGCTAACTCGGATCCCCTTTGCCTTGAGGTAAACCCTATGAGCTATGCTCCCGCATCTAATGGCGTGCCTGTGAGCAGCCACCAACCGGAGGCCCCCTATCCCCCATTGGATAACATTGCGCTTCAGCACTCTGCACCTGGCAGCCCTAGTGCCGCTGAGGGTGCTTTTTCTGTGAATCCTCGACCCTTTGGAAACCCTTCTTCTAACCCCAGAAACCCAACTACCCAAACCAAGTGCTTACCTGTAAACCGATAACTTAATTTCCTCCCATAGGATTGCATTGACTGCTTTTCTGTGAAAAATGTTTCAAGTGTGGAGTTGGGAAATTGTATGAGAACATAAGAAACTGTATATTTACAAAAGCTGATTTACTCACCTTTTATCTAGGAAATATCCCAGTGTGATATTTAGGCATATCACACTGAGTAGGAAAAGTAACTGCAAAGCATCCGGAAAGTAATTTCAACTGATTATGAACAAGTGACTTACCCGTAACCAAATCACTTGCATTTAACTGCATTCAATCATATTCAAATGCATAATTCTTGCAAGATACTGTTACACGTATCTGTATCAGGCTTGGCTTAGTTCTAGAAATAAAATACAACTAGATAATATTTTATACAAAGAAATTGGTCTGAATTCACTCTTTAAGTGTGTGACATCATTTCCTGCCTGAGTGTGTACAATAAATGCTAAACAGTACTCTCTGATAAAGCCTTACTGCTTGCTCACACTACCACAAATAGAGAGTAAGGTATTTTCTACTTTAGCCTTTACCTCCCTTTGGGGATTCACTGTACTCTGTGCACACTATACCTTACTTTGGTATAGTATATACAGAGCCAGCTTCCTACATGAGTGCAAGTTGAAGTCTGGGTTGAGAGAAAACTGTGTGAACAGTTTGGCTTATAGGCAAAGGTAGAAGGATTCTTGGATGTGGCTGCAACATAAATTTATGTTTGCCATCATATTTTAATAGAAGAATAAGTATTATATGAACACGAAACCCAAACTTGCTCTGACAGTGGGTTTTATAAATGCAATCTTACCATGTGATTCCAAGTCTTATCATCTAGGGACTGGCTGCTCTGGTTTTCAGCCAGGCCCTGGACACTGTCACCGGTCCTACATATCGCAGGCACAAATAACACAGAAAACAACTCTAGAAGCTACAGAACGACCTAGCAAGACTTCACCATGTAAATTTACAAAGGTCAATTCATATGGATTTACCATATTAAGATATCTAGTGACCCTTTGTAACATAAAGTTCATCTGTACAAGGGCCTCCAGGGCAAATGGGCCCAACCACCTCCAGAAGACAGCACCATGCTTTGCCAAGACCTGAGGATCTAGCACGTGCTCTACTCTGACAAGACAAAGTGTGTCAGAAGAATAGGCACTGAACCTTCCCCATATTGGGACAGTATTCAACCAGGAAAACTGATTTCAGACAATCCGATTTCTTTTGATAAAGGACCAAGCCACTGAGTGAGCGTAGCACAGACAAACAGGACCAGAGACTCAGGCCACAGCACTGTAGCACCACATGCCATTCAGAATGACTGCCACTCACAAACACTGAGGCTTTGTAGCAACAGTGAAGCACCGGGTCATGCAACGGACTATGTTTAGAGTAGGTGTAGGACAGAACGAGTACGCACTGTAGTTTACAACATGCGTACATTTCTGAATTTCATAGAGATTGACACAACTCCCTACTTCTGGTACTTCTCACGACCATGGGGTTTGTTTGATAGTAGCAAAGATATTTTAAAATAGAAAAAGGACCATCAACAGATCCTTCCATGAAAAATGAACCCAAGCACACAACAACCTAGTTCCTCTGTTGTCACACATAAGTCCAACTTCTGCCCCCCTCCCCTCCCTTAGTCTGGATAACAGTGAAATGAAGGTGCAGGCCCCCAGGAGGCTGAGAATCAACCAATCTCTTCAGGGCAAGGGTACATCCTTAAGCCAGCACTAGAGGCAAGTGAGCCAACACTGTGCACCAGAATAGCAGGGGGTGTAGGTTGAGTTAGAGGGATGTGATGACTGACAACTGTATTTCATCAGTAAGACTCCAACTGCTCCAATTTACCCATAGACACATTTTCTATTTCAAGGTGGCCACAGTACATGCTTTCAGCTTTGTCCGAAAGGCAAAGGTTAATTGCATGTAGGATAACTTGAGCTGGGGGCAGTCTGTAAACCTGCCTGTCCCTCCAGTCTCTGTGCAGGAGTTTGAAGGGCTTCATCTGTGGTCTTAGAGGTCAGCCCACATGAGTGAAGGTTGAGGCTTTTCCTACTCCAGCAGCAGAACTGCTTTTGCTGTCATAATCATAAACGAACACAATGCTACTCGAACAAGTTCCATTGGAAGCATAAACAGAAAATGATTTATTTAAGTTTTTTTTTATTTTTTTATGAAGTGCTACACCACTAACATATACACCATCTTACCAAGCAGTGAATGCACATTCCTATATCGATTGGGAGTTAATACACGGTCAACTGTGAATTGAGCATTAATTCACTAATCTAGTATGACTGATATTGATCAAATGTTAATGCTGGTAACTGCATTGACAAGGCATTACTTTCACATCTTGTTATCAACTGAGCGTGAATGCATATATCTCTGGTAATCAGACGTTAATGTACATCCTATTATCAATCAGTCTTTAATCCATGACTCTAGGAAACTAGATGTTTAAGCTATCAGGGAGAAAAGCTGCAATATTTATGAGAGCTGTTGCTGATTACCCACACATCCAGAATTATTTTGAGTCCATTAGCCAACCTGGTTTTTGTGATCAATGCAAAAAGAACAACTGAGTGACAGAATGCTGAACAATGTCGAACATTCACCCCAGTACAGAGATCTGGGCCTAAATCCAACGTTTTTTTGCTCACTATGCCATTCCAGTTTAGGTTTAAATATGTTTATTGATTAATCAGCCAGAGAACATACATCGGATACAAATACACGAGTGCCTGCAATGAACCATCGTCCTGCTCAACCTCCTGATGCTCGCAGTCCACGAACGCGCAGCTGAAGAATCATTTAATCAAACGTAACTGCCCCACAACAAAACCCTCCCCCCCAAAACCAACAATAAATAAAAACAAAAACCTCCAGAAAAAAAACCCTGCCCCACCCTTCCCAAACCCCACCCCTACCCACCCCGGCTCCATGTCTCCCCCGTGGCCAAACCCAAGTTTAAGTCCCCGCTCCCTCTGGTTGTTCTGACAGTCGTAGCAATCTCAGATACTGGGGACATGTAACCTCCCTGAACTCAGAGGCTAGCAGCAACAGAAAGGGCTTCCACAATTCCCTGTACTTGTCCCCTTCCCCCGCCATAGTTAGTGTAAATTTTTCCATTCCTAGAATGGACCACAAACGATGCAGCCAACCTATAAAAGTCGGTAACTGAGGAATACGCCAGTGTGTATGTATGTTCTGTACAGCGGACCCCAGAGCAATGGCCGTCAGTCTACCTCTGCGGGAGCGTAATGGGTAAGTAAAGGGGTTCGGCAAGCCCAAAAGCACATAGGCCGGGAAGCGTGGAACTTCAGTTTCCAAGTGAGCATCCACCTCATCCAGCACCTGTTTCCAGTAGGCTTGGAGGAGAGGGCAGTCCCACAACATGTGCGTTAGGGTTCCTACTTGTCCGCAACCCCTCCAGCACGTCGCCTCCCTAGAGCGGTCCATCTCGTGTATGCGTTCTGGGGTGTAATACCAGTACGTTACTAGCTTCGTGAGGGTTTCAGTGAGCCTCATATGGTAAGCTGAATGCCGTGCCCTGTAGTATATGCCCTCCCACTCCTTATGACTCAGTGTTCTCCCCAGTTCCCGCTCCCATCTGTGCCTGCTAGAGTTGTCGGTATGCATATGTTTGATCTGTAGTTGCTTGTAGAGGTCTGAGACGAGGTGTTTGTCTGAGGTGCGTGTAATAAGCCACCGCTCGTAAGGAGAGAAATGCCTGTCTGCCCCGGCACGCACCTGTGTCTGCAGTGCCCAGTGTCACACCTGCATATATCTCAGCCTTTCCCTCTCCGGCAGCCCGTAGACACTCTGCATCTGAACAAACGGGAGCACCCCGCCCTCCCCATACACATGACACAGGGAGCGGCAGCCCGCCTCCCTCCAGGTGGCATAGGTAGCTTCTTCCAGACCCGGGGTGAAGTCAGGGTTGCCCGTCAGCGGGGTAAGCGGGGAAGGGAATGTGGTAAACTCGTGCGCGAGGTTAGTGGCGTCCCAAACCTCAAGGGGCACCCGCGTGATGTGGGAGGCATACAAGTTACGGGGTCGATGCCCCTTGCGTAGGAACGGCACTTCTTGTAGAGGACGTGCAGCCACTGCCTGATCCTGAAACAACCAGTGTTTCTCCGACTCCCACTTGCTCCATTCCACCAGGTACCGCAGTTGGGCTGCCTGGAAATAGAGTCTCAGATCAGGGACCACGAGCCCCCCCGCCTCCGGAGCCAGCGTCACCAGTGCCTGTCTCATTCGTGGCTTCCTCCCGTTCCAAATAAATCGGGATAGGTCCGACTGCATCAATCGGATCCACCTCTCCGGAGGGTGGAGCGGTATAGTGTGGAAGAGATACAGAATCTGCGGGAGGATGGTCTTTTTCACTGCTGCAATTCTGCCCAGCCACGACAAGGGATAGTGCCGCTATCTGTCAAGCTCCCGGCGGATCTTATCTCGTAGCCGCGTATAGTTCATATGAACCACCCTGGGTAGTGACGGGGCTAGCTGAATCCCCAGGTATGGTATCGAGTCCTCCGCCCAACGCACGGGAAGCTGAGTTTGCAATTGATCATGGGTGGCCCGCGACAATGATAGGTCTAGGGCTAAGGATTTCCCCGCGTTTACTCGAAACCCGGCCGCACGGGCAAAGACCTGCAGGTCCGCCCAGCACGCCGGGAGGGCCGTCCTCGGGTCGGAGAGTGATATGAGGACATCGTCGGCATATAGACTAATAGTGTGTACGTAGCCCCCAAACCTAATACCCGTAATCCTCGGGTTCTGGCGCATCCGCTGAGCTAACGGCTCCATATAGAGGGCGAAAAGGAGGGGAGACAGCGGATAACCCTGCCTCGTACCCCTCTCAATGCGAAATCTAGGGGAGGTGCACCCATTCACCCGAACGGTGGCAGTAGGGAAGCGGTAACAGTTAAAGACATGCGTGCGGAATCGGGTACCCAGTCCTGCCCTCTCTAAGACTTGTTCCAGGAATGGCCAGTGTACGCGGTTGAATGCCTTTTCGGCATCAATGGCCAGCATCATGAACTCTCCCGGGACCCGGGTGGCCTTCTCAATAAGATGCAGAAGCCGCTTCGTGTTGTCTGTCGTCTGTCGCCCCGGGATAAAGCCCGCTTGGTCTGGGTCCGTGAGACCCGGCATGAGGGGCCCGAGGCGGGCCGCCAAAATCCTGGTATACAGTTTAAGATCAATATTGAGCAGTGAGATCGGGCGGTATGATCCGCATTGGGAGTTGTCTTTGCCGGGTTTGGGAATTACTGTCATAGACGCTTCCAGAAGGTCTCCTGGGATAGCGCCCTGAGTCGCAAAGGAGTTAAACAGCTTGGTAAGGAACGGGGCGAGCAGAGAGCAACATTTCTTGTAAAAGAGCGCGGAGAATCCGTCCGGTCCCGGGGCTTTCCCCAGTTTGAGCCGCGAAATAGCGGACACCACCTCCTCCACCCTGATGTTACTATCTAGATGATCGGCCTGCTCACGAGACAACGCCGGCAGTGTGACGGAATCCAGGAAAGCCGTGCCGTCTGAATAGGCCAGTGGATCTGCCGCGTACAGGGACTCGTAGAAGGCCCGGAAAGTCTCCGCGATCTCCCCGTCTGTCGTCACTTCCGTGCCGTCCTCCCGAGCTAATAGCATGACTCCTTGCCGCTGACGAGCTTCCCTGAGCTTGTGAGCCAGCAGACGCCCGCACCTGTCTCCACCCGCATAGTAGGCATGGCGCAGCCTTAACGCTGCAAACTCCGCCCTGTCCTGATCAAGCGCTGCCAGCTGTTGACGAGCCGCCTTGAGTTGTCGCCACAGTCTCAGGGCCCCCGTCCTCTGGTGCATTCTCTCTAGTTCCCGCACTTGCTGAGTAAGCTCCTCCCGTTTGCGTCCGCGCGCCCTATTGTCCGCTATCGAGATCGATATAAACTCCCCCCGAAGGACCGCTTTCAACAACGCCCATTGTGTGGCAAGTGTTGTGTCTGTGTTGTCATTATGTGAGCAGTAGTCTCGTATGGCCTGGTGTATGCGCCGCACCACCTCATCTCTATGCAGGAGAGTGTCTCTGAGACGCCACACCCTAGACAAAGGCTCGGCGGGTGGAAGGGTGAAGGTAGCTGTCACAGGGGCATGGTCTGATAGTGACGCCACCTCTATCACCGCCGTCGCCGCAAGCGCCCGTGCAGACGACGACGCCAAAATGTGGTCTAATCTAGCATAGGTCTTATGCGCATTAGAATAAAAGGAGTATTCCCTGTCTCGGGGGTGAACGGTGCGCCAGAGGTCGCATAATCCCAGGTCCTGCAGACGCGCAATCCCCTCCGGAGAGATGGCCCCCGTCTGGTGAGACCGCTGACTGGATCTATCTAGTATATTATCAAACACCAAATTAAGGTCCCCCCCTAATATAATATGGCGGTCAGGCGTAGTCGTGGCCTCCGTGAGTGCAGTATGCAGGAAGCGTTCAGATCCCTCGTTCGGGGCATAGACGGAGCCTATAGTAAAGTGCATCCCCCCGATTGCAAAGCGATAAGTCAAGAGGCGCCCTTTGATCTCGGCAATCTTATGAAGGACCTCCCCTCGAAACCGCTGCGCCACCAAGATCGCCACCCCTGCAGTTTTAGTGGTCCCAGAAGAAAAGAGCTGAGTTGGGAATTGCCTCGAGCGGAGGCGATAGCAGTCGCGCGCCAGTAAGTGCGTTTCTTGCAGCAAGCAAATGTCCGCATGTGAGTTTTCTAGGTATGATAGGACAGCCTTACGCTTAACCGGGTTATTCAGACCCCGAACATTCAGGGTCAGCACCTTAAGGTTAGTGGGCGGCATAGTGTGTGGCACAATGGATGCGCAGCAAGCGAAGAACCCCCTGCAGCATCGCCCCGGAGTTCCTGAGTGGGGAGCCAGTGAGGAACCCAATTGTCCAAACAATCATCTCGGCCCTAGGAGAGAAGCCGACAC